>NC_052056.1:50809058-51451558 GCF_903992535.2 Arvicola amphibius | reverse complement strand
AACAATCACAGAGGCAAATTCCCTCAGCTCCTCCCTGTGCAAAGCCTAGATGGTTGAAGAAGTCTTTTGAACCATCCATCCTATTATTGAAGTACAGTCCAGTTCCCACGGTATGTGTTTTTCCTTGCTTCAGTGAGCAGCTTAGTTAAAGCACACGAGTGTCCCTTAGATGTGTGCCCCTTAGGATTTCAGGCTGGAAGACATTGGCAATGAGTCACACAACACGCACAGGAGAATGACAAAGTGACAATTTGCATTTATATTTATCTAAAAGATAATTTTAGATATATTTATCTAAAAGACTAAGACAAGACATCTTAATGGGCATTTATCATGGACATAAATATGATCTTGTTCCCTCATCCCTCCCTCTGTGAGGTGGCCCTAAGATAAATCAGCTACACACAAAATCACCAGGATATCACAAAAAGGTATGTATTGTATGATTCCATTCCTGTGTGGTTTTGACCAGTTAAAAGCATAGAAACAGAAAGCAAACAGTGGTTTCTCCAGGCTCATGGCAGAGGAAAATGGGAAGTTGTTTAGAAATGCAGTTTCAGTTTTACAAGCTTTTGTCCTTCAGATGTAAATAGAAACAACACTACTGACCTGCCATGTCATGGTGAAAGAATGAAGAAAGGACAGACACCCAGAAACAGAATAGCTGAGGGCAGGTAGGCTCTGCTCATTCTTCTAGAGTGGCAGGAACAGGGCTACAAGCCAGAACTCCTGTGGTTTATCATGTACACCAAGAGAAAGAGAGGTTGGCTAGCAAACTCTGAAGGGGCTTTATGTGGGGGAGGGGCGAGCAGTCTCCAGTCATCAGGGAAGAGGAAGCAGCAGTTACTAGTTTTTTCATACACTGCTCAACTTTGTAAACACTTGGGCTTTGCCTCTTCCCATGGGTCTCGGGCATTGGTCCTTGGAGGAAGGCTTTGCCTATTCCCATGGGTCTCGGGCATTGATTCTTGTCAATAACACGCATTCACTCGGGACTTCATCCAGTCCTTATATAGTCACTCAAGGCTTCCTCACCCCCACGCTCCACTCCTTCCACTAACATAAATTTAAAAATGTCTAATAGCCCAGGTGGTGGTGGTACAAGCATTTAATCCCAGCGAAGGGAGAGGCAAAGGCAGGCAGATCTCTTAGTTCAAGACCAGCATGGTATACGGAGTGAGTTCTAGGACAGGTGGGGCTACAAAAGGAAACCAACTGTGTCTCAAAAAACAAAAAGAAAGGCTAATAAAAATAAATTTCATATTACATACTTTATAATCACAACCTTTTAATATTATATGTTTCTGTGTATGTGTTGTATGTGTGTGTGTTCGCACATGTGTGCATCTGCCTATGTGTTTGTATGCCTGTGTGCTTGTATGTGTGTGTATGTGTGTGTGTCTTCCGGCTCCAGCACATGTGTAGAGGTCAAAGGACAACTCTGTGGAGTGTTCTCGCCTTCCACTTTACACGGATTCCAGGGATTAAGCTCAGGTTGCCAGGCATGAATGAAGGGCCTCCACTACTCAGCCTCTTCACAACTGAAAGGAAAATGCCCGAGCAAAGAACAGCTCCAGAAAAGAGAGAATTCAGCAGAGCAAACATAGTTTTAGTCCTCTCCTGGACACTTCAGCATACTGCAGCCAATTTGTGCCCAGAAATAAACTTTGCATTGTAAGTGGCAAGTCTGGGGTAGCTAAAATTTGAACCAGTGTTCAAGGTATCCACACTGTTTAATGAAGCCACAGGAATGGGGATTCATTTGAGGAGTGACTTTTACATGTGTGTTTCTCTCGAAGAAGCTATTAGTGTGTCCAATGTTTAAGAAAAACAGTTTTTCGCCTGAATAAGTTTGTAACTTACTGGAAGTCAGTAAGAGAACTACATATGTTCTGTAATCCAGTTAATGTTTCAAAAACGGTGTGAAAGTTCACAGGTGAGTACAATTACGTCTAGTCAAGAATCAAAGAGACAACAAAGTTAGGGAAGTAAAAGACAAACATTTTCAATGTGATTCCGCTGTCTATGACTTATTTTTTTCTACCACAAATACAAAAATCTTGATTGTTTTTCCTTTTGTCTTTCAAATGTTATTTGTTTGGCTGTGATAAATATGGTGAAGGAAAACTTTGCAATTAGAATAACTTTGAAGTGGAATAAGGACCAAATGGCGTAAAGAACAAAATTTGAACTGTTCTTACTTCCTGTTGGCATAAGATACTCTTCAGTGCCATTAGCTAACTTCAGGGTCCATTCTGATCGCTCGACCAAAGGCAACATCACTCATCCGTGAGCCTTCATGGCATCTTTGAACCTTGTGTTCATTGGCTTTCACGGTTTGGTGTAGAGAGAGAGGAGACAATAGCTACAAGGTACTAAGGGAGCTCCTCTGAGGCAGAACCGAAGTGGGGGAAATGGCACATATTGGTAATTCAATGACAAACATCAAAGTTATCATGGAGAGCAGGCAACTTCAAAAATATTTTCTGAGTTTCTAAGATGACAATCCATGTGGAAAAGATAAACCGCGCTGGTAAAATAGTGAATGTTCTGGAACATTTTGTTATTTAAGAAAATAATCTTTGTGTAATTCAAGAAAAGTAAGAGAGAAATGTAGAGAAATAGAGCTGTGCCTAATATATTTCTTCTACCACCAAACTGAGCTCCGAACTGCGAAGAGTGAGGGTGTCAAACAGATGCAGGGTATCAGTGGGGCACAGGCACACCGTTTGTGGTTGGAGCTGTAGCTACAGTCACATCTCATTATATCTTCAAAGCTGCTATGAGATGTTGGGCCCTTAATCCCTGATACAGCAAAGTTGGAAGTTCGAACCTTTTGTGAGGTGTTAAGACTCCCAAGGCTTTAGCCTTTTGAACACACTGATGCCATGTAAGAGCTTGCTGCAAGGGGTTTATTCCTTTTTGGATTCCCACCTCTGTCATACAAAGATGGTGCATTCCTTAGCTTCCAGTGTAGCATCAAGGTGCCATCTCAGAAGCGGTGTGCACTCTTGGCAAAGAACCAAACCAATTGAGTCCTTGAACTTCCCCGCTCCATAACTGAAAACTGAGTTTCTACTATTTACAAATAGTGTATAATAGTCTCTTTCGGCAGTACAAAAGACTGAGACAAAAAGTCTAACTAGTGAGTGGTTGAGGGCTGGTAACATGGTTTGGTTGGGAGAGTTCTTGCCAAATAACCATGAGGGCCTGAGTTAGATCCCCAACACGCACATATAAACCAGGCTTGACCACACATGCCTGGAATCCCAATATGGAGGGGCAGAAATGGAAAGATCCATGGGGTTTACTGACCACCTAATATCATCAAATTGATGAGGTTCAGTGAGAGACTATGCCTAAAAAAAATGGATGAGGAGTGTTTGAGGAAGACACAGCATCAGGCTCTGGCCTCCACATCTGTACACCTCTGCACATTAATATTTATGCATAAATAAACCCAAGCAGTGAATGATTTTTAAAACTGTACTTTTTATGCCTCAGAATTCACCTCCAAGTATGAATACAAAATCACACTATACTTCTTTTCCTTTTATTCTGTCATAATCCAGGGGAATGTGGGGCTACATCACTGCCATATTGTTTCCAAACCATCTTCCCCCCAAAAGTAGGTATGGATATTAAATAACTACATGGATACTGCTTCAGTTTTCCCTGTATATCTGTGACTAAACTGTAAAGAACTGAAAAATTCCAAACTCTGGTCTTGCATGCAAAGAATTTAGAAGCTGTGCCTTCTTCCTAAGAATAAAATGAAAAGCAGGCCTGACAATAAGTTCAACAACTTTTTCTGAGGCCACAGTGCAAACCACTAGTTTGAAAATTAGAGATGTAAACTGTCAAATTCACAGAATGAGAATCTGCAAAAGAAAAAAACCACAGAAGCAGTGAGTATAAGGAAGCCCACAGCAACAGGCTTCCAGCAGCCTCCACAAGTCTGAGGCTAAAGTTCTAGAGGAACTCACTCACAGAGGAGCACCCACACTTCTGAGAGTTTAACGAAATTTACCATGTGAATTGTTTTAGTTAGCGTTTCCATTGCTGTGAAGAAACATCATGACCATGGTAACTCGTATAAAGAAAAAATATTTAGTTGTGTTGGTTTCCATCTTCAGAAGTCTAGTCCAATACCATCATTGTGCAACTTGGTGGTGTGCAGGCAGACATGCTGCTGAAGGAGTAGCCCAGTGTCCTACATCATTTTGCAGACAACAGGAAGTGGTCTCAGAAACTGGCATGACTTGAGCATATATGAGACCTCAAAGCCTGCCTCCCCAGTGACACACTTCCTAATAACGTCATGCCCTTTGGGGAACATTGTTTTCTTTGTGTGTACTGCCAGGAGAGTGGCAAAGAAGGCCTTTGTTTTTCCCAACAAAATACATCCTCAAGAGAAAACAAGGTCGAATACAATTGGTTTTTATCAAAGTTCACCCTCTCCACAGGAAGGGAAACCCCACATCAGCATCTCTCTCCCTTCTGTCCAAACCAGGGGTGGATATAAAACTGAGAAGTCATAGGGAAGACCGTAATCCAAAAGTTTAATAAATTCACCAAAGGTGGGGGCTAATTTCATTTCTCTGCCTCTTAACACTATTCTATCTAGAAATATTTACTGAAGTCTTTAACAACCTGCACCAATGCGGTTACGTTCTGGCTGGATTTGTGTGTCAACAGAACACTGAGGCTGAGATGATAGCCTCAGGATCTCACAAAACAGAAAAGCAAAGAGGAAAACGAGAGTAAAGAAGAAATTTTCCAAGATATCAAGTCAAGTGCAAAAGATGCAATGTGTATGTAATGAAAACGAGAACTAAAGAGAAACTTTTTTAATTAGTCAGGACAGATATCCATCCGCCTAAGTGATGTTGGACATAGGATCCAGAGATGTGGAAACACAGCAAGGCAGAGTCAATATCAAAAATAAAAATTAAAAAATTTTTATATCAAGACATGCCATATTCAAACCCCAGAAAGCAACGAAAAAAAAAGGAATCTTTGAACAAACAATTAAGTTCAATAAAGTGGCATCAATTCAGTAGACATCAATACTATAAAATAAAGAATACAAAAAAAGGTTGAGTCCAGTAAGCACTTAGGATACAGTGACAGATACTTTATCCTTTAGGAAGTGGAATGTGCACTGGAGATATAAGATGCCAGAGTGTTAACCAGTAAGCCACAGGGCACACAGTGATACACAGACTATTAGAAATGGGTTAATCTGTATGTAAGAGCTAGCCAGTAAGAAGCCTGAGCCATCAGTCAAGCAATTATAATTAATATGAAGCCTCTAAATGATTATTAATAAGCTGCTTCAGGGACCAGTGGGTGGGAGAGAAACTGGGCCAGTGGGACCTGACAGAACAGAGAAAAATCTCCAGCTACAAAACCCTATCCCCAAAGTATGAGAAAGACACCTAATATCAGCCTCTGACCTCTACAAGAACCTTAATGGGTGAGTGCATCTGCACAGTAGTGCACAAGTATGCACACATACATGCACACACAATAATGAAATGTACTAAAAGGTCTTTAACTCTAAGGATTGATATCTTTAAAATTAGTAAAATCCTGAAGGCCCTTACTCATAAATAGGCTGTCAATGTAAATGTGCTCACTTTATGTAATTAGAGTGGACAGAAAGTTAAAGTCGATGCAATTATGCAGAAAAGTATTTATAATCTGCTGGGGGTGTATTATAGCACTACGTTAAGATAAAAACTGAAGGAGAAACATATTGTTTTCAAGAGAATTTTACAGAGATGGTAAACAATAAAATACTATGTTGCTGCTACTGCAGGAATCAGTTTCCCTCCATTGTTGGTGACAACTTCCAGGGCACCACAACCTGTAGCATTACTTGGGACTATGTTTTTCCAGTCCTTTGGAAGACTTATGATCTAGATATTTCTAGCAGATAGTTCTACAAATCAATCAGTCTATTTTTTTCTTTTACTGTGACTTTGGCCAACAAAACAAAATGCTGAAATAACCCATGAACTTCAACACTCTTAATGTTTATTGGGTATTTAAAATATATCAATACAAAACAACACAGATAATTCAAACTTTATCTTTATATAACAGCTTTGCTCATTCCATGCTTTTTGTTGTGTATTTATTTGCCCATATGTTTGTGGTGTGTGTCTGTGTGTGTGTGTGTGTGTGTGTGTGTGTGTGTGTGTGTGTATTCCTCTCTTGGAATTTGCTTCATAAAATATGTAACGTTCATTTCATTTTTATTACTGATATATTCATTCCCCAAATCTGTTAGCACTCTCACTTCTTTTGATGGCATGCTAATTAGTGACAGGATAAGGTTTTATTTATGTTTATTGTTTGCATCAAACACTTAGAAAATTCAGCTTGTCTTTTCACATAGCCTTGATCAACAGTCACTGTGCTGTTCAAGATGGCAGCTGATCCGAGACACATCCTCTTGCTTCTTTTCTTTTCACGTTTACTGCTCCACTCTCAATTCTGAAGTGAATGATAGATCTCTTTTTCATTCTACAAGGCTATCAAATGTTTCCCCCAGGTACTCAAGGAAACAAAATGCTCTTACTTTGTAGTACTTACCCTCAGCATCCGTGGAGCAGTAGGTGGTATCTTACATCCCTCCAGATGTGATTAGAAGCAGGAATCAGGAAGCCTAGTCGAAGGGACTTTCCCATCATTAAAAAATAAATAAATAAAAGACATTTATGTAGAACTTCCAGAACTCTCTATAGCTTTCAGCCAGTTGTCACTGCTTTAGCCTCTGACATACTGCCATCTTCAGGAAGAAATGTGGGGCTCTGCACTCCCATCCAGAGCAGGGACCCCAACAGCCAAACACTACACTGCCTACCCTTTCTTTGGACTTATCTGTGAAATCACCTAAGTTATTTTCCTCATCCATCTAAGTATTAGTAATTTCTTTCTGTGGACATTTTTATTTCATGTTTTCTCTTTCTAAGAAACTAGGCTTTTCAGTGAGAAGCTGCCCAAAAATGCTAAATGGAAGAAAATTCACTTTTATGAATCAAATGAACGCATGTTTAATTGTCTAGCATGAAAAACAAACTCCAAAATATTTTCTGTGTACAAACTAACTGCATGTGGAAAATATAGGAATATGGCTTTATCATTCAAAACTAATTTATACGATTTACAATTTTGTAATTTATACATTTTAGGCTTGTCACATTAACGCCTTCCTACTTTTCTTTACCCCCACTCTCGGGATAACACACAAATTAAAATAACTGCACCAGCTGTTTAGTGATTGAATCTAATTCTTCAGTTTACTCGGAGACAGTGCTCGCTTTCTTGGCTGGGGACACAACCCAAGCAAAAAGCCTAGCAGGTACAGCACCAAACAGCATTGGTATTGGGTTTCCAATACTTCAAGCAAAGAAAAACTGTTCACCCCACCCGACCTTTGTTCTGTGATCGGTTCTACACCTGTTTCACTACTTTCCTTTGGTGAGTCTTTTCTTACCTTTCTTCATCCCTTCTGTCATTGTTATTTTGTTCTGCTTTTCATCATTTCTGAGTTGCCCATTTGGATTTATTTTATGAGCTTTACGCAACATATTAAGGCAATATCTCTACTTACTTGTAATCAAAATATATTCTCTTCTATCCCACAATACCCAAGAACAGTTTTACCAAAAATACATAAATACAATCATCGTGAAGGGTCATAAAACCTTACGAAACACTAACTATGGAGAGTGATTGGAAAGAAGACATAGACACAGCATCCTCTCACTTGGATACTCTGAACAAATTTGAGAGTTGCAAAGACATCTGGACCCCCAATTAGCTTTTATTTATTTAGTGACTACTACAATATTCTAGGTTATTTATTTAATTTTTGCTATTGATATTATCATTTTAATCAGCATATAATATTAGAGACCATTATAACATTTGTGAGCAAAGTGAACTTTTGTTGTTCTCTTTTATAATTAATTTTAAAATTATATAAACTAAATCTCAATGTGATAAATTTTAGAGAAAGACAAAAATTTATACAATAACTTCAAAATTCACTGAAGGTAATCTACTAGAGACAATCATTACAAGTCAAATTTTTGGAAAATGAATATTATTAAAGGATAATATCTAGCATCAGAGATTGACAAAATAAAGATGATAAAATATAACATAGAAGTTATGTTTGAAAAGACAAATTAAAAGGAAAAAGATCTTCATGTAGGTAAAAATTTTCTTTATTGAAAGTATTATGGCAAGGTGTGGTGGCACATACCTTAAAGCCCAGCACTTGGGAGGCAGAGGCAGGAAGATTTCTTAGTTCAAGGTCTGTCTTGTCCACAAATCAAGTTCTAGGATAGCCAGGGCTACACAGAGAAATCCTGTCTCAACAGAATGAAAAAGATGGAGAAGGAGAAGGAGGAAGAGGAGGAGGAGGAGGAGGAGGAGGAGAGGAAGAGAAGAAGAAGACAAGAAGAGAAAGAGGAAAGGAGAAGAAAAGAAGAGGAGGAGAAGGGAATGAGGCCAGTTGAGCATCAGCATTCGCTTCTTCCTGCTTCCTGGCTCTAAATGGAAGGCAAACAGCTCATTCATACTCTGCAGCCATGATATCCCTGCCAGGAGGGAGAGCATCCCTCCAAATGTGAGCCACAATAAACCCTTTCTCCCTTAATCTGCTTCTTCTCATAGATTTGGTCACAAAAAGAAGTAACTAGCATAAACATGTAATTAGTATAAAGGTGTGTTGAGATAGTCTTACATTTTTGTCACATAAAGTCATTGAAACTTATGGGAATTTTGCATACACAGTGCATTTCAATTTGGTTCCTATTTTTTAAGATTTACATATTTTATGTGTATGAGTACTTTATATGTAAGTTTGTCTGCATGCCAGATTCCATTATAGATATTTGTGAGCCACTATGTGGGTGCTGGGAATTGAACACAGGTACTCTGTTTGCAAGAACATACTGAGTCATTAGAGGTTCCTAATTTTTAAGGGGTTTTGAGACAGGGTTTCTCTGTGTAATAACTGGAACTAGCTTTGTAGACAAGGCTGGCCTAGAACTCATAGAGATCTGCCTGTCTCTGCCTCCTGAGTGCTGGAATGAAAGGTGTATACCACCACCACTAAATTTTAATGGGAATGCTTGATCGGTATTTAGATTTCAAAAACTACATTGTGAAAGTAAGCTAACATATTCAGGTTTTTTCTGTTTGTTCTAGTAACTGACTCAAGAATATATTTTGAAATTTAAATTTAAAAGAATTAAAATCAAGTTTCTCAAGCTGGAGGCAAAGGGCCATCATAGAGCTTTCAAGACCCTGGGTTCAATCCCTAGTGTGTACATATGTGTGTGCACACACATGTGTGTGTGTGTATGTGTGAGCACACATACAAAACACCTGAAGGTGCTCAATTGTACTACTCACATGCACTTTAAAAGTGTGGCTAGAGGTTAATTTACTGGGTCTATCTCCTCTCTGAAGGGATTGATAATGAATAGTGACATTGGACACGCTACTTCATTGGGGAATAGACCTGAATAAATTTACTGTTCGGTGGGTTTAAAACTAAACTATAACTATATTAAAGAATGTAGATTATATTTGCTTCTCTACTTTCTTAGTATCATTTTCTATAACCAAATCACATGTGTATTAGATTATCAGCAAATTTGTCAATAGGAAAAAGTGTACCTCACACCAGAAACATAATATTGGTCTCTGTAATCAGTTGGCTGACAATTCGGATTCCCTTGATAGACTAAAAGATAAACCTGTCTGGGTGGTACACACTTTGAATAGCAATACCTGGCGGTAAGACAGGAAGATCAAGATTTTGAGGACATTTTTGGCCTTTCAAGGCATTCTTGGAGACTAGTTGGAATAAGCTAAACCCTGTCACACAATAACAACAATTACAAAATGCTGATTACACGGCTGTCTAATGCCTAACAGTGCAGACTCAGTGTGTGAAAAATAAGAAATCCAGGCACACATAGTTACATAGTTACAGGAGATTTCACTCTGGGTTATCACAAGCAGCGAACTGTCTCTTATAGCCAAGAAGTCTTGTATGGCCCAAAAGAGAAGAACTAATAATCTATCAAAAGCTGTCCTTTTTAGCTTGTCCATGAATATTGGACAAGGACTTTACTTCTAGTAGCTAATCCTTTGGTGGTGCTAATGAGTGTAGTATTTTAAGTTTGTTACAAACTGGACTGAAATTCTTACAGCTGATATGTGGAGTTGTATCCCGAGTGCCAGCTATGGCCAGATAAAATGGAATGTCTGCCTGAACATGGCTGCCAATGATGTAAACCGTCTGGAAAATCATAACATGTCATGATGATATGTATCATTCCTTCTTTTGAATAAATGCACTCTCTGGGAGACCATTGTCTGCCGTAGTAACACATGCGGAAAGCAAAGTCTTCCAGGATGGCAACGTGAGAGAGTAGTGCACGTGCCCCGCTAATCTCAATCTGTCAGTTGATCATCAACAAACGTTAATCGTCGCTCATACCAGGCACACATCAGTTGTCAGGAAACAGCTACATCAATGACCAAGCTTCTAATAAGAGAACAGACAGTGACTAACAACATACAGCAGCCTGTAGTTAAGTCACCAGTGTTGCTGCTAGGACCTGGCAGTCATTCTCAAAGCTGACCCTGGACTCCCTGAGAATAACGCTATTTCCACACAAATACCTTGGTATCATTTACCTCCTCTCTGTATCAATGTTTGCACTAATAGTGAGCAAAGCTGTGGCTGCTTTTGCAGGCGTGAAGCTGGGGCGCCAGATTGGAGGAGTTGTCTCCCTTTATCCACCTGGTATACATTCAGGACCCTGCCGGGTGCCTGCGATTTAAGATACTACTCTACTAAATCATATATATGGTTGTTTTTCTTGACACATACATATCCATGATAAAGTTTAATTTCTAAATTAGGTCCAGTAAGAGATTAATGATAACTGATGAAAATAGAGAAAAATAACAATACACTGTTGTAAAAGTTATGCCGAGGTAGTTTCTCAGCATGCCTTTTTACAATGCACTCATCCTTCTTGGGGTGATGTGACATAATGCAGGGCCTCTGCAGTGGTCTGAGAGAGGTGAGGGACAGGAGTATTGAGACATAATGTCAGCTACTACCCGAGGGTTACTTGATCATACCTTTGCAATATTGCAACAGTTGACCTGATAACCAAAATGGCTTCGAAGAGTCTTACAGTGCAGGTAGCTTATTCAGCATGGACACAGTGGATGTTGATGACTCAGGCCCTTTGTACTCAGAAGGGCAGACCCTTTAAAACTTAACTGTTTCTTCCTGGGGTTTTCCAGGTACCATCTTCAGGCTACTGTTGACCTCAGATAACTAAAGCCACAGAAAGCAATACTTGAGAAAATGAAACCACAGATAAGGAAACACTGTGAAGTCACGTGGTTTTCAGCACATTGGCAATAACAACAGAAACAAGTTTCACTCACAAAAGTGATTGATTAAGCACTGATCAAGTATTGGTTTTTATTTTATTCTGACAGTCTAGGACATGTTCTTTTAATATTCCGTGGGATAAAGTTGAGAGAGGGGCTACACAAATTGCTTCTCTTGCACAGAGAAGAGGAATTTTTATCTAAGAGAAGCAGCACACTGAGCACTGGGTGGAACCCGTCACCTTTCTAACTCAATAGCATTTTTATTTGAAAGAACGATTGAGTGACAGACACACTATGGTTGCTCAGTCTTGAATATCTGCATGGGTTTTTTTCTCTCAGAAATAAACAAAACAAGATTGTCACTTCAAGGAAAACAGTTGACAATATTTTAACAATGTTAAATTTTTAACTTACATGCAAAATAAGAACACTAGAAAATTTGTATCCCAATGTGTAAAATCTGTCCCGATGAGCTAGGCATGGTGGCTCATGGCTATAATCTCATAACTGTGAGAGGCCTGAGTACTGTGGAATGTTTGTACAGTATGTAAAGGTGGATTTCTGTGATTGGTTTAATAAGAAGCTGAACAGCCAATAGCTAAGCAGAAGGTATAAGAAGGACTTCAGGGCAGAGGGAGGACTCAGGGAAGACGAAGATGTGAAGGAAGCAGCATGAACAGTATGGAGAGATGAGGTAATGAACCACATGACAGAACATAGATTAAAATAAAGGGGTTAATCTAAGGTAAAAGAGCAATGGGACAAGTAAGTCTAAGCTAAGGCTGAGCTTGTATAATTAATAAGTCTTTGTGTCGTTATTTGGGAGTTATTACAGAGAAAGACTCAATACACTTGGGCAAGAAGATTGTTCTGAACTGAAGGCTAGCCTGGGCTACAGAGTGAGACTCTGCCACTAAGGAAATAAATAAAACTTGGAAAAGAGAATAATAAATCTGGTGAGATAGCTTGGGGTAAAGGGCTTGCCTAGCATGCTCTAAGGCCTTAGAGTCAGTCCCCAGCACTGCTAAAAATAAGCAGCAAGCTAACATTGTAGAAAATGTAATGAAAATGTCACAGAAAGCAATATTTTTGGTCACATTCCGTAAAACAGACAATATTTAGAGGACCTGCATAATTCAGTAAATCAATAAATTCCAAATGGCCAATGGGTGCTGCTATAAAAGAAGCATGGGCCAAAAAGCCATCTAATATACAGTTAGATTTTTAATATAACAGAAAAGAGGAAGTTTATTTACGTGGACTTAAAAATCCATGTCACAGTTTTGTTTAATTACCGGTTGAAGGATTTTGGAGTAGGATCAAAGACTAGCCTCAGTTATTTGAAACAAGCATTTAAATATGCATTCTTTTTCAAATCTGTCCATAAATTGATAGATAGATAACAGGTATCATCTATCTAATCACTGAAGCCTGATTTTCTCCATATCTCTATAGCACACATTAACATACACAAACTGTGGAGACAACAATGAGAGTGCAGCATTGTTAATAACCAAATATTAAAAAGACTTATTTTAATCAATTTAAATCAATTTGAAACTTAATTTAATCAATTTGTGGAAAGATGGCTACTTTCATTTAACAATACTTTAACGTGTAATAGCTTATTATTATTAGATAATTAAGTAACAAATATTTCATACATTTCTCCAATTCTAACTTCCTTTGGGAAAATATTTTATTTTTGTTTATGTGCAAGGGTGTCTCTTTTGTGTATATGCCTGTGTATCACTTACAACCCTGAGACCCTGAAGGACGGTTGGATTCCCTGGAAATGGAGTTACTGCCAGCGGTGAGCCACCATGTGAGAGTGCTGGGACTCAAACCCAGTTCCTCTGGCAGAGCAGCCAGTGCTCTTATCCACTGAGCCAGTTCCCTAACCTTCCAGTTCTAGCTCCTAATATAGTGAGCACTGACAAATTTGATCTACATAATCAAAAGCTTTCTGGATCTCAAGAAAAAATATTGAGAATTACTGAATGAAAGAAAAGGAAGATTTGGGACACTAAGAATCCACTACTGTCTAACTTCCTGCAAATCTTCTGTGGCAGTTTGAATGAAAATATCTCCCATAGGCTTATAGGGAGTGGCGTTTATAGGAGATAGGACCTTTTTGGAGTAGGTGTGGCCTCGTTGGAAGAAGTGTGTCACTTGGGGTGGGCTTTGAAGTTTCAGAAGCTCAAGCCAGGCCCAGTCTCCTTCTCTCTTCCTGCTGTCTGTGAATCTAGATGTAGAACTCTCAACTACGTCTCCAGCACCATGTCTGCCTGTGTGCTGCCATGCTTCTGCCATGATGATAATGGACCAAAGCTCTGAAACAGTAAGGCAGCCCTAATTAAATGTTTTCCTTTTTAAGAGTTGCCATGGTCATGGTGTCTCTTCACAACAAAAAAACCTTACCCTTTCTTCCCCTTTTTGACCCCAAATGAATGGTATTGATAATTTAAAGAGTTTATATTTATTTGTGTGTGTGTGTGTGTGTGTGTGGCGCGCGCGCGCACGCGTACATGGTACATGAATGTGCCATTCTTCAGTAAAATAGTAAAATGTTAGAGGAGTAGTCCATGCCATATCATATCTGAGGAAGTCAGAGGACAGCTCTGTTTAGTCAGTTCTTTCTTCCCGCCTTTAAATGGGTTCTGGGGATCAGCCGCAGGCAGTTTTGCCCAGCAAGTGCCTGACCCTTTGGGCACCTCTCGGCCCCTGGTGTTGATAATCTAAATATAAACAGTGTACACTAGTATTCTCTGCAGAACAATGTATTATATTTGTGGATATGAAGTCTAAAAGCCTCAACTTTGGCAAAACTCCTTCATAATACCCAATTGAGTGGCCACAGACTAGCGCCACGTCAGCACCAAGCATCTCTCAGGCTCTCTGCAAGCCTGGTTTCACTTTTAATGTTTACAGCTGCCATTTTTATAACTTTTCCAAGTTGGTGTATGATGTTGACTAACATGTGAAATATTTTAAATTTTCTGCGTGATTTTCTATTTCAGATTTTGTACAGAGCTCAGTCTACACATTTCAAAGCAAAGCAAAGACACTGGAAATTTTCATTAACTGGTCTGGAGGAATCAAGCTATTTCTGTTTCAATCTTTGTGATTTTAAACCAAGTGATGTGATGGCTTCTTGCTCTTCCGTCATCTCCATAAACCTTCTGGGACACAGAAACTGGAGAGTGAGACCTTCTGTGCATGTAAAGTTCTGAGTTGTTCTTGCCTTTAAGACATTGGTTTTGGCTTGAGGACACTCTCGAGTTGTGATTCTTACAAACAAGGCTGCAGCCGGGCGGTGGTGGCTCACGCCTTTAATCCCAGCACTCGGGAGGCAGAGGCAGGCGGATCTCTGTGAGTTCGAGACCAGCCTGGTCTACAAGAGCTAGCTCCAGGACAGGCTCTAAAGCTGCAGAGAAACCCTGTCTCGAAAAACAAAAACAAAAAAAAACAAGGCTGCTAACTTGATTAGGCACCAGGCAGCAAAAGAGTCCAGAGTTTGTGTTCCTTTGCAAGTACATACCGGGCTGCTAGCTCAGAAAAGAGCTGTGTAATTAATAGCTTCATAAAGCAGGGAAGTGGCTGACATTACTGGAACCTCAGTTTTCTTTTTTTAAGTAAAGGTTACTTTTATTATTTTTAGTTGTGTATATGTGTGTTTACCTGTGTGAAGGAGAGGGGAGGGTACGTTCACATGAGAGCAGGTGCCTAAGGAAGCTAGAGGCATCAGATTCCCCTGGAGCTGGAGTTACAGTAATTGCGAACTGCCTCAGGTGAATACTGGGAACCAAACTTAGGTCCTGGGGAGGAGCAGCCAGCTCTCTTAACCACTGAGCCATCTCGTAAGCCCCAGAAACTTGGTTATCTTAACACATAATGGATACATACAATGGAGCTCCTGAATCTGCCTTATAGAGATGTTCTGGTGGAGGATTGAGCAGATGAGTTAAGTGTCCTAAAAATGATGCTCTGCCTTAAACATGAGATCCCTGGACATTTCTTAGTATTGCCAATTTGTGGCAAAATTTTCTTTAAAGAAATGATTGAGAAAATCCTTGGCACAGCTTTTGGCCATATGACAATAGAATAAAATGACTAACCATGTCAACATGCTCAGTGTGTTGGTACTTGGCCAGATTTGCCTGCAGACACAGAACAATCAGGGTTCACAGGTTCAAGGAGTGCCCTGCCCATGGTTGAGCAGCTGTAGGCCTGTCCCTAGACCAGATGGACCTCTGCCTTCTCTCGTATTTTGAATCCAGTTTAGATTAATTTGTTGTCCTTCTGCAGTGTGAACCATAAGTCAAACCTTTCCTCCGGTTAGTCTCTTTCCCTTTCCTCTCAGATATAAATACAATATTTCCTATAATTTTAAGTAAGGTAATATTTGTCATTTCTTATGGGCAATTCTATATCCTGACATATGATATGGACTTGGTATGTTAATAAGGTTTCTGATATTGAAACCTGTTATGGAAGACCTTCTGGTCGTCAGCATGTATAGTTCTATTCCCAAAAAGTGTTATGTTGTTGGAAAAATTACACTAAAAGTATTATCACTTATGTTTTGTTGCTCTTCACCATAAAATAAGAACATCTTAGAGTCGTGTTTTCATAAATTCTACAAGTACAGGCTATAATTCTTCCCTGTCTACTGGAGATCTATTAGAGATTAATTAGAGTTTTCAGAACAATTAATTGTGTATGATATTTATAGAGGATGGGCACAACCTTGTTACTCTAACATATTGTTTGAAAATTTTATCACTTTTTAAAAAAACTGCCTACATATGATTGTAATAACCGGTCCCTAATTTGTTTTTTGCATTAGATTGTTTAAAAATTACTGCTTATAAATGTATTTTTAATTTAGAAAACAGAAACGTGCTTGTTCGATGGAAATGTTAATTTGCAAATGGGTGAGTCCCTTTCCACAGTTCTGAACACGGTGCTGGGTCTTGGCAAGGGCAGTAGGTTTTCAGACTCCATAGGAATCCCTCTGGGTCCGACTGGTCAGAGCTGCCGAGCTCCGGCTCCAAGGCACCGGCTGCCACAGTCAGCCTGAACCCACCAGATCCTCCCACTTTTCCTTCCGAGCTACTCGAAATCTTCACCACCAGCGACCCAGCGGTTCTACCGGTCCGAGGTTCCCAACTTCTAGTGAGGGAACACTTTCGATTGAATTTAAGACTCCGACTGTCATGGCTCTCTCTATTTTAAGAATAGAAACCCCACTAGATTCTGGTAGACTTTGCCAGACGACTGAAAACGTTATTAATGACAACATTTGCATACATCTGAATCGGTGCTGTGCGCTAAGTTGTACAGATGGCCTTGTGCTAAGAACATCCTCAGGTGCTCCGGGTCTCAGCCCAAGGCCACGCCGCTGTGCCTGTAGCCCGAGAGGCCGCTGGTCCAGCCTGCTCGCCCAAACGTCCAATTAGGCCGGCTTCCCACCGCCAGTGGGACATCGCAGTGCACCTGCTGCCCCCTGTCGGCCACGCGAACAATAGCCCTACCCTGCCTGGCTTCGCTGGAAAAGGCCTCTGAAATAAAAGAAGGTTCCACCACTACGCAGTCGCGGGAGGATTCTCGGAAAACCTGCTTTACCTAGTCAGCGAGCTCCCACTGCCTAGTTTCAACACGGTTGTTCTAAAGGGAAGAAGGAGATGTGTGCTCGGGAAGAAGAAAGTGCCACCGCTTCGGTGAGGGCCGGGGGGAGGAGGGACGAGAGACCCAGAAGGTTCGATTTAAGGTTTCCACCCCCTGTTCAATCATCTGGCCAGGGCTTTGGGAGAGCGTGTGCCTTCGTGGGGACCAGCACATTTGTTAGAGCACGGGGTGTTTTCCCCAGCTCTCAAGCAATTGCCTCCCCCATTACACCTTGAGCAGAGTTCACTGACCTGCTAGAGAGGTGACAAAGGCCACCCGCCCCGATAATCCAGCCTCAGAGGCATCCAAAAGTAGTATTACCACTCCAGTGCCTGTAATGCAGATACAGATGTATCTCAGGAGAAAGATTTAAATCCTGAGCACAAGCCCCTGGCACCACTGGCGTCTGCGCTGTATGAATTCTTTCCTAGAATTGAATATTTAAAATTTGCCTCCACTTGGACACAACCGAGACTTGCTGGCGGCTTGAGAGCCTTGCGCGCGTATGGGGTTACACTCTCGGGTGTTTCTAATTTCGTTTTCATTATTTTCTCCCACTTCATTACCACCCTCCTCCCAGTGCACACGCGCTTGGCCGTACCCTAACTTGTTCGCTCATGTCCATCTTTGCCTCGGAGCTTTTGGCAAGAAGGTATGGGAGAGATGGACGGAGGTGAGCGGAAGATGGGAGGGCGGGGAAGAGGTAGAATCAGCTGGCAGCTCAGAATGTGTTTGCGTACGTAGGGGACTAAGGCGGAGGCTCCACGGGAGGGGGAGAGGGAGCAGGAACAACCGAGAAGCCCCGCACGCGCTCGAAGCGCCAACCTAGGCGTCTGCAGTGTGCGGATGGCAGCAACGGGTCCACTGGGACCTTCAGAAGCTCAGCTGGCTCCGGTCTCCCGCCCAGTCCACGGTAGCTGCAACCGCTGCCCTGGTCTAGACTGTGAGTGGCTGCAGGTATCCACGACGCCCATCCCCGGGGGCAGAGAGACTAGGGCCGCGCCCAGCTCCGGGACTTCCCGGTCGCGCGGCCGAGGCTCCCGGGGCCCGTGGGCACGGTGCTCCCGGGACCCAGGTAGCCACCGAGCGGGCGGAAGCACGGGCTGCAGGGAAGAGCTGTCTCGCCGAAAACGGGCCGCAGGGCTAGGGAGGCCCGGGAGGCCGAGCTGGGCTCCGCGCCTCCCGCTGTGCGCCTTGGCGCGGGCACCCGGAGCCGCCCCCCTCGGGCGGCCACTTCCCGGATGGGGCTGCGCTGTTCTCCTGGACAATCGGGGCTCCTCCCCTCGCCGCGATCTTTCTAGGAGGCCACCTCCGAGGTTGCCAGGCGGTACCCTCGGGCTTCTCTCACCGAAAATCCGCCGAAGCACTAACCGAATGCTAGGCTAGGGACCCCAACCGCCCGCAGGAAGCCTGTGGGGACGGAAGTTCATTTAAGATAACCCTGATTCGCGAGCTTCCTAAAAGTTATGAGCTCTGTTTTCAGTCTGACCAACACAACACGGCAAATGTAATTCTGCTTTTTTGTGTTTCAAAATCAGTCCTACCGAGTGACTTTCAGAGGAGACGTGCACCGAGAGGAGAGCCATCACCATGCTGCAGGACTGAGCTAAGGAGACTCGGTCCCTCCGTCTCAGCTCGTCCACGCCAACGGGAGTGCTATCGTTCAATTATATTTTTTAATTATTGTGATCCTCACGTTATGAAAGTATTCATACGACAGAGATTGAGTGCGAAATGTAAGCTGTTCTCTCAAAAAAAAAGCGCTACCTTTCTTGGGTCAGTAATTCGCGGGATAATAGAAAATTTGAGTTGTACGAAAACAAAGGAAACTTTGCTCTTTGAAAATGTTATTATTTAGCAGACACTTATGGAGAATCTGCTTTGTGTCATAGACACCACTGAATACTGTGAACCATCTGCTTATGGTTCAATATATGGCCATCGGAGCAGTTGGTAATTTGAAAGCCTTGATTCATTTTACCGTTCCAGATTCAATATGAAGTAAATATTGATTTTTATATAAGATTGAGATGTTGGTTTTATGAGATATGGGAGAGTTGATAATTCTCCTTAGTCTGCATAGCTAATGCCACGACAGGGATTAAACCAGTCTGCCTCAGAGTCCTCAGGCTTACCCCACACATCTCGCCTCGGTGCCAGATATACAAACACGTCTATGGAAACCACCTCAGGTGGATGTGAGGTAAACCAAAGCTCGAGAAGCATTGATGTAACATTCCCTCGCATCCCAACATTCCTGATGAGAAAACAACAGCAACGTGTTATAACCAAAGGGAATTATTCTATCAAGCAGGTACCTGTACTCTCATGATGTGGAGTTAACCAAGGTGTCAATTAGAAAAAATAATAATAAAATACTATTCGGCCCTTAAAAAGAATGGAATCGTACAATTTGTAGCAGCATGGGTGGAACTGAACGTCATTCGATGAATCTAGCCAGATACGCATGAGTGAAATAATGTCCCCAGAGGTAGTAGAGAAAGGCAGTGAGAAGGGGGTAGGGGAAAGAGCAAAAATAACCAAAACACAAGTAGAAAGAGTCGATCTGGTGTTCTATAGCTAGGAAGTATAACTCCTGGTTATAAGACTCTAGGATGTGATATATTTCAAAATAGCCACAAGGATGTGTAAGTCCCCAATCTTCACACTAACATGGTATCACTTGCTGAAAGTGCCTGTTGCCTCCACGCATATATTGTATCTATGTACTGAATTATCCTATACCCCAAAAAGTGACCACACATTTATATCTCAACAGAATTTATAAGAAGAAGAAAGGAGACCCCGAGAAGTGGATTGTCTACCAACACACAATGAATTGCAGAAAGGGGTCTAGAGAGTTTGTGCTTCCTTCCCGATAGCCTTTCTACCACTTCCAAACCACACTGTCTCAGTTCAGAAGTCAGAATGTGAATAATTCAGCAGTTACAATAAATGTACAGTCAAGTCTGGATTGTCCTTCCCTTTTCTCTGCTAATTGCTTGCCTTCTGGATATTTGACTGTTACTAAGTCTCTCTCCCAGAGGGAAAGAGAAAGACCCAGTAGGACTCAATTATTTCTTTACTGCTAATGCCAACCAGTAATTCTAATATTAGAAGGGAGAAGAGAGTTTTGGGGAGAAATTACTAGAACTATTCCTTAAATAAAATTTCAGATGGCCCTGGACTTTAGTTTTGATGCCACTAATGCCTCCACGGGAAAGGCTTGGACATGACAAAATGTATTCTGTTCGCCAAAGTGCGCCCAACATGTGCCTTCCAGACTTCTCCTTCCTGTCCATCATGGTAGTGATAATTAAGAAGTGGGAAAAATAAGAAAGGAACAAGAGGGATTTGATGAATTGTTGTACTTTTGTTTTGGATGATGGAAGAGTTACAACCTCTAAACAAGAAAGGAGCTGGAGAGATGCCTCAGTGGTTAAGAACACTTGTTGCTCTTGCAGACGACCTGGGTTGGGTTCCTAGCACCCACATGGTGGTTCACTACCATCTGTAACTCAAGTTCCCAGAGATCTGGTGTTCTGTTTTGCCCCCTGTGGGTTCTGGGTACACACGTGGTGCACATTCATACATTCAGGCAAAGCACTCACATGTAAAATAAAATAAAAACAAGAAAGACCCCAACAGACATTGACCTCTCTTCAGGCAAAGGCACTGAGCACCAATTATTACAGAAAGTTAGCCTGCTGGCCAATGGATGGAGCTAGAAAACATCATATTGAGTAAGGTAACCCAGACCCAGAAAGACAAATAATCATATATACTCACTCCTAAGTGATTTTTAAACATAAAGCAAAGAAAAACAGCCTACAAAACACAATCCCAGAGAACCTAGACAGCAATGAGGACCCTAAGAGAGACTTACATGAATCTAATCTACATGGGAAGTAGAAAAAGACAAGACCTTCTGAGTAAATAGGGAGCATGGAAACCATAGGAGAGGGTTGAAGGGGAGGGGAAAAGAAGAGAGAGGAGCAGAGGAAAATGTATAGCTCAATAAAATCAATTTTAAAAAAGACAAAAAATAAAAAGAAAGTTAGTCTGCTTAGAACACTTCCATTTCTCCTTAGTTTTTTTCAAACTTTCCCTTGAATATAAAGTTGTTGACAGTCTGTGCGAACACCAGGAGGAATTCTGCCTTTTCGCAACAACCACCACATCATTTTCTTTATTAAAACCATGTGCAGGGCCAGGCTGTGGTGGTGGTGGTTCATGCCTTTAATCCCAGCATTTGGGAGTCAGAGGCAGGCAGATCTCTAAATTTGAGGCCAGCCTGGTCTACAGAGTAAGTTCCAGGACTACACCGAATAAACCTGTCTTGAAAAATCAAACAGCAAACAAAATAAATAAATAAATAGATAGATAAATAAATAAATAAATAAAACCATTTTAAGCTCTACAGGATAGACTTTACCTCGTACGAAGAAAAAGAAGTATTCACGATACATCTCATTGTTCAGTACTCTCTCACTGAAAGTCTGAGGAATGCTAACCAGGCTGAGTGCATCCTCTGGAGATCCTCTGCGCCCTACTCTATGTTCCCTGCATGACTATCCTCTGCCTATTGCGCTGTTTGGTGCACTCAGCCCACGAATTCCTCTCTAAACCTGGCCTACATCCCTCGGAGTGATTTGTTTTCACTTGTGAGTGGAGTGCTTCTGTTTATGACACAGCCTCCATCCACAGCTCTGAGTCTGCCATTGCTGCCCCGGCCCACCCACACTTGCCTTTTCTTCTCTCTGCTATACTAGTCTTCCCTGGGAACACAAACAAATTCTTCATTTAATATAAATGAAAAATTAGGAAAGGACTGAATTTATTATCAAATGTTGTCTACAACTTCAAATAACACGCTTAGTCAGTGTAAACCAACAAATCCACTTAGATACACCACAGAGTGTCTCCCTCCTAGTTGTAGAAACAGAGAGAAACTGTGTATTTGTTATATTTTTCATGTTATTCCCAGACTTTAAGATCTAGGCATTTTGCCTGAAAGGTTTTTTTGGAGATTAACAAAAAACGTGCTGAGAATATTATTTGAAAATAACACTGAAATATTCTGCAGCCAAAATACATCCTGTTTCCTGATTTTCAAAAGGACACCCTGTGATCCTAGCCCCAAGCACTCTGTCCTCCTGACTCAACACTTACGTGTGTGAATTGACCTGAGTTAAACACCGCGGTTCCTGAAACTTCCGGCTCTAGCTCGCTCCTGGTCCAGCTTCTGTTTGGTGAGCTCCTACCAGCTTCGTTCACTCTGTCCCTCATACCCATCTACATGGCTTGTCTGTCTGTCCATTCTGACGCTTTTGATAAATTACAGTGACTTGTACACTCTGGGCATTTTATTTAATAAAGTTGTCCACAACCCTTTCCCTACTGGTGACTTAAAAGTTCTCAAGGAAAGGAAGTAACTCACAAAGCACCAGAGGAGATAAGGCCCAAGAATCATTCACTTACTCAACACTAAATAAATAAATAAATAGATAAATAAATAGATAAATAAATAAATAAATAAATAAATATTAAAGGATTCTCTGTATATTTTCTGTGAGGCTGAGCCAGGAATGGCCTCCCAGACTGACACAGGAGTTCTGTTTTGGTCAACATCTTCAATTTAAATTGTCACAGAATTTCCAACTGCCAGAAGTTTGGGAGAGGGCAAACAGGTTTTCACCATCAAGGATTGTGAGAGTGGACCACAGCCAGGCAAAGTCGTGAGGTCAGCATGGGTACATTCTCCATATCAGGTTAGTTCTTAAGTAAAGAATGTGCATATTCCCACAGAGTATATGTATACTTATATTTATAAATCAAAGTATTTGATAGCACCTCTGGGGGCCTTCTCAGTCATGTCAGCAAACTGGTCTCATGTAAGAAAAGATCTCCATCTCTGGAAAGGTCGCTTTGCCTTCAGTGTAACAATGCTGTGCGTGTCATATATGCTAATTTAGACGTAGAGCAGTGTGTGTGTGTGTGTGTGTGTGTGTGCCACTCGTGAGATCAGAGAGAAGCCTGGGAGCTGGTAAGAATAGCATTTCCTTACACATCATATTCTCTGCACGTCACAAGGGGGAGAATGGCGAGCTTGAGACTCTGTGGGCCCAAGAAAAGTCTCAGGAAAATTAATGAAGTCTATTTCAGAAGAGAGAGTATTTTCTCCAACGAAAGCATTTGGGGAACTCTTGGCTCAAGAATATATTTCTTAGATTACAGATTGAAAAATAAGGGTTATCAAATTAAAAAAAAAAGTAACAAGCCAGACAGGAAACCATCGAAGAGAACTCTTTGAAATTGCGATAAGGATGCTGCACAGTAGAGAGCTGCTAGGGGTGGGAGTGGGGAAGGTCTCACTTTGCTTTAAGGGGATGGCTACTGGCAGTTTGGCCACGCTCCAGTGACTACATGGACATACAGATTGAACTTTTATTTTTTTTTTATTTTTGTGGGGTGAAGGCCACAGATGGAGGGGCAGATTTGGGAGGACTGGGAAGAAAGGTGATTGGGGTAGATTATGTAAAATTCCTAAATAATCAATGAAAAACAGAAAAAGAAGGATTAGAAAATTCTCATTCTTTTAGAATCATAGTTCTGAGTTTTTTTTTAGATGAGTTGGAAACTTCTATCTCAAACCATGTTTCAGTTTGTAACACAATAACAAAATGGCAATCATCTGAGTAGTTTAGGCCTTTAAGTAAACGGATTCTCATTGGGGTTATTTCAGCTTCAACTGGAGATATCTGGAGCTAGGTGTTCAGATTCCAACCCTGATTTGCCCGTTGTGCCAGCTTTATGGCCGCGTGCCATTGTTTCTCCTCGTTTGGTTCATTTCTCTTTGGGTGGGAGTTGGGGTACACTTTTATTGCTCTTCCACTGGTGAAGTGTCATGGACGTCAAGCCAAGTACTGAGCTTGAAACTGCGCGACCTTTTAAATATGTTTCTAATGTAGGTTATACAATGTCCAATTAAGATGAATATACCTTGAAATGTAATAAAGACCCAAGTTGATCATATTCCGAAAAATAGGCTTCTCTGAATTAGACACCAAAAAATCGTTTTCCCACAAATCCCTCCGGCTTGTCTGGCATTGCCCTTGATCAGCTATAGGAGTTCTAATCCTGCTATGGCTGCTCGGTCCCCTCTGCTCCTAATGTAGGATGGCAGCGAACAGGATTGTCAGCTACGCTGCTGTTTTCATATTCCCGTTTCATACTGCCATTCGCCTTTACTGATTTATTTCCCTAGATTCATTAACAGCATTTATGACAGGTTTTCTGAGGGAAGTGGGAAGATGTGGAGCAAAAGCTACGAAGATGCAGTTACACAGGATGGGAAGCTGCAGAGGCATAAATTGCAACCGAACTTAATAATTATAATGAACAGTAATATATTATAGGAGGAGAGTGGATGATAGATCTGTCTAATGCACACACGCTCTTTCATCTGTGTGGCTATTGACTCTTAATCTGCTTTGCTGCAATGACCATGTCATGGTACATATCTAACATCGTGGCTACATACCTAAAATATGTGCCATAAAAAATTGTAAATTGGCCATGTGGGAGTAGAGCACACCTTTAATCCCAGCACTCAGGAGACAGAGGCAGGTGGATCCCTGTGTTTGAGGCCAGCTTGGTCTACAGAGTGAGTTTCCGAAACAGAGAAACTCTATCTCGGAGGGGGAAAAAAGTAAATAAAATTGTAAGTTTGATAGCCATTTATCCAAACACTTATGAGTTTGTATGCAAGGCAGGTAAGACAACTGAGAAACAAAATATTTTCTTTTCTTACATCTTCACATCTGATGACGGAACCATTTTTTCCTAAACAAAGATGCCATGAGCTTGTAATTCTAACTTGTGCCACAAAAACTGGAAGAGAGAGGAAAATGTATTTATGCATAGACATAGATATGTGTCAGTCAACAGTGTGCCTCGTGACTCAAAACAGCACCCATTTCTTCCACAAATTCTCTTTTTTTGTTTGTTTGTTTTTGTTTTTGTTTTTCGAGACAGGGTTTCCCTGTAGTTTCTAGAGCCTGTCCTGGAGCTAGCTCTTGTAGACCAGGCTGGCCTCGAACTCAGAGATCTGCCTGCCTCTGCCTCCCGAGTGCTGGGATTAAAGGCGTGCGCCACCACTGCCCGACCCCACTAATTCTCTTAAATAAGGCTTGTCTGTCTCATTTCTCACCTCTACCTTCCCATGTAAGTGTGACGATTAGTGGCTAAGATGGTACCCCTTTTTAATACATACCCTCCTTCATCCTTTCTAACTATTGCAATAAACAGAGGAAAATATTGTAAAATAAAAAGTATTTTTAAAACTAAGCTCTTGTTGGAATACAACTAAATAATTACCTGAGAATTATACATAAAATTAAGTTATATATGTATTTGAAAAGCCTATGAAGTCAAGGCCCAATGTAGTTGATCATGTCTTTAATCTCAGCAATTGGGAGGCAGAGGTAGGTAAATCTCGGTGAGTTCTAGAACAGCCTGTCTACATAGTTTCAGGTCAGCCAGGGCTATATAGAGAGATTCTGACTGAAAAAAAAATCCTATAAATTCATAATTATCTTGCGCAAGTTCCTGAATTGAGCTCTTTTTCAGAGGTTAAAGGACAGGCTGGAAGTGATTCTGGATCCCTGTGCAGTGTGGGGGACAAGGCTGGCAGCTCTCATTTCTGCAAATGAGAATGATGTTCTCTGGGGGTTTCCTGGAAAGGCTGAGACGTGAGTAATGTTCCGTTCCAGGGTTGCAGAGGTGCTCAGAGGTTCATAGTATGAGTGTCTGTGTGGACACGGGAGAGATTCCACAGTGCCTGCTGTTTGAGAACCCTAGAATACACCCACTAGAATTATTAACGCCTCTTCAGTTTTGTGGTTGTATTTCCACGATTAAGTTGGTAAATTAAACTGTTACTAAATGTTCAAAAGAGTGTTGCGGATGACACAAGAAGAGGTTCCGTGATGCACTGTGCCAATAAGGGGCCAGCACGAGGTTCGTCAGTAGCAGCCGCGCAGGAGAAAGAGGCCAATGAGCGGGCAATCCCTCACAGCATCAGCAGGATGCCAGCTCAGTGATAACTCTCTTTCTCTTCCAATCTGCACTGAATAGAGGGCTAATCTCTTGCCTTTTCTTTGTTCCCTCCTCAGCGCTATTAGGAAGAACCAAGTTTGCCAGCTAGAGTTCTGGGGCCACTTTCTTCTGTAGATCTCAGGAGTGTGGCCAGAGACTGGGGAGAAAAAAAAAGCATGGGCTTTATGAGTGACTGGCTTGGAACACTGTGTCCCTTGCCTCAGCTCTAGGGCTCTAAACTTTAACCACAAGTGTGTAAATCTGATTGTCATAAATTTTCGAACATGTCCCTCTGAAGAATACGCACACTTCATGTTTTACAACTCGCTGTTGAAGTTCAGGATGCTGATTGATTGGCTACTCTGTTTTTGAAGACATTCCCTAGAGTATATGAATTAATAGACAATAAATTTTCTACCCCTAAATCTTTTTAACAATTAAATATTAGGTGACAGTTGCCTTCTTTCCTAATGGCAGATTCCTTTAACACCCACTACGCCATAGGCACAGTTGTAGGGTCTACAGTACAGGGGTGAGTAAAACTGACCAGCAGCACAGAAGTGGTGGGCAGTGCGTCAGGTGGTTACAAGTGCTGTGGACAAAAATAACAGGGAAAGGCAAGCGGGTGGAGCTTACGGTTTGTCAAAGAAGGCTCCCTAAGTGGGTAACCTTTAACCAATGAACTGAAGGAGGGAAGGAGCCAGCTGTGGACTTCGTGGAGCAAGAACAGATTGGGGGAGAGAGACAGTTTGTGAGGAGAGTGTGTGCCTAATAAACACCTAGAGAACAAGGAGACCAGGTGGCTGAGAAAAGCAGGAGTAGGAGAGCAGCAGGAGACGGGGGCGTAGGTGCCCCGTGGACAGCAAGGCAAGCAGGCGCCTTGCACCTGGAGGCCACTGTAAGAGCTTGGCCTTTGTTCGGAGGCAGGTAGAAGGGTTATGATCATGCAGACGTGACTGAGCGCCTTGCGTTTTACCCCTATCGCTCTGTATACTGCGTTAGACAAGAAGGGGAAAGGGACAGGGTGGATGCGGAGAGACAGGACACCCTGCAGCTATCAAGGTGAGGGGTGAAGTAACACAGTAGCAGTGTGGGGAGAAGTGACCCATGAGACCTGAAAGCAGAGCAAACAGGATTTGCTGATAGCTTGGATGTGGTGTCTGAAAGAATGAGAGGAGTTTAAACAGAGGCAAATGAAGTCACTGGGGTTCGGGATCTGAGCAACCACCAGATCAGCGTTGCACTGTGTGAGATGGGGAAGCTGGCTTGCAGGGGAAAGTCAGCCTTTTAAGGTCAAAGCGCCCTGTTATAGCAAGTAAAAATACAGAATAGGCAATTGTAAGCACAAGTCTAGTGTTCTGGGAAGAGTCTAAATTTGAATTATGTATTCGAGGGTTCACCCAAAGCCCTGTAAATGAGTGTAAAAATGCTATCAAGATGGATGTCAGCCCAGTGGTAGTGGCACAGGCCTTTTAATCCCAGCACCTGTGAGGCAGGCGGATCTCTGTGTATTCAAGGCCACCCTGGTGTACAGAGTGAGTTCCAGGACGTCTGGGACTGCGTAGAGAAACCCAATCTTAAAACAAAGAAACAAACAAACAAACAAAGCATAGCACCCAATGTAATAAGCGTCCTCACCAAGCAAGGTGTGGGGGTACAATTCGGAAGGGTTAGGTGTTAGATCCCATTCTAGAAATGGGATCACAGAAAGGTCTAAGGGCCCCAGAATGAAGTTAGGATGTAGCAGGCCATGGAAGGCACAGGGAGAGATAACGAAGAGCGTCTTAGAACCTAAGAAGAAGCAGTTTGACATTTCATTGAGCAGTACAACCCACCAGTATGCAGCAGTTGGAAGATGAGGGGAAGAAAGGCAAGGGCATCAGGTAGAACAATGTTTTGGAATAAGACGAACCATCCACAGGATCCCAAGAGACAGAAATAATAAGTGTGTGGATAAATGGAAATATGAATTGTTCTGATTTGATCTTATACATTGTATACCAGGTCCTGAATTGTCAAAGTGAAATCCATAAATATGCACAAGTATTATGTGTCTATTAAAATTTAAAAAATAATGCTGGAGAAAATTATGTCAAAACATGGGGAATGAAGGAGGGTTAAAACTAGAACAAGACAATGTCTGAGAATTAAACCCGGACTGGTCAGGATTTGGGGTTGTGGAGAAGGGAATGTCAGCAAAGGAGAATGGTAAGGAGCAGCCAATGAAGGTGGATGCAAAGCTTGACAGTGTGATAACCTCAAAGCAAAGGGGCTGTGGGGCCAGTTTGTAGCTTGTCCATCTACTTTCATCACTGACAAAAGAGCCAACGTAGCATCATAAGAAAGTAATAGATTAATATGAGCTCTCAATTTCAGTGTTTGAGTAGTCCACTGTGGTGGAGAAGGACCAAGAGGAGAGCAACACACACCATGATGGCCAGAAGTAGAGGGAATGCCTGTGGTAGAAAACTCCCTCTGTGTGAGATGGTACCACCCTCACAAAGGTGTAAGTAAGCCCTTCCCCACCCCCCAGTAAGCCCTGTGTGCAAACATCCTCAGACATATACACCCAAGTATGTCTAATCTAGGCACTTCTCAATCTCATCAAGTTGTCCATCAAGGTTAATTACTGAGAGCTGAAGGTACCGGGACAAGCCTATAGTCCCAGTACATCTGAATGAAGATGATCACTGGCCATAAGAATTGGTGTCACAGAATTCAATGGGTACTAAGCCGTTTCAGTGCAACCACAACTGAGCGTGTAGCGTGAAAGCCTGAGAAAGAGGGCGAGAGGAAAAGGGTGGTGTGTGACTGTCAACAGATGCAAATATAACACAGGAAAGTAATGGTGGCTGGGAGGAAAGGCAGCTAAAACTGGGTTAGGTTAGTGGGGAGGAGGACTGTCGTGTTTACTGAGTGGGGATGACCAAAGGAAAGAAAGAAAGCTGAGGGAGCAAAGAGACCTCAGAGATAAAGGGTTGCACTGTGATTGGCTCACTGTGCACCATCTTCTGCCTCTTCCCCCATTAAATTAAAAATGCATTGAATAAATTTTCTCACCTTGATGTATAGAAATACATATGCTAATATTGTATATTAAAACATTTTCTTTGTTCACATGAATATCTCATCTATTTATTCTACTTTCCCAGGAATCATGAAACATATCGTGGACACCTTTGCCCACTCCATGAATTGTCAAGAGGAAGGGGAAAGGATGGGTTAGTGTGGAAGCTGAGAGCCATCCTAGATAGAGGGTCTGGCTGCTATTCCAGGATCTAGAGGGCAAAGGATGGGGCATGGACAGGTGAGTAAGCAGACTTGGGAATGGTAGCTGCGGTGGGGTGGAAAGCAGCATGGGGTTTCCACTACTTGTTTGTATTTTCTCAGTGAAGTAGTAAACTCAGTCATTAGCCAAGGAGGACTGTGCACCACAAGGCTTGAAGAAAGAAGAAAGTAGTTGAAGCCACCACCCTGAAATGTGGGAAAGTAAAAGGGCTTGTGAGGGTTCCACTTCCCCCGAAACATTTGAGGGCACCCAGAGAGCTGCTGAGTTTCTCCAGCATCCATCTACATCACTGTAAGAACAGAACAAAAGAGCTGGATTCCAGATTCTCAAGTAGCATCTGAGAAGTCAGGATGGCCCAGAAGAGGTACAGGGCACTAAGGGTGTGTGCAAAATGATCAGGCAATCTAAGCTGAGTAAAGACAGAAGTGAGGCTAGGAAGGGACACTGAGATAATGGAAGGCTTGAACGTAGTTCTTGGTAGGTCCAAAATAGCAGGAGTTAAAGTGCAGATCTGACTTAGAAAGATGGCAAGTGATGGTGTGAGAATGGGATGCTTGAAACCGAGATACTAGAGAGAGATGTGCACTTAACTATTCATAAGGACGCCCACGTGGAGCTTGCGAATATTGTATTTGCTGTGCACGAGTCAAATGGCACTCTACACTTCAAATGCCTCCAAAAGTGGTCACTGGTAAGAGTTTTATATACACCAAATGAATGTACACACAGAGAGAACTTCACTCTTGTCCTCTTTAGTTTGTAGTCAATGAAATCGTGTTAGGTATATGTTCAAACCTTAGATTTTTGTTTTAATTCTGGAGGTTTTTTCCATGATGACTTACATAGATCTATTTCACTTTTAATGGGTTTCTTTTCTTTTTTTTAACATAGCTTCCAACTTCCACTTGAACTGTATTCTAGATGTGTCTTCAATGGGGGATGTAATATGAAATTAACGGAGTTTAGAGTTTGGGTCCTTCACCTTTATAGGCCTCATTTAGTGGCTCTGAGTGGGTGAACAACAGGCTTGTGTGGCTTTGGTCTTTGTGAAGTTTGCAAGAAAAAGACACTTCAAGTGTGAAGATAAGACTCCTTCCTGATGTCCTCCATGGCACTTTCTCAGTATTGAATGCCGTTGAAGAAGCTATGAGTACCCAGAAATAAACATTGACTTCTAACTGAAGTCTTCCAGAGAAATAGACATTTTTGTAGCTAATTTTGCACAGCTGTTTCTTCAAATGGGCTTCATAGTTGAATAACTTTTGAAACCAGCAGAACTTTGATCTGCCTCTCCAGGTTTAAGAACTGTCACTTAATAGTCTGCATCCTCAAGGATGTCTTGGCTGCAAGCCCATGCCAACTGACTACCCCAAATGTCTATTGTCGAACCTTATAGCAAAAATCTCCTCCTTCCTCCCTTCCTCACCCTTTTCTACCTCCCCTGCCCCAAAAATAATTCTACTATGGCCAGGGAACTTTCAGTTTCCTGCATGCATGCTCAGAAAATTTAAACCAAATTTTAGCTGCAGCAATTCTGTATACTAATTAGTATAAAGCTATTGAATCTTAAACTGATTTTAGATTATTATAACAATTCGCTAGTCACTGTATCTGTTTTCAATTGTTTCTATAATTTTTTTGCCTTTATCTGAGAATTAAACCAGAGAATTGCCAACTCAAAAATTCAGATATAGGATGCTATTTAGAGATCACTTAATCCCACAGCTTGACTTTATTGCTTTGGAAGATGAGGCATGAGACAGAGAAGGATAAGCACTTGTCAAGGAAGAGGCAGTCCGATGTTAAGTGTAAGGTGAAGAGATCAAGTGGGGCCGTTCCCAGATCTGGACCAGGAAGCTGTTGCCCGCATACTGCTGTAAATCTTAATACATTCTGTCTCACTAACAGACACTAATGACTGTAGTAAATTAAGAATGGTTTAGTTAAGCAATAAACAATTGCAGTTGACACGGGGTATAAACTTGATGCCCTAATTGGTGTACTGACCAAGAGATCTTAGTCAGCTAAGAACGTTGGTCCTAATTTACCTATAAAATATAGCTATATAAATTTATATGAAGAAGGACTGAACATACTTAATATTCAGGTAATAGGTGCACAGAATAAGGCATTGAAAAATAGAGATTCAGAGCCAGGCAATGGTGACATCCAGCACTAGAAAGGCAGAGACTGAGTTAGATCTCTGAGTTCAAGGACAGCCTGGAACTAGTTCCAGGACATGGAGGTTATACAGAGAAAATCCTGTCTTGAAAAACAAACAAACATACAAAAAATAGAGATTCAGACTAGAGCCACGATTTGTCACATTCTCTTGAAGAGTGATGACCCTGACTCACCTCATAATATCATGAAGATTAACAAGATTCTATCTCTAAGTTTTCTAAGCTGCACGTATTAAAAACTGCAGTCAAGTAGCAGTTATGCCTGGTAGGTGTGTTCCGTTTTGTAAGGAGATACAAGGATAGAGTAAGAAGACTGATTTTGGGCAAGTGCATCCCAGCAAGGCTCCTGCATCCCAACCTGCTTTATCCTGCCATTTGTTCACCATGGGAGATGCTATATTTATTCTGGTAAGAATGCCATTGCTTCAAACATTTTCTGAAATGCTCTCTTGAGACTGCATTGGTGCTGTTGTGGGACACAGGAGAGTAACAGCCTCCTTATGCCTGAAGAAATTATGAATGTACATAAAAGTCTTTTAAAAGCAACAGTGGAGTTGGTTGTAGTTCAGGGGTAGAATATTAACCTGGTATGTGCAGACCCTAGAACTGAATGATTCCACCACCATCACCACCACCCCACAACAAAACAAACAAACAGAAAACCAGGAAAACTATCCATTTATCAAGCAGTTAAGCACCCTGCAGAGACAAAGTTCTACATATCTAAAAGAAGCAGTTGCATAAGAAGACAAATGTCAGTTTAAAGTTTCTACAGAGTTATTATAAGACTCATCAAAAGCATTTTTAAGCACATCTATGCATATGGAATTCTCTGGGAAGATAGGAACTCTTTTAATATGAAAAATGGAATTCGTAATGTTCAGTTATTTGACAAGTCATATGTTGGCCAATGATTTTAGGAAGTAATTTCCGTGTGGGAATTTTACCTGCTAAAGTATATTATGTGTATTGGTCCATTTATCTTTACAGCAACCTAAAGATATTGCAAAGATAGAGAGCATTATCATCTTAGGACTACTTAAAAATTCAGGCTCAAAAATTTAAGGTGCAAGGTCCATGTTGATATAATGAGTAAATGAGTTTGATCTGAAACCATATCCTTCCTGTTTCTCACTCAGCTCTTTCAAAATTAAATCAAATATTTCTAATGTGTGTGATTAAGAATTCTCAATCCCAGCATGGTCTTTATACTGTTTTGAAAATCTGTACAAAAAGGATATTGTTTTAACTTATTCTCTTTTAACATTAAAGACTAATAGCAAAGTGTGTGGGGTGATATATAACCTAATTTTTCTCTTTCTTTGTGGTAGGTCTAGTTACTCATAGGTAGAGATGAGTTTCTGGCTACAATGCTGAAGCTACATCTTCCTCCTGCTCAGTTTTAAGACTGTTCGTTCTGGTGGATAACCATCACTGTGCATGGGATAGGTTAGGCTGCCCTATTGAGAGATGTACATAACAAGGACCCCACGGCTCCTGCCTGCAGTCTTGAGAATACACTTGCATGGAAGCACTGCCTCTAGGCCCAGTTAAGGCTTTGACTTTCTGAAGACTCTGATCTAGAACCTCAATGCTAAAGCACTCCCAGGTTCTCAGAAACTGGGTAGAAAGATAACTGCTTGTTGTCTTAAAGCCATACATTTTGAGTGATTTAAAAAAAAATTAGCCACAGATAACTAAGGATGCTCTCCAACAAAGTGGTCTGTGACCTACAAACTTTGTAGGAATTTGTACAGTCCACTCTCTTATCCATGAATTTTACATTCACAGATTCCACCAATTACAAGTGGAAAATGTTCTTTAACTTTTGTATTCAGATGTGGCACAAATCCTAATGGGTATTAATAATAAAAACCTAGAGTCAGACATAGGGGATAATGCTGAAGATCAGAGAGGCAGAAAGAGCAGCCACTAGAGAGTTCTTTTACCTCTTCCAATGCTCAGACCGAATGGGTGATCCTATCCTCAGAATGCATCTCCAGACTGCATCTGTTGCCACCAAACCTCAGACTCCTGCCTTATATTCCTCTCTCAGCCCTGGCATATCGCTCCTGCCTCCACTACCCTAGTTCTGGGATGAAAGTTGTGGGATCCTAAGTGCTGGGATCACCTTTGTGAGTTCTGTTTCTCTTTTAGACAGATTCAATCTTGTGTAGCCCAGGGTCGCTTGAACTAACAGAGATCCCTCTGCCTCCGTCTCCTGAGTCCTGGGATTAAAGGTATGTGCCACCACTCCCTGGCCTCTATGGCTAGCTAGTGTGGCTAGCTCTGCACTCTGATCTTCAGGCAAGCTTTATATGTTAAAACACAAACAAAATAGCACTGTATTCAGTATGTACCTTGTTCCTGTCATTTTTTTCTAGGTAGTTCAATACAATAAAGCTTTTCATGAGAAGCTAGAGACTACTTAAGATATAGGAGGTGTGTGCAGATGTGATGAAAACACTACATTGTAATAAGGGGCTTGAGTTTCTATGGATTTTGGTGACCACAGAGATCCTGAACCATTTCCCCATAGGCTACAACAGATGAGTGTGTTCTATAGCCATCTTAGGGGGTTATACCTCATCAGTGTGTGTTATGCTCTAAATAGGAAATGTCTCCCCCTGGACTTATGTGTTTGAACTCTTAGTCCCCAGTGTGGGGAGGGTGTAGAACCTTTTAGGAGTTGGGGGGGTCATACCTAGGTAGAGGCAAGGGTCACTGGGTGGGGGCCTTGAAGGTGATAAATACTTCTGGATCCATCTCAGGCTCCTAGGGCTGCAAGAACTTGATGGGCTGCAAGCTCCCACCATGTGGATGAGCCATCCAGTGGTCACACCTCTCCCACCAGGGTGTACTGTACTCTCTGTAACTTCAAGCCAAAGTAAACCTCTCTTTCTATTGTGGCCACTGCGAGGTATTCTGTCACAGCAAAGAGAAGAGCTAATTAATACCGGGAAGGCTCTTGAGAAGCCCTGCAGCACAGAAACCAAGTGTTTCCTGTTTGTAATATAATTCCAATTTCTCTTTAGGAAGTAGCATCTGCATCACGCGAAAGGGGGCTGGGATACGCTGAACTGTAGCACTGTAAATTCCTAGCAGTTTGCATGCTTATTTGGAAAAATGTGCATAGAGAAAAAATACCAAGAGCTACACCTCAGCTGGGCCTGCCTGCTGGACATGCCTATCACCCCAGAACTTGGGAGGTGAGGCAGAAGGATCAGGAGTTCAAGGTTATCCTCAGCTAAATAACAAATTTGAGAGCAGCTGGACACCTGAGACTCGGTAGCCAAGAAAACAAAACAGAAGAGCTAACACTACAAATCCAGTAGATGCAGACGTTTGAGTCTCTACTGGATGGAGCACAAAACACTTGGAGATGTTAGAAGTTTTAATGTCATAGGTAAATGGAATCAACGTAGTTGTCAATCAACAGATTAGTAGATAATTTCTATATGCATCTATATATGTATATATAGATAGATGTATAGATAGATATGCATACTTGTATACATGCATGTATATGTATTCATATATGGGTATGATTACTACTCAGCTCTAAACACAAAGGAAGTTTAAGATTTTGCAGGAAGTCAGGCATGATAGAGCATGCCTATTATCGCAGTACTCGAGATTCAAATGCAGTCAGATTTCTGTGAGTTCAAGGCCAGTCTGATCTACATAATAGACTTCTAGACCAGCCAAGACAATAAACAGACTTTGAATATATAATATCAATTGAAGTATAAAGTTAGAAATAAACCATATGTTCATTGTCATATGCAGAAACTAGACAAGTGTGTGTGTGTGTGTGTGTGTGTGTGTGTGTTTACACAAATGTGGAAGTGGGTAAAACACAACAAGAAGAAAAGAAAACAAGAAAGTCTAAATATATGCCAGGCGGTGGTGGCGCATGCCTTTAATCCCAGCACTCGGGAGGCAGAGGCAGGTGGATCTCTGAGTTCGAGGCCAGCCTGGTTTACAAGAGCTAGTTCCAGGACAGGCTCTAGAAACTACAGGGAACCCTGTCTCGAAAAACAAAACAAAACGAAAAAAAAAAAAAGTCTAAATATAAAGGGATGAGGAAGAACTCAGTGCAGATAACGGGAGCAGGTTATGAAAGAGGACATAAAGTCATTTGCTTTTCTAGTCCTAATTCTATCATGGACTTTTGTTTTTCTTTTTGGTTTTGGTTCTGGTTTTTGGAGGTGGGTAAGGGCATAAAATAGATTAGATACTGAAAGTGGAAATTATAACATGAAGAAGCTGGAGAGATGTTTAAAAGTGCATACTGCTCTCCCTAAGTCAGATTCTCAGCCCTCAAGTCAGGTGACTCACAGTTTCAGGGGAATCTGACGGCTCTGACCTCCCTGGACTCGTACACTCATGTGCACATAATTAAAAGTAATAAAAGAAAATTTAAATATGAAGTTCCACTTCTTCCATTCTGAAAGCCAATTCTAACTCTGAGTTAGAGTTCACTGAGTTCTATAGACTTTGGGTCTGACTAATTTTGCTGTGTGGTGTTTTTATTTATTTGCAAGTTTTTTATAATAAAGTTTATATTTTTAAATTATACTAATGCCATAAAAAGCATTAGAAACAAAATATTGGGGGAACTGTAATAGGTTGAAGGAAATGAAAAAGAATAAAAACTATATAATATTTGAGTCTTTATTGACTTTTGGAGGAGGGAAAAATTCTGTAAAGGACAGCAGTGAGACAGTTTGAGGGTAGTTGATGTATTTGAAGTGTGGGGTTAATATAGATAATATTACTGTATTAATGTCAAATTATTAGAGTATAGAAATTGTACCATGATTATGTAAGAAATGTTTTTGTTGGCTAATTTAATGCTAAAATTAATAAGGTCAAGGTGTCAAAATATGTATAACTATGAAATGACTCAGAAAAGGCATGTGTGTGTGTCTATGATCTTGTGCTTGAGCATGGGCATCTGTGTGTTTGTGTCTATGTGTCTGAGTATTTCTCTTTTGTGTCTGTGTATATGTGTATGTCCTTGTGTGGGGGCTATGTCTGTGTATGTATCTGTGTGTCTGTGTGTTTCTCTTTGTGTGTCTGTGTATATGTGTATGTCTTTGCATGAGGGCTATGTCTGTGTCTCTGTATCTTTGTGTCTGACTACTTCTCTTTGTGTGCCTGTGTATATGTGTATGTCTTTGTGTGGGGACTATGTCTGTGTATCTGTGTCTCTATGTCTGTATGTTTCTCTTTTTTCTGTGTGTATGTGTATGTCTCTGTGGAGGGCTATGTCTGTGTGGATGTAGCTATCTCTTTCTACTGTACTGTACTTCCTGAGAACATAAATAATACGTCCTTTGCTTTGATCCATAATATACCCTCATAATATTTTTCAAAGTAATTTATATTTTTTCTTTCTGTATTTCCTTTTTGCCTTTTGTTTTCTTCCTTCTTTCCTTCCTTCCTTCCTTCCTTCCTTCCTTCCTTCCTTTCTTCCTCTTTTTTCCCTTTCTCACATTCAATAAGTGCCAGTGTCTTCATGCTATCAGGTCATGACTACCCACATGTCACATGATGGCTCCTTGTCCCCACCATGACCTTCTCCCTTAAGTTAGTCAGTACTAGGTATCATCCAGCTGCATCATGGTGGACTGCGTTGAAAAGTCTTCTTCACCATGTCCACCTGAAAACTCAGAAGGCCATTTTACTGGGAAACGGGGTGTCTGAAGATTGAAATTAGTTATGTTCAAATGAGATCACACTGGGTTAGTGAGTATCCTTACAGACAGATAAAACAGACACATGAGTACAGAGGGGAAGCACACCAGGTGAAGACAAGGGCTGTGACTGCAGCAAGCATCTGTAAGACAAAGAATACCCATGATCCCTGGCCACCAGTGGAAGCAAGGGGGGAAAACCAGGTGGTTCTTCCCCAGAACCTGGAGGAGATAGCTGGCCTGCTGCCACCTTGACTTCACACTCCAGCCTTCAGGGTCAAGACAGTGATTTTCTGTTAGTCCAGCCACTACGTTTATGGGAATTGCTATCTGGCAGCGTAGGAAATAAATTTAATGTAGATATTTATAAAGTTGTACCAGTTTGCTAGGCAGACCCTTTCCAGATCAGCTTCCACTCTAGGCCTGTAGATCTCCCCCAGTCTCTGGCCCTGTGAGTCAACTGCACAACCACAGTGCAAAGATTCTTGATAACAGATTTCCTGCCCACTAAGCTTCAGAACAGGGACAGACAATTTATTTGTCATCCTCTCAGAATATTTGCACTTTAATAAGATACTTAGTCATTCAGCTCTCACACCCATAGTGTCCATTGGCTCTCGTGGTTTACCAAGTGCCCTCTGGATGCCAGGCGGTGCAGCAGGTCAGCCAGGGCACTATTTTAGGACACACAAGAGGCTTCCCCTGCAAGCTTCAGGTTGGGCCCTGCAGATTTCCACCTACTCAAGCAGCGAGCTCAGAGACTGTCATAGACACTCTGCGGGGAACACAATAACATGGATGTCGTCTTTCATTGAGTGAAAGGGTGCCCTGGAAAAGGCAAGATCAGTGTGAGCAGGGTTTAGGGAATAAACAAAGAGAGAAGAGGATGATAAGTAACTAGGCATATAGTCCATCCAGCAGCCTCCAGCTAAATAATCAGTGGAAAATTCCACGGGACTGCTCACTCCCAGCTTTGTCCCTAGGACCCTCACCTTTTGGTCTTCCATCTTGATCTCTGATCTTCTTGACCTTTATGTCCACTGCCTTCTGTGTGTATGCTGTAACATTATGTGTGTTCTTTAACATTTTGTTCATGTGTCTTCTCTAGTTATCCTATGTTTTCTCTGGATTTTTACATCCGGTTCCATTGGTCTCAATTACCATGGAGTAGATGATGATGTCTCCCAGCGTTTCACTCTGAATCAGAACTCCCTACTAAGCTGCACACCATTAAACCTGACTGCTTACAAGATAGCTCCCTGTGGATGTTCCACAAATACCTCAAATCCAGTGCCTTCACCAAACCTCCTGGCTTCATCATCAAACAAGCTTTCCTATCACCATATATCATGCTATTAACGTGACAAACGGTGTGTGACAGGGTTGGTAATGTACAATACTGTTTTCCCTTGTCATAAACATACAGGCTTTGAACTTCAAGGGAAATTTAAGTTCTAGGTGTCTCTGATTTTGTGGATATATCTTTGTTTATCTTTTCACGGTGACCATTACTCTATTGAGACTTTTTTTTTTTTTTGAAACAGCATTTCTCTGTGTAGCCCTGGCTGTCCTGGAACTCACTCTGTAGATCAGGCTGGCCTCAAACTCAGCAATCTGTCTGCCTCTCTGCCTCCTGAGTGCTGGGAGAAACTATAATTTTAATTTCGAAAGGCTGCCTTCATTTTTTTCTGTGAACTGTTATTCACTTAGTACACTCCAATCCCATTATAAAAGACAAGGAACACCCTAAGTTTCTAACAGTATAGTTCTGATTGCCTGAATGATGAAACCTCAGCATGATGAATTACTGGAATTATGCTCTAGGTGAATATTCAACAAATTAAGAAACGCTTGTGATTAATAATATTAAAAAGCAGGTTTAAAACCAGGTCGTGGTGATGCACACCTTTAATCCCAGCACTTAGAAGGCAGAGAGACATGGATCTCTCTAAGTTTGAGGCTAACCTGGTCTACAAATCGAGTTAAAGGATAACCAGAGAAACCTGTCCTGAAAAACAAAATCAAATCCAGAAACAAAACAGGTTTAAAGCTATATAAAGATAGTCATTATTTCATGATTTTTGTTTTAGACATGGGATCTCACTATGTAGTCAAGGCTGGTCTTGTTCTATCTGCCTTTGCCTCCCAAATGCTGGAATTAAAAGTGTGAGGCACCATACCCATGACTTTTGACTTTATAACTACAATAAAAATATAACCAGGGTCTGGAGAGATGGTTTCTTCATTAAGAACACTTACTGCTCTTTCAGAAGATTTGAGTTCAATTCCCAGCATCCACATCAGTGTCTTACCACCGTCCATAACCTCCTGTTCTTCCTACTCTAGGGGATCCGACTCCATTCTCTGGCCTCCTCAGACACCCGCACACATGTGGTTAACACGAATTCACACAAACACTCACACATACACATATATTTAACTTTAAAAAAAATTTAAAGAGCAGAATAGCCAAATAATTATTGAAGACTAATAGCACCTACCTTGATTCCTTCTTGAAATTCCATCAAAAGGACCCGTCCATGAAAAAAACAAATGGACAGAAACCAACCACCAGGGGCAACCTTAGAAATGAAGACTCAGGGAAACAATCTATGGGACACTCTGGGATCTGTCCTGGAACAGCTCAGAACTGGAGAGAGGCACACCAGTGTTGGAAGGGGATTTCTGTTATTTGTTTGATGCAAACCAGCAAAGGCTTCTGATAGGCTGCGGGCTGGGGATTGACATGATCTCAATTCTGTTTTAGTTCTCATTTTAACAAGCAAATCTATTAGAGTTTGGTGAGTGTAGCAGTGAAGGTACTGATGTAAAAGTCCCTTCTCTATCCATGCACAAGATGACACAGTCTGAACCATATCTATCTGGGCAGGTGCGGCATGGGCGGTTGCTAAGTTGAAAACAACTGAAATTTATTTAAAAAGTGTATCTTAATGATATGTGGAGATATTTGGTGACAGATACATTTTGGTTATCTGTGCTTTTCAGTCAACAGAGTTTGGCTTTTGATCTGGAAGGAAAGCAAACCATCTATGTCTTTAGCTTCAGCAACATGGTAGAGGCTGCGATGGATCCTGGGATGACATTAAAAAAAAACTGAGACATGTATTATGATTGGTAGAGCCACAGTGAAACATCCTTTAGTGAGGGTAGAACATATTTGAAAATTATATCACTTATTCTTATGTCTCAAGCTACATAGACTACACTTCCTTGCAAAACAATTTTCCACATCAAAAAAAGTATTTCTAAATTACTAAGTATACACAGTTTTAGAAGAAGGACAAACTAATAAATCTCATCCATCCAACATTCTGCCTCATCACTTCCTAAAGAGAACTTGGCCTTAGAAGAAGATAGATTGAATTGCAAAAGCCACCTAAGTCTTCTGTAGCAAATGGGAACCACTCATGGGCCTCTGAACTTTGAAAGTCAAAGTTAAACAGACCTAGATGTGCAGACAGGTTGGTCTTGCCCAGGATTCAGAAGCTGAGATGCTCAAGGACATACCTGAAATAACTTCAAAGAAAGACACTATTACTAGAGGTCATACCATACAGTAGTCCTCAAAGTGTGACAAGACTAGCCATCATGACATAATGGTGCACACAAGTTCTGCAGAGGTAAACAATAAGGAAACATCTAATAATGTAAGGATTATAATTTCCAAGTCATCCGACTAATAGGCATCCAAGCCTAACAAGGACGTACAGAGTAAATAAGCATCAGCTAGATTTTAGGTTCAGTCTTCTACTGTGACACTAGGGGCAAGCCAAAGGCAATGGCAATCTGAATTGGTTTGTCACTGCACATCTCTTTATACCTGGCACTGGGACCAGGAACAGCCCTGCCCATCCTCTGCAGTAACTGTATCCTGATATTCTTCAGCGATTAGCCAGAGAGAAAAAGAAATTAACCCAGTGAGTAGAGAATGTCTATGGCATATTTAAGAAAAATCATAGAAAAACAGAAAAAAGATAACTGTGCTGCCTAGGATGGTAATCCTTGCCTGTAACCCAGCACTCAAGAGGACGAGGCAAGAGAAAAGACACAACAAAGAAATAAAAAGATTTACTGTAAAATCTGTAGAAAAATATCAGTCCTGATATACTTAAGCATATGCATATGTATTTAAATTCCCAAAACATCAAGTGCTGTCTATGTGGCAGTATCAAAAGTTGGGGCCTTTAGGAAGGATTTGATCCTAAGGACTCCTCCTTCCTGAATAAGAGTAACTTGTGAAAGAGACTTCACATAACCTTCAATTCACTGGCTTCTCTAAGGCCTGAGGACTCTTGCTCATCTTGGGTTCTATATGTGTCAGTAGATACCATCTAAAAAGCAGAGAGCAGTTTTTGCCAGACAAACCTTTGGTCTTCTTGATCTTGGACTTCTTAGCCTCCAGAACTGTGAGAAATTAATTTTTTTCTTTTTAAATTAACCAGTTTGTGCTGTTTTATAATAACAGACCAGACTAAAATAGCTCAGCATAGACTACTGTCAAACTAGCTACACAATACACAGCCCAGATCCTTTACCTGGTGCTCCCTTACGAATGTCCATGCTGCCACTTCTAGAGCAGTCAAAGGAAAATCATTAGCTTACTGGTACTTGTGGAAGTCTTTGGTTCCTAGGATGTTGGAGGAGAGAGCCGCTGTTCTTCCGGAGTGCCCTGCTAGGTTAGACCTGAAATAATCACACAGGAACTGTACTAATTAAATCACTGCTTGGCCCATTAGCTCTAGCTTCTTATTGGCTAACTCATATTAATTTAACCCATTCCTATTAATCTGTATATCACCATGTGGCTGTGGCTTACCAGGTAAAGTTCCCAATGTCTGTCTCTGGTGGTGCCATGGCTTCTCTCTGACTCTGTTCTTCTTTCTCCCAGCATACGGTCTAGCGTTCCCTGCCTAGTTCTGTTCTTCCTTGCCATAGGCTCAAAGCTGTTCTTTATTCATTAACCATTAAAAGCAAAACATAGACAGAAGGACCTCCCACACCACTAGGATCTTGATTTTGTGTGAGTGACTAACTTTCAAATAACTTTTTTAAAAAAGCATTTACAACCATTTGTATGATTAACCAAATACCTTTTTAAAAAAGTTTCTAAATGTCTATCCTGTTTTATATATATAAAGGTTCTTTTAGTTTTTTCAGGAAAGAGCAAAGAATTCACTTTGCAATTACACATAGCATGAGTCACAGAAAGAACTTGAATAGTGTGTAGAATGTTGCCACTGAGTCATCATGCATGATACAAGACCACTGGAATATGGATGAATCAAATCTTTATAATCATAAGAAGTCAAAACACTACTACCTTTTACTCTGGAAAGCTCCATTTCCGTTTGCCCTAGCAGAGACACTCGGACTATATAGCATCAGTTCTTGTTCATATGTGAGGAGGTTTGTGCTCCCAAAAGCCAAATGGGAGTCTCAGCAGAGACAGCAAATTGAACATATAACAGGAAGCTTATTGTAAGTATTGCCTCTCCCTGTTTAAAGGATCCTTTTTCACAGTAGGTGAAATACAAAAGAAAAAAGAAAAAAAAGCAAGGGACTCAGTCAGTAAAGCTCCTGTTGTACAAGCATGAGGAGCTGAACTTGGACCATCAACATTAAAGAAAAAGAAGCCAAGCATGGTGGTACACAATTGTAACCCTGGAACTGGAGAGTGAGTGAGTGGAGATAGACAGATCCCTGAGTTTCATTAGTTAAACAGACTATGGCTTGATGAACTCCATATTTGGTGAGAGACCCCATTTCAAAAACTGACACAGAGAGTGATAAAAACACTCAATATCATCTTCTGGCCTCCATAGGTGTGCACCTACACACCTGCGTGTGCACCTACTCACACATGTGCAAATACACTGGAACAAGCATATGTACCATGCACTCACCTCACATAGAACTAGTTTAATTGTGACTAATGTGCTCAATGAACTTGTGATTCCCAAGGCTTCAGTAGACATCACTGACAGGGGTTGATGGGTAATCTGGAATGCCTGTGATTTATCATATAACTTACACGTCCCCCGTGTTGCCAGGCAAAGACATAGTTGACAAAAATATAATCTGCCCAGCTGTTTTCTGTACTCCACAGAGGGCGTGAAAATTGCTTCTTGGCAGCCACAGCCACTCTTCTATCAACAGCCCCACCTTCTGTCAAAAGAAACCCTTCCTGTCCACAGGCTTCTAGGAAAGCAAGGGCCACACTACCAATCTAATCCTGAAGAAGATTCCAGCAATTTTCTAGGCTAGCTGCAATTTAATGAGCCTTGCCATTGATTAAAGAAGCCATTCTCTCAACTTTTGTATCACTGCCTCATCTCCCAGCTCCACAGTGTGGGGAAAGGAGCTGTCGTCTGGTCTGCTCTCCTCGGGTGAATTTCTGGCTCCTTACATTTGTCTTTCTCTATTAAAAGAAGAAGTAAGGGATGAGGAGTTGGGGGAAGTCTGTAGTTTAATGGTAATGAGCTTGTGTCACACATGTAGAGTCCTAGCCTTTGGTCCCTAGCACCAAAAGCAGAGGGGATAAATTACGCAACACCAAAAGTGGGCAACACAGCATTACTTCCTGTATTAGTCAGGGTTCTCCAGAAAGATAGAACCACTAGAATGTACAGGGAAGGTGGTTGAGGTGCTGGCTGTTCAGGTCCCAAAAAGGATGTGTAGAGTTGAGGGGTGGGGGAAGAAGGAGGAGACAGACATGATCTGAGAGTGACTCAGGATGACTGCCAGCCATTGTTAATTGAAAAGAGACTATACTTTTTATACTGTATATAGCAGCTCATACCTTTAATCCCAGCACTTGGGAAACAGAGGAAGGTAGATTTCTGTGAGTTCTCGGGGCCAACACCCAGTTTAGCTTCTAACCTGAACAAATGAAAAGCTTATGCAACAAAGGAGCCAACTGGGGACGAAGTCTTCAATATTCTGACTCTAACTACTAAAGGAAGGTCTTGACCTTGATAACCACAGGTGCCAAGAAGTCCCATCCATGTAGTGGAGACCATGAGGTCTTTGTAGCGTGACTGAGTCCAAGTCTAAGACCTTAGAAACAGAAAATCAGCTGAGGTGTCTCAGTCTAAGGCAGTGGTTCTTAACCTGTGGGTCACAACCCTTTTGAGATCTTATGTCAGATATTCTGCATATCAGATATTTACAATATGACTCATAATGGTAGCAAAATCACAGTTATGAAATAGTAATGAAAGAATTTTATGGTTGGGGGTGTCACCACAACATGAGGAACTGAATTAAAGCAGTGGTTCTCTCTTGGGGGAGGGTGCTTTTTTGTCCTGGCTACCCAGAATGGAAACAATCATGCAGAACATATTATTTAAATCACTGCTAGGCCCATTAGCTCTAGCTTTTTATTGGCTAACTCTTGCATATTAATTTAACAAATTTTTATTAATCTGTGTATTGCCACATGGCTGTGGGTTACCGGCTAAAGTTCTGGTATCTGTCTCCAGCAGGGCTACATGGCATCTCACTGACTCTGCCTTCTCTTCCCCAGCATTCAGCTTAGTTTTCCCTGCCGAGCTCTGTTCCCCTATAGCTCTGCTATAGGCCCAAAGTAGTTCCTTTATTTATCAATGGTAATCACAACATATAGAAGGAAATCCCACATCAGTTCTCAACCTGCAGGTTGCAACCCCTTTAGGGGTCAAACAACCTTTTCACAGAGGTTAAATATTAGATATCCTGCATATCAGATTTTAACATTTCATTTCATAAGAGTAACAAAAATTACAGTTATGAAGTAGCAAAGAAAATAATTTTATGATGGGGGGTGACCACAATGTAAGGAACTGTATTAAAGGGTCACAGGATTAGGAAGTCTGAGAACTGCTGCTGGTAAGGCTAAAGACCTGAAAACCCAGGGAACTACTGGAGTAATCCTGGTTTCTATACCTTGAGAATACTGCAGTGTCAAGGACAGGAAAGGAAAGGATATCTCCATGCCCAGAGATCCATATAGTCCCTTTTCTTTGCCTCACTGCTCGCTGGCCCCACATAACTGGATAATGCTCATTTTCACTGAGCGCACTTTCCTCCCCATGTACCATTATCAACTTTCCCTCTCTTGTTAGTGCTTATAGTTTACAACAACCTCTGAGCTTGCTGCTCCAGCTGCCATGCTTCCCTGACGTGACAGCAATAGACTTTATCCCTCTGGAACCAAAAGTCCCAATAAACCATGCCTCCAATAAGATGCTTTGGTCACAGTGTTTCCTCACCTCTATGGGAAGTAACCAATACACCTATATATCCCATTCAGTCTCTCTTGCTACTCTCTCCTGAAAACACTCTCATAAACACCCCAGATTAATACTTAACCACATTTCTAGGTAGTCCTGAGTACAATCAAGTAAACATCAAAATTAACCGTTGTATGTATCCTGCTGCCTTCCAGGAGCTTCTTTCTTGCCTTTATCCTCCATAGCTCTGGGGCTCCTGATTAACTGTAAGATTACTGTTATATGTTATATGGGGCAGCACATAGCCATGTAATACGATTCATTTGTGTTTTTAGCAAATTATTATTATTATTATCATCATCATCATCATCATCATCATCATCATCATCATTATCATATAAGTCTTAGCAACAGATTTGCAAACCTTCCCATGAAGAGAGCCACTCACTATGAACCAATAGTAATGCTAGGTACATAGCATACAGCTATGAACAAAAGACAAGTTAGTGAGTTGTTGTTGATATCAGGACCAGATGGGAAACCTCAACATAGTAGGCACATATCTAACTTGCCACAGAGAGGCATTCAAACTTCTTACTACATTTATTGCCTCGACTGTGACACCAGCCGGACAGTCGAGGAGCTATGATCAGACTGACACAGGTCGCATGGCTACTGTAGCTTTTACAAGTCTTTCATAGCTGTATGGAACAACTTGGACCCAAATGCAAACCAGAATGCTACCTTAAATCAGTCATATGGGAAAGAAAAGATGTGGAAGAGGAGACCCTAAGAGACTTCCCCATCTTGACCTTTGACCTCTCATTCTATTTGCTCATCTAGCTGTCAAGGAAACTGGCCCAAAGCCCAGAGCCCAGGCCTAATTCATTACCTGGACTAGTAAGTGAGTCAAGGAAGGTCAAGTAGGAAGAGGGTTGAAAATGTGTACAACTTATTCATCAAAAATATAGGGGCCTTGCCAGTGTCAGTATTTCATAAAATAGCCCTGGTTTTCTGTCCTTTGGGGGGTCCAGAATCATATCCTGCACTGGTGAATGATAATGGGGTGTTGGGAACTTGTAGAAATTTAATTCATAAAAGCATCAATCCTACATGCTCATCAAGGAGTAGATGTTGAAAGGCGTTCCTGGGAATCATATGACTTGTTATCGAGGAAGTTCTCCTAGGTAACTCATTCAGAAGAAGCGTACCTGTGATGAGGAAACCTGAGGGATGCCAAACAGCAGACAAATGCAGACTAACAAGTTTGGAGCATTCTATAGTCTGCTATTTGGGAGGGAATAATACAATTCCAGAAGCTTCTCTTCAAGCCCTCCCCACAAGCCCATCACAATAATAATAAAGAATATTTGAATGGTGCTTTATAATTTGCAAAGAGTCTGAGCATTCATTTGCTCGCTCTACCTTCAGTGATAAAAAAGCTAACATCCCCTTTCATAGATAATAGGACGGAGGCTAAGAAACACTGCAGTACCCAAGGTCACCTTCCAAATCCCAGCTTCTTTCAATAATATCCTGAGGCTTTTTATGTTCCATCATCCTGACTTCAGACATGTCTATTGCTTAACAATAAACTCACTTTATGTAAGTAATTATGAACCAAAAATTTTATAAGTACTATCAATAAAATTAAGTTCATAATTGCTTATCTTTTCTTATGCACTGAGTCTTATACATTGAATTATTCAAAGCAAACTGATTAGCATTATAGTAAAAATATGTGTACAGTCTAAAGTATTTCCTATTTGTAAGTGTGCTAAAATAAACACAGTTTTGACATGTAAGGTGTGCCCGTAACTTAGCAAGAGAGTCATTATAAATTGAACTGTGTTCACCCTTCCCCTAGATTAATATGCTTACCCCCACTCCTATTGTCAGTATCTTAAAAAGCTAATTAAGGTTATTACTGCAACCTGAGTGTATTCTATTTTGGAAGAGGGAATTTGGGGTCTCAGATGTAGCTCAGTTGGTGGAATGTCCACTCAGCTGGTGTTAGGGCTTGGATTTAATCACCAGCACATATAAATTGGGCATGGTGGCACATGCTTTTAATGCCAGACCTCAAGCAGTAGAGGCAGACTGCAGAAGTTCAGGTCATTCTCAACTATATCCTGACATGAGGCCACAGTGAAGACACAGATTTGACACATCTATAAACCCAAGAGAGAGACTCGGAAGAAAGCAACTCTGATACTTTGATCTCAACCAACCAATGACTGTCTATAACTGCAGCAAAATACATGTTATTTTAGATGTCCCTCTGTTACTTTGCTATGGCAGCCCCAGGAACTAATACAATAGCTAAGACTTAGTTGTGTATAAGGGTACATTATATTATAGTTGTTACATTTATATATAGTATGTTATACTATATTATACTATAATGTGGGTATTAAGATACCCATATATGCCCTTACTTAAAAATATTTGTATATATGTTAATTTTGACTGTGTGTTTATTGTGCTTTGAACAGAAGCATCATTCATTCACCACCACAATTATTCATGTGAGAGTTAAATTGATATAGTGATATTTTGTTTGTGATCTAACAAATAAAGCTTGCCTGAAGATCAGAGTACAGAGAGCTAAACCACTAGCTAGCTATAGAGGCCAGGCAGTGGTGGCCCACACCTTTAATCTCAGCACTGGGAGGCAGAGGAAGAAGGATCTCTGTGAATTCAAGGCCACCCTGGGCTAAGTAGAGTGATCCAGTCTCAAATAGAAACAGAGTTCACACCTTTAATCCCAGCACTAGGGAGGTGGACACAGGAGTGATATGGCTGGGCAGCGAGAGGAATATAAGGCAGGAGGAGACAGGAGCTCAGATGCAGTCTGAGGATTCAGTCTAAGGATGCAGTATGAGGGTTCAGTCTGAGGAAGCAGTCTAAGGTTTGGTAGAGATGGCATTCAGTCAGAGGACTCACAGGTACAGGGTCTGAGCATTGGTAGAGGTAAGAACTCTCTAGAGGTTGGCTGCTCTGCTTCTCTGATCTTCAGGCAAGCTTTATTGTTATATTAGAAACAAAATATCACTACAAATTGACACTCTAACATTAATATTATGTATTAGATTGGCATTCAGATTTTCAATACATCAAACACATTTTATTTGAAACATTAATTTTCCCTAAAGTGGGTAGACTAATGTTGAAGACTAAGAATGGTTAGGGTTCTAATGTAAATTAGAGGAAAAGGAAAATTGAAAACTCATATGGCATCCAGAACAGCTCCATTTCCCTGAAGTAGAAGTGGTGACGACCAGACCTCCTGGTTTCAAGGAAAAGCAAAGTGAAAAGAGCTGGGCAGAAATCCCATGGAGAAAGGGTATCTGCTACCTTCAACTGAGGCCAGTCTGAAACCACCTTCAAAGATGAGCCTGCTGATAGCATTGGGTACCACCCTATGCTTGCCTGGGGCATTTACTCAACATTTACAAAAATGTGCAATGAAATGTTCATTTGTTTTCTAGAATCACATGGTGAAGTTGTAATCATTGTCCTATCCTAGAAATAGTGAGTTAAAAATCTCTAGGACAGTGTTCTCAATATGACTGCATTAGAAATCACATAAGAAATTTTTAAAAATTTTTTAAACCGGGCGGTGGTGGCATGTGCCTTTAATCCCAGTGCTTTGGAGGCAGAGGCAGGCAGATTTCTGTGAGTTCGAGGCCAGCCTGGTCTACAAGAGCTAGTTCCAAGATCCAGGACAGGCTCCAAAGCTACAGAGAAACCCTGTCTGAAAAAACAAAACAAAAAAAAAAAAAAAAAAAAAAAAAAAAGGATACGTGGGTTAAAATCAGAACCAATGAAATCTGATTTAGTAATTCCAATATGTAGGCAAGTAGACCCACTGCTAGAAGGCAGGGCATCCAGACCAAATCCCAGCACAGGGGAGTTGGGCATGAAATCCCACTTCTAACTGTGGCAATTGGCTACAGCTGCTGGGAGATGGAGAGAGTTTTCTCAAAGAGTGTATAGTCCCTAGTAAGTGGCTATGCTCCAGCAGAAGACCGTATATCCAGAAATACATGAGCAGCACAAATTGGTCTTGATCTTGATAAGTTTAAAAAAAAAAGACACAAAGTTGGATGGATGGGGAAGGGAGGTGGCTCTTGAGAGAACTGGGGGAGAGGTATGTATGTGATCAAAAAACATTGTACAAAAGAGTAATAAATAAATAAGATTTAAAAGGACTATATAAATCTCAAAAATACTTATTTTTAAAAGGATTATGTAAATTCCAAAGAAATCTTCATAGAACTAATACAACTTTTAAAAAAAGAAGAAAGTAAGGCCAACAAAACTACAATAACAAAAACAACATGGTACTAACACAAAAGCAGACTAACAGAATCGAAAAAGAAGACCCAGAAATAAATACATGCAGCTCCAGCCATGATTCTCGAGAAAGGCACCGTTTGAGAAAAGAGATTCCTTAACAAATGGTGCTGAGAAAGTGGGTATCTACAGAGAACACGGAAACAAGATCCTTGCCTCTTCCTTTTTGAAAAGAAAAATCAAATCAAAATGGTTTGGAGACCTTAGTGTAAGGGCTGAAACATCGGAAGGACCAGAAGAAAGCATAGGAAAGCTCACAGAAGCTCTGGCTCTAGTTTTCTCAATGGGTTCCTATAGCTTAGGAAATAAGATCAAGAGCTGACAAGTAGAATTGAACAAAATCAGATGCTTTTCTGTAAATCTAAGAAAAAAGTTGCCAGAGTAAAGAGCCTACAGGGTAGGAGAAAAATGTCTACCAGATTATTTCTTCAGCAAACTAATATCCAGAATATACAAAAGTACTCAAAACCTTGAATACCAAGAAAACAAGTAATTAACTAATACATGGTCACAGTAACTAAATACTTTTCAAAAGAGAGAATACAAGTGGTGAATAATACAAAAATAACATCTTTAGCCGTCAAAGAACTCAAAAGAAGGGAGGGGGAACTTCTTCTATAGAGACAGGAAAACAAGAGGAGAGAAAAAGGAAGTTATTAGTGCTGTTGAATGGTAGAGAAGGAAGTCCAGGATAACAGTAGATAGCCACTCCATCTTGTTGCCTACAGGTTAAAACTAGTAGATCATTAATAAATCACTTTCCTTGCATGGTAGAAGGTGTGGGTTCTACCCACTGCCCATTGTGGTACCACGGTGGGGTGGGGGTGCAGAAAGAACTCAGGACAGTAATAAAAGACTTTTCTATGATGGTTATAATATATCTTTGTTATGTTCTTTCCAAATCACACTGAACCACACACTGTTCCCCCATGCCAACATATTATTTTGGTTCTTTATACCTGCTACTTCCTTTGCCTGATAAAATCCTACTTCTTTTTCACAGCTGTGGTGGTTTGACAAAAAAATGGCCTCCAAAGGGAGCTGTACTATTAGGAGGTAGGCTTTGGTGAAGCAGGTATGGCCTTGTTGGAGGAAATGTGTCACATCGGCAGTGGGCTTTGAGGTCTCTTTTGCTCAAGCTTTCCTCAGTGTGACAGTCAGACCACTTCCAGTTGCTTACAGGGTCAAGATGTAGCTCCTTTTCCACTTTCAGCTCCTTCTCCAGCACCATGTCTGGCTGCATGCCGCCACGTTCTGCCAGAATGAAAATGGACTAAACCTCTGAACCTGTAAGCGAGCCACCCAATTAAACGTTTTCATGCATAAGAGTTGCAATGGTCATGGTGTCTCTTCAATGCAATAAAAACCCTAACTAAGACAACAGTCTGACACATAATTTTAGCTTCTGTGAATCTGAGTAGACTCCTCTTCCCAGTCATTTCCCAGAGTATGTACCACCTCCTCAAGCATGCACCCTCAGTGACAGCCCTTACTTACCATATACCATCTTCACTATTATTTTTACCCCTCCAAATAGGTTCAGTTACCTATTTCTATGTAACAAGCTAACCTAAAGCACAGTACATTAAGCATTAACAATCTATTTTTTTCTAAAATATGTGGTTTGAATGGCAACAGCTGTATAGTACTGCTCCACATGACCACAGCTCTCCAATCAGCTGGAAGGCCCCACTAGCCAGAACTCCATGGTAGTTCACTCTGATGTCTGGGCCACAGCATGGACAGCTGTTGAACTCAGCTTCTTTCTCTCCATGGAATGGATTGTTTGTTTATTTGTTTGTTTGTTCATTTGTTTTGAGATTTTTCGGAAGATGGTTTCACTGTGTAGCTTTTGCTGTCCTGGAACTTGCTCCATATACCAGGCTGAACTTGAACTCACAGATCTGCCTGCCTCTACCTCTGCCTCTGCTGGGATTAAAGACATTCACCATTACTACCTATGGGACAGCTTTATTTTGTTTGTTTTGGTTTTTCTTTTCTTGAAACAGGGTTTCTTTGTGTAACAGCCCTGGCTGTCCTAAAACTAGCTCTTGCAGACCAGGCTGGCCTCAAACTCACAGAGATCTGCCTGTCTCTGCCTCCCAAGTGCTGGAATTAAAGGTGTGCACCACCACCACCTGGCCAATGGGATAGTTTTACACGGTCCCCCCAACAATGAAAGCCCAACTTCCTACACAGACGTTTAGGTTTTCAAAAGAAAAAGATTCTGAAGGGACGAAACAGAGACTGCCAAGCCCCTTAGAGGGGCCTTAACTGCCAGTCTGTCACTTTGCTGCTGTTGGTAGTTATAGAACATGAATACAGTAGGGCACGATTCTGTAGGGAACTGTCTCTCTTGCTCATCTTTTACTTGCTTGAAGGTCAGAGATTACATCTTTTTTATCTCAAAATCTGGAGTGAATCAATTATTAAATGACAGGTGACTGAGATGATGTCCAGTATGGAACTGGAGGAATCCAGCGCAGGCCATGTTAGAAACAGTCATGGCCAGATGATGACACAAGACTTTGATCCCAGTACTTGGAAGGCCGAGGGAGGAGGATCTGAGTTTAAAGTCAACCTGGTCTACATAGTGAGTTACAGATACACAGTGAAAAGAGGATAGTTTTGGTCAGTGGAAAGTTGGCAGTGATAGAAGACTTTAGGGCTTCATAGTTAGACTTCTGATGTGATGTCAATGTGACCGTGACCATGCATGTGTGCCATAAACTTTATGAACTGAACTAAATGTCAATTCTCTAAATTGAGTGTCAAGAATAAACATTTTTTAAAAACTATACAGTGTTGGTGGGATTTTGTGTAGCATTTCTGTATTTTTAATATAGTAACGATGACCTAGACCTCTGCTGACAACTCAGAGTTCCCAGGAATAACAACTGGAAAGTGTGAGTGTTAGGTAGGAACTTCTAAACTGAGTTGCTAAGAGACACTCTGAGAGTTCACTGGAACTCCCTCAGGGACCTCTTCAGATGACATGGAGAAGGGTCTGAGCTGGGCCGGGGCCTACAACCCTGCCCCTAGCCAACCTGGAAGGCTTTTATTCATTTCAGCTTATGACTCAAATAAAATTGTATTTGTAAAACATATAAAGGCAAAAGCCCCCCCCCCCCCACAATACACATCAATAAATTGTGAAAATTACATGCTAGTGAAAACAAAAGATGAAATAACAGGATTAACGGTGAAGATTCAGCTGAACCTGGGCAGCCGGAACTGGCAGCAGCTCAGGACAGAGGAGTTTCTTCTCACTGGCAAGAGTGAGAAGAGATTAAAGAGAACTGGGAGGCAGAGGCGAATGTACAGGAGCCTGGAGCCTAAATTTTAGCTCAGGCTTTACTAACCAGCTTTTTAGCTGGGATGGGGCATGTTTGAATGCTGTGGGCTCAAGTGTTCTCGTTTGCAAAATAAGGACACTGGTCTGGTCTGAAGGAATTCCAAGGCTTAGGATTCCTGCTTTAAGACTCTTTTGTTGTTACTGGTTTAATATTTATTTAACACCCCAAATGCAGTTTCCCCTCCTTCCTCATCTCCCAGTCCCTTCCCCATAGTCCCCCTACACCAAACCCCACAACCCACTCCTCCTCCATTTCTGTTTAGGAAAGGATATTTCATGAGTATCAATAAAACATGGCATATCGCGTTGCAATAAGACTAAGCACCTCCTCTTGTATTAAAGCTGGGCAAGCCAACCCAGGAATGAGGAATAGGGTTCCAAAAGCCAGCAAAAGATTCAGAGACAGTTCCTGCTCCCACTGCTAGGAGTCCCACAAGAAGACCATGGTACAAAACTGTCAAACATGCAGAGGGCCTGGGTTGGTCCCATGCAGGCTCCCTGGTTGTTGGTTCAGTCTCTGTGAACTCTATGAGCCCAGGTTAGTTGATTCTGTGGGTTTTTTTTTTTTTGTGTGTGTGATGTCCTTGACCCCACTGACTCCTACAATCCTTCCCCCCTCTCTTCAGCAAGATTCCCTGAGCTCGCCCTACTGTTTGGCTATGGGGCTCTGTATCTCTTTCGATCAGTTGCTAGATGAGGCCTCTGATGACTTCTGGGCTAGGAACCAATCTGTGAAAACAGCAGAATATTGTTAGGCATCATAACATGGACTCTCTGGTTGATAGTGGCACATGCCTTTAATACCAGCACTTAGGAAGCAGAGACAGGAGGATCTCTGAGGCCAGCCTGGTCTACAGGATGAGTTCCAAAATACCCATGGCTAAAAAAGGAAACCCTGTCTCAAAAACAAACAAACAAACAAACAAAAAAAGATTCCTTGACTCTAAGGCAGCTGTTCTTGACCTGTGGATTCCAACCCTTGGGGGTCAAATGACCCTTTCATAGGGGTCTCCTGAGACCATCAGAAAACACAGATACACCTTATGATTCATAACAGCAGCAAAATTATAGTTATGAAGTAGCAACAAAAATAGTTTTATGATTGGGGGTCACCACAACATAAGAAATCGTATCAAATGGTCACAGCACAAGGAAGGTTGAGAACCACTGCTCAAGGGAGTTAATGAATTAGAAGTGACTGACCATGATTTTCAGGCTGTATACATTATTGAATAGGATCAAAGGAAGCTTGGGATCTTCAGGGCAAGAAGGGAAGGGTTGGGTCTAGGAAGTTTCTGTTGGAGTGTACTAATCCAGTGTTGAACAGAAACCTAGTATCAGTACACCACATATACTGTGCCAGATACACCATTCACAACACAGGACAGAATTCACAACTCTTAACAGGTAGGCACAGTCATGTCAATCACAAAGATTAAGAAGGTCAAGGACAGTAACATACATCTGTGATCTTAGCAGTTGGGGTTTGAGGCAGGAAAACTGAGAGAGAGAGAGCCTAGCCTAGGCTATGTAGTAAGACTGAGGACAAATAGCAAGACCCTATTTTTTAAAACAAAGCAAAATAATTAGCATTAAGAAAATTGAATCTAAGAGATTTTGTTTTTATTCTCCTAGAGTACTGTGAGATAAAAGCTAAAATGAGTTCCAGGAGAGGTTCCAAGCTACACAGAGAAACACTGTTTAAAAAAAAACCCTAAAATGGCCAATAGCTAGGCAGAAGGTATAGGCAGGACTTCTGGACAGAGGGAGCTCTGGGAAGAAGGATACTGGAGTCACTAGCCAGATGCAGAGAAAGCAGGACGTGCAGGAGAGAAGTAAAAGCTAGGAATCATATGACAACATATAAATTAATAGAAATAGATTCGTTTAAGTTATAAGTTCTAGTTAGAAGCAAGCCTAAACTAAGCGTTCATAATTAATAAGGAGTCTCCACGTCCTTATTTGGGAGCTGGCTGGTAGGACAGAGAAAGACTTGTTACGCTAGGATAACATAACTACTAACAGCAATTCAAATCTGAGCACTTAAACACAGACCATTATTATTTCCTAGTACAGAGAGTCTCTAATCATATTTACTACATTAGAACACCCCAAAAGAGGAAGCATTTTTGTCAATTAAGTTCACTTCATATTATAGAGCACGGCTTCAGTCACATAATCCCCTAGTAGGTCCTTTTATTATATATTGAAAATGCTAGTAGTATTGATGACATTCATGATGGTTAAATAGGATTTATTTTTGAAATGTAAATCAATGAACTGTATTGATGGTTTTAATAATGGTCTGTAACATTATCATGTGAGGAATCGTTGCTGTTGAGAATGAACCTTGAGTCAGGGGTGGTGGTCCATGCCTTTAATCCCAGCACTAGGGAGGATGAGGCAGGCAGATCTCTGAATTTGAAACCCCTGAGTTCGAATCCTCTGAGTTCAAATTCAGCCCAGTTTACCGAGTGAGCTCCAGAACAGCCAGTGCTATGCAGAAAACCTTTGTCTTAAAATGCAATAACAAACAACAAACAAACAGAAAAAAATGAACTATGAAAGAATGAAAGACTTTCAGAGAAACTAAAAAAAGTTGAAATTGTGCTCTATGAAATCCGTAAAATGATGGGTGTCAGAAGTGTCTGAAATATTTCTTGTTTGGGGGACTTATAAAATAGGTAAGTGTAAAAAATGTAATAAAGCCTTATGTCTGTAAAACATGTAATGAGCCACAGGATTTCTTCCTAGGGGCACTTACAGCTACTCCCCATAGCTCTGTAAACATCACTGCTCTCTTGTTAGAGATCTAAAAACTGAGGATTATACAGGCTAAAGTTTTGTCCAGGGAAATGGAGCTAGTGAATAGAACTAAGTTTTGTTTGTCAGACTCCAAGTTCAATGTACTTCCATTATGCTACAAGGCACTTTATAAAAGTGGACATTTGATGTCATAATAAAATATAGTAGCTGTTACACAGTAAAAAAAAAGATTTGAATATTTCACCCTCTTGAAAAAAAAATTTATTCTTCCCAGAAGTTTGGTTGTTAGAGGTAACTATTAAAATTATCGCAGGCACTGATTTGAAATGTGTGGCTAATACTTTAAAGCATGAAAATAAAACTAAACTGTAAGGTTGTCAGGAGTTAGCACTATGCACATAGGTGTTGCTTAGCAGATATAGAATTAGGAAGACTATTAACTATTTCAATGCTGTTACGATTGAACACTTACAATCAAATTAATCCAAATTGCTAAGCCACTTGTTGGATTTAGTAGTTTTTCCTTTGTTTTGTTATGTTCTTGGCAGGCAGAGTTTCTCTGTGTGCCCCAGCAGCTGCTCCCCAAATAACCACACAGAGACTTCATGTTAATTATAAATGCTCAGTCGATAATTTATGCTTATTACTAATTAGCTCTTACAACTTAAATTAACCCATCTCTATTAGTCTATGTGCTGTTCTGAGATGCATTTACCTCATCTACATACTTCCCATCCCGCTTGCTCTGTATCTCCTGTTGTCTCCTTAAGACTTCTCAGACCCTGCACTTCTTCCCAGCATCCTCATAATCTGGCTCTCCTGCCCAGCTATAGACCAGTCAGTTCTTTATTAACCAATGAGAGTAATACATATTTAAACAAAGATTGTTCTCCAGCAATTTGATTTTTTGGAGTGGGGAGGGGGTAAACTATTAAAATTATTATTTGGTTGTCTATAGTACTGAAAATCAAGCCCAGTGTTTCCCACACTATGAGTGCCTAGCAAGATTTTCAGCCCAATTTTGACAGTAATTGTACAGAAGCTAATTTTCTTGATCTCAGGGTGACTGTTCTTCAAACCCATTCCGATAGGGATTTCCTCTAGCTGGACTGCCAACCATATGTACGACCTTGAGGGTGGGCATTGCCCTCTGATCTTCAGTTTTCTCAGCTTTAATAGTTCCTATACCACTGGGGTGGTTTGAAAATTAAATATGAAAGTATAAACAAAGCAGAGAGCTAAGGATCTGGCATTCGGAAAGCACTAGTTCTTTCCCTTTGGGGATTTGCAAGTATTTGTACACTGGGCTTCACACTAAGAAGAAATAAAACATATGCATCCACAAACAAAACAACAACAACAAAAAGCCATTTCTGCTGACACCCAGGGTGGGCTATTTATCACTGTCCCTGTACCTTATTCACAGCCAGAAACTTGATAGGAAAATGGCAAATGTTGAATTAAGGTGAAATCAAATTGAGGTTGGGAGCGGTTAGAGAAACCCACCATAGATGGCCTCTCCTTGGCCAGTTTCTGCCTAATAGCTAAACACAATGCTGTTGTCCTTCCAACATTCCTCTCGGTCTCCAGGTCCTGCCGTTTTGTCATAGTTCATTCCAGCTGAACTAAAAATTCTCCAGACATGACTGAAGCGATGGGCCGGATCTAACAAGATTAAGTTTAATAGGGATAAATGTAAAGACTTATACTTCAGTCTGAAAAGAATCCTGTGCAAGTGCTAGATGGGGAATATATGGATTAGCAGCAGCGTGTGGGAAAAAGACTTGGGGGTTTTAGCTGATATTAAGCTCAGTTAGTTAACAGTACGCCTTCTCCAACAAGAAAATCTTATGGCGTGGCAATTCCCCGTCTGCGTGGGTCCTTAAACTTTACCAGTCACACAGATGTAGATGACTTCTCTCATTTTTCCCATTCAGTACATCTGGGGTTGGAACCTGAGAACTTGCATTCCTAAGAAGTGCCCATGTCTGGGCAAAGATTCCTGGCTTTGGGTCTAAATTCTGTATCCTGCCTGATCAGGTGGTGGTGGGTCTGCCGAGGGCAAGAATGGGGAAGAGACTAGAAAAAAAAGAGAGCTGCTGTGTGCCACGGTATTATTAGTAAAATTAATAATAACTAGCCTTCTTTGGGGGTTGACTGTGGGCTAAAAACCCTAGCAAACATGTCACAGTGTTTGTGTAGTGATAGTAATAACCACCAACCACACAGCGTTTGCCCTGCGTTGTTTTGTTCTGTGTGCTTTACGGAGTTAATGCTTCTACACTCGTAAGGGACATTACTGTGCGGCTCCCTTTTCAGATAAGGATACTGCAATCCAAAGAAGAAACCCACAAAGGTCACATTTACACAGTCGCAAGAGACGGGGCAGGATTTGGACCCGGATGTGCTGACTACACAATTCTGCAATACTAAGAGACCTCTGTGGAGCCTTGACTGAAGATGCAACTTAGCTCCAAAGAGAAAAACAACGAAATGTGCAAGGCTGGGTGTTGTATGGCTTCTCATGTAATGGAATACTATCCAGCTTTAAAACTACTGAAAACACACAACAGGAAATCACTGTGGAGAGTAAATGAAGTCAGAGTCGAGTGGGGGGGGGGAGATGAAACAATGTTAACTGACAGTGACCGAGCAAATCAGAGGTTGCCTAGGGATGGCTAGGGACTATGGGAAGGAGACTTTGAAAACAGGCAGAAGGGAAGGGATTACAAACAGGCACAGGAGAACCTTGGAGAAAAAGAAGTATTTTACTGCCTTTATGATGGCACTGCTTTCAAATGGGTTGGAATATGCCAAAATATATCAAATTGTACACATTACCCGCTGTTTATTGTCTATTAATCATTGTTCACTAAAGATATACTTGGGTCTAAGTCTATTAATTCACAAATGCTGTGTGAAGCAGGCCTGAGTAACTATTCTGCTAATTGACCCAAATTAAATCACACCAATAAAACAGGCAATGTTGGTAAGTAGTCCCTTATCATAACTAGTATATATTTAAAATGTCACACCAATTTCCAAGTAGAAATGCCAATTAAGTAATAACTTACATTCTCTAAAATCCAACTAAATAGAACAGTAAATTACTAAATTGTAGCTTCTTAAAAAAACAAATCATAGCTGGGCGTAGTGATGCCAGCACTTAAGAGGCTGAAGCAGGCGGTTTTTTGTGAGTTCAAGGCTAGCCTGAGCTATAAGTTGAGCTCTAGGCCAGCCAAGTCTGCATAGTGCAAGACTGATTCTCACTCCCTCAAAAGAATCAGACTTGGGAGGTCACAGATTCTAAAAACTAAATCAAACATGCATTTAAAACAACAGTAATTGCTGGGCAGTGGTGGCACTTACCTTTAACCGTGTTTCCCTGACTTGGGAAAAGTCTCTGTGAGTTCAAAACCAGCCTGGTCTACAGAGTGAGTGAGTTCCAAAACAGGCTCCACAGCTACAGAGAAACCCTGTCTTGAAAAACCAAACAACAAAAACAAAAACCCCCAGTAATTATAGTGGAAGCAATGATGGTTCTTTAATAAATTCCTGTTTAAAAGGAAAAAAAAGTTACAAAACCAGAAACCCAGAGCCAGACTTTATGCAGAGACCTTGAAACACTCAGCCCTATGGTATGTCTCCACCAGACCTCTCCCCTTGGGACACAGGGAATCATACCAAAGAGGAGGCAGGAAGAATCTAAGAGCCAGAGGGGATGAAGGACACCAAGAAAACAAGGGCTTCTAAATCAACACGACCAAAGATCACATGAACTCAGGAGTCTGAGGCCACCTGCACGTGGCCTGCCCTGTCTGCACCAGGTCTTAGAATATAATATACGGTTTCCAGTTTAGTCTTTTTACGGGAATGAGTGGCTCTGTTTCTCCTGCCTTCTTTTGGGCTCTTTTCTTTCTGTTTGTTTAATCCAACTCTGATGTGTTGGTTTTCGTTTAACTTATTTGACTTTATTATTACCCCTTAGAAGCCTGCTTGTTTTTTAGCAAGAGGCAGAAATGGAGTGGATCGGATGGGAGGGAATGTGGGGAAGAACTGGGAGGAGTAGAAGGAGGGGAAGCCGTGATCAAGTCAGGGTGTATTAAGTGATAAAAAAAGAACTATTTTCAATCAAGATGAAAAAAAGTTCCCAAACATGCCAGAAACTTAGTATTTTCTTCTAAAGTCAATAAGGGTAGATTGTTTTGTTGTTATTGTTGTTGTTGTTTATTTTTCGAGGCAGGGTTTCTCTGTGGCTTTGGAGTCTGTCCTGGAACTAGCTCTTTTAGACCAGGCTGGCCTCGAACTCACAGAGTTCTGCCTGTCTCTGCCTCCCAAGTGCTAGGATTAAAGGTGTGCGCTACCACGGCCCAGATAGATTGATTTTTTTATTCCACTTTTTCCCCTTTGAGACAGGGTCTCATTACGTAGTCCTAGCTGGCCTGGAACTCATCATGTAGACCAGAATAGCCTTTAGCTCACAGAGATCTATCTCTTTGCAGCTCCCTTTAGAGTGCTGGTACCAAGGGCACTGTGCCACCTGTCTTACATAGATTTGTTTTCTGACAGATATTGAAAATCAAGTTTCCCTAAGAATCCTGTGTTTGTAACTTAAGTGTTTTTAGCATTTATTTATTTTGTGTGTGTGTGAGTGTGCCATGCCAAAGGCGTGCATGTTAAGTTTTAAACCCAGGATTGATGGCAGAGCTGCCTAGTTAACATATCACAGAGGACCGGCCTCCAGAGTCTCCCAGCATCCCTCAGTCCTTACCTGTTACAGGGTGTGGCTGGCATACCCAGCCCTCTACCTTGAACCTCCAGTCCAGGGGCTGGATTGCCTTTGCCCCAGAGAGGCTCCTCCTTATATAATCCAGCCATTTTGGTTACCTGCCCATTTTGTAGCTTTGGCCTCTTAGCTGCTGCACCTCCTTCCTCTCCCCTCCCCGCATGACCCAACTCAGCCAGGACATATCCGCTCCGGACTCTCCCTCTACCTATGCTTTCCCGTCTAACTACAACAAACTGTCTCCTCGCCACACCCAGGAGCAGCCATGTCCTTTCCTTTCCGTTTTATTTCTATTTTGTATTCACAGGTGCAGGTCAAAAGACCTCTGCCTCTACCATGTGGAACTCCGGTCATGACCTTGGGGGTGTGCCCTTACCTAAGGAGCCATCTTCCCCATCCTTCTAATCTTTCAGATAACTCCTCAAATTTTGATGTGTGTGGAGGCTTTGCTTAGATTCATCACCTTTTTTTTGTTGTTGTTGTTGTTTTGCTTTGTTTTGTTTTGTTTTTGAGACAATTTCTCTGTGTAGCCCTGACTGTCCTGGAACTCTGATCAGGCTGGCTTCAAACTCAGGCCTGCCTCTGCCTCCCAAGTGCTGGGATTTCACAACTTGTTTTTCAAATAAACCAGAATGCACCCGTCTGTCACAGGAACTATCTAAGGAGCCTGATAGTCCATGCTTTTTTAAAACGTCAATTAGAAGGGGTTGGAGAGATGGCACAGTCAGAGCACTGGCTGCTCTTCCAGGGGACAGAGTTTCGAGTCCCAGAACCTTATGTAGTTGTTCACAACTATCTTTAACTCCAGTTCCAGGAGATCCGATGCCCTCTTCTGCCCTCCTTGGCACCGAGCACATTTCTCATGGTGTACATAGGTGCGTTAAGGCAAACACTAATGCACATAATGAAAAACAAACAGAGAAATGAAAAACATTAATTAGAAAAATCATTTAAGGAATTAATTCACAGAGCACATGTTTCCAGGGCACAGAAGCTATGACAATCAGTGTGTGAAGACTTCTGATTAATCCAGAGACACTCCTGCAGAGCCACACTTGAAGTAGCCAGGATTACCAATACAATGCAGCTCTCAGTTTGCCTGCCACTCACTTAGTAGCCGCAGGAAACTGGCCTCACTCCTTAATGCAAAACTGGAAGCTTGGGCAAAGGTGGGTGACATAAGCACAACTTTGTTCCACTTTTCAAGAATTGCTCCATCCCCTCACTCTATTCCCAGGGAGAATAAGGTGGCCCAAGTCGAGGATAAACTCAAGGACACAGCTGAGCCTCCAAGATAAGGAGAGGAGTCCGGTTAGGGACAGGGGAGTGAGGAACGCGTTGTGTAACTCAGTAGATTTGTTCTCCTCCCTCTATCGCCTTGGGAGGTCACAGGGAGGAGGGGGAGAGGCCTGCTCAGAGGGAGGCCCTGATATACAAAAAGCTATGGATTCAGCCCCAGCAAGGGAAAGAAGCAGGGAGGGATTTGTGGGAAAGGCCACAGTGAAACAACAATGTGTAACTAATGTCCCTTCTTCCCCCATTCCTAAGCCTTAGTGTGATAGGGTTTGCAAATGAAACCTCGAGGTGCTGTGACCAGGTTTGGGCTTCTCACAACAGACAATCAAGTGGAAAGGCTAATTATTGAAGTTTTATGAAGAACCAGCACTGCAGCTAGGTGTGGTGGCACACCTTTAAATCCCAGCCAGCACTCTGGAGACAGAGGCAGGTGGAGCTCTGTGAGTTCGAGGCCAGCTTGGTCTACAGAGTGAGTTCCAAGACAGCCAAAGATACACAGAGAAAGAAACCCTGTCTCAAAACAAAACAAAAAAGAAAGAAAGAAAGAAAGAAAGAAAGAAAGAAAGAAAGAAACCCTGTCTCAAAACAAAACAAAAAAAGAAAAAGAAAAAAAAGGAAAGAAAAGAAAAAAGAAAAAGACCAACAATGCCTTCAAAATCTCTGATGATTCCCACTGTGGAGCAGGTTGGCACCTGTGTGTTAAGAAATTACAGAATCGCCAGGTAGTGATGGCGCACACCTTTAACCCCAGCACTTGGGAGGCAGAGGCAGGTGAGCCTCTGAGTTCAAGGTCAGCCTGGTCTCCAGAGCAGTTCCAGGGCAGCCAGGGCTCAGGGTTACATAGAGAAACCCTGTCTTGAAAAAAACCAAAAAACAAGAAATCACAGGATCATGTTTAGGTGGCTCCCTTTATAGTATTGTCCTGATCTGTTTCCTGTTGCAATTTCAGAACAACTAAGGTTAGGTCGCTCATAAAGGAATGTGCATACATCGTTCTGGAGGCTGAGAAGTCAAGACTGGGGAGTCACATCCGGCAATGAATCTCATGAAGCTTCAACTCATGGCAAAGCAGAAGGGTGCATAGCATCCACCCATCAGATAATCAAGCACAAGTGGTGGGCTCCCTTTGTCACAGCCTTCTTCCTGGTAACCAGCCAAACCCCAAGACACAAGAACTTACCCACATGAGAAAATCAATTGTCACCAAAGCTTTCCTCTCAAGACCCAAATATCTCCTACAAGGTATTCCACATTGCCACTGTGAAGAATGAAGGGGGTAGAAATCACAAGGCACAAAGTGTGTTCCAACTGCGACCTAGGATTTTGTCAAGTTTCAACACCCCCCCCCCAAAAGGCTGAGGTGCCTCGTTAACATATCAAAGAGGATTTAGTCTCTAGGTTCTCCCAACAACCCTCAGTCCCTAACTGTTACAGGGTATGACTGTCATAACCTGCCCTCTACCCGGAACTCCAACCCAATTGCTGGGCTATCCTTCACCCAGAGGCTCTTTCCTATATAATTTAGACATTTTGATTATCCGCTCATTTTTGCACCACTGTCTTCTTGGCTCCCATACCTGGTTCTCTCTCTTTTTTCTTTTTTCCCCTCTTGGCCTCTCCATGTGGCCCAGTCCACTGTGGAATCTTCCTTTTATCTACAATAAACTCCCCTCCACCAAACCTAGAAGCGGTCATGACATTTCCTTTTTATTTCTTAATTCAAAACTTTAATGTGGTTCCAGGTACACTTTAATGAAGAATAAATGAGAATAAAACCTTATGGAGAAGCATCTCGATAAAAGGAGGATAATCATTCTTGACTTTGTGAGCCAGGATCTGAGAGAGGTCAATCAAGTTTGGCTTCACGGGGGTAAGACCTGCAAGTTGCACAGGCCTACCTGTGCCTGCACTGGGCTTAATCTCCCCGCCCCCATCCGTTAAATCCATAATGAGCCTGGAAGTGCAGCTCGGTGTAGAGGGCTTGCTTAGCATGTGTCAAGTTCTAGAATTGTTCCCTACTGCCACCAAAAACAGTGGAACTTTCAAATTTTCAAATGTAAGTTTGAACAAGAAGCAGGTGCGCTTTTTGGTCTTGTTTTTCATTTTGCCCAAGTCAGCAAGTTACCTGGTCCCAAAACAAATAGATATGTGGATCGCAGCAATGGTGCACCCTTGGTGGCTGAGGTGAGGTTGAAATCCTAAACAAAGAATTTTACTTTGTTCTTTTTAAATGGTAGCAGTTGACCACAGCCAGTACTGATCTTGCTCCCCACAGGAGGGGGTGGGGGTGGGGCATGGGGACAGGAGACAGGGACACAGGGACAGCCAGGACTAATACACTGAATTATACTTTCTGTGTGCAGGAAAAGTCACAAGATCTGTAGACTGCCTTTAGAGAGAGAAATAGCTAATGTGAATAAAGTCTGCAGCCGAGATGATGGGGAAACGAAGAGGCAGAAGGGGGAAGGGTGGTGGAAAAGAGAAGACCAAGAATAAAGACTGCAGCCAGGATATTCAGAAATCCATTCCACCTGCTGTCATGGTCTAAGTCATTGGTTAAGTCTTTTCATAAGTACAATAGAACACCATTTTGGATGCTCTCAACTCAAAACGTATAGGCTTGACCTCCGCTCTGCTACCTTCCTATATAGGAAGGTATAGAAATGATTAGCAGAGATGATTACTGAAAAATAAACATTACAAGGTTATTTTAAAGCACTCTCAGATGCGTCATTACTCTTGATTTGAACTCTATTTTTTAATTGTTCTTGGATTCTGAGCACCCCGTGTGCCAGGTGAGGGGGGACTTTTATTATTAAAGGGCCTGTCTTCAAGGAGCATAGAGGGCAGAGGTGAAACAGGACAGGTTTGTGGCAAAAGGACTCTCAACACGGGTTAAGTGGAAAACGCGGAGAGTGGAAGCTACAGATAACTCATGCTGGTCTTTAGGGCTCAGTTCCCCAGGAACGACAGGGGAGTTAGAGGGTAACTGGAAATATATGAAGGTTTTACGTTTTCCCTTCTAGTAAGTACCTGCGGTTGAGTTCCTTCTTTGTTGAAACATTCTTCCTCAGTCTTTCGATGTTGAACATTTGTCTGAGATTGGAAAGGAACGTACAGAGGAAGACACAGTTCCTGACTCGAAGGGGTTTTTCCCAGTAAAGAGTTCTCAAAGTCAATGAAGTTCTAACAGGAAATGGCTAAGCAGCCTGCCTTGACAGTACAGTTACTGGGCTTCCCCACTGGCGGACCCCGAGACAAGAATGTGTTTGCATTTATTTGAGGGGTGGTGGTCACAGAACGCAGGAGGAGGGAGTAAGGAAGTTAGATGAGGAAGCAAAGTAACTGGCAATAAAAGAAGCATTACTGAGCAGTTTCCTGCTGGGAACAACTGGAGACCCATCCTTCCGGGGCACTCTTAAGACGCTAAAGAAGGCGCCTCTTTAGCGAAAACTCCTAGCACCCGCCGTGCCCTGCTGTGTTCTAGGTTTGAGAGGAAAGTCCACAGGAAGCTGTTCACAATCCAACAACGTCCATGGAAAGGCAGCACCTCCGGGAGAAATGGTGTTGGGGGAGGGGGAAGCAGATGTGAATGTGAAAAGCTGCTGGAAGCGGTGGCAGTTCATCAAGGTCACACAAAGATGGAGGTGGTGACGTCAGAGTGCCAACCTCGGGGGGGAGCCACTGTAGGGCTGAAACAGATGGAAAAGAGCATCTAATTGTCACAGGAGATCAGCATCCCTGGGGAAGAGGAGTTCATGACTACCAGGGAAGGAGGAACAGGGAATATATCTAAAAAGACAAACAGTGATCGGGTTCAGGCGTCTTCAAATATCTCTTCTATCAACTTTATTTTTATTGAAATATTCCAGCACATTAATTAGCTGTTGTTAGCTTTTTTGTTGTTTTGTCTTTTGGTTTTTTTTTTTTCAAGTCAGATAACATGGGCAAACTTGACCTTGCAGATAACAGGGGGACCAAATGGGTTTGATTACTGGCGTGACATGATTAAAATTTTATCTAGGCAAGACTGCTCTAGAAATCGCAGAATGTTGGGGATGGCCCGGAAGAGGTAGACAGGAATTATCTAAATAATAGAACCATGATGCACTGCAATCAGTGCTGCTCCGAGGGCATTGAGAGTAGAAAGAGAAAAGCTCTCACCCTGCACACACCAAGGCTCCCAGGGCTGCATACCACAGGAAAAGATGGAGGAGGAAGGGAGGGCCCCAGGAATGAAGGATGGTGACTCATAGAATTGATGTTGTCTTTGACTGAGATAATAAATTATAGTAGGAAGAAGAGATTTTTGTTCCTGGAATTCGGGTCTGTTGAATTCAGTGTGGGTTGTTGTTAGTCTGGACAAATGTAGTAGGGAGTTTGAGAAAGCGGTGTCTGGAGCCTCCAGAGCAAGCTAGAGCAACACTCACACTGTAGGACTCTTTACGAAGGAGAGCAGAATGAAACCACCGTGGGTTGGCCATCAAACATTCAGAATTAGTAATGCTTTCTTTCAAATATCATTTGGAAGGATCATTTTCACATGCACACTAATTAGGACTGAGAATTCCCCTTTCCAATTTTTGTTTTAAATATGGGAGTAAAAGGCTTACATAGCTGTAAAACATAAACCTTTACAGAGCATAGTGTTACCTATGAATTAAAATATAGGAAATAGTTGGGCTGGAGAGATGGCTCAGCGGTTAAGAGAACTGGCTGCTCTTCTATGAGGCCCTGAGTTCAATTCCCAGCAACCACATGGTGGATCTCACAACCATCTGTAATGAGATCTAGTGTCCTCTTCTGTCATGAAGGTACCCATGCACTACAGAACACTGTACGTAATAAATAAATCTTGAAAAAATACAGAAAATAGTGCTGGAGAGATGGCTTAGAAATTATGCACTTGTAATTTCAAGCATCCACTTTGGGTGATTTACAACCAATACCTTGTAACTCCAAGTCCAGGCAATCCAGCACATCTCCGGGAACCTGGACTCAAGTAGACATACTGTTCTTCCTACACATACAGACACACACACACACACACACACACACACACACACACACACACACAATTTATTTATTTATTTATTTATTGGTTTTCTGAGACAGGGTTTCTCTGTAGCTTTGGAGCCTGTCCTGGAACTAGCTCTTGTAGACAGGGCTGGCCTTGAACTCACAGAGAAAAGACTACAGGGGAAATAGAATGTAGAACTATTGATGTAAATTGCGCATAAACTACTATAAACTACATCGCTCAGAACTTTGGGTAACGGCTGGAAGTGCTAGATCATGACACCCCGACAGCAGCGACTGAGTGATTCTGGAAATACTCCAATTGTGTTACAGAAGGGAAACTACTCACTTTAAAGTATGAAATAAAGAAGTTATCAATTCCTATGTGCCGAGCTCCCCTAATTCGACTCCCCCGCCCCAAGGCCGTGCTCTCTGCGTTCTGTACCTACAGAGGCCCTACACCATATTTCTTGTGTACCTTGAGGCCACCTCTGCTATTTTCCTTACCAACACCGAGCAGAAAATTAGTCATAAAGACATGTGCTGAGGTTTGTGGAGACCCCATAAATAACACTGCTGTTTTCCTCACTTGAGTTTTGAAGCCAAAAACATGATGTCGACAGAGAACAAGACACCACTTTTGTTATTATTGCTGATAAAGGCCAGGCTGGAGGTTGTGGCTCAGGTGAAAAGTGACAATAGAGAGTGTCGCTCAATCTCTGCCTCAGATAGATTTATGCAACAAGTTATCTTCAACGATAAATAACCTAAACCCTCTCCCTGCGTGGGAACTCACCTTGGAACACACTCGTGGCGTGGGAAAGCAACCAGAATTCACATTCTCAACAATTCGCTCTCAAATGAGTGGGAAGACAAAGAGTCTGCATGTCCTGTTCCTTAGCCTGCCCCTACCAACGCATCGTTGAAGGACATCGTCTACTGGGTGATTTTGTACTGAGGACATGCTCACGTGAGAAGCCATTCCCCACTTCTTTGTTGCCTCCCTGCCCTCTCCACCACCTAGGCAAGGACCTGAAAGGAAACAAGAGGTAGAGTTAGGAACGTCTTCAGAGGCTGCAGCCTAAGTGCCATCACAGAGAGATACAGTGGCTTATGCAGAGTCACACAGCTCATTAGGACAATCTTAAACCAGCATACTTGAACTGAGAGAGATGGGATTATTTAATCCTATAACTCAAAGTTGCCTTTGAGCAGACTCATCAACCAGACGGATAATGATTTTTTTTAAAGAACCCCTAAGCCAGAGAAGGATCATAAAGGAGCTACGGACTTTCTCACAGCCCCTATTCACCTTGAATGGAGCGGTATCTGCTGAGCCTTTGGCTATGTTCCTCCTATGCAAGATGCAGGCTTTTCTCCCTAGAAAATGGGGAAAACATACGTTCTGTTTGCTTGTTTGAAAATTTCCTCCCAACTAGCACAGGGCCCGGTGAACAACAGGCATCCACAAAAATGGGACGGATAGATAGGTCAAGGAATGAGTAAATAAACAAGACTCCCTTTTCCCTCAGAAACAGATACAGGACAAAAAATGAACAAATACTCTTTTAGCTGTGGCGATAAAGAAAGCACAATAGGGAAATCAATTTATTAAACTCTGCCAAAAATATTTTCTAAACATTTTGATCCAAATGGAACCAATTATTAACAATTATCATCCCAACTGACTTAAGTGAAAAGAATGACAAGGAAAGAGGTGGCAGGAAACATCTGAATTAACCAGCAGCCGCAATTACAACAGCTAGTCTAGACGCGGTGGTGCCTGGGCCTGAGATCTACAAGAGTTCAAGGCCAGCCTGAACTGTAGACTCCACTACAAAGTAGTTAGGAGTGTCTCACACTTGATGAGGGACAGTTGTAATGATCTCACAATTCCCCAGGTTGACAAGAGAAATGAATCAGGTTCACTCCTTAGCAGAATGCCCTTCACACCCCCACTCCACCCTTACCTTTTAAGCTGGGACCCTGACTGGCCTGGAACTTGCTAGGTAGATCAAGCTGACTTTAAAGTTACAGAAATCCTCTTGCCTCTGCCCGGTAGGTGTTGGAATTAAAGGCATGTGCTGCCACACCCAGCCAACTCCTTCCTTTTGCATACCAGCTCCCCAGAAGGCATTTAGGCCAGGAACTTTACACATCCTATTTTATCTTCACGACCACTCTATGAGGTGGGCATTATAGACTTTACTAAACCAAACACAGAAAAGCAATCAGTGAGCTCACTAATAAGTGTGCTATGCCCCTTCAAAACTCATGTTAAGATTGAGCTGTCATTGTGATACTATTAAGAACTGAGATCTTAGCTGGGCAGTGATGGTAAGCACCTTTAATCCCAGCACTTGGGAGGCAGAGGCAGGCAGATCTGTCCAGCATGGGAAAAACAAACAAACAAACAAAAGGGTGAGCTTTTTAGAGCTGGTATGGTAGCTCACTTGACAGAATGTTGGCTTGGCATTCGTGAAGCCTTGGGTCCCCAGCTCTCCTTGAAACTAGGTATGGTGGCTCATGCCTGTAATTCCAGCACTCTAGATGTGGGAGCAGGAGGGACAGAAGTTCAAGGTCATTCTTATTAATATAACAAGTTTGAGGTTATTCTGAAATACTTGAGCCTATTTTTTTAAAAAAAAAAAAAGAGTGGATTTTTCAGAGGTGATTGCATTAGTGAGAGTAGAATAGCTATCTTGAGAATGTGTTTGGTATAAATTAAACCTCATTAGGAGAGAGCAAGAAAGCAACAGGACAATGAGCCTAATGAGCTTCTTTTATTAAGCCATACCTTGTGCATTCTGGTGCAGCAGCAGGACATAGACCAAGAAAACACAGAATCTAAAAAAAAAAAAAAAGATAAAACATGGACAAAACAGACATCATTAAGGACAAGGGGTGGTTTAATAAACTGAAAGATAAGATGCTTTATCGTGCCACAAGGACATGTGCTCAACTATGTTCATAGCAGCTTTGTTTGTCATAGCCAGAACCTGGAAACAACCTAAATGCCCCTCAACCGAAGAATGGATAAGGAAAATGTGGTACATTTTACACAATGGAGTTCTACACAGCAAGAAAACATAATGACAGCTTGAATTTTGCAGGAAAATGGATGGAGCTAGAAAACATTATTTTGAGTGAGGTAACCCAGACACAGAAAGACAATTATCACATGAACTCATTCATAGGTAGTTTTTAAACATAAAGCAAAGAAATCCAGCCTACAAACCACAATCCCAGAGAACTTAGACAACAATGCGGACACTAAGAGAGACTTACATGGGAAGTAGAAAATAGAAAAGGACAAGATCTCCTGAGTAAATTAGGAGCATGGGGATCTTGGGGGAGGGTTGAAGTGGGGAGGGGAGAGGCAGGGAAGGGAGCAGAGAAAAATGTAGAGCTCAATAAATATCAATAAAATAAAAAAAATAAACTGAGAGATGTAGATTAGAGGATTAAGAAAGATCTGTTGGGTGAACAGCATGACTGCTGATCCAAAGGCCAAACAGCAGTGGGCACTTCTGCAACATGAGATTCTAATGCTCTTGCCACACTACGTGCAAGGGGCACCTACATGAGCAGATGGACTGGTTAATTTGTAATTGGTTCTCTTCTTCTGACATCCCCACGATTGTTTTGTCTTGTTTTGGATATCCAGGATCTTGTACACACTAGACAAGTACTCTCCCACTAAGCTACAGCTCCAGACCTTTATAACATCACTTGCATGATTTGTATACATTCAATAATATTTATTCTAACAGAATCATTAGCTCCATTATAAAATGCAATGTCCTGGACTTTCAGACACGTCAAAAGTGTCTGAAAAAAAAGAAGTGGATGGCACACACTTTTAATCCCAGCACTTGGGAGGTGGAGGTAGACAAATCTCTGAGACCAAGGCCAAACCTTTACCTGTAGACCAACAGCTAGAGTTCCAGGACAGCCAGGGCTACACATAGAAACCCAGTCTCAAAAAACAAAACAAAAGGGTAAGTTTCTGTTGCAAGAACCTGTCTTTAGTTAGGCTTATGCCTTTTTCTCTTCTTGGCTGAGGATTTTTCTCTCCTTAATTCATGCGTAGTCTATTAATTTAAAAGTATTTATTAACTAATAGATGGGATAATAAATTCAAATAAGTTAGCAATGAAGCATTCTATAATGGAATTAAGAATACAATGTTATTTAAATAGCATCAGAAAGAATAAAACACCAGAATAAATTTGGAGGAAGAAATGGAGGACTTGTATATCCAAAATTACAAAATTTTGAGGAAGAAAATCCTAATAAATAATAAATAATCCTAATAAATGCAGAGATATTCCATGTCAGTGAATCAGAAGACACAATATTGTTAATATTATCATTCCCTCTAAATTGATCTGTAGATTCCATTCAAATTTTTAAGGTTCTTTGCGGAGGAAATAGAGGAGTAAATCCATTTATATGGTAATGAAAAATAGCTAGGAGACCCAAACAGTTTTACAAAACAACAGAGCTAGGAGGCTTTCATATCCCGTTTTAAAATCTTACTATGAAGCCATGGTTACCAGGACAGTGTGGAACCGACGTGAAGATCGACATGGATCAGTGGAAGGGAACAGAGAGTCCTGCAGCCAATGCTTACGTGCATGGTCAGCTGAGTTTGGGCAAAGATGCTAACTTCTTACTGGGGAGAGGGCTGTGAACAGGTAGTGTTGGGGAAGCCAGCTGCTCATCGGAAGAGATGAACTTAGACCTCCACCTCACAGCACATGCAAACATTAACTCAGTACGGAACATGTGTGTGCTATGCAGAGAATGTATATGTAGTGTATATATAGAATGTACACATAATCTATGTGTGTATATAGAGAAAAGAGGCCTTTAAGAGGAAATCTATATAAAACATGGGAGCAATCTTCGAAACCTTGAGCTAGACAAGGATTTCTTAGGTAAGACACCAAAGGTACAGTTCCTACAAGAAAATAAACAATAAATCAGACCTTACCAAAATTTAAAAGTTTTGCAACTGCAATACATTATTAACAAAATGAAAAGGCCAGGTGGTGGTGGCACTCGGAAGGCAGAGGTCACTCTGTGAGTTCAAGGCCAGCCTGGCTACAAAGTGAGTTCCAGGACAGCCAGAGCTAAGTACTTAAAAAGAAAAAGAAAGAAAGAAAAAGAAAAAAGAGAGAAAGAAAAAAAGAGAAAGAGAAAAAGAGAAAGAGAAGAAAACAAAATGAAAAATATCAGATTGGGGGAAATGTTTGCTAAATTCACACTAAGTAGAAGAGTTTTAGCCAGAATTTATAAAGAATTTACAAATTTAATGAAAAGAAACTAATAAAAATCAAACCATGAACAGGACACTGCATTTACCGATGAGGATATGTAGGTGACTGTGAACCACACAGAAAAATGCTCAGCACCCCCTATTTATTAAGCTACCACAAAAAAGACACAAGAAGACACATTTCATAGCCACCGGAGTTACCAGAATACAGACAACAACAGATACTGAAGAGGATGTGGAAAAGTAGAAACCCTCATCCACAGATGATGAATGAATGTCTCTGGATGTCTCTCACAAGTTAACAGAAAAGTCTCCATAACCCAGTAACTGTGCCCTTGAGCATGCTCTCAGGATACAGGAAAGCATATGCTCCCACGAAGATGTATATTAGGATGCTCAAAACAGCAAGCAGTGACCAGTCTGTGACTGGTTAAATAAATTAGTCAGTAAATACTATAGAGTATCATCTATCAATAAAAAAGAAAGAGATTGTTAACTCATACTAGATAAAAGATGAACATCAAAACAAGGAAAGTAAAATAAGCTAGATTCAAAAGACTCAGATTGCACGATTCCTTTTGCATGCTATATATGTAATTTTTTCATGTAATATTAAAGTATATGTATTAGTTCATAATACATGCATATGCAATCGACATAAACTTGTAGAGAAAGTAGATGCGCATTTGCCTAGGAGTGATAGTGTGAACTGGCACTAACTATAAAGGAGCATCTCATAAGATGTTCTGTAACTAGCTTAGATTGATGAATGCACTACCGGGTAAATTTATCAGAAGCAACTGAATGGCATGCGTGAAACCAGTGAATGATATTAACATATAGTTCAATGAAGTTATTAAAAAATAAACTAAATTTTAAAATGAGTTAGAGAAAACAAATGTATAATATACACTTTCTGCCAGAGCTCAAACCTTGATCACCATGGAAACACTCTTTTTCTTCATGCACATAGGTCAGGTATAAGACTCCTTGCTCTTCCTGTGAACTTTCATTACAATTCCAGCAGGGCAGTGGTGGTGCACACCTTTAATACCAGCACTTGGGAGGCAGAAGCAGGTGGATCTCTGAGTCAAGGCCAGCCTGGGCTACAGAGCGATTTCTAGGACAGTCTCCAAAGCTACACAGAGAAACTTGTCTCGAAAAACAATAACAAACAAACAAAAATTCCAGCCAGGCATGGCCTAACTCTTGGGAGGCTGAAGCAGGTGGATGTCCAGGCCAGATGTGGAGTTACATGGTGAGACTCTATCTCAAAAAATTAAAAAAGGCTTAGAGAGCTGGCTCAGTGGTAAAGATCACCAGCTGCAATTCCAGAGGCTCAGAGTTTGATTCCCAGCACCCACGTGGCAGCTCACAACTATTCCAACTCCACTTCCAGAGAATCCAGTGCCTTTTTCTGGCCTCCTTGGGCATCAGGCCTGCACATGCTGCATAGAAATACATGCGAGGAAAATACCCTACACAAAAATAAAGTTAAATAAAATCTTTTTGAAAATTCCCTTTCTAAAGTCACCCCCCACAGTACAGATTTCCCTCACTTTTCTTACTTAGTTGTATTAGAGCTTCCGGTGCCCTCCTGTACTGTGGTTACTTACACACATCCACTTACACATAGCATTGGCGCCAGAGAGTCTTCTGGCTATGCAAATTTCATCAGGTTACATCCTCCAGTCCTACTGTTTCCGCATTATGTATGGGAATGTGTATGTATGTATGTATGTATGTATGTATGTATGTATGTATGGATAGATGGATGGATGGATGGATGGATTTGGTTTTTCAAGACAGGGTTTCTCTGTTTAGTTTTGGCTGTCCTAGAACTAGCTCTGTAGACCAGGCTGGCCTCAGACTCACAGAGATCCTCCTGAGTGCTGGAATTAAAGGCTTGTGCCATCACCGCCCGGGTATGGGAGTTAATTTAAACTGTCAACTTGACTAGATTAGGGAATACTTAGATGTCTGGGGAAATGTATTTCTGGTGTGTGTGTGTGTGTGTGTGTGTGTGTGTGTGTGTGTGTGTGTGTGAGAGAGAGAGAGAGAGAGAGAGAGAGGCATTTCTAGTATGTACGTGCATGTGTGTCTAGATGAGACAAGTCTTTGAACCATATTGCTCAGTATGCACTAATGTGCCCAGGTGTCATCCAGCGTGCTTGAAGGTTTAGACAGAATAAGGCCGTAGAAGGTGAATTTGCTCTCTTTTCCCAAGCTGGGGTATTGGCCTTTGCTCTCAGACACTGGAGCTCTCCAAGTTTTCAGTCTTCCCGCTGTTATGAGTTACAGTATTGGCCTGTGTTGGTATCTATTATCAAGAGAATCACTTGCCATAAAAACTCCTCCATAGATTCCTCGGCAAGTATCACATAGACTCTATTTCTTTAGAGAACACTGATCAATGCACAATGCTTAATTACTTTCCAGTTTGGACCCACTCTATGGTTCTGATTTTGTGTTTTACTCAGTCAAATCCCTTTATTTGATCAGAATGTATTGCACACACACACACACACACACACACACACACACACACACCTTGAAACTTTTGACTACATTTTCCTCTTCCCTGAGATCTCTCTCCTACTTCTCATCTTCTGCAACACTCCAGTGAGACTTGAACTCTTCATAAAGGAACCAGATAATTATTCGGTTTTATGGCCCCAGAATTTTGTGACACACAGGGTATTAGTTTCAAAGGGCCATGATGTGTATGGGGGTGACCTCAGGTAGGTGGCTTACACAAACGTGGATCTAGATAAACAGTTCTAGATGTAAGAGCCTGAGATGAGTTGGGGGGGGGGCGGGTATTCGTTGCAAAAGGTATAGCTGAGAACCAACCCTCCATGGCATCCACAAGCTTCTGGAGACCGCTGGCAGACCTTACTGTTCAGTGACACAGCCTTACATCGCTGCCTCTGTCTTCACACGACCTTTGTTCTCTTTCTCTTTGTTTTTAAGAACACTTTTCTTTGTCTTGGAGCCCACTCTACTGATGGTTTCCTCTTGAGATCTCAGCTCAGTTACACCCCAAATGATCTTTTTTTCCAAAGAGGTCAGCTGCATGGGTATCAGGTGGATATACTTTTGGGGAGCATTACTCAGTCCATTAGATCCCCCTATATCCTTTTTATATCTTTGGCTACATTACTTTTCCTACAGAAACTGGAAAATTCTCTTCCATTGACTTTGCCCAGTCCTACTCAGTGTCTGCATCCAGCCGATTTGAACACTGTATTGGTTTCTCCCACTTCGGACCTCTGGCAACACTCACTGTTCCATTCAGTTCTGCATTGTTTATGTTCATGTTTGTAGGTCTGCTCGCTGACTAGATATTAATCTCCTGGAAGATGATGTCAAACTCCAAAGCTGTACTTGGCACCTTTGGCTGCAGGCTGCAGCTACGTAGAGATATTTAAGAAGCCCACCTCTCTAGGTTCCAACTTACTTAGTATGGGGTGTATCACATGCATGAATATTCCTTTAAAAGCTTCCTTATCCCGTGCTAATGAATAGTCAAGATGGAGAATCATCCCATTTTGAAGCAGAGTCTCTTAAGTAGGAGGGATTTTAATAAACATTGGCTGTGGTGGGGTGGTATACAAACCTAGACATTGCAATTATGTGTCCCCTTTTACAAAGCCATGTACACAAACATATATGTGTATCTATGACACTAAAATTTCATGGGAGACAGTTAGGGAATAAATATTTGAAATGACTGCTTAGGGGACAATAATAAAAAAAAAAAGTAGGCTTCCCTAAACCATATTAAATTACCTGTGGAGCTTGATAAAATGCAGATGGCCAAGATCCCAGAGCCTCTGAATAAGGAGTTTGGACCGTGTCCCTGAATTCTGTATATTCCATAACAGCTAACATCTGCCGCATGCTTCTATATGCCAAGTACTGTCCTCGGTGCAACCATGTATCATCTTCACGTTGCCGACAAGGAAACAGGCATAGAGACCAATTCCCCCAGAGTCAACCAGCTAATGAATGGCGGGGAAAAGATTTGAACCCTGGCATTCATGCTTATTTAATCCATGGCCTCAAGCATGAAACCTAAGAACCATTGTCCTGGTAGGAAACATAACTCATAGTTCCCTTCCACAAAGAAGCGAACGCTTAAAATACGCAGAGGGCAAAGTACCTTTGTTAGGTTAACGTTCAGGAAATAAGTAGAGAACTGAAGGATCGTGAGACAGACAGTAGCAGGACATCCTGTATGCAGGCTGCCAGTCAAGGCCAAGGAAGTAGCTCCTGTGAGCTGCCAGGGTTGGCTACCATGAAGCTAACAAAATGAGGAAGGTCATAGAAACGTTTGTCTTTGGTCTGAAAAGAGTAGGTAGCACTTGGGAAGCCTCCATTATGTTACTGGTAATGATTAACACAGAGTTAAAGCCACTGGATCTCAAAGTGCCTTGTGCTCATTGTTTGAAAACCACTTGATAATTTAGGGTCCCCTTTGAGCGTGGTTCCCTCACCTTTTGTATATTCCACATGCTTCTCTGGAAACCCTATGTGAATTCAAATAGCACAATATAATATAGAAATAAATTTGGGGTTGGTTCGAGACAGGGTTTCTCTGTAGCTTTGGAGCCTGTCCTGGAACAGCTCTTGTAGACCAGGCTGGCCTCGAACTCACAAAGATCCGCCTGCCTCTGCTTCCCGAGTGCTGGGACTAAAGGCGTGCACCACCACCACCTGGCTGAAATAATTTTTTTTTGAGAAGGTGAAGCCTATAAAATGCTTCAGGTATAAATTCATATAAAATGCTGAGACTGTAGCTCACTTGGTAAAGCACTCTCCAAGTAGGCACAAAGTCCCTTAGTTTGATCTCTAGCACCGTATAAGGGGGGCCGGTATGCATGTAGTGCACTCCTACACATATGTAATTCCAGTAATTGGGAAGCAATAGAGGGGGAATCCAAGCTGGGATACATGAGACCAAGTCTCACAACAACAATAATAATATTGATAATAAGTGTCAATGTATATAATAAAACCACAGGATCACAAAAGCAACAACTAAATTTATGTACTCTCTTCAAAATACTTTAAAAATGAATGACAAAATACTAGCTATGTTTCTTGCTAACATTCTTTAAAAGATAATATGTACAAGTAACATTATACAGACTAAGCAGGTTGCATTTATGTATTTAATAATATATACGAATATACATATGCATATGTGTATATATATAACAACAATTAATGAAAAAAGAATCCATGATTTTAATAGAGCAAGGAGGAATGTATGTGAGGGTTTGGGGGGTGAAGGGAATTGGGAAATAATGCAACTATATTATACTCTCAAAATAATAAGAAAATTTCAAAAAAATCTTATGACAAACCTAAAAAAATTTGAAGTAACAATGAAAACAGACAGTGCTTCAAGCTGTTGATAACAACTGAAGTATGGTTAGAAAACACTGCCATTCTTGGTTTCTGTTGGTGACTGTCATAGGTATTGCTTAACACAGTAGGAAGAAGACATTATTTTCAATTATTTACCTGTGGATCCTAGGTTAACAGCCCCATTTATGGCACTTTGGCTTTTTAAATCCTATACAACATGCTTATCTTGATTTGAAGAAACTCCTTAGTTCAGCTCCATCTCTGTTACCAACTTTTGGCCAAGAGGGGTCTCCAGAAGCTGAGCATAGTCCTTCAGAGCAGCCCAGGTTGGGACACAGGAACTCTGCTGATGCTGAGAATTAAACTTTGCCTTGTGCAGGAGGATTAGTTAGAAAAGTGTTTCTGGAAACAGAAGAAATTTTTATCTTTACTACACTTGACAACAATTGGAACATTAATAAAAAAAAACAACAAAACAAAAAGCAACAAAACAAAACAAATTCTGCGGCGTATTAAAGCCTGCCCCTTAGTTATCCCCCTCCCCTGACTCAGCCCTTCTAATTTGGTAGGTTTGTGGGAGCCCAGGAACCCGAATTTTCCAAGTTGCGACTGGATGCTTAAGTTACTGAGAGTTGTGCACTTTGGCCTGGGGTCTAACTCACTGGAGACCTCTTCGGAGGTTTCCAGATCTAAGAGGAAAAAACAAGCGAGCATTCCAGAGCTTTCGCAACAGACGCCAGGTAAGTGGATCCGGTAGATGGCCTGAGGCCGCCACAGTCTGACTCTGAGGCCTTACCACAAGGGCCGAGCAGTCCTTTCCCCACCTCTGTAACTATTTCTCCTCAAATCTCCTCTTGCATGAGAGGGAAATACTGTTTGCCTTTCTTTCTACTCCTTTCCTACACCTTCCACCCCTTCCCATGCTGGAAGGTGAGTAGAAAAGACACCGCCATTCCCAGGGAGGCCTGAACCCTTGATAAAGCAGCCAGGCAAAAGTCCTAATGTTTCAAGGCCCCCATGATTTGGAGCAGATAAGGGCAAGAATTTCCTGGACTCGGGAAGCTTGCTCAATCTTGCTGTGTGGGATGACTCCTTTAAATTCTATTTATCTGAAATCTGGAAGATAACTTCAGATTGTGTTAAAGGAACAATGATATAGACCCTCTCTCAACCATTCAACTTTGACCTCTTTCTTGAAGATACCCAGGAGACAGGCATGGACTTTCCTAAGCCTTTTATACCTTTAGTATCTTCAGATAAAGATTTTTTAAAAAAACTTAACCAAAGTCAGGTAGCCCTTTCCAGCAGTCCGGGTCTAAGACTGCAAGTATCAAGTCAGGACTGGACGCATCAAGATGACAAGATGTCTAGAACTGTAGTTTATTTTTACGGCCACAAAGACACAAATAACACGATTTCAAAACATATTAAATGCTTTTTTTTTTTTAGACAAAATGTCTGGTTAGGTAGCATAAACTGATCTCCAACTTCTATCTCTTGCCTCAGCCTCTTGAGTGTTGGGATTTTAGGCATGACCCCTCATGTCCGGCTAAGAATTTTTTTTCCAAAACAGGATTTCTCTGTAGTTTTGGAACCTGTCCTGGAACTAACTCTTGTAGACCATGCCGGCCTTGAATTTAGAGATCTACTTGCCTCTGCCTCCTAAATGCTGGGATTAAAGGCGTGTGCCGCCACCACCACCCAGCTCAGCTAAGTAAACCTTTTACACGTACCAGATGACAGTTCTTAGCAATTACAGTATGATTTATCTTATCCCTCTTGCTGCAGGGATATTCATAGTTTCTGACATTTAACTTAATTTATCATGTTTTAAATGTTTAAAAACATTTTATCTAATATGACTGGTCAGTAAAATGTGTAGAGGTCACAAACCACTCTCTAGTGTTCCTTTTGCCTCTTACAAGTAACTAACAATGGCACTTAATGCTTGTTTGTGTGTGTTTTCTTTTTCTTTTCCTGGTATCCCTCGGGTACTTGCAACAAAGTCAGACGCAGATGATATTTGCTGAATAACCACACACTGTACTTATCTTTTTATGGCCACTAATGCCAATTCATTCTGAACAATTAAATATTCATCTGGTATCACGTCAGTTTATAAACTAAACACAAGTCTGGAAGGCCCTGAACACATTTCACTGTGTCAGGGAATTTGGAAGAACACTTGAGACTGATACGACTCAGAACTTCATGCTGCGCAATTCGTTGGTCAGCAAATTACAGTCAAGTGACCAGCTTTTGCTACTGCATACTTTATTGGACCTTCGCTTGTTTCTGTATTGCCTATGAATGCCTTCTTAGGTTCATTTACATACAACGACACAAGGTGCAATAGATCAGTGGCCTACAGAACAAAAACTTTGTGTCTGGGACCTATTGGACAACAGTTTACAAAGGCCACTCTGAAAGCTTGCCTGCATAAGGATTAGTATGGAGTTCCAATCCTAAATCTCAATAAAGGTAGATATCTTGAAAGTATTAGGTAATCTAGGTCTGCTGATAGTATGTGAATTCATTGTGTTTTTCAGGTTAATCAGTTCTTTTAAAAATACAATCATGGGCATTTACTAACTTATTTTCTGAGTCTCTTCTCTATATCCAAGGATCATAAGACACAAAAACACTTCAGAGAAAGATTGAACGGGGACCAACACCGCGGAAAGCACAGAATTCACGGGGAAACCAGGATGAAAATGAGAAAGCTGTTAGAACTCACTGCTCCACTCCGCATGACCTCTCATTCCATGCATTGTGTGTTCGAGGGAACTCAACTCAATGAGAAAATTAATGGCCATAAAGCTAAATGTCTATGGTCATATAGTAACTGAGGTCACCTCCGAGAGACCCTGATGGTGAGTTATGCACATTCGATAAATGCCCCTTTCTCCCAGTGTTGCGTGGTGTTGGGTCCCTTAAGACCGTTGTGAAGGAGAAAGAATGCTGAACACCACTAATACAGGCTCCTCTGTGTTTGTACTCAGTATGATGGGAGTGGATGTCCATGCTTCAGGATAACTTCTGTAATGAAATTTTGTAGCAGTATACCTACCACGTCCTTCAATTTTGCTTGTGTGAAAAACTACGCTCCTGATAGGGAGGAAAATGCTTTGCCATTTGAACTGAAGTATGCATGTTACATGTTATCCCTTAAAACATTTAACTTAACATCCATTCAAACACCAGCCCATCCTTAAACAGAGACACTGAGATGCTAATTTGAATTACTTCCTTGTGCTGTTAAGTGTAACTTTTCTTCTGGCTCCCTAATCTGACCTAGATTTTGGCTTGCCTTCTGCTGACTTCTTGTGCTGCTTCTATTGGGCAAAACAGTTACAACTTCATTAGGCCCAGCACACAGCAAAATCTCTAAGTTTTTAGTGGATTTTTAATGATGTTACCATAGCTCTTTTAGCAATTTTCCAGCATATTCTGAGGGACAGATTTATAGTTGATATAGTTAATCCATTTGCAAACCCACCTCTGAGGCCACAATTCTGGCTGCAAAACAGGCAGTCCACCCATGCTATTTAACAGCCTTAGATTATTTTCAATTGTGTTGATGATGAGTATAGTTTGCTTTGTTCATGAAAATGACATTCCTTTTCTAGATAAACTTAACACTTTTATTATTCCCTTTGTGAAAAGAAAGAACTTATATTTGTTTTGTGTATAATTTTTGTTTTTAAGTTATATTAAGCCGTATGGTCACATAATTTACAAATGCTCTTCCTCAGTTTCTTAAAATGTTTTAAATCAATTGTTAATTTTTTTAAGCATTAGAACTTTCATTTTTAGAAGTTCTATATAATTCATCTTCAGATCATCTTGGTCATCTTTTATCCTCCCTCTTTGTTTCGGTTGTTGTCATTTGTTCTGAGAAGGGTTCTTACAATGTGGGGCAGGCTGCCTTTGAAGGGATAACAATCCTCCTTCCTCAGCCTCTTCGATGTTAGGATTATAGGCATGTTCAAAATTCTGGGTTCAGTCTTGTTTATTTTAAACTTATATTAGATGCATCGATTTTCTTGACAGTTTACATAGTTAAAGCCTTTGTGAGTTTGTTTCTGCTAATTCCTGTACTTTGTGGGCCCTTCTGTGTTTTACCATCTTTTTGACAAGTATGTATGTGTGTGTTTGCACCCGTGGGTGCATATATGTGTGCATTGGTGTGCATGAATTCATGAATGCTTATGTAGAGGACAGAGAATAATGTCAGAGTCTTTTCTACTGCTTTTCCACGGTTTCTTTTCTTTTCTTTTTCTTTTTTTAAATTTATGTAAGGTCTCTTGCTGTCTCAAGAGCCTGCTGATTTAGTCAGCCACACTGCTGGCCTGCTACCTTCTCTGAGGGAGCCCCTATCTCTGCCTCTTAAGTACAAGATTATTGGTAGGCCACCAGAGGTGACAGACATTATGTGTGTGCTGGGCATCTGAACTCAGTTCCTCACACATGTGCAATGAGTGTTTGAGCCATCTTCCCAGCCACATAACTTGTGATTTTTGACAGTGATTTAGTAATTCTTGGCATTTGTCTATTCGGTTTTTGTTTTTGTTGTTTGCTTGTTTGTTTTAACCTGGATTTGAGACACCAACCTTCCCAGAGGGTTTCTTTCCCCAAACTCCTCAGAGACACTACCAAGCAGGGATCACCTTAAGCATGGTCTCAGTTTGAAGTTTTTTTTTTTTTTTTTGGACCATGTGGACAGTGTAAATTCAGGCTGTAATTCTCTCAGGATCAGTAACCTGGACAGGATACTTCTCTGTTAGTCAGCACCATAGTGAAACGCTGTGACTTCCCTCACGGTTCTCTAGCCAATGAGGAGTAAGTAGATAGGGCTCAGCTCATGGCTGCCTTGACACACATACAGATTCACACCATTTCAGTTTCACACCCAACCTGAGGACACAGAATCCAAGCCCCCTTCACCGTCTGCTGCTTAAGGGCATCTGGTTTTTTAAATACTTTTTCTTTGCCACTGACATCACACTAACGTCCATCAAAAGAGTGGAACGCTTGTAGGAGGAAGGGTTATCTTTCTTGTTCTAAACGCTGTTCTACCACTTAGGCACCCATGGCTTCTCTAACACCAGGCAACCACTTCCTGGCTTATGGGTGGCTCCTCCAGCCCCTTCGGCAGACAGGAGCGTCCCTTGTATTGGCTTGGATTGTTTGTTCCTCGGACGCTTGCCTATGGATAGCTTTCCCCTGTACCCTAGAAGGTATGATTCAAGGGCTTTCTCACTCACCTTTGCAATGCAGTGAGTCATGTTAATGACATCTTCAACAAGTTCTCAAAACTGGGACAGAGTTTAAAAAAAGTTCTTCCTGGACACTTTACCCCACTGTTAAAGGGTGGGTGGTATCTACTGTGTCTGTAGTCTTGATAACTCTGTTCCTCATTTGTCATATCTCCTGTCCCAGTTAATAAGTCTTTATATTAACTTTCTATGTTCATTTTGTTGTGTTTTTCCCTCTGGTTCTACATGAAGATATCTTTATCTCATAACCTCCTCTCCTGTCAAGAATCTTCTCATCATTATCACTCAATGAAGTTACACTAAAATGGACCATATTAAAATGATATTTTTGCTAGATACGGTAGTGTGTACCTATAATCCCTGAAAAACTGAGGCAGGAGGGCAACAAATTTGAGGCCGGTGTGGTTTACATAGCAAGATCAAAGACTTCAGTATAAAGAGATATCACCTTTATTATTTATATATTTACTATCTTTTGTAGGTAAGAACTAGTTGAAGATTGGTAACCTGAAACAATTCAAACTAATCTTTTTGGTGTAGTGCCTCCTGCATATCTCTAGCAGCACTTACCCCACTAATTGAAAAACATCAATTTTAGAAATAATGTCACTTACTGTAAGATTGCAAACTCTTGGGAATAATTTTTAAGCTTTTATAGCTCATGCTTAAATGCCTAATCCAATTCATAGTTAATTACTATATACTCAGAAAAAAATAAAATATGATTGTCGAATTAACTGATTGTGGGAAGTCATTTAGTCTTTTTCATCTTAAATTTCTTTTTTTTCTAACTGGAATCATTAACACCTACTCTATTTAATGTTAAAGTTCTTAAACTGGACTAAATGAATATTTGTTTCTACTTCCTTACTGTATTAGAAGTCAGATCACATGTTACTTCAAGTGCGAAGCCATCTTAAGAGTAATTCCTTTAATTATATGATTTCATTTTTCTTTTCTTTCTATCTTTTTGTTTGTTTTGTTTTTTGAGACAGGGTCTTTCTGTGTAACCTTGGCTGTCCTGGAATTCACTGGCTGGCCTCGAACTCACTGTACACTACCACAGTAGAATGTGTAATTCTACTGTTTGTAGATTTACTTGAAAAACACACACTATTTTAAACATAAAATACATTTAAAAAATCCTACTACTTAGCCAAGCGGTGATGATGCATATCTTTATGGCAGATCTCTGAGTTTCAGGCCAGCCTGGCCAGCCTGGTCTACAGAGCGAGTTCCAGGACGGGCTCCATAATTACTGAGAAACCTTGGCTCAAAAAAACCATTAAAAAATATCCTACTACTCGTAGATAAATCTAACAATTCTTCATGTTATTATTTTTGACACTTTGGTGAACATTGTGAAACCTAGTATTAGATTAAAAAATAGTTATTAAAGCTATAATCTGCCCTTTCCAATCAAAAGACAGCTCTGAGCATTTTACTCTATCTGTATGTACTCTGAAAAATGCTTTTAGTCACTAACATTCTATTACATGAAACACTAGCAATAATTTATCCCACTAATTACACAAAATATACAACTTATGCTTTAATTTTTGCAAGCACAGTAGTATTAAGGCAAACATTCTTAGAAATATTTATGCACATCGTTTATTGTTTCCTTAAGAGGAAATCTGTGGGAGGATATGCTGGGTCAAAACATATGAATATTTCCATGTTTGTTTTTAACTGTTGCCAAATTTCTGCCCAGAAGTCATCTACTAATGTGCACTCCCAAATGAGAAAACATTTGAATGCCCACTCAACAAGGAGATAGGTTAGAAATAAAATTAACCATTTGGGTATTAGGAATATTGTTTTTGTTATATTTCTTTTATTTTTGTAATATGCATGTTTTTATATTTACTAGTCTCTATTCTTTTGGATGTTAGGTCTCTATATGTACTTGCTTTTTTTAACATTTCAAAATGATTAAAAATACCATCATTTGTGGGGTGGGCATTATTGTAGCATGAATAATAAAAACCCAGAGACAGATATTGGGGTTCAAGCTAAAGATCAAAACAAACAAACAAACAAACAAACAAAAAACAGCCAAGTCACTAGAGAAATCTTATCTCTACTAAGGCTGGGTGGCTGCAGACAGAGCCCCGAGCCTCCATCTCCTCTTGTTTTATATTTCCCCTACAGTGCTGGGATTAAAGGTGTGAGCAACCATCACCTGGATTTGTTTCTGCATTAATTTTTTTGTAGCCCGGGGTGGCCTTGAACTCGCAGAGATCCCTCTGCCTCTGTCTTCCAAATCCTAGGATTAAAGGTGTGTCACTACTGCCTGGCCTCTAGTGGCTTAGTTTTACCCTCTGATCTTTAGGCAAGCTTTATTTATTAAAACAAATAAAATATCATTATACATTATATTTAGAGAAATCAAATCAATGCGTTTAGAAATTAACAATAAATATGGGATTAACCTATTTTAAATTTTATTTTATTTATTTATTTATTTATTTTGGTTTTTTCGAGACAGGGTTTCTCTGTAGCTTTGGAGCCTGTCCTGGAACTAGCTCTTGTAGACCAGGCTGGTCTCGAACTCACAGAGATCCGCCTGCCTCTGCCTCCCGAGTGCTGGGATTAAAGGCGTGCGCCACCACCGCCCGGCTTAATTTTGATTTTAAAATTTTTATGTATATTGTGGCCAAGAGAAATTCATGTAAAACTTTTCTTATTTTCCTGTGAGTTTGCAAGATTTTATATATTTATATAGTGAAGTCTCTTTTTCTGTTTGAGATAGAGTTTTAAGCTGTAGCCTAAGCTGGCCTGGAATTTACTCTATGGTTCAGGCTACCCACTCTAAACTTGCAACAATCTTCCTGATACCACCTCCCAGGTGCTAGAGTTACAGGTGTGAGCTCCTGTACCAGGATGGTCAAGCATTTTAATTATGTATTGAAATGTAAGTTTCTTAGTGTTTCTTACATTGATTTTTTTCAAATAATGTTTTTTTGAGATTATGCAATTACAACATTTTCCACCTTCCTTTTCTGACCTCCAAACTCTCTCCCACATACAACAGAAAAACCAGTTTCTCCTCCCACTGGTTGACTGAGACAAACTTGTTTTGCTTCTATCCAAGAGGAATGAGAAGATCAAACGTAGTTTGGGGAAGGCTGGAGCCATCAGGAATGATAGAGACGCAAAGTCCAGGCGCCGGGGAGGACTGTTCAGGTAAGTGGGACAAAGGCACTGCCCTTTTTCTGCCGGAATTCTCCCAGGCCTCTCCAGTCTGACTGGACAACCTGCAGGTCCCAGAGGGAGGGCAGGTCTGGGCTAGTGGATGTTTCAGGCAGGGGGCTGGGGGCTGGTCACAAAGGCTCACATTCCTAGGAGATAAGAGTGGCGTTTGCCTTGACCTCCTCTCAGCTTGCTTGTAATTCTTGCTGACTCCTGTCAACTTCTGGATGGCATCCTTGGAACTAGCATAGATCATTTTGCTCCTAAGAAGAACACTCTCAGGGACCCAGATGACCCATGGGGTCCTTTCTTTGTTCTCCTTGGTCTGGTAGGTTGTGTCATAGAGGGCACAGCTAGCCAAGCAGCTTTTTGACAAAGGTGAGTGAGGGCCACGCACAGTTTGCCCTACTTCACCTACCAGGGTTTTGTGCCAGTCTCCTTCCATCCCTCAAGCAAAGAACATTGTCTTCTTGCAATTCACGTCCCCTGGGATCGAGGACTTCTGCATCTTCATGTTACTGAACATCTTGGTGACACCCAAAGACACAGACATACTGGAGGCCATGTTTCTGGAAGCAAAAAAGAGACAAGGGGAGCTAACTGAAGAACAGAGCCACTGCCAAGGTCCAACTTGATTTGTTGTTTTCAAAACCAGCCTTATGATAAGCAACTACTGTACCTGCTACCACACACGGCTGTCCCCACACTCAGGATTCGGAGTGGTTTTGAGGGCTTTCCAATTCACACTCTAGTTTTAGCTCATAGTCCAGAAAAGGTGATTCTGATCGATAGAATACATATTTTCAGTTCAACAGTTATACCTTATGTTATCAGGATCTTAAAACTAATTAATACAAGCTATATTTTAGGATGTAAGGGATATTAAAATTAACCACTATTACGGTATCAATATTAACTGTATCAAGATTTCTAGCACTTAAAGTCACTTGTACTGAGACAATATTTTTATGGAGCTGAAAGAGATAATTGTAAACTACTGGTATAGTCACAGCTTAGGACCAGAGATTACCTTAAGAACAAGGTAACCTAACAGTGAATTGATAAAAAGAACTCAACTGTCAATTTGGTAGCCTTATCCGGATGTACACCAACTATTTCAGGAGAGTTTGGATGTCAGGTGAGCAGAATTCTTGATTGATTGGCATTATCTTCATATACCATCTTGATGTGGTCAATATTTATAATAGAAACCTACCACATACTAGGTAGTACTGTAGGTACTGGATGATACAATATTCAGGAAGCTCTGGAGCTCATAGCAGTTAAAATCTGGTATTGAAAACTAGAGCCAACTAAGAAGAGCTTAAATATTCAACTGAACTAAAATACCAGTTTGAGACAAAGCAGAACATAGCCATTGTCCTGGGTTAGTTTGTCTCAAAGCAGAAAATTTGAAATCCATCAGATCTGGAGTTGTCCAGAAGTCGGGCTGTGCTGAAGGCAGTGTGGCTCATTCCAAGGCGTTGTGCCTCCAGGAGCCAGTCCACATTCTGTTTCCTGTCTTGAAATACTATGGAAGTTATGCCACCCAGACAGCTTTCAAACGCTTATCTAGGATTTGACATCTAAAAATATTCTCTGGATCCAAGTGGTTTCAAAGTCTGATAGAGTAAATAGGGATTTCTTTTTTAAAGTGTTTACATATAAAAATTACAGCCCAGGATAATTTAATTTGATGAGTCTGGCAAAATAAATTATTGCTGTCACATAAAACAGGTGGTATACTTTTCCTTCTGAATGTCATAGTCTTGCCTTTAAGGCATTTTTAAATAAAAAACGCATTATTTTTGGTAGCAGGAGCCAATAATTATGTCAAATTATATGCTAAAGAAGTGTCTATAATCATGATGTAAAATATGTTTTTATCGAGAATTGGGTTGTTTTATCCACCTCATCTTACTTATTGTTCATATAATCTACTTGTTATATCAGAAGAAATAAAACTCCGTTCCTCCTGAAATTTATATGACATACCCATCACCTGCATTAGTCTCACCTACTTCCTTATTCTTTTTTTTTTTTTTTTTGGTTTTTCGAGACAGGGTTTCTCTGTAGCTTTGGAGCCTGTCCTGGAACTAGCTCTTGTAGACCAGGCTGGTCTCGAACTCACAGAGATCCGCCTGCCTCTGCCTCCCGAGTGTTGGGATTAAAGGCATGTGCCACTGCCGCCCAGCTTCCTTATTCTTTTAAAGCAGTATCTGCAGACAAATAGTCGATCAACAGCTGTCCTAGGGTGTGTGGCATCTCGTTCTTGCTCATACCCTGAAATGAAATTCCTTGGTCCATGCTCTTTTCCTCCTTTGAATAAACTATGGGTGACTTTCAACCTGTTCTAAGCTGCTAACACCCAGGAGGCTTTAACAAAATCATGCACAGGAATCAGACACCTGGATTTATCCACTCCACTCCCTGGTCCCAAGGAATTGCTCTGTGTTCTGCTCACCTCTACCTTCCTTCCTCATCAATGTAGGCGACAGGCTTTCCCTAGAGAGGACTGCTTGTATGGAAAGGTTCTTCCAGGTGCCCTCTGCTTTCCTCTGCTTTGTTAACTTTTGACAGTCTGCTCAGTAAAATCCTCACCTCTTTGCTCCACGAAAAGAGACAATATTCTTAAAGGCAACTTGTAAACTGGAAACCAGTAATTCAGTGCAGTTCATTGCACGTTATGAGATCCCCAAATGAACAAACCAGGCTGATGAGCAGGGCTCCTACCATGTGCTTCTGGAAAAAGGGGAATTCATGGTGTTATAAATAAGGCCAGCTTTCTTGTCCTAAAAGTATTCATAGTAACTGAAGGATTTAAAAGTCTATAAATATGGAAAATAGAATAGTTACCCTAGCTAGGAGGAGGTGACACCTGCCTTTAATCCCAGCCCTGGGCAGGAGAGATGAGGGTCTCTAAAAGTTAAAGGCCAGCATGGTCTACACAGCAAGTTCCACCACAACCAAGGCTACTCAGAGAAATCCTGTCTCAAAAAAACAAAAGAGAGGGAGGGAAAGGTACATGCCACCATGTCCAGCCAAAAATAATTATATTTTTAATGATCAGTAATATAACAGAATAAACCAAAATAATTTGGTATTTTGCTGTTTGATTTTGCCCTGTCTAGCTTAGATGTTAGCCTCAAGATTTCATTTTTCTTTTCTTCAGATATATTGGCAAAGCCAAGCAGTAGTTGCATGAAATAAGTTTGCTCTTAATTTGAGCAAAAATCTAAAGTTATTATGGAGGTTAAGCAAAATACTTCAGAGACCAATAAAAGGCAAGAACACCCTTTAAGGCAGTGGCTCTCAACTGTGAGTTTAAGCCCCCTGGGGGGGCTTTAATGACCCTTTCACAGGTCATTTATCAAATATTCTGCATATCAGATATTTACATTATAATTAATAACAGTAGCAAAGCTACAGTTATAAAGTAGCCACAAAAATAATTCTATGATTTGGGGTCACCACGTGAGGAACTGTATTAAAAGGTCACAACATTAGAGAGGTTGAGAATCACTGCTTTATGGGTTTCAAGGGGAGAGGAGAGTAGGTAGGTATGTAGGTAGAAATAAGAGATAAAGGCGCAAAAGAACTCTGGGGTAAGTGGCCCTGGATTGAGGTCCAGATAGGGTGAGTTCCAGGTGCAGACTAACCAGCGTCAGCAGTACCTCAGAATCACAGCAGCCCTGAGGCAAAAAGTCTTTCTGAGCAGGCACAGGTTCCAGCAGAGACCAGTGTTGCCTCTAGGCTAGCCAGAATGGCTCCTTAAGAGCTTTGTGATCTCAAGACAAGCAGAAATTTTACTTGAACGCATTCAGGGTTGAGGAGCTGCAGTCACCACAGATTGAATCTGGTTGGCCTGAAGGAACGCGGTTGTGGACTCTGGTCTACAGGGCTGGCTGAAAAGAGAAGTTTTGTATTTGATTGTTTGTTTGTTTGTTTTCTACAAATTTTCACTGGCACGATAGAGGTGTTGTAATCATAAAGATGGCAGTCATTTTCTCACTCACTTCGTAAAGGATGATACTAGTCAGTTTTTCAGAGGGAGTTCCTCCCCAGCCACACACAGTGTGGGGTACTGCTGTGTGTTTTAAATCTTGAAAGGATCTTGGAGATCTAGCACAAGTCCTTTATCTTATAGATTAAAAAGCTGAGCCTTCAGAATGCGAGACAAATCCTGCAGAGTCACAGCCTTAAATCCAGGGTAGAACCAGGGATCTCTTCTAGGTAATGTCTGTCTACTTTCTTGGAGGAGGAGTTGTCAAGAGCACGCTGTGGGGGCCTTAGAGGAATGAGATGTCAAACTGTTAGGAGCCTGACAGTCGTTGGCGCCACAGAAGAGGGAGTGCTTGATAGTCATCACCCGCATACTGTTCAAAAGCTGGCTTTACTACATCTCACCTGAGATGGTGGGTCTTCAAGTGTAATTCACCCGGAAAGCATTGATATTGACTAAGCTTCCCTAGTACTATGTATGGCACATTCTTCAAGACGACCCATGCAATCCTTCTCATATTGCACAAAGACGGGCCATTATTCCTTCCTTTGTGTCTTCCACAGTGTTTCCACAGTGGGACTGTGAAGACAATCTTTGACCTACATTTTTACTCTTTCTATAACATGACTGTGATGTAATTCAGAAGAACCAGCAGAAATGACAAAACACAACTCAAGGGGTCAGAAATATTGTGAAACCGAAGGAATGTACATTGTGCAAGGGATAATTTACTTAAGGCTCTGCACTAACCTGAGAAGACTGAGTGGATGTGCTTCCATAATGAAAAGCCATTATGGAATGGTGTCTGTATAGCTTACTGTGATGCACACAGAACTATTCTCTCCTTGTCATCCTGTACATGCTGTCTGAACATTTGTTCCAAGTGATGTTGCCATTTGAGCACTTTTCCTATTCACTAACTTAGATGCAATTGAAGCAATTTTAAATTCTCACTCAGGGAAAATAAAACTACCACTAGAAGAAAACATGTTTACTTTGATTTGTTCATATCAATACATTTTAAGTACACACACATACACACACACTCACAGAAGTAGAAATGCCAGAGGCTTAGTGGTCAACCTAGTATCCTGGCTAAGTCCTCACTGGATCAAATGGTCTTTGAGGAAGTTCCGTAACTCACCACCAGGTCCTGAGTATTTTATGACCAATGACTTGCATTTGCCCATGTACCCAGATTTGTTCAAATCAAGACATAAGTCATGCTTTTCAAGTTCTTCTGTAAATGCACAGATTCAGAATCTGTGGTGGGCAGGGCTTGTGCTCCGGTGTCCTGCAGGACTGTGTGCTCAGCCAGGCTCATCATGACTTCTTGTGAGGTCCAGGCACTGAGTTTCTCACCCTCTCAGTATGCGTATCTGTAAAGGGCAACTGTCGTGGCACTGAAGAACATGTGACATCTCTGGCACAAAGTTGCTCCAGTGATGACATGACGACGATGATGAAAACACAGGATGATGACAAGAACAAGGAGGAAGAGTTTGCTGGAAGCAGCAAGATGAGAAGACCGGTGCTGGTATTAGTGTGCTTTCTCCAAGAAGGCCAGTAGGTAAAGGTGCTTACCACCAAACCCAAAGACTTGAGTTCCATCTCTAGAACCCGAACAGTCGAAGTAGAGGACAACTGGTTCCCCCAAGCTGTCCTCTGGCTTCCACATGTACTGTGCACTGTGGCACACACTCCTACAACCCGAAATAAATAATATGAGAATAAAATAAAACCAGTAAGATGAGAGCTAGAATGTGCTGGATTAGTAGACTGGGAGCAAGATGAATGAAGTGGAATACTATAAAAACTTAGGCTTTAGAGGCACGAGGTTGTTGTTGATCCACCTCTACCCTAGAGGTGTACCAATCTAGCAGACAGAACACGTGTTTCTGCTCCTGCATACCAAGCAGAATCTTAAGACAAACGAGCTGTCTCTCAACAGAGAGAGTATCCCAACCCATGGACCTATTAGAGACAGTGAAATTTCCTCTCTCTGGTTCCTGAGTCCTCAGTTATCTATTTCTTGGCTCAGCAGATGTATTGCACCTTCCCATTTTTCCACTCTGTACACTACAGGAACACAGGATTTCTCCAGTGTAATCAAATGGCTCACATTCTGTGCAGTAATCATATGTAGATAATGCCTAAAATTCATCATCGTCCCTATTTCCAAATCTTAAGATCTTTTTGTTCTTTAACATACAGTTATGGAAGAGATGGAATAGCCTTTTGTGAAATGGAACATTCCTTTTTGTCTCTGAGTGGAGAGCTAAACTTCTCATGACCAGTGCAGGTAAGCCACGTGACTGAGTTCTAGCCACAAAATGCAAATACGACTGATGAACACTTCTTCCACATGGTCTCTTTGCAGTTCAACTGTATAATTTCAGTCCTAGGAAACAGTGTGACCAATGAAAGGAAATAGCCCCAGTCTGAATAATCACATGGAATATAATTGATGTCCCTTCTCACCAAATAATCTACTCTTATTGGTCTGGGATCCAAATGAGAAATGCATCTTTATTATATTATGCCACAGAAATGTGGGGTGTTAGCAGACTATCCTGCCTAATTCAGTACTCATCTCTGCTTTTAGTTTGTATTGCTCCAGAAGCTGGGAGGGTTATTTTAGGCTTACCCAAGCACTTTTCTATTAGTCACTTACGTTACACTAAACAAACAAACAAACAAATGAAGCCATTGATCCCATATCTAAGTACCGAATCTCTCCGTCTCCATTACCTATATTTACCAGGGCTGCTTTTCTCGCCTAGGTTACTGAAACAGTTGCCTCTAGTTTTCTCCTTGCCCTCATTTTTATTCCCCCAGCTTTCATTGCCTTGTCTATGCTGAGTAATCTTTCTGATCTGAAAATTTGGTTGTATCCTTGTTTTGCATAAATTCCATGACTCGACAGCACCTCGCATCTAAGAACAAAATAAATTAGCATACTTTTACAGCTTTTTCCCTTTTTTAGGCTCCTCAGTCATCATACGCCTTAATGTACTATATGGCTCAACCATCCCTAACTATGGCGCTAAAACACTTGGGTTTCAAGACCCTACTGGGAACAGTTGTGGACTGCACAAGTGGCCGATGTCCTCTTTGCTGACTTAAGAAGTGATATAGACTGACCATCTATGTGTCACAATCAAATGGGTTAATACATGAAACACAGGCAGTTACGTATACTGTTGTTATCATTGCCATTTCCCAATGTGTGTATTTAGTCTTATGATTAATAATCAAAATTTAACTCAGATGTTAACTATTTCTAATGTGTTTTTCAATACAGGATGCTAAAACATAACCTCTTTCTACACATCAGGGGCTATGCATTTTCTTTTTTTTCTTTTTTTTTGGGGGGGGGCTATGCATTTTCATGTTAAAAATAGAGAGGCTCCACACCCCTGAATATTTATGCATTGCTGCTCTAGGTATTGCACACTATTTGGAAATCCTCGACTGGACAGAGTCACTGATTTTGTACACGTGGCAGATTCTGTGACTCAGACTGCTCATCCTCCAGTCTGGGCTACGCTGCAGTAGACATCCTTTCCATTTTCTATTAAAGTATACGAGCAAAAGCTCAGGCCTCGCGGAGGAGATGGATCCCTCTAACATCAAGAACCTGGAGACAGGGCGCGGTCCTTTCCTTGCTTTCCTGGCTGATTTGCTGTGTGAGTGATTCTGTAGCCGCCTTTCCACAGCAGAGCTCCTGCGTCCATCTTCTGGCTTCGTGGGTGTTGAAAGGCAGATGAAGAGGCAGCCACAGCACGATGTCTTCCTGATCTCTCATAAATGGGCAGCGACATGGTCTCGTTAGAATCACTCTACTGGTGGCCTCAGTGTGAAAGGACTCTATAGTCTTCTGGGAGTCATTCTTGCTAGGCCAGTAGATAGATCATTCTTCTGGCTTTCCCATGATTTTGCTCTAGTTGCCCTGTCCTTCACATCTTAAGGTAGTGCATTGGCTGTTTCATTCACTGAATCCTGACTGGCAGAAGCTTCGGAAAGTCACCCCAACTCATACAAGCTTTGGAAAACAGGGCTGTGACATGGAACTGATGCTTTTGGCTCCTTTCTACCACCCTGCCTGCACCCTCTCTTTGGGTCCTCAGTTGGAAGCCTCCACTAACCCCTCAAGTGAGTCAGACTTTCCCTTTCTGTTTCCTGTCCAGACACACCTCTGTGCTGGCACTTTGTACTACTGTGTAAGATCGATCAAGTGTTTGTTTGAACAATCTAGGTAATAAATCTACATTTGATTAGTGACTTATTCTCAGGTAATTAGTTATATTGGTAGAGTGAAGAGAAATGAACGAAAGTGGAAAAAATGAGAATAACAATAAAATAAACAAATGTGTAACCAACTTTTAACAAAGAAGCTTAGCAGCATAAGGAAGGACGTGTAGTTTTCTTATACAAGGGTTCCAGCCCAAGTTTATGTAAAACAGGCACTACACGCTTAGTTTGTTTTTTAACTTTATTTTATTAGATATTATAACTAAGAGACTAGAGATCCATATAATCTAGACCAGGAATCAGCTTTTTTTTTCCTGGTAGGAGACAAATAAGCACTCTGGGTTTCAGAGCCATACAATCCTGTAGCAAATATACAACAGTTTTCTTGAGAAAGCAGCCATACATACATGGGCAGATAATACAAATGCATCAGTGTTCCAGTAAAATCCCCCTGGTCTATGGACATTGAAATTGAAATTTCATATAATACACACATGCTACATGATATCATTCTTCTCTTCATTTCTTTAGCATTAAAAGATGTAAAAATCATATTGAAATACACAGTGGGAGACAGAAAGGAAGTGAAGCGCAGATCCAGCTTTTATACTGGCAGGAGTTCGCCAACGCCTGACTGAGAGGCTTAAGGAAAGGTCTGAGTTTGTGATAATTGATTTATTTAAAATTTATTTTTTAAATTTATGAGTTTGTCTTTCTGTGCATATATGCACATGTTTGTGTAGGTACTCAGTACCCATGAAGGCCAGAAGAAGGAATTTCATCCTCTCTTGTAAGCCCTGGATATGGGTGCTGGAAACCAAATTCTGGTCCTCTGGAAGAGGCACAAGTTTTTTAACGGCTCTGCCAAGTCTCCAGCCCCTATTTATTTATTGTTGAAGGTACTGGGGAATTGAACCTCGGGCTTTCCACATGCTCGGTAAACACTCTACCACTGATCTCTATCTCTAAGTAGTTTCTTAATCATTAAGTGGACGTTGGTGGCGTTTCTATTTTTCTCTATATAAAAATGAAGCTTATAACACATTACTGGTAAAATCAATTCTGACATAAAAAATGATGGTTAAAGGATTTGAGGCCTCAAAGACTTTACATGTATCACATGTAAGAACCTGTAGGTTCACAGAGAGCAAGCTACATCAAGTATGTGGGAACTAACATGTGACAGTAATGTCTTGAAGTTCTATGTATTTGGTAAGACTTATGGTGAACAGTATGTGGCAAGAATATATTATCCTACTCATTTATAAAAATGAAAGGTAAAGAGGCACAAATAATATATGGAAGATTAGCACACTCTATTTTTGTTCTCATCCAAAAATGGACAAATCACCTTAATTACAGTTTTCAATAAAACAGATGCCAAGAGATTATAGTCTATACATTATACCTGTGCTAGTTTCCAGAAGAAAAAAATTCTTGTAGCTTTTCAAAGACTCATGGAATTAGAGAGGTGGAAAGGACACCGTTTACCACCCCCAATTCATAATTGAGAAAGTCGTAGGCACAGAGCTGTCAAATGACAGCTAGCAAGGGGGCTGGATAAGGTTTGGAGGGGGGCGGCTCGGGGCAGACCCTGCCTCTGAAAACCATTGCCGAGCTCCTCCTACCTAATCAAGATGTAAAACCAATTTTGTTCTATGTTTTAATAAAAATTGCCTAAGAGTAAATCTAACCATGCATTTAAAGCTTAATTGCAGGTATTTCTATGAGTTACAAAGCATTTGCCTTTATGATATGTAAAGTGTTCAGGTTGATGTTACATAAACTCTGCTACAAGACACATAAATATAGCATAATTTATCATATTTCTTACTGATAGCATTATCTATCATCCAAAGTCCTGAGACGTGGAACCATAGTGGGTAAGGGAAGGACAACCTGTGATCCTAAAGAACAGAGCAAGGGGCTAGAGAGATGGCTCGGTGGCTAAGAGCCCTGGCTGCTCTTACAGAGGACCTGGGTTCAATTCCCAGCACCCACATGGCAGCTCATAACTGTCTGTAGCTCGAGCTCAAGGGAATCTGAGACCCTCACACAGACATACATGCAGACGAAACTTCAATGCACATAATAAATAAAAATAAAAAAATTATAAAAAAGAACAAAGTGAGGCTAGAAAGAAAATAGTCATTGTCACTTCGTGAGCACACACATACTAATGAGGTTCTCTCTGCTGTGTTCCTGTTGCATTTAAGAAGTTAAGGAATGACTTCCCACTTATTTTAGGCCTTCCAGCCTTTCACTTCTGTCTAAAATTATAGAATTAGACTTCCAGTATTGTACAGACCACACACACACACACACACACACACACACACACACACACAAAAACCATTTCCCATGGCTCTATGCTAACGAATTTCATGAAGTCCTCTCCTGTTCTCATTCAAAACTGGAATGCTCCTACTCCCACACCCTGTCTCCATAAGACTCATCTCGTTTTTTAATCCGTGGAAATAACTTATTGACTCTGCTTATTGTCTATTGTTTTTATGCTCTCGTGTGCAACACAGACTCCATGGGCTGCTGTCTTCCTTTGTTTTCTTCTCTGATTTAAGAAGGTAGAACAATCTTTGAACACAATAGTTACTTGGGGAATATTTGTTGAATCAGTGAAGTTAAGAAAATGAGGAATATGGCATCTGGAACATTTTGACATATTACATGTTTAATTTTTAAAAATACTTGGGGAGTATATATGAAAAGACTGCAACAAATAGAATTATAGAATGCCAAAGAACACGGGCATGGAGCTTCTGTGGGCCAGACTGAGGACGCATCCGTTGCCTTGCAGATCCCATCACGGCTATTGTTATATTCAATTTACAGTTAGTGAAAATGAGGATAGTTAGCTTGTCAAGAACTATACAACTGATGGGGGGTGGACCCAGAACTCAAACTCCACATCGACATGACTCCAAAGCCCATGGGTACCAGTCACTGTTCTGGGGCAAACTACTGAGTGCAACCTCTATGATCAAGGGAGCAGATGGAGCCTCCCAGCCTCCTGGAATGGTGCCTTCGGAGACCCACCTGTAGATTCACACTGAAAAGATCTGGGTTTCTGCCGTTGTAATCATGACATTTACTACTCGGCATGACTCTTGCTACAGCTAGAAGGATCTCCTAAAATGAATTTTAATCAAAAGAAAAGTAAGCAGCCAAGCACGGTGGTTCATGTCTATAATCCTAGAGTTGGAGAGGTTGAAGCACTAGGATTTCTGTGAGTTCAAAGTTAGCTTGGGCTACAGAGTAAAACATTGTCTCAAAACAAAACAACATCAACAAACAAAACAAAAGGAAGTTAGTCCCTATTTCACTCAACAATCAATCAATCAATCCTCAAACCACAGAATTTAAAATATCAATCTTTGTCATCTTTGCCTGGACAATGGAAAGTGGCTTAGCCAGCTGAATACTTGTAGAGCTGACATACCGAGGCAGCAGGTAGCAGAGCTGCCTCCGTAGCACACCTGCCTCCATGTCTGTGATTACCTAAGGGTCAAGCAATAGAAAGCAATTTCTCCCTGGATATAATTATAAGCACTTTTCCCTTTCTCTCTCTCGTACTCTAAATTACGCTGACATTTTCCCACATATATTTCTCCTCTACTTACAAACCGAAACATGAAACATGATTTACCACCTTCGTACTTCAAGAAGCAGAATCGGACACCGGGTCCGAATCAAAACGGATATGGAGTCGTTACAAAGATGGGGATGCTGTGGGAACACATGCTAGGAACTTGTGTTCTGAACTGGGAAGGGGAAAGTCCAGTTGGAAGGGCTCAGCCATGGAGATGTTTACATGGGGGGGGGGGGTCTCTGTGGATCCTGACAAGACAATTACTCAGTTCTGCCCCATCCACAGCTTTCTTTTCACTAACCAGGAGTAAGATCTCAGCTGTTGTCACAGTAATTATGGAGAGATGATTGTTTCTGAAGATTCAGAAACTAGTAAATCACTATTAATAAAGTCATTAGGAAATTGTTGCTAAGACGTAAAGATCCAAGACTTTCAGTCACTTTGCAAGTGTCAGGATGTGTCACAAGGACACCTCACACAAGTTACCATTTAAAGAAGAATCCCAACCACGCAACTCCTTAGAGAACACAGCTTACTTGTGGAACAATTACTTCTGCAGTCAAGCCATTCTTAAGCTTAGGTATTCATAAACAATCAGTGTGGTGGGGTATTTTCTTAATATTTATATGTTACTCTACTTGTCCAAACCAGGCATTTTAACTTTTAAAGATCACTGGGTGATTCCAATAATCCACACTTTGAAAAATACTGTTATCAGATTTTAGAGTACAAAGGATACAACATTGGAGTTAAATTGAGGCTCTCCATCTCTGTCCCTGTTTCTCTGTCTCTGTCTCTGTCTCTGTCTCTCTCTCTGTCTTTCTCTCTCTCTCTCTCTCTCTCTCTCTCTCTCTCTCTCTGTCTGTCTTTCACTCTCTCTCCCACCTCTCCGTGTGTGTGTGTGTGTGTGTGTGTGTGTGTGTGTGTGTGTGCCCATGCAGGTGCATACAGAAGCCAGAGGCCTCAGGTTGATATGGAGATTTCTTCCACTATGGCTCTTCATATATGTTTTGAGATTAAGTCTCTCAATGAAGCTGGAGCTCACCATTAGGCTAGACTGGCTGGCTGTTGAGCACTCCAGGATCATCCTATCTCTGTCTCTCAACAATGGGATTATAGATGTATGCTGCCATGCGCTGCTTTTTATGTAGTTACTGGTGATCCAAACTCAATTCTTCATGCATGTACAGCAAACACTTTACTCAGTGAATAATCTCAGCCTCTCCAAAAATTGAGTTCTTGATCTACTGTGGACAAATATTGAGAAAGCTAAAAAAGTCAAATCAGAGGTGCATAAACACTGGGATTTCTGCTGTTATTTAAATAATTAATAATACCACTACCCTTTGTAAAGAAAGCAGAAGAAAATATTTTGTTCATCTTATCCATTGTAATTATTGTGCCACCAAATTAAATTTCAGCAATCTTTAAAGAATTCTCTCGCAAATCTCTCAAGCATTTTGACTAGCTTACTCAAAAGATAAAATTGCTATTTATCACCCTAAGCATCATGGGCTGGACACTAACCATCACTGTGCATGACAAGTCACATAGAAGAGCTGTTAATTGTTGTCAGGAACTCTTTTTATTTTCATGGCCATGTTTAATTCTTAAGTCTTAAAAGCAGGCACCACTTTTATCCCCATTTTACCATTCAGAGAATGGAGGCCTGAGGATTAGTAGGCTTAAGGAGTTTGTCCAAGGTCATATAACTAGAAAATGGCAGAGTCTGTGTTCATTGAAGAGCTTCCTGATTCCACAATCTCTAGCTTTGAAGCTTGAAGCAGTTCTGCTTCCATGGGAAGCTTTGGTACAGACAGACCCCAGGAAGACATGCAGATAAGGAAAATGCCCAAATACAAGTTGTTCCAGCTGAATAACAGGTCTATCCCATAAGAAATGACATAAAGTCAAAATGCAAGTATGCTTCTCCCAAATAGAAGTAAAACCTCACATGTACATCAGTATCCAGTGTCTGTCAATCCTGTCAGACAGGTTTCAACTATGGAAACAGTCATTCTTGTTACATGCATTTAAAGTTCTTTGTTCCATGTAGTGACCACGTGAAGCCTCGAGTGGAGTGTTTTCTGACAGACATTCCTATAACAATGAATACTTATGTATTTCTCAGTTAAAAGATTTATATTACGTTACATATCGGTTTATGTTAAACCCTAATACGTTTAGCCTCCTACTGAAATGTCTGAGGCACATAAAATAGTGTCTCAATTACTCAGTACTACACACAAACACAAGAGTTTAAAAAGAATGATAGTCATCACACAGACCAGAAAAAGGACATGTCCCAGAGTTGCATTTTGTTTTTCTTAGAATACAAAGCCAACCTAACAACTTAAAATCCCATAATCCAGCCTTTTGCTTGACTAAGGTACCGCTCCCTTCCCGTCCATCCTTAAGCACTCCAGGCCATGATGTTGGCTCTTCTAGTGTACTCTCCTCAGTATGACAAGGTTCCTTGTTCTGTCTCCACCATAGTTGTGAGGAACATTTTGTGATATGCTTTACATTGCAGTTATATTTGCTACCAGAGCACAAGGTCCATTAGCAAAGGGACCACATCCGTTTGGTCTCTCCCTCTCCCTCTTTTGGTTTTGTGAGACGGGATTTCTCTTTGTAGCCTTGACTGTCCTGGAACTTTCTCTGTAGGCTAGGCTGGGCCCAAGCTCACAGAGATCTGTCTGCCTCTGCCTCGCCAGTGCTGGGATTAAAGGCACACACCACCATTGCCCAGCTGGCTGGTGTCTCTTGTGATGCTGGCATATACTCATAGGTGCTGGCACTGGCAGTTGCTTAATAAGTGTTGCATGAACAAATGTATGACAACGAAACACACAGGCTCCTGGAGCTCTGTCCTTCCTTCCTTGTTTATCTGGGCAACAATGATCCGTGCTTTACTGATTAATAGGAAGAAGAAAGACTTTGGCCACTGCTTTCTCGGGGATCACTAATATTTCAGTTCAGCTCTTTTCCATGCTTTACTTTGAAAATCCAAGGCAATTCCAGGTTATGAAGGACTCCAGGCACATTGAACCTTACAGCTAGGAAGGCAGCAGATGGGATGGTCGTGGGCTAAGAAACTGACAGACTTTTCAGTTACCTGCTTTGCCTCTCTGAACAGAAAGCATTTTTTGGGGGGTGATTTTATAATCCCAGTACCTGGGAGACAGAGAGAGGTGGCTCCCTGAGATTCGCTGGCCAGCTAGTTTAGATTTTTTTTTTTTTTTTTTTTTTTTTGCTAGTTCCAGGCCATCAACAGACCCTGTCTCAAAACAAGAGAGTCACATGGCACTCGAGGAGTGATACCCTAAAATTTCCTCTGGCCTCCGTATGCATGCACACATATGTACATGTGCACAAATACACCTACACACATAAACACACACACAGAGTTATGTTTGGAAAGGATGAATAATGAGACTCTCTTCAGAAATTAAGGGTTAGAAGCAACAACACATCAGACTTCAGCTATTGACTTGATGATGCATGAAGCAATGAGGACTGAAAGGACCAAGAACACTTAATTTAATATATTTTGCTTTTTGTTAGTAATAATTCTGGGTGCAGTGGCGGCAAGTCTAGCTATGGATCCAAACAAACTGCCTTGGGTGTTACATTCTTTATCTCAGTGCATCATTTTTGTAGACAACTTCTCAATGGTATGTGACTCCTACGGTTCCTGCCCTATTCCTGGTCACTCGTGCTTTCTGCATTGAAACTGGACCTCCAGATAACACTCCTGGCCTATCTCTCAGCCAGGATGATCCTCCTTCACTTGGGGAAGGGGAAGGGGCTACAGCTTTCTCTTAGTTATTCTTTGTTGACACTTTTGCCTTCGCTTTTCTTCATCTGCTTTGGGACACTTCTCTGTGGAATGTGATAGGAAGTAAGATATAAAGAAAAAAATCAAGACCATCTATGAATCCAGATTTTCTCACTCCACCGGATAGTACCGAAAGTCTTCAAAAGACACGCAATTAAACTGAACTGTGGAACACCAGTGAAATTTTTGCCAGGACTGGTTGAGGAACGTGACAAATGGGCAGGCATGTAAAGAAATAACGTATTTCTGGATTGCTGCAGGTACAATGTCGGGCCATAAACATTGTAAGTAATTGTAGCTAAATTTCTCCAGGTTGGGGAGAAAGGCAGATTCTGCAAATTACAGGGTAGTAAACGAATCACAGAGTAGAGGCAAGGGTTTAGAAAATGAGTAGACTACCCATTACTCTCTGCCATCTCCAGCCAGCTCGCTTTTAAGGGCAGTTTTTGTTTAACCACACACTCATGTACCAAGTCGCCGGCATCCTGAATCCCCACAGCCGGGACCCCAATCTATCTCCATCATCCCCATTCCCATAGCCCAGAATCTGTGCCCTTCGCCTGGTGACTGTCAGGCTATGTGCTTTTGTTTTTATGCTTCGTTATCTTGAGGTCCTTGAGCTCTGGGAGAGATTCCAGTTGTGGTACAATTGATATTCATTTTTCCCTTTTTTTTTTTTTTTTTTTTTTTTGGTTTTTTGAGACAGGGTTTCTCTGCAGCTTTTTTAGAGCCTGTCCTGGACCTAGCTCTTGTAGACCAGGCTGGCCTCGAACTCACAGAGATCCGCCTGCCTCTGCCTCCCGAGTGCTGGGATTAAAGGCGTGCGCCACCACCGCCCGGCTTCATTTTTCCCTTTAAGCTTATCAGACAACTGGCTTTATGGCCCCCGAAACTAAATGAAATCCGACTAGACAGGCATGTGAATGAATGGGAAGATCTGTGCCGGCGCTGGAAACGAACAAAACAGTAGGCAGAGCAGGGAATGAAGGCTCACCCAGAGTTCACTTTCCTAACAGGGCTCTAAGAAACTGGGTTTGCAGGGGATGTCTCGCTTGCCCCTGCTCAATGCCTCTTTGACTTCTTTTAGTATGATTTTACTTTTACTTCAGGAACGAAAAAAAAAAAAAAAACAACTTTCTTTGAAGTAATTTTTTTTCTATGTTCTCTAAGTTCATTATTCATTTTAAAAGTATGTTTGACACAGACATGATAATAATACAACATTTATGTGGGCTATAAAACGGGCAAGAATTAGATCCAGCTAAGTATTTCCGTCCTAGCAGAAACCCTGGTCTCCTCTACCACTGCCTCCACTTATGCCCTACACTAGATAATTATTCATGTTTGGTGGAAGAATCAAGCACAAATGTCGTCTTTTACCTGGTCCACAACCTAAGCAGAAAACATTGGTGAAGCCAAGTTGATCAGCCCTTTTTTAAGTGATACAATGAACGGGGGTGGGGGATGGGAGGTGGGGGGGAGATGTTGGGGTAAGTTCATGATAATGAAGGTAAACACAATTTCTAATAAAAATGATCTCAGTATCTGGAGAGGATGGTGCAAGTGGCTTTTCTGAGATTTGATTCTTCAATTTTTCCTTTAATTTACTTATTTTTATTTCTTTTTTTATTTTTAAGCCCTATCCCACATCCTGCTGGAAGTTTGCTTTCATTTTACTTAGAAAGAGATATTTAACCCTCATTAAGAACAAATTTTTCTCTGATAAAATAAATGAAAATAAAAAATTTTATAAAAGTCCTGATAAAGTTGTATCAGGTATTTTTTTATGAGTGGGCTGTAAAAAACATGGATATAATGGTAACAAAGTAATAAAGCAGTGATCACTTTTGAGGAAAACTAGAGGAAGACCAGATAAATAGGTTCCAAATTAACTTTCACTGTTTAGTTTTTTAAAAAATCAATCTGAGGCACTATAAACATGCTAAGTTCTAGTGGCACTCTTAGGTGACTGGCACATTATGTCATGCACTATAAATTCCATTGTGTCCAAATAACACAAATTTAGGTGGTTCTATAACAAGGTCAATAAATGTGGCATGCTGATTAATGGGTCAAGGTGAATGTGTTGGGAGCACATGCTTTGGGGTCTACTTTCAACCATGCTTTAAAACATTACTAAGAAAAATGCAAAGAAGGGATGAACTTTGTGAATAAATCACAGATGTTGAAATGAATAGCAGGTGTGTTGAACGAACTAATTGATCTACAAGATAGTTCTGCAAAGGAATTCAGGGATGAATGTTAGAGAAAAAAGAAAGGAAAAAGAAAGCTATCATTTATTGAACATGCATTGCATACTGTTCTATATATTGCAAGTGTTATTTACCCTTTACAACAGTCTTCTGAAATGTTAATATCATCTGAGCCAAACAGAAGAGAAGTGACAACATCTTCCCAGGTTCACCATGCTAGGATGTGTTGGCATGAGGATATGGATAACAGCCTATATTGGTACAGCCCTAAGGCTCTCGTTCTGAACTACTGTACAGTATTTAAGGTATCAACCCTTGTACCTCAGTTCCCCCAAATAGATTATACAGCGCTGGCCCATCCTTCAAAGAACCACTTTTTTTTTTCTTTTTGAGAATAAGCACAAAATAGATCAACAGAGCTTAAAAACATCTTAGTTTGTATTAATAGAACTATTTTATCAAGGATCTGTGGTCACTCTGTACCCTACACTGCTCAGCCTCCGCCTGTGCGTCACACTTGAAGGAGCTCATCCACAAAGACAATAGGCAGGGTCTGTCTGAAAAGAGCAAGAGTCAAGAATGGTGCGCGCGAGAGAGCCGTTGAGACAGTGGCACTAGCTTGAGAAAGACCACAGAGATAGGTGAGGTCATGAGAGCTGCCTTTGCATTGTATGCTGTGCCATGAGGAACAGGGATTAGATTATGCTATGTGGTCTCAAGGGAACAGGAAAAAAAAAAAAACAGTAGCTAAGATTTGAAAGTAGAGAAATTATGTTAAACACCAGGAAGAACTGTATAATGATCGAAATTGCCAGAAGATGAAATGGGCCGTCTTGGGAACAGGGCTGCTGCCAGGAGCTGGGTGGGGGAGAACAGAAGCTCCTTGCTGAGAAGGTAGTTGAAGCTTCTGACAGGACAGTGCTAGGAGGGCCTTCCTGCTGATGTGAAATGGTAATCAGATTCACGAGTGGGAAACCGCTTTCCACGCAGAGACCAATTTGTATGATATGATCCTCAAGTGACTTGCTGGTACGCCCACTTCCTTCACTCGCATACAGACAAATAAATAAAAAGAAAAAAAAAAAAAGAGGAAGGGAAGGAGGAGGAAAGAGTGAAACCTTGCAGAGCTAAGAGCCCAGCCCAGCTGTGCAACGAGCGAGCAGAGTTCTAGTGAGAGGATCATTTAATCTTTCAGTGCCTGCTTGGATTTTTCATTGTTAAAAAGGCTATTCTGCTGGGTATGGTGGCACATGCTGTAATCCCAGCACCTGAGAGCTGGAGGCGTGAGAATCTTTAGTTCAAGGTCATCCTCCCTCACAGAGGAAGTTCCAGGCCAACCTGGCCTACAGTGAGACCCTGTTAAACAAAACAAAAACAAAACAAATTTCCCCTGTATCTCCCCCCACCCTCCCTAAAAAACCCAACAACAAATAACACAATCAAAAAACAGATCTGAAACATGGATAACGCCAATAGACATGCTAATGGAGATGAGGAGGAACTCAGGAGGCCTCAACACTGCACAAATATAGGCAACTCAGAAATGTTGAGTGGGAACAACACTCTTACCATGCAAGAGCACATGGTATTGGTTATCAAATACCAAATAGCCAGCCCTGATAATACAAAAAAATTAGCATTACACATACAGGCACAGACATACACACACGTACACAGACAGACAGACAGACAGACAGACAGACACACACACACACACACACACACACACACACACACACCCCAACCAATGATGAAAAAAGAGCCCGTGAATTTGAAGAAGAACACGGAAGGATATATGAGAGGGTTTGGAGGGAGGAAACAGAATAGGAAAATGATGTAATTGTATTACTTAAATAAAACAATTACATTATAAATAAGTATATATTACATAATAGTACACAAATTACAATATAAAATTATATAAATAAAAGAAACAAACAAAACAATGATGGTGGAAAAGACTATCTTGCTATTTATCTACTTTATATGGATTTTAGTGAAGATTCTGGGTTATCTAAAATATAAAATAATTTAGGCAATTAAACAATATAAAAATATAATCTCTGGTGATTATGATGTCAGTTCTGCTTTGGGTTCTAACCTTCAACCTATCTTTTTTGTTACCTCTTTTCTGGATTCTGAGTGTTTTAATTTTATCTATCTATCTATCTATCTATCTATCTATCTATCTATCTATCTATCTACCTAGCATGGATGGCCTATCTGAAATTGTTCCGCTTATCAGTTCTGCTTTGGGTTCCACCTTCAACCCATCTTTTCTGTTACCTCTTTCTTTTCTGGATTCTGAGTGTTTTAATTAATTAATTTATTTAGCATGGTGGCCTCTCCGAGTTTATTCTGCTTGTCTTGTTCATTTGTTGTAGAGATCTTTGCTTTTTGCTACATTTCAGAGACTGTATTAGTTATCATAATAGCCTCTGTTGGGAAACAAAATGTTGACAGAAATGTCATCGTTTTCTTCAAGGTGTTTGCCGTCGTTTAAAGACTTCTGTCAATACATCAATAATACAACCCTAAACAAAACATCTGGATGCCTTAGAGTGATACAGATAGAATCCCACAGCGGATCACAGAGAGTAAGGATTTCAAAGAGCTTGGCTGAGCATCAGCCTAGGAGAGCTGGCTTTTTCTTCTCTTTCTTCTTTCTGCAAGTTCTGCCGGCTCTCTTTAACCCTGTGAATCTCTATTGGTCTGGTTTCTAATATGTAGTCCCTTTACATTGGCCTTAAGGGAAGAGGCATGATTCTCACCCCTTACATATATGCATGTGTATTATACAGAAAAAAAAGTGAATCTCAGAAAGGTCAAGTATGAGTCATAAACTTTTGTTTAAGTCACTGTAATGTTATCAAGTTGGAATGTAACTTTCTCAAGTTGGTTTGTGTCAAAGAAAAAATTTGCTCTTTTTTAGGGGTTATTATACCCAGCTGATTCTTTGCTTTATTATGGGCTGAGGCCGATAACTCCCTTTCATTCATTCATTTATTCACTTATTTATTTATTTGCTTGTTTGTTTGTTTATAGAGACATGGTCTCAGTATATAAACTAGGCTGGCTTTGAACTTTTTACACTTTTGCCTCCCACAGATAGGATTACAAACATACACTACCATGCCCAGTCACTGACACGTGTAGAGATGCTGGAGCCCATAGAGAATAATGTACAAGGGAATTGCAAACAATGGATCAATAAACTGTAACAAGAGCTGTAAACTCAAAAAAAAAATCTGTAAACTTCGTTGGTATGATAGCTAAGCTTCACAAAACTCTGAGCCATGCATCTACCGTTGACCGGTATATGTAAAAGATAAACAAAAATAGCACTGATTGACTGTTTGTAGATTTCCCACTTAAGACACACACACACACACACACACAAACAAACAAACAAATTTTGTTTTTTTGGTTTTTTTTTGAGAAAGGGTTCTTTATGTAAAATTCCTTTGTGGACCAGGTTGGCCTCAGACTCACTGAGATCCACCTGCCTCTGCCTCCTAAGTGCTGGGATTAAAGGCATGCACTACCACCACACGGCATAACTAAAATTTTAATTGCTCTTACTATCCCTATTTTATAAACAAGGAAAGTAAATTGTAAAGTGATTAAGAATTTTCTGAAAAAAAATTTTTCTTTTCGAGGTCAGCCTGGTTTACAGAGTGATTTCCAGGACAGCTAGGAGTATGAAGAGAAGAGAGAAGCCCTGTCTCAAAAAAATAAAATAAATAAATAAGTAAATAAATAAATCCCCCCCCCCAAGGTTGCTTAACATCAGTATTTCAACTAGGATTATAAAAGGACGCAAAATAGGTGAAACGTAGTTACTTATGTAGATAAATACTTGTGTGTGCAGATTTATGTACATATTTAAATTGACCTTCCTAACATAAGTCTAGGAAACTGGACAATTAAGGCCCTGAGGAGGACCTTGCTAAGCTTGTGAGGTCAACCTAGGATTGAAAGCAAGCAAAGAAGTGTTGATGTCGGTAAACACTAGCTGTTTGCACTCATAACCTTTGATAATATAAATCAAATAAATTCTCTGAAAGCTGTGGTTTTTTTTTGTCTTAGTTGCATTTTAAATTTTTAAGCACCATTGGAATTTAAAATTCCTTGATACTCATTCTCAAATGAAATAATAAAAATCTGGAAATCATTTAAAAAAGGGTAAATCAGAACATTAAAGTTAGTTGTAAGCTTCCTTTTCTTCCTTAGTCATGAGGACTGCCCCATTCACCATGCTGGAGGCTGGAATTCTATTGCTTCCAGGAGCCAGTAATTCTGGTGCATACAGTGTGTCTGGCATAGAGAACCTATTCAACAAATGTCCTGGAGAAGAATATTGAATAGACTCATAGAACAACATGATGCTCAATGCAAATGGACCACTAACATGCAATGTATTTATTTTTTTTTAGTATAATTATCTCAAATCTAAAGGCTCTATGGACCCACCAGTTTCCAGTAAATAATGATTTGTAAAGAATACCTTCAGTCCACCCTCCCTGATGCTTTCGTGCATCAGCCCTGGTTAGTTATTTCATGCATTAGCCCTTTTCACTGTCAGAGAGAGCTAAACTAGAATGCAAAACCTTGGAGTATAATACTCAAGGAGACTATGAAACAAACTAAAACCGAAATTTTACTTTTTATTTATGTCAGGACTTTTTATTCTTTATGACCATGTGATTTATAAAAAATAACTTATTCACACTGATATCTTTTAATGTATAGGTAAATATGTAAACGTTTACCTCCTATACACACACAGTTTACTGATAGTGTTGGGTAATATGAAAATTTGATCACTGTAACTTTATATACTTCATTTATGTTAAATGTATTCAACAACAATATCCTCGTGACCATAAAAATAAAGTATGTTTTCCTGTGGTGTAAGTTGGAAGTAGAAGTGAGGAGTGGGTTAGCTTTTCATATTTTTCATCTTATATAATATGCTAAAAGTAAGTCATAACACTCCACCCAGCAATTAATATTATCAACTCTTGCTGATTTTTAACCCTTCAAAAAGAAGTGCCTTGAACTTCTTCAAAAATTTTCCCTCCAACTGCCTCTCGTCTCAGAAGTTTGTCACTTCAAAAAAAAAAAAAAAAAAAAAAAAAAAGGACCTTCTAGCTGTTCAAAACCTATGAATGCTTAGTTTTCTTAATCACTGATATTCCGTGCCTGCCTAGTTTGGCCCAGCCTCCTTTCTCTTGTGGGCAAAAAAAAGATAGCAGTTAGCACGGACTTCAGAGTAGCGTGTATGAATGAGGGACACTTGTTTCCTTCTGTGAATTGAATGAAGAGGGATATTTTATTACCTTCAGTATTATCACCTTAAATTCTATGGTTTTATTGGATTTTTTCCTTTAAAATTTATATTCTCTTAAAAATAAACAGAACACATCTCTACACATGACTTTGTTTTCTAAAACTTTACAGACTTGCTTTTTTCTTTATTATTTCTTTTTTTCCCACTCTTACACAAACATTCATTTATGGCTGTGGGAAAAATATCTTAGGTGGCCTCAAGGAAATAAAATGGATGGGAGGGATGTGATGGCCTATGCCTTTACTCTTAGCACTCTGGAGACAGAGGCAGTGGAATCTCTGTGAGTTCAAAGCCAGCCTGATTTGCATAGTGAGTTCCAGGCCAGGCAAGGCTACAAAGTCAGACTCTGTCTCAAAAAATAAAGAGAAAAGGTTACCTTATTCAGTTTTCTTTTAAATTTTTAAACTATCAGCTAGGCTATAAAAATCATATTATTTAATCTTCAAAACTGCTTATATTTAAGATTCTTGAAAAATTTGGATCTTGGTCAGAAGGAACCCCAGGAAAGCATCTGGGTCCTAGAATAGTGCCAGCGCTGTAGATGCTGAGTAACCATTTAATGAAGTCAATCTCGGAAAAGCTTATTTTAATCTTCAAATAAAAACTAAAATCAAATCTAAGAATGAAAGAGACTAAAAAAACTCATTTACTCAAGATTGCTCAACTAGTTAAGAACTTAAGTGTGAATCTTATTCTAATTCTTAGGTTTGACTTTTTTCTCAGTAACCTTTTGGCTTGTTTGTATTAAACTGTTAAACAGGATCTGCCAAAGACGCAGCATAGGAAAATTATCATCAGAACGAGGTGTCACGGGACTGGAGAGATGGTTCATCCGCTTCCAGAGGATCCGGGTTCAACTCCCAGCACCCACATGGCAGCTCAGAACTCTGTAACTCCAGTTTCAGGGGACCTGACACCCATGGCAAAAATATCAATACATGTGGAAAAAAAAGACTAGGTATCACATGCACCACCATCTCTAGATGTCACCAAACATACAGTAGTCACATATGGCGGGAAACATATAAAGCAAAGGACTACATAATATATACTTTAAAATGTAAATCTTGACTATTTTGAACAAAAAGGCCTATTTCTAAGACAAACTGTCAATAGTTATTTTACCATGAGGTGTTTACTTTTCAGCATATCTCGTGTGCCTACACAGGTGATTGCCCCCTGACTTTTAAGTGTACATTCGGTTGTTTTAGCAAAAGGTTTATCTTTGTTTTTGTGAGTTGTATTGATTTTGTTTCTCTGAATTTGCCTACGAACGAGGCATTAACAATCTGGATGCATTCTAGTCTTGATAAACTTATCTTGCACTATTTTGGCCTATGTGATGGTTTGCCCACTGACAAAATAAATTCAAGCTGATAAAAGCGTTTCTCAGCCACTTGTTAGCAGGCCGGGATGTAAAATCATAACACAATGCTCGCCTCTTTCACGGGGCAGCACAAGGCAGCGATCAACCCCCCTCTCCTCACTTCCATATCCAGTGGAGTTGTAGTTTATTACCATAACCCTCCCAAGTCAAAAGGACACCAGTTCCAAGCCTGGCAACTTGGTCCAGAGAGGGCTTCTCCCTTGCTCCTCACTCCGCCGGGCCTCTCTACCTGTTCTCGCCCACTGTCTACAGGTTCCGAACATTAGAAAATAGAAAATGTGATGATCTTTGTGTGTCTCTGTGAAATGTGTGTATGTGTGCGTGTGTTTGGGTGTAACGCGCCTCCTGTTTGGCTGCGCCGCCCGTCCGTCACGGCGCGAGCCAATGGCAGGCTGCCTTATATAAAATGAGTGTTTTCAGTCTCTCCGGGTTGCATGTACTGTATGTGGAGCAGTGTACAGTGGAGCGGAGGCAGCGCGGCTCCGCGAGCTCCTCTCCACTTTCCCATAGAGAGCCCCTGACTGGCCGCTGAGGGCGAGCCACACACACGCCCTCGCGCCGCGGCGAGCCCGCGAGGTAGGCGCCCGCCATCCGCAGCCTTCGCGGGCGCTCTCCCGCACTTTCTGTTTTCCGACTCACTTGCGAGCCGCCGGGGCTGCAGCCCGAGGACTCCGCGGCTGGAGCGGCGGCGGCGGCGGCAGCCGGTAGGGTGGACTTGAGGAAGGCGAGGGGAGCCCGCGCGTCCGGATCCCGAGCCGCCACCGGCCGGCGCCTCGCGGGCCACTTTCCCCTCAGCCAAAACTTTGGGTGGCGAGAGGTCGGGCCGAGGGTCGCGGCGGCCGCGCGGGTGGCGGGCCCGGGCCGGGGGGCGCGCGGCGCTGCCCGGCGAGCGCGAGCTGGGGGCCGGGCTGGGGAGGAGTAGGCCAGCCGGTGCCAGGCTGCGTTTGCAGCCGAGCACCTCTCGGCGCCCGGGCAGCGCCGCCTGAGGGGGCACGGAGCCGGGGCGCGGGCTGGAGGCGCCGGAGGAAAACAACAACGGAGCGGTCCCCACGCCGGCGGGGCGGCTCGTGGCCGCCCGGGGAGCCCCAAACTTCAAGGAGGCGAAAGTACGTGGAGAAGCCCCGGGCAGGGCTCGGCTGCCGGGGGGGAGGTGGGGCCTTGGGGGAGCCCCGGGGCAGGGGAGGAAGGTACGGGAAGGCTGCCCTCGGTGGGTCGGGGCTACGTTTGCGTGTGCGCGTCGGTGACCGGGAACAGCAGCCCCCAGTTGCTCGTTCATCTGGAGAGTTAGGATTGGGGTGTTCCGGCCCCGAGATCGGTGTCCCCCCTCGTCCCTCACCCCCCCACCCCCCCAGCCAAATGCGCGGCGAGTGGAGAAAGTGCTGTTTTAGTGCCAGAGTAGCCTGGAGGAAGAACAGGGGAGAGGGGAAGAGGGCGAAGAAGGCGAGAGAGGGAGAGGGAGGGGAGGGGGAGAGGGAGGGAAAGAGAGAGAGAGAGAGAGAGAGAGAGAGAGAGAGAGAGAGAGAGAGAGAGAGAGAGAGAGAGAGAGAGAGAGAGAGAGAGAGAGAGAGAGAGAGAGAGAAGAAACGGGAGGGAAGAGAGAGGAGGGGGGAGAGGAGGAGGGAGGCTGTGTCAGGATTTTGCTTGAATGTGGGATTATGTTGTGTCAATAAGTTTAAGGTGGAGAGAGCGAGGCTGGGGGTGGTGGCGGTGGAGGGGAGGAGGAAGGCCTTGGCTGTTTAAAGACTCATTCTGAAGGTAAGTTATGGCATTGCATGGTCGCGATGACAGAAAACTTGCAGGTCCTTTATCCGGGGATGGGGTCGACGCCTCCAGAAAGAGCCTCCCCAACCCTGAAGCCACGCTCCTGTTACACTGTTATTTGCTGCGATCCGGGTCGCTAGTAAATTACAGAAATCCGACTGGAGGCTTCTTTTCCTCCTCCACCTCGCTTGCTCACTCACCCTCAGAAATGTATTATTATTATTATTATTTTATTTATTTTGGGGATATCGCATGAAACTTAATGTAACTGAGACCGAACCCGAGTCCTGTAATTTACAAGGACCCTGGATCCAGGAATCTGGAACACGTTTATGTGTGAAATACCCACGATCATTTCTGCTAAATGAGGAAGGTAAAACGAAACGATGCAAAAAGCTAAGACACAACATGTACGACAGAGGGGGGGGGGAGAGGGAGAGACACAGAGACAAGCTATTTTTTGCTTTCCTTTCTGTAGAAAGGAAAATAAAGCGTGCATTGCCCTTCCTTCGCAGTGTGTAGGGTCTAGTCAATATTTTAACTGTCTGAGGACAAATTAGCCCAGGTGGATCTTGTTGAAAAGTTTCGCGAGGTGGGGTGGAGGTGGGGGTTGCGAGGGGGAAGGTGGGTGGAGGTGGTGGGGGATGGGGACCGAGCTAGCTCTGCCTCGGCTAATGGTCATTGGCCTGGGGCTTTGAAACCATTGCCTGTCCTGCTAATGACACGTCCAGTTCTCGTCTACCGGCCGTGGACTCCGGGCTGCCGTTCCTCGGGCTGGCTGGCGGGGACTGGGGTACTTTCCCTGCACGGGGAGGGGCGCTCTCGGCCATCCCTTGGGGCTGTCCACTCGTGGCGTGGGTTCCCCACGCGCGTCCTCTCTCCTGCGCGCCGCCGCCACCTCTGCTCGCGCGACTTTTGTAGGCAGTCTACGGCCAGGGGGCGCGGGGGTCCCCGGAGAGGACATCTCTGCGCGGCCACCCGGCGCCCGGCCCCACGCGCGCCACGCCGCGCGGTCTAAGCTTGGAATGGCAGCGCGGGGCCGGGCGGCGGCGGTGCCTCCCTGGGGGGCGGCAGAGGCAGCAGCGGCGGGATCTTCGCCGGGGCCCGCGGGAGGAGGAGGAACGGGAGGAGGAGGAACGGGGGAGGAGGAGGGGAAGGAGGAGGAAGAGGAGGCGAGGGAGGGAGGCGTTTTTCACCCCCCGCCCAGACCGCCGCCAGTTCGAGCCGGCACGGGCACAGGGACACCCCACTCGTTGCTCCTGCGTTGTGGAAAGGTGTTTAGCAGACTTTTACGCCCTGAGTGTGGGATTTACACTTCATTTTTTTCCTTCCTCCTCTTCCCCAAAGCAAGATGGACTCTATTGCCTTTCTCTTTCTCGCTCTACCTCTGCCTCTGTCTTGTCAGCCTTTAAGATCGACATTTTGTACTAAGATGCAAACTTGATGGTGACCAGCAACAAAGCCTGGGTGGGATCCCTCCCTGGGTGGGATCCCTCCCTCCCTTTCTCCCTCAGCGTTTCCTAGCTTCCCCCACCCCGACCTCGCCGACCTGGTGGCCTGCGCTTGCTGTCGTGAGCTCTGGAGAATGTGTTTTCCCAGGTCGACTCCGATCTCCAGTCTCGGGATTGTGACCCAGCCAAGCTGTTGGGAGCTGGCTGTGGCCGCCCAGGTCTGCAGGTCTGAGGGCTGTGGTACCTGGAGCCGCTGCTGCCCTGGCTCCTCAGGCTGGCTGACTCCTGGGCACAGCGAGGCACGGAGGAGTGCCCATCGATCTTTACGATTTGGTTACTGGTGTATTTGTTCAGGGGGTGGTGATCACTTGTGCAAGTTGATGAATGATCGTGATGTGGGCTTTCCTGTTCAGAACGGATCAACTTTCTGCTTTGTACAGACAGGGAGTAGAAAGCAGGGTTCTGGGGAGACCCTGGAATGCCAGCTGGGTTGCCCCCACTGGCTTTGAATAAGCGAAGAGCTTTCCCTTTCTGCCCTTAAAGCTCTCTCAGGGAGGAGGGTGGAGACAGGCAAGGGGCTGGTGTGGAGCTGGACTCCTGGGTTTTGTACTCTTGCAAAGCCTTCCCGTCCTGATGATGTGCCTTTATTTGTTACTTATAGGTTACTATCATATGACAAAGGCTCTGCTGCTGTTCATCTTCCTTCCTGTGGACCTCCATTTACCTTCTTCTCGGGTAAGTATGCACCTACCTGAGAGCGGGAAGTGGGTAGTGACAAAAGGGTCATTATTAGACACTTACTGGGGTTATAATCCTCCCCTCTCCCCCCTCAACACCCGGGGAGCTTGTCTCACAGAGTTTCTCTCAGGCTTTACAGTTTAGCTGTAGGCTATTGCCAGTTCAAGGTAGTTTAAATGCTTGTTTGCTTATCTGCCAAGTGTCACTTGAAAACTAATTATCAAATAGACATTTCAGTTGGTAATGAAGTTTTACACAGAGTTGAAGACCTAGTAAATTTGTCAGACAGTAATGTAGAAGGCTTGTAATGTAGGAATGAACTTATTAAAAGCTCAAGGAAACACCATAAAGAAGACTTCTCTAATTATGTGATGTGTTCACTTTTCCCCAGATACTCATCTTTTGTGGTACACGAAACAGTTACTGTTAGGTTAGGGAAGGTTTTATTTAGGTACTATAGTAAATCTTTTATTTACTGTACAAGTGTGATTCAAAATTGATAATAATTTCTGTAAAAATTTATGTAATCGGAGAAATTAGGAGCATTTTACTAGTCTTGTGCATAAAACAAACATCTACTCTGAGATTTATTGTTAACTGCCATTTTCAGATATATGTCTCCCAATCTCCGAAATGGAAAATTTGGCAAAATATGTCTGGGGTACTAAGTGTCTGAAAAGTTTGTGAGAGATAACAGTGCAGTGCAAACAGGATTTGCACAACATTTAAGAGCAACACAGTGTCTGGAAACTATAGAAAACTAATAAGCAAGTCAGCCCCTCCACTGTAAAGGTATTTAGAGTTGCTGATATCTAAGAAATTAGCTGTACTGAGTTTTATAAATTTTTAAATTTATGATAATACCATAGTGGATTTGGAAATTGTGTTTTGTGAATGAAAATGGGTTGGAGTCAGTTTTCCGTGAAAGAAAACTTGAGATGCCTTCCTTGTTTCCTGATTGGCTGGTTGGGATGTTGTATAGATTAATAGATATGTTAGTGTTAAATGGGATTAAGTTTGAAGATCAGGCCTTTGCGGTAGTCAGTAGCTAGTAACAAATACACTTGGACATTACTGGAGGGTTTAGGTAATGCAGGGGTGTAGGTAATTTAAATTTTATGTTTTTTTTAAGAAATATAAATATTATACTAGCCCTCACTGTTAGGTATTTCCTTCAATCAGAGCTATCATAAAGTCACATATATAGTGGACCAGCTGGAATGGTTGTAGTCTGATTATTTTGTAAGGTGAATTTAGTATGTACCAAAATATGTGGATTTTAGTATTGCCGATTTTTTTAAGTGTTTCCTTTTCTCTATATAGCAATAGATTCATTTACACAAAACACTACATTGTGTTCACTGTGGTGGAACATTTAATGTTACTTTTCCCTCTGGTAATGTATTTGACCAATTCAGAAACTTAATATGAGAATCAATATCAGAATAAAAGCAATCTGACCAGCTAGCTCCTGCATTTCTTTGAGATAGCAAATGGCTTCTTCATTAAAACAGTGTTTTAAAGGACTGTCTTTGAAGTCAGTAGAGTTATCGTGACAGTGTAAAACTGGTAGTGAGAGCTTTAAAAGTCACCTTGCGTTGTTTGCATCCACAATATATTTACTGGACATGAGGCTTTACTTATCAAAGTAAGAATTTAAAGAGCTTTCTGCTTCTGCATCATCAAGAGTTTCCAAACTTCTCTTATTCTGCATATCTCTGTTAAATTCTGAAACTGAAGCTCTGATTTGCATATCATATAAAATGCCAGCTATTAAAAGGGTGGATTATCTATGTTGTTTCATGGTGCTATGTCTTTGGAGTATTGGGGTGGTTTGAGGAAATCTTCCATTATAGACTTAGGTATCTTAAAAGCTTTACAATTTGAGACTTAATAAATCCATCTTGATCTTTGCATCTGATTAAAAAAAGTGTTAAGAGTTATGAGTTGGTGAGATAGCTTTGTTTTTAATATAGAAAGAACAATGGGCCTGAAAATAATGTGTTATTTGGCAGCTAAACTAATAAAACCACATTTTCATTAAGATGTAAAATTTCCAATTATTATTCATTAGCTAGGATATTTGAAGGGTGTACGTTTTCCTTACTTCATAAAGAGTATAGGTGCCAGCAGTGTCTACATCTTCATGTGAGTCTTGCTGTGAATATCAATTTTATGTTAGAAATCTTTATTTGAAGTAATCAAGGATTCCTGGCACTATCTTTAAAAAAAAAATCAACAACAACAAACTTTTGGGCATGTGTCACTACAGATGTGCCTGCTTTTGCTATACTTTAGGTAATGCCCAAGTTTCTTCCTAGTGTCTCACTACTGTGCTGACTGTGTTTCTAGCTGCGGTAATCAGATTAATTTAGATGTACGGATCATTTGCAATGTGGAGCTAAGTGTTAAGCAGATACTTAGGTCAAGAAAAAGGCAATTTTTTTGAACTTGTACTTTGGCGTCCACTCAGTCTTTAACACCTTATCACCAAGGGATGCTTTTAAAACAGGCTTGACTGATGTCGTGTCTCTCCTGTGCCTTGCATCAGATGTGCCTATATTTTTCAGTCATATCTGGGTGAAGCTAGACTTCAATTTCACGCGTATGCATAGTTGATCATTTTAACATTTCAGGAGTTACTTGGAATGCCAGGTGTATCATCTTAAAGCTGTCCAGATTTACTCGGAAAAATTCCCTATACTAGTGGGGATCCTTATCATATTTTTTCTTTCAAAGAAAAAAATATGTGATAAATATTGAAACAAGTGCCGATTAAACAAGAACATGATAGGAAGACAAGCCAGTAAGGAATTCTATCTAAAAACATAAATAGAAGATGAGAAAATGAGGGAATGAAATACTTAACAGTGTAAATTCCATGGAGTATTTGATTTATCCCCAAGAATACATAGTTAAATTATACCAATTGGTTCAAGGATCTCGGTAAGTGAAATAACTCCACATAGTGAAGAGGTTGGATGAAAAACAAAGGGAAAATAATTAAGAGAAGACTCAAAATACCGCAAAATGTTGGTTAAATAATTTTATGAGTAGTTATACAGAGACCTCAGAATGACTCTGGGGTTATAACAGAAACTCTTGGAATGGAATAACTAAGATCCTAAAAGTGACGGAAGGTTGTATTTTTTTTTTGTAAAAGGAATATCAAAATTTAAAAGGAGATAGGAAGATTAAAAATAGTTAATACAATCTAGACGGTGGTGGAGCACACCTGTAATCGTGAGGCAGAGGCAGGAGGAGCTCAGAGTTCGAGATCAGTGTGATGTACAGAGCGAGTTCCAGGTCAGCCAGGGCTACATAGAGAAACCCTGCCTTGAAAAACTGAGGGTGGAAAAGTTAAAACAGTTGTATTTCTTAAACTTACTTGGCTGAATTGTATGCAATATAATTTTCCTTCCCAAATAGCATCTGAGAACTAAGCAGGTCTCTTGAGACAGTGGATCGTATCGTCTGATATTTTATGTCTCTATAGAATCTTTATAAATTTCATTTGTTCTCAGCTGTTTTATGAAACAGAAACACCAAGTATGACTCCCTAAACTTACTTTAGAACTTACAGTTTGAAAATACCAATCTTGAGTGCACGCTAAAAATGGAGGCTCCTTTAACTAGATATTCTGCTCTGGTGAGGCCACCAAGAAACTTAGATTTAAACCAGTTCTGAAGGGGATTTTTGAAGTAGGTGGGAAGTACTTTGAGAAACTCTGGCATAACAGACCAATGGCTAAATATTGAGCAGGAGTCACCCTCTGAAATTGTTTACTGCTGAGGTCCATTCTGGCTTCCCCAGATCTAGGCTGTGTTTCTGTGTGTTCAGAGAAGTACTGACAGAGCCCTCATCACTGTAAATATCCCTGCATTAGCGTGTATAGGACAAGGGAGAGAGGCTTTGCACATAAGGAGCCTTAGGTTCTACTCTGTTCTCTTTGTTGCAGACTAGTTGAGGGACTTAGAGCGTGTCGCCTCTTAGCTTTAAAACTTCTGTTATTGTATGTGCAAAATGTAATTACTATACAATAGTGTGGGAACTACACAAGATAATAGCATATGTAATAATTCTTAGCTGTAATCAGCACTCAGTATATATTGTGTCTGTTTTATTGGACAAGTAATTAGGGAAGGAAATAATAATAATTAATAGTAAAAATAGCCAGGAAGAAGAAAAAGTCAAAGTGTGCCATAGTGGCTTTTTCATTTGGGAAAGGCTGTTTAACACATTTAAAAAGGCAGTGCCAGTTTGGGATTTAGCTATGTGGTGGGGTACTACATATACAAAGTCCTGGTTTCATTCCCCCCACTCCAACACACAAAAGGTACAGAACAGGACAAGTGGAGAAGAAAATGACTTCATATTTCATGGTGGTTAGCTAAGAGCATCGAGTGTTTTTTTTTCCCTGATAACTTTTATGAATACTGGGATGACTTAGAATTCATTGGCTCTCAATCTGTGGGTTGTGACCCCTTTGGGGGTTGCATATCAAGTAACCAATTCATAACAATGGCAAAATTACAGTTATGAAGTAGCAATGGAATAATTTTTTATGGTGGGGGGGTCACCACAGCATGAAAAACTGTATTAAAGGGTCACAGTATTAGGAAGGTTGAGATCCACTGTCTTAGATCATGTGTTCCTAAACTTTCATTAAGATGTGTAACTGATGTTTCCATATGGGCATCATGATGGCCCTTAGTGATAGACACAGGTAATGTTTTGCAGGACCTCATAACTAGTACTCTGTCCTGAGCTATATCCAAGCCACACTGTGGACTTAAGGTTCTCTGTGTGATAAAAACCTATCATTTCCTTATTAAGAAGATGTATCGGCATACAAATAACAATGATATTATAAAAATCTTGAATCTACTCATGGGCACATATGTAAGATTGTTTATAAACTGTGGTATTTTATTCTAACTAATTATTCAGGGCATTCTTCATATGCCATTGAAATCTGCTCTCTGCCAAGGTAAATTTTAGTGTTTGATAGGTTACATAGCAGAACATAAAGAGGAAGATAAGTTAAGGAGAGGATGAATGGGACATGCATTAAAATAAAAATTTAGTGTAAAAACCAAATGCTTAACTGGATGGTGGCGCACACTTCTAATCCTATCACTCGGGAGGCAGAGGCAGGCGGATCTTTGTGAGTTTGAGGCCAGTCTGGTCTACAAAGCAGTTCCAGGATAGCCAGGGGCTACACAAAGTCCTGTATCAAAAAACAAAAACAAAACAAACAAAAACAAATACTCGGAAAAACAAAACTTGAAATTTAATGCAAAGAAAGTATAGAAGTTAAATATTAGGGTTCTCAGCATTATCATTTTAAGTTTATACCTTGCTTTGCACATAGATATTCATTTTTAGGTACCCTCAACAACCATTTAATTTATGTAAATGAATTAAAATAATTAATTTCTTTTTTTTTCTAAGTTTTAGGATTAGCATTCCCAGGAACTCCTTCCCACTTTATGAGTTCTAATTTGTCACATTTTAAAATCCCCAATAAATTAATAAGCTTTGTATATCTTGAAAATGCGTTTGTACTTCACATGTATTTATTGAAGTAAAGTGTTTTTTTTTCTTCCTCAAAACTTTGGTATCAACATTCATTTGTCACCAAAACTTAACCCTGACTGTTACAAGGCTATTTAAATAATTTTCAAGTCCACTTAGACTGTACATTTAACTTTACATATAGCAATATATGTTTATTGTTTGCTCTATTGTAATCTAACTAGGAATTTTATATAATATGTGCTGTTTGTAGCATTTTTCTGTATTAAAACCCATGAAAACCCTTAAAGTCTGAATCTTGATTTGTATAGAGATGTATGGGTTTTAAATAAGGAGGGCGATCTATTGAGTTAACATCCTTAATTCATAGAGTGAATTATCGGGCATTCCTACCAAAGAACCTCTTTCTGCTGACTTGAATCTGTGATGAGCCACCTGGCTGTTTTGACTTCACTACAAGCTTGTAACTGCATCGGTTGTGCCTGTGGAATCCCTGTGGTTCTCTGTGTAAGGGTACAAGGCATAAAGAGGTGTAAAGCCAGGGAAGCCAAAGTATTGTCTTTAATATCTGTATCCTCAGTTGAACGGCGGGAAATGGCTCTTGAATAGGAAGGCTTACATGCACAAACTAGCTTACGTTTAGATGAGCTTCATGTTTTCCATTTTGTTATGGTTTTTAGTTTTATTAAACAAACACAGATCTCTGAAATTTTTAGAATCATTAAGTCTTTTCTTAGAGTGGTGAACACAATGCTACCTTTACAATATTTTGCGGTTACTGTAGGTTTGCAAAAACAGTTACATTGTCACTTACATGTGTTTCTTACCATCAAAAAAAAAAAAAAAATTCGGTGGTGTGGGCATTTAATTCCAGCACTCGGGAGGCAGAGGTGGGTGGATTTGGGAGTTCGAGGTCAGCCTGGTCTACAGAGTGAATTCTAGGACAGACAGCCAGGGCTACACAGTGAAACCTTGCTTTAGAAAAACAAAAGACAAAAAACAAAACCTCAAAACTAACAATGAAATGATAGACTGTTTTCTGAAAATTTATTCTATTCTTAGATAAGAATGTTTTTAGTTTTGTTTTATAGAGAGTCTCTATTCCTTTTTTAAAAAAATTAGGAAATGGTAAGACTATGCATTTTACTTTTAAATTCCTATAAAACCACCATGGGTAAATGAGAAACTTGCCATGAAGATGGTATGTGGTATGTGACAGTATATAACATGCTAGGGAGAAAGTAACACTTTGTCTGGTTTATAATTTTGCTAGAACTTTCAGTCAGTTGTCATTGATAGACACTGACTGTTATACTAAAGGATTGCTGTTTTGATGGTTCTTTTATTATTGATATGACTGTACTCCCTGATGTAGGAAAGCTGCAGATTAAAGACTTGGGTTTTATTAGTGGTGTTGATTATTGTAATAAGTTGTCACTTCCTCTGGCCTTTTCCTTTACTTAAAGATGGGTTTTTGTTATATAGTCCAGACTGGTCTTGAGCTCATAATCCTCCTGCCTCTCTGCCTGACCAAATGCCGGGATTATGGACCTGCACTACCATACCTGGCTTTATTTCATTTTTTTTGGTGTATCTTTCAAAACTTACTTAAGTGTAGTTCAATGATTGACTACAAATGGGGTGTAGTAGTTCACAAAACAAAACAAGAAAAAAAAATCTGTATGTAGCCATCAGACTTTATCTTTCTGAGTTGCAGAAATTTAAATTTTCTGTTTTTCTTTCTGCCTTCTGTTTTCCCTCTCTCAATATCCCTCTGAGCCTGTACTCAGTAATATTGCCTGTCAGTATTTAAAGATAAGAATATGGAGGTAAATTTTATTTTTTAAGCTTTAATTTGATTTTATAAATGAATAGGTTTTGGGTCGTTTTAGTATTTAACACTTCCTCATATTAATAAAATTGTTTGTAAGTGAGTTTGAGAATGTAAATGTTCCTCCATGTGCCAATTGGGATAGTGATGAGGAGACTGTAGTGGGACTTGTGAAATGAGGACACCTGTTGTTTTGATGGTGTAGACTGAGCCGAATTCCTTGTTCTTTCTTTGTCTTTGAAGGTGATAGGATGACTGTGTAGTTTGATTAATACTCAATGGAAAGCTACATGTCTTTTTTTGTAGAACTGTTTCCCAAATTGTGTTTTTGTTTTTTTTTTGAGACAGGGTTTCCCTGTCTAGCTTTGGAAAGTGTCCTGGAACTCATTCTGTAGACCAGGCTGGCTTTGAACTTGCAGAGATCCACCTGCCTCTGCCTCTGCAGGGATTAAAGGCCTGTGCCACCACTGCCACTGCCCGGCCCCAAATTGTGTTTTACACTGGGAGGAACAGAGAAACTTGGACTGAGCGCCTCCCTTTACTAGTTTACTTTTCACAATCACTTTCAGATGAGAAAAGTCCCTGTTCTAATGACAAAGAAACCAAGTCTCAGGATAAGTAATTTGTCTGAGGACACACAGCTAGTGAGGGTTTTTTTTTTCCAGGTGTAGACCGCTAGTGTGCACTGTGTGGTCTCCTGGGGCTTCGTCTATACTTACCTGCCATCAGGACCACATTCCAAGAAGCTAGATGTGAAAAGGTTTAGAGAATATTTCCACAAAGATGTACCCGGATTTTCTTTCTCTCAAAAGAGAAGTCGTCATTCTGAAATGATGGGACTGTATTCCTTATCACTTTTAGAGAAAGTCTCTGACTTGGGCCTAATGCACGAGATTTCTGTGAAAGGCAAAACCAGCTCCAAACTTAGTTTGCAAACTGGTCAGTTTTCTTTTTTGTTGGTTTGTCTAGTATGGAAGTGCCATAGCCATTATTGTTTTAATATTTATTAATTCCTCTCACACATTAGTAGAAACCATTGCTTCTTTTATGAGCAGTTACTTTTCTTAACTGAATAGTCAGTGGTGTTTGTGTTCTGGAATTTTTTAATAACCCAATCAATGAATATATTTTACTAGAGGAATTTGACAGTATAATATGGGGGGGAGTATCGTAAATCACTTTTCTGACATTTACTTTGAAAGAAAACTCAATATTAGTGGGAAAATTTTGAGTGTATTTTAGTTCACATATTCATATCTGAGTGCCCGTTGATCAAACATGCTCAGATGTGTAGAGTTAGCCAGAAGTTCCAGATTCATCAGTTTTTGAAAGTGGGTTGAGGAGATATGTGTTTTCCTTTTATTTTGCCCAAGAAACTTGTTTCTATTTCTTTTGTGATAAGTAGAATATATTCTATAAAATAAAAATTTGCATGGGAAAATACTTGTGTTTAAAATATAAAGTAACATATTTTGTTGCTAAGATCTTTATTCATATGAAACCAGTTTATATTCTTAGTTTTTTTAAGATTTATCTTTGTGTATATGAGTGTTTCCCTGAATGTATGTTTGTGTACCACATGCATTCATGCAGTGCTTGTGCAGGCCAGAAGAGGGTGTCAGATCTCCTGGAACTGGGGCAGACCTTCTGAACTGCCATGTGAGTGCTGGAACCACACCCCTGTCCTCTGCAGGAGCACTAAGAGCTTTTAGCACTGAGCATCTCTCCAGCTGCCCAATCCCATCCTGCAAGGGTTTCTCTGTGTAGCCTTGGCTGTCCTGGAACTCACTTTGTAAAACAGGGTAGCCTGGAATTCACAAGGGTTTCTCTGTGTAGTCTTGGCTGTCCTGGAACTCACTCTGTAAAACAGGGTAGCCTGTAATTCATAGATCTTCCTGCATCTGCCTCCTGAGTGCTGGGATTAAAGTTGAATGCTGAAATTAAAGATGTGTCACCACCACTCAGCTAGGTTGTATGTACCAGTTACCTTTTGTTTCCCTCCAGCCCCCAGAACTGGGGACTGAGCCCAAGGCCTTGTGTGCTTGCTAGGCAAGGGCTCTACCACTGAGCTAAATCCCTAAACCCTCAAATGTTTTTAAATCTGAAAATTCAGTGCTCAGTGTAGTTCAGTGATAAAAGATTGCAAGTTTGCTTTCTTAGAATGGGTCTCCTTTCTCTTTATTCATGAAACTTGAAAATACCATGTATTTTTTGTGGGTAATCATTAGAATATCGCTTTTCTTGCATTGGTCAAATAATGTTGAATCATAGGTGCTGGCCTTCCATTTGTTTAACCTCCCACCCTCACAGCTTTCATACTGTTCTCATTCAAGTAGGTTGTAATTTGAATTAGTTTAATTTATGATAATTGATACACTTCTTTTTCCTTGATGTGTTGTTATACTCAAATAACAGTATTTTCCTAAAAAAGTCTGATCAAATGCTGATGAGATTTAACTAGTCAAAGTCTTTTCAGTTTAACTCAGCATTTATGAATCAGGTGCCTACCATGTGCTGATACTTGACCTGGACTTTGGAGGTATAAAAACAAATACAATAATCCTTGTCCTCAAAGCAAACATGTAGCCAGGAGATGTAAATATCAGTCATATACATTAATATGTACTAGTTGTTCTGATAGGTGGGATATAAAATAGTACTAGGCAAATACTAGTGAAAAACAGGTCACTTCTAGCATAGGTGTTGAACCCTGAAATATGGGTGGGAGACCTTCTTTCTATGATTCTTGTTCTAATTGTCATTAATTATAAAACTAATTTCTTGGAGCACCGGGATTCGTTCTTAAAAATTAAGTTTATGGTTGGTAGTGGCATATTTCTGTTAATCCCAGCATTTGTAAGACAGACTGGAGGATGATGGGAAATTCCAGGCTGTTCTGGTCTACATGATGATTTCCAAGCCAGTTAGGGCTAAATAGTCAGACCCTTCCTCAAAAACCAAACCTAAAAAACAAACACCATCCCAAACCCCATGTTAATTTTTAAGTTTATTTAAACATCAGTACATCCTTATAATAGATTTGTATGGCTACCAAATTTTGGTACCAACTAATTCAGAGTTGTATTTCAGTCAAGTTTTTAAAATTTTGCTTCATAGCTATTGCTATTAATATCATAATCTGTAATGACACCATGATTGAACAAAAGTGTTTATGTAATATCCCAGAGAGGATTCTATACACACCAAAATGAAAAGCACGACTAATAGAACGGGAAATTTGAACTAGAGGTAAAAGGGCCTAAAGACAGGCCAGTGCAGATACATCTACAGTCATTAATATTTTTACCTAGATAAACTGTACTAATTAGAAATACCTTTAGTACAAATATTAGCATGGATTCGTAAGTTCTGCCTAGTTCCTTTATCAAGTGCTTTTCAGGTATTCCAGGGTGTTTTCGACCTGTACGTAGATTCCTTATTTAGGAAGCTGTGGGACTGGTGGACACTCCAGTTTGGTTCTTATTTTCATTTACTTACAATGAATAGGGTCTGATCTTATAATTGTGGTTTTTGCATATTTTCACCTAGTTTCATTTGTGGCCCTCTCTCGGCTGGTGACTTCTGACTGTTGGCCCAGTGTAGAATAAAACTTTGTTTCTAAAATACTGTACACAGTGTTCCCAGTTTTCAACCCAGGGTGCTTTTACAACAAATCTATTTAGAAATGATATCATAAGGAAGACGCTAATCTGGGAAAATATTCTTTATAAAGTCACATCACGGATAAAGACTGTAATGTTTTCATCAGAGTAGCAAAGAGGACAGAAACACTGATTAATAATAATCTGATCATTTTCCCATTCTCTGATTTGGAGCCATTTGGTTTCATTGAACAACAAGCATTAAATCTCATTATTTCCCAATCCTCATGGAAATAATGAATGTCTTTACAAGTCTCATATGTAGACACATGTTCTGGTCTTATTTGTTGCTGTAAAAGCCCAAGGCCCTGAGCACTCATTCAGATTTGTTGTAAGCTTGGCCTTTGTTTTATGTTAATGATTTTCTACTTATAATCTCTGCATAAATAATGAAAATTGTACACATTTTCTGTAATTTGAAAGGCCCCGAGGAATGGGATGACTCTGTGTGTGTACAGAACTGTGCCTCTGCAGACGCACTCACAGAGTAGTGATAAGCGTGTCACGTGAAACTCTTGTCATGCTTCATATGTTTCTTTTTAATTTCCTTAAATGTGATCCTCTGTATCATTCCTGATGCATAGACTTTGAGCCCAATTTGAGACAGATGTTAGGAATTAGGTAAAATGTGTACTTTTCTTCATTAATTGAATGGTTTTCTAAAAAGTTTTGACTCAGTTTGGTAATGTCATTTCAGGACACCTCATATTTATTTCTAATTGATATTCACTTAGCAGTGGCTTCTGGTTTTACAGATTGAAATTTTATCATCAAATCTCAATGTAATCAGTGTTCCCTAAAGTATATATTGGGGAACTGCATAAATACAGCATTATTTTGGTAGAGGCATCATAGTACCTGATTGCAAATTATACTATAGATAATAATAACAACTATATTTTAATATCTATAGTAACAAAAGCAGTGTAAAAAGACACATTGATCAATGAAATAAAAGAGAACCACAAAATGAACCCACACAGCTATAGCCAACTAATCAAAAAGTTTATTATATCCGTTCGTCTGTCTGTCCGTCCATCCATTTATTTATTTAATGTGTTTATGTCTGTGAGTGTATGTGCATATGTACTGTGCACATGCCTATCCATGTGCAGAGGCTGGAAGAATGCATCTTATATTCTTCTTTTACTCTACCTATTTCTTTACATCTGGTGTCTCTCTGAGCCTGGGACTTTCACTTTTCTGGGCTGGGTTATAAATCAGCAAGCCCTTCCTTTGTTTCCACCTCTCTTTGAACCTGGGATACGCAAAGTTAAAGACATGCAAAGACTCCTGACTTGCTGCATTGGATCTATGATCTAAACTGCCCATCATGATTGTACAACAAATGCTCTTAATTGCTGAGCCATTTCTACAGTCCCCAGCCCCCTAATTTTTGACAATGATGTAAAAAACAGACATTGGAGAAAAGACACTTCTTCTTCTACAACTGGGTCTGGGAAGTTTGGATAGCCACATACAGAAGAATAAAATTAGATTTATATTCTTCACTCTGTATAAAATCAATTCAAGATGGATCAAAGACTGAACTTTTTTTTGTCTTTTTTTTTCTCATGGTTTATTTTTTATATTTAAAAATTTCCATCTCCTCCCCTCCTCCTCCCCCTTCCCTCCCCTCCCCTTCACCCATACCTTCCCTCCCTCCCTCCAGGCCAAGGAGCCATCAGGGTTCCCTACTCTATGTTAAGACCAAGGTCCTCCCAACTCCCCCCAGGTCCAGGAAGGTGATCGACCAAGCTGAGAAGGCTCCCACAGAGCCCGTCCATGCAGAAGAATCAGAGCCCAGCGCCATTGTCCTTTGCTTCTCAGTCAGCCCCCACTGTTGGCCACATTCAGAGAGACGGGTTTGGTCGCATGATCCATCAGTCCCATTCCAACTGGAGTTGGTGATCTCCCATTAGTTCTGTCCCACCGTCTCCATGAGTGAACGCACCCCTCACGTTCCTGACTTTCTTTCTCATGTTCTCTCTCCTTCTGCTCCTCATCAGGACCTTGGGAGCTCAGTCCAGTGCTCCAATGTGGGGCTCAGTCATTTTCTTCATCTATTGCCAGGTGGAGGTTCCCTCACGGTCCTGAATTTCTTTCTCATGTTCTCTCTCCTTCAAAGACTGAACTTAATACAGAAACTCTGCAGCTGCTAGAGGGAAACACTAGCAAACACATTAACATAGGAGGGACCTTTGAATGTATCTTCTACACTGCAGACAGTGGAGAGACAGCATACAGAATGAGAAGACAACCTTTGCCAGCTATATATCTGACTCTGTAAAGAGCACCAGAATATAACATCAAAACCCATATTAACTATTTAATAAATGGACAGATGAATTGAACAGTTTTTGAAAGAAGAAACTGAAATGGCCAATATATTTTTGAAAAATTATTCAACATTCTTTGTTAATCATCAGGGAAATGCAAATTAAACCTGCATTGAGATTTTGTCTCACCTGAGTCAGAATGGCTATTGCGAACAAAACAAATGACAGCAAATGTTGGTGAGGATGTGGGAAAGAGAAACCCTTTATACTAATGGAGTTGTAATCTGGTACAGCTATTATGAAAATCAGTATGGAGGTTCCTCAAAAAACTGAGAATGGAACCACTGTATGGATCTTGCTGTCTCACTCTGGGTGGCCCCTGAAGAAATCTGTAAGTCACAAGAATTCACAAAGATCCATGTTTATTATTTATTACTATGCTGTTCACAGTAGTTGATGCAGAGTCAGTTTGGATGCCAACCAACAGACGACGAATGAAGGATGTGGTATGTATACACAGTGGAGTTTTTTTTCTCCCTTTTTTTAGTTTTAAAGAATATTTATTTTGTAGGAAAATAGGATTAAAGATCATTAGGTTCAGAGAATTCAGATTCAAAGAATGTCATGTTTCTTCTTCTGACATAAAAGTAGAAGACTCTGAGAGGAAGAATGAAGTAAGGGAGGGGAGAGGTATGAAGAAGAGGAGGTAATGGGGTGGGAGATGAAATATCATTTTCATGGAGCTAGACTTACCTACATACATTTCTACGTATACATGAAGGAAAAAGGGAGACATTTTGTAGGGAAGAAGGGGCCAGTGAGATGATGGAGGGGTAGCGGAGGTGTGAAGACGAGCATGGTACAACGATGCATATGTGTGAAAATGTTATAATGAAACTTATTATTTTTGTGCCAGCTGAATAGTGAAGACTAGTAATGTTTGCAGAACAAAACAACAGTGGCTCTGGTCTTAGGATATCTCTAATGTAGTAATAACACATACACATTCTGAAATAGAAAGTTAAGGTCTCATTACATCTATGGGTTATAGGGCTGGTGAATATAGGGTGATAAAACATTAAAAACAGAAATTAGGGTGGGCTTGAACTTTAACTTTGCTTGTATAAACATCTTTAGCCATCTCCTCATAATGCTTGTTTAATCTAAATGAGACAAAGTGAACTAACGGAGACCCCAGGTTAACACTTCTTGGGTCAGACTTCCCACCCTAAATATATGCTCATCCAAGCCTCTGGCCTCCAGGTTTAAAACGATGTTAAAATTCAGTAAAAGAATTTGAGGATGTATTGTTGATATCTTTATATTTATTTATAAATTACATGTCTCAGGTAATTACAACAGTAAAATATTAGAAAGTTACAAAGATCAATTTAAAAAAATTCTTATGTTTTCCTCTCATTTTAAATAGACTATCTGGTTTATATTCTGGGGTTCAAGAGCCCCACTCTGCAACTCACTACCAAACTGGTTAGTGCCACACCAATTTTAAGTTCTGTGAGGATCAGGGGCTTTGCCTTAATCTTTGCTATTTCCCTTAGCATATAGACAATGGCAGGGGTTCCAGAATACTGTTAAATGGATATGCAAATCAGGATATTTGGTAAGGGAAAGGGCAGGGTCTAGATTATATATGAGGAATCTGGTAAGAATGGGAACTGTTTTTCTTTGCTGTATTTTTTGTGCCTCTAAAAGTGCCTGCCACACAGGGAATCAGTAAATATTAGCTTCCAGCATAGGGGTGTGGAGACTATAGCTTAGCTTGAGGTATCTGGGAAATCCCATGCGTTGATAGGTGCTATAAAAAGTTTCAGGACAATGTATGGAGACAGATACTGTATAGGTAGGTGTAATGATCATGTGGTAGGGTTAGCTAGCAAGAACGTCTCCAGGGAATGGCTTTGGAGATCTCAGATCTTAAAGATAAAATTGAGACCATCTTAGACAGTGAGGTCTGATTTTACTCATCTTTGTATGTTTTACTCATCTGTGTGGTATGTGTTCTAGGATGTGGTTAGTAGGTGTCTGATTAATTTTTGTTGAATTGGTTGTTTTATACTGCACTTGTGGATAGGAGCTTCTGGCCTATAGCAGTGGACCAGGGGCCTTTAAATGTATACTGTACTGGCAGTGCTGCCCACACGGATGTGCTTTGGTGACATTGACTGCCCTGATCCTATTCCTTCTTCCCCAGTACTGGAAGTGGGTATGTCACATGTCAGCCCAACCTTGTACTGTCACAAGTAGGACTGAATTAGTTGCAAATACATTTTAGGAAGGTCATTTACATTTTCTTTACTGCTTTGGAATTACCTTATTCAGACTTTTTTTTTCTTTTTTTACAGTGATAGAAATTTCTAGCTAGATTCTGTTCTCACCTGTACCATCAACTTAGTTCTGCATACCCACTTGGAGTGTTTTTGAGCTCCTGTCATGTTCTAGGTGCTGACCTAATGGAATTCCTAACCTTGGAGTGACAGTTTAAAATTGCCTTTTGTATTATTGACTGATGCCAGAGTTGGGGAGAATAGACATTATCTCTCCGGGTTGCTGGGTTTTCTCCTTTAAAAACTAGCCACACGAATGCAGTTCTTTGCCTCTGCCATACCCATCAAGACAGGTACATGTTTATTTAAAGCAGTTTCACATCTGCAGACAAAATAAACTGCAGAATTCTAATTTGCTTTTCTAATGCCTTGTAGCAAATGTAGGAAGTTCCCTTTTTATTGTCTTACGAAGACAACCTGGTCTGCCCAAGCTATCCACAAATGAATGCAAGTTTAATTTTTTCTCAGAAATCCTCTTGCATCTTTCGGATGATCTCCAAATAATATTTAAGACAGCTTTATTCTTACCTTGTTGGTCATTAAGTTATCAGATCTTTATTGTGAGACTGTAACCCTTATTTTACTACTGTACGGTGCTAAAATCATACACTTGTAACTTAGAGTTTGTATTGTGATTTAATTGACATGGTCTTATTTGTACTTAAGAATTGTCTGTGAGGTGGCTAGTAAGATATTCCCATTTTACAGACATAGATGCATGCTTAAAATTAGTGGCTTGACCCAGCTGACTGAGTTTGTACTAGCTCCCCTGAGGGCAAAATTTACATATTCTAGCCATTCTTCTAGAAAGCTGCCTCTGTGCAAGACAGAATTTGTGAGCTAAGATTTTTTTCCACTCTTATTTTCAACTTGTTTAGATTACTGTCACCTAGAACAGCAGTAAGCTTTAGTTGTTTATATCGAAGTGAATCCTAAATTTCTGATGTGCTTAGATGTATTTGTACTTTTAAGTGTTTAAAGTAATGTGAAAAGTTTGTTCTCGGACAACATTTTTTAGAGCAAATGACGGGAAGTAAAAGGACTGTACACTGACGAAGAACGAACTTTGAGTATGTATATGTTCAGTTCTCTTCACCTTACCTCCTCCCAACCCTTTCTCTCTCTGTCTCTCTCTCTGTCTCACTCTGTCCCTCTTTCTCTCTCTCTTTCTTCCTTTTTGTCTGTCTGTCTGTTTGTCCTTGTCCTCCTCCTCCTCCTCCTCCTATTTTTTTTCCCCTGAGGCAGGGTTTCTCTTTGTAGCCCTGGATGTCCTGAAAGTCAGAGATCCATCTGCCTCTGCCTCCCTAGTGCTGGGATTAAAGTCCCTTCCCCCTTCATAAAGATGAATTGTTGCTATTTTGAGCAAGCTAGCCTTGAATTTGAGATTCAAATAACAGGTTACAAATATGTGTCATATGCTTGGTATTTTTATGTGGGATTCACATTGTAGTTACAGGGTATTTTTTTCTCTATTGAAACATTTCTGAAATTATAATGAAAATTAATTGGAAACTGTGATACCTAGATATTTGAACTACTCTTATTTCCAGAGCACATTCACTTCATAATTTTATGTCAACTAGTGCTTTCAAAGAAATGAAGGCAAATAGTGAAGTGTTTTATACACACACACACACACACACACACACACACACACACACACACACACACACATATTAGTTTGGCATGTTTAGGAGAGGGTTAATAACCAATTAGAAGATCTAATATAGCACTGCCAACTTTAAAAAAGGAGACCTTTCAATATAAAAGTTATTTCAAACCGGACTCTGAATGTGGCTGACGGTGGAGGCTGACTGAGAAGCAAAGGACAATGGCGATGGACTTTGATTCTACGGCATGGACGGGCTCTGTGTGAGCCTTGTCAGTTTGGATGCTCACCTTCCTGGACCTGGGGGGAGTTGGGAGGACCTTGGTCTTAACATAGTGTAGGGAACCCTGATGGCTCTTTGGCCTGGGGAGAGAGGGAGGTGGGGTATGGTTGGAGGGGAGGGGAGGGAAGGGGGAGAAGGGGAGGAGATGGAAATTTTTAATAAAAAAATGAGAAAATAAATAAAAATCTATTTTATTATTTTTTTCTTTTTTCATTAGTATTTTATATAATGCAGAGGTTGGTTGTATTTGTTAGGCTATATATCTAAATAACCTCAAAAGTAAAGAGATACTATAATTTACTGTAGGAGAATAGTGAAAGATTGATTACAGTAAAACTTCAGAACCATTTTGTGTGTGTGTGTGTGTGTGTGTGTGTGTGTTTGTATGGGGCGGTGGTGGTATGTGCACAACAAGCTCATAAAAGCCAGATGTTGACTTAGGTGTCATTCTTCCTCCATTGATTTCCACTGTATTTTTTTTTTTCTTTTTTGGTTTTTCGAGACAGGGTTTCTCTGCAGCTTTAGAGCCTGTCCTGGAGCTAGCTCTTGTAGACCAGGCTGGTCTCGAACTCACAGAGATCCGCCTGCCTCTGCCTCCCGAGTGCTGTCCACTGTATTTTTTGAGACAGGGTCTCACTGATTCTGTTAGGCTGGCTTGGCAATCAGCTCAAGGGATTCTAATGTCTCTGTTAGGACTGTAGAGCAAGCTGTGGTGTTGAGCTATTTTAACTTTTTAAAAAATAGGGGTGCTGGGTTCTTATGCTTACACTGCAGTTACTTTACTGACTGAACTATCTCTTTAGCCCAACTTAGAAAAAACTTCTTGTCTTAAAAATAGGGTTGCATGTATCCCAGGCTGGCTTCAACCTTACTGTGTAAAGGTGATCTTGAACTTCCCATCCTCCTTTTTTAATCCCCCAAATGCGGGATTGTTAGTGTGCCTCGCTATGCCTGGTTTATTAGAGCTTAAATCCAAGGCTTCCTGAACGCTAGGCAAGCACTCTTCCAATTGAGCTACATCTCTAGCCCTACTAAAACTTAATTTCTGTAATTGTTATTTAGTTAGTATAATGTTTTTGGACATGCTGTAATGTGAATGAATTAAGAAATTCTGTTAAGAACTTGCAGTTTGGCAAAAGTAGAGCATACTGCTCATTTTGTGTAGTTTATATTGATAGCAGTGTTAGAACCCATGAACTTGTTTAAAGTGGCATAGGAAAAGAGAAGCCTTAAGATAGCGAGGTAGAATTCCTCCCCAGACTCAGTGGCCCCACTCCTTTCTATCAACCCCTGTGTTGCAGGAATCATCATTCTCAACTTTAGATGCAGGAGCTGAGCCTCGGAGGCTCCCCCACTTTCCCTGTTATTCTTATGGTCAGTGGATTGGCCATTTTTTCTCAGTTCGTCATCACCCCCTCCCCCTGTCTGCCTCTTGTTCTGTGGCATGGCATTTGCACCACCCCCTGGACCTGTGCGGATTCCCACTGAATTGTAATGCCCTGGGTTTTAAAGCCTTACTCTCCAGCTCAGGATAAAATGGCCTTTTTAAAATTTGTGTTCATGCATTGTCAAGCAGATTGCTGTGTGTATTTGTTCCTCAGTAGCTCCTTTCTAGAATCATTTCAAGATTAAGGTAAATTCGTGAACTAAAAAGTTAATGTTCTATAGAGATGGAATATCTGTGGTCAGAAATATAAAAGTTGAATGGTTTTAGGTTGAAGTACTATGAATCTAAAGAGACTAAGTAGAATATTAACTATAAAAGAGATACTGGAGATCTTGGAGTAATGTATTCCATCATTTGAAGTTTGAAGAAAGTCTCAGATTAAGGAAGTATGACCCAGGCATGAGTGGCAGAGCATATATAACACCCCTTGAGTTGTTTTGCTATGAAAATGGGTTGAGCTTTAAAATAATGTGAAAACATTAGCTGGTTGGTGTCACTGTGATCACACAGGATTATGTGACTTTTTGTTTCTATTGAGAATGAAGCTAAAACTGTGTACACACATTGTGTGTTCCTTTACTTTATGTTACCTTAAAATCACCTTTATATATCTATTACTTGAAATTACTTTATTCCCTTCCTGTGCAAGTTCTCATTGACTTTTTGATATGACCTGATTTTGGTGGCTAACAGATAGTTAAATGAAACATTGCTTCAGTGTTGTTCCCTGTGTTTAGATCAAGAATTTGCAAAACAATCACAATCGTTAAATGGCATGCTAGTTTATCAATTGCCCTGAGTTTATTACTGGCTGATCTTGGGAACAGCCATCTCTGCCTCAGCAGCTCATCCCAATCCTAAGGAGAACAGCCTTTAGACCTTATTCTGGTGTTCTTAGACTTGTTTTGTCATGAGAGTGTAAACCACTCAAAGCCGATCAGAAGAGAAGTCTGTCAGACTGTAATGGAGCTAGTTTTCTGACTGACTTGTACCCATGATGCTTCCTGGTGGTCGTATTCAGAAACTTCTGTAGTGAGACAGTGCTCACTACTAGCTGGTCATGGACTGAAGCCTCTCGTATGCACATGGACAAACAATAAATTAAGATCCATGGCCATATTTTAAGCCTAGTATTTTTATAACTTTTCTGTGAAAATACTTCTATTTTACAGTTCAGGAGGAAGTCTGCTGTGCCTCTTCAGAGTTCTGCTCCTGGGAGTTTGCTTGGCAGTGGGCATTATTTAGTCTTGATCTTCCAAAGACTAAGAACCAGGTAGTCCAGATAGGTACCTTGTTCTATTCTTTGCGTAAATTTTAGAAAAAAGGCACCTTTTCCTTTAAGGTACTTTATTTCCAAATGCTGGAAAATTGTCAAAATAGACTGATTTTCTTAGAACAAGACACTTTATTGTCTTCTGTCATGAAATTGCCTTATAAATGTACAAAATATTTGTCTCTGATGTAATGGCACCTCATTGGGGTGTACATTGTTTGACTTACAGAGATGTAGGCAGAGACTCTGTAGGTAGTTATAGACCAGGAACTCATGCCTTTAAACACAGATACTAAAACATAAACTCTAGAAACTGGTAGAGAGAGATTTTAAACATAAAATACTTAGTAATTATGGAACTCATTTAAAAACTATACACACAGGACAAAAGGCTAAGTAGTGGAGACATTACTTCTGTAGTGCATTACTGACAAAGGCTTGATTCTGTCACGTGCCTCTTGGCTTAAACAGTTTCATATATTTTCAGTTAGTCTTTTTTTTTTTTTTTTTTTTGATTTTTCGAGTCAGGGTTTCTCTGTGGCTTTAGAGCCTGGAGCCTGTCCTGGAACTACCTCTTGTAGACCAGGCTGGCCTCGAACTCACAGAGATCCACCTGCCTCTGCCTCCCGAGTGCTGGGATTAAAGGCGTGCGCCACCACCACCCGGCTAGTTAGTCTGTTTTTTAAAGTTTGATTACAGAAGAAAAACTTTCTGACCTTTATGGAGGGGGTTTCCCTTATGAGATGGGTGCTGTGATAGAATGAGAAAATGACTTTAAGCATCTCCTTTTAGCCGTCATTAAAAGCTAATAGTCATATCATATAAGTGAAACTTGATGGTATTTTTAACATACCAAAAATTGGCAACCTGTGAAGAGGCAGGGATTTTCTAGGAGGATTTGAGTTGGGAGAATGAGAGGGGAAAACGAGCCTTTTATAAATCTTAAGTGGCAGCTAAGTGGAAATAAAAGCTTTTAATTTTTGTGGGACAAGGTGATAAGAGATTAGTGGAATCAGAAAGTCTTCAGTGTTGGACATCAGTCTCTAGGGTGGGCGTTCAGAGAGCTGAGGACTGTATATGTTTAATCCTTGCATATTTACAAAGACAGTAATGTAGCATCTGTATTTGGAATAGTCCCTAAACTCATTTTCTTTTTTAAACAAGGATGATGATTACTTTCTTACTCTTTAAAGAATAGCAACACCAGGATTATTTATCAGGAAAACCATTACTATGTGGTGTGTGTGTTGGGGGTGGGAGTTAGCTTTTGTTCTTTGGCTCCAGCTCTCTCAAGTCTTGGTCCTGCTCAGTAGGTAGTGATGATGTGTTAAGTGGTTAAAACCACAGTTTTGTGAGGTCCTTCGTTCCTCTCAGTGAGGTACATGGCTGTAAAACACAGGCTACAAACAGATTTCACAATGGTGCTCTCCGACCAATCCTCACGGTCTGGAAGAAGGAACAGTGAGACCATCCTGGCTTGTAGGGAAAAGTCAGTTTGGATAAGGTGGCTCAGAGGTGCTAATTGTTTCCAGCAGGAAAATTGCACCTGGAAGCTCAAGGTAATCCCAGAACCGTAGCTTTTATTTAGGTCCTGTGAGCTAATGACTGGTTTTCCTACACAGTGATACCTAACCTGCCTTTTCTGCACTCAAGCTCTCAGCAGACTGGCAGTTGTTCTCTTTCTTCAACTCTTTAGGTTTCACAGTAATATTACTTGTTTCCCAATTATTTTTGTCGACAACTTATTATTTTATTTTGCCAATATTCCAAGTTTAGGAAATGTTAGTGTGGCTAACTTCAGGATCATTATTTTTAGAGCCAGTTGTCATAACAGGGTAATGGGTTGTTTATTTTGGCCTCATAAAATTCAGATTTTTCAGATTCTAGGTCACATGATTAAGCAAGTCATTATTAAGTGATTTTAGTGATGTTTTCTAGGTATGTATAATCTTACTTTATATAAAACAATTTCTGCAAAAACATTCGTATTAAAAGCTCAAGAATTTTTTTTTTTTTTTAAAGACAAGATCTCATTATGTAGCACTGGCCAGTCTAGAACTCACTATATAGATTAGGGTGGCCTGGAACTCGCAGAGATCCACCTGCCTCTGCCTCTTGAGGTCTAGGATTAAAGACATGCACCATCATACTAGGCTAGAAACTCTCTGGATTTTTGCTTTCATTTTCATTTATGGAAAAACTTGGAATTATTGAGTTAAATAACCAAACCTTATGCTTATATACAAACCTTTAGTAACTATATGTTAATCTAAAAATGCTAAATAAGGTCATGTTAGTTTAAGGTATATAATCATAGTATTTGGGACCTAGTGAACTATCGTATTTAAATACAAGATGTTATGGTTATTTTATGTAAAGATGATGCATGGTTTGTTTTTCTCCCAAGTACTGCTTATTTTTAGAAAGAAAAATAGTTGTATTGATTTGTTGAGTAATTTCTTACCCGACCAGTTTCTGCTGTGGTCTTGAAACTTAACTACTCTGCTAGTTGACTTATTCTGACTTGTGAGTAATGAGTATTTTAGATAAACTTTATAATATTCTCAGTGAAAGATTAATCAATGCATGCTTCTTTGCTTTACAAATGTTTTAGCTATTTAATTAGCAATTACTAAGTTGTTTTGTATCATGAAATAATACTAGAAAAAATTTCTCCGTAGTAATAGGAAACAAAGCTCAAACTCTTAATTTTTTTGTGTGTGAAAGTTTATATGAATAGTTCTCTTTGAATCTTAGATACAGTTTGATGGGGCAGGTCATATTAAATATTCTACAGAACTGTAAGGACAATTGGAAAGAATTTATGATGACTCTTTAGACAATGTCTGTAGTAAACTAGCATTTTTGGTGACTGTGCACAACTACCTGCTCAGTTCATCTTACTGAGCGTCATGTCATCTTAGTTCTACCTGTGATGACTGGTCCTTGCTTGAATACGCATTATATAAATGAGCTCTTATGGATGGATTAAGTATAAATAATTTAGAGTTTTTGTGATCACATAATTTTGAGGTCTAATCAGTTCCAGATTTCTGTGACATGTATTCTAGTTGGGTTACTTTTAGCTTTGTATCTGTCTTAACTTTCAAGAAATAAATAAAATATGACATTAAATATATGTATTTATGATCTTTTGGTATACAAGGTACTCTTCTAAATATAACTTTCAGTCTATTAAAAGTCATAATAATAGTAGACCTAATTTATCTGAATCCCCCAATCCCCCAGCTTGTCTCCTTTGTGTGTGTGTGTGTGTGTGTGTGTATGTTTTAAATTCTTTTTTTCTATTCTTTCACACATTTTGAGGTAGGGCTCTCACAGGATGAGTCCCTTACTTGGAATCACATAAGAGAGACCAGTATCTGAGTCCAAAGCCACTTCCTTTTCTGCTGCCCTCTAATGCCTGGACTTTTTTCAGTTTCTGGACAGTTGCTTGTTTTTTTTTTTTTTTTCCTTCTCATTTGCTTAGCTTCATTCTCAATATCATAGATATTGGTCTCAGGTACACTCTCAGAAAATTTTGGTCTTTTAAATCTTCACCTGGGAGGTACATGCTTTAGAAGTATGATCATGTGTCAGGTTAGATAACTCTTATTTGAATGTCATGCATGACACTCTTAGCTATGTGTGTGTGGGTAAGGTGCATAATTTCCACATATTCTGCTTTCTTTATCTGTGAACAAAGACAATACTGGTTACCTTTTGGAATCCTTTTCAAAATTACAAGATGTAACCGGTGTAAAATACTTGAATGTTTTATATATAGGCAGATAGCATTTATTTGTTCATAATTTTTAATTCAAAGACACTCCTGTTTATTAATTGTTTTCAGTATATCTAACTTTATATTACTTTGTATTTTAAAATGGGATATGTAATCATACATATTTATAATGGAAAAACAAAATTCAGAGAATGAATTTTTTTTTGTGGTGGGGTGGGGATACTGATGGTGCAGAATAGTATGCCTATAGAGATGATAAGAAAGAAGATAGCTAGAACATTATTTAAATAAGAAATGAATTGAAATGTTTGCTCAATAAACATTTATTGAACTTAGTGTGAGATAGGCACTGTGTTAATCTCTAGACTATATTACTGTTAATAAGATGGCTGTTAATGTTAGCTGTATGGAGCATGCTTTCTAGTGGGGGAAGACAGACAAAATATGTGAACTGTCTATGATGTTAGTTGCTTATATGTCAAAGAAGAAATAAAGCAAGGAAAGGAAGGTGAAAAGTGGAGGTCGCTCTTTCTCCAAGGCTTGTTTTTCACCAGGGGTCACACTCTGTACAGAGCTGTACAAGCCCAGAGGGGTGTGTTCAAAGATGGTAAGAATGGTGCTGACCTCAGGGATGCCTGTCTTCTTGTCTTGTCTTGCACCGGATTTACAGGGCTCCCCCCGTTTGGAGCTTTTCTGGTCAGTTGGAAGGCAGTATGTACATAAGGACTCCTCTGTTGTGCTTTAAGAAGATGCCTGTTACTTTGGATGTTCTTTTCTGTGATTGGCAGAATTAGGGGCTAACCACACATATATCTGGCAGCTAGCATTGCCATATATCTTTGTAGTTTTTGTTTTTAATTTGTGGTAGAGGTTAAGTGAGTCAATAATAGACATTTAGAACTGAGAAGACTATAAAGAGCAAATCTGCCTTGTTTTATTTTGTTTTTTGAGACTAAGTACCAAACTCAGTACCTGCTGTCACAGACTCCCAGGCACTGCACTGGCTAGCATGTACTGTTTTCTTAATTTCTTAACTTAAAAAACACAAATTCTAGCCGGGCGGTGGTGGCGCACGCCTTTAATCCCAGCACTCGGGAGGCAGAGGCAGGCGGATCTCTGTGAGTTCGAGACCAGCCTGGTCTACAAGAGCTAGTTCCAGGACAGGCTCCAAAGCTACAGAGAAACCCTGTCTCGAAAAACAAAACAAAACAAAACAAAAAACAAAAAAAAAAAAAAAAAAAAAAAACACAAATTCTAAGAAAGGTACATTTATATTTTAGATAATTTACAAGAACCAGGAAAAAAGGAATATAATTAATGTTGAGCTAGTATTTTCTTTTCAAAAAACCTTAGGAGTTTAGATCTCCTGTCCACTTCTATACATTCATTTATAGACTTTCAGCATATACTTACTGAGTAGGCAGTGAAAATGTCACATAGAGAATAAGGATAGGCAATGTGCCTTTATATCCCTGAGCGTGAAGAGTGTATACTGTAGGATGGGAAAGGAAGTGTAGAAATAACCTTGACCTTAATCAGGCAACACAGGAAGAAGAATCTAGCACATTTCTGGGAATATAGTATATGCGCAACACCTGTGAATGCCTGTATTGATTTTCAAATAAAGTGGTTAGTCATTCAAGGGAAATACAGACAGCTTGTTGAAGATCCAGTGATGTTTGACCTGGTTTTTAGAAATGTCTGGATGCGCTTATGGAAACTTGAAATGGACCTCAGAGATTGGGTTGGATGTGAACAAATTTCCCTGAGTATGGAGAGATTGCCTTATTACTTATAAGGTTTTGTATTATTTTTTTTTCAGGTAAGAGCGAATAGGCTGTCCATAAATATTTGTTGACTGAATAAATAAGGGGAAGAGATAGTCCTAGTGAGAGGAAATTGCAAGCAAGAACATGCCAGAGACAAGGAAACACAGAGAAATTAAGGAACTCCGACAGTAATTCAGTCAGCTAAAGAAGGGGTTAGTGCAAGAGAAATGGGGCTTCTAGGTTTGAAGGTCAAACCCTGGGGGTCCTAATTGCTGAAGTCAAGTAGGTTCAGTTGTCTATGCCTGTGCTACTGAGCTGGGAGCGAGCTGCAGGAGCCTCAGGTAAGGAGAATGAGTATCAGAATGGTATGTAATTAGGAACTCATTTCAGGTGGCCGTAGGGACTATGGAGGCATGTTTGTAACCAAGTGATATTTTAAAGGCTGAATTGGCAGCATGCTAAGCCATGGCTGCAGCTCTGTGGAGTGGTTTTGAATGCCTCCTTTTGCCACAGGTGTTCTTCCTAAGAAAATGAAAGCATCAAATCACATTTACTGGATTAACTTTTCTGAGAGAGTTTAGCGCTATCTCATTCATTCTCCTAAGAGCCCTACAAACATCATATAACCAAAAAGAAAAAAGAAAAAAAAAATCAAGTAAATGTTTTACATCAGCTCTCAGGTAATTTACAACAGTTCAATTTTTATATACTGTAAATAAATTTTTATAGCCCCTTTGGGTCTCTTGTGTATTCTGTGCTACACGCACACAGGAAAGGAGAGAGAAGACAGAAATAACCACATTCATTATTTAACCGATGTAGCATCTTGCTTTAGTCATGTAGCTCGATGATACTGTGATTTTTTTTTTTATCTGAAAATTCTCCATGATCATCAGACTTATAAAGTGATTTCTAAAAAAGCAGTTCAGGGAGGTTTTTTTTTTCTTTTGAAGAAACATGTAGAATAGTAATGCTGTTTTAGCTTTTATTTAGAACAATACATATTTGTTAGGAAAATAATTCTTTAGAGACGCTATCTCAGCTTTTGTCTTTGTATCTAGCAGAAATGCGTAACACTAAGAAGAGTCTAAGCGTATAGTATTCCCTATTCTTCCCTTCAGAAGTATAGGCCTTATTAACCCACTGTGTAAATAGATGAGATTCTAGCTGGCACTTTTGCCTTTCTGAAGTGAGTAACCTGTACCAGATTCTTTATTTCATCAGGCCTCAGCTTTCCCAGCTAAAGAAGAGGCTCTTCTGAAACGATCAGAAACATTTTTCATTTTTCTAGAAGTAATTTCCTGTGACTTTTGTGAGAGCTGTAGGGGGGAGGACCTCCCATAAATATGAACGATGTGTCATTATAATATTCAGATGCTTTGCTGTCCTTCAGAAGTTTGTGATTTGTGCTCCCCAACAGGTGCCCAAAAGACCCATGTTTACTTTAGCTGCAGAACATTAGGCTTTTCTGAGCAGAGTGCATGGCGCATGGAAGATGCCTCAGTACATAATTGCTGGGTTTGTTTCAGTTGTGAGAGACATTAGTGTGCTGAGGGATTCCACTTGGACTTGTCTGATCCTCTGCTCATGTTAGAGAAGCAGTTGGAACAACTCTTGCTGTATTCAGAAGGAAGCTCTCAAATGGATGGCCACAAAAACCATTCTATTTACTGAATGAGCATTTATTGAGGTCCTGCTACTGCCCCAGCAGGCATGATATTAAGCTCTGAGAATATAAAGTAAATACAAATATACCCCCGCCAGCTTTTGTTAGGGGAAAGGTACTAGGGACTAGGAACAAGTATGTTCTACTCCAGTATTACTAGTAGGAAAGGAAAGTGAAATCACACGACTGCTTTTAAGTTTTGTTTTTGTTTTTGTTTTGTTTTTTTTGAGACAGGGTTTCACTATGTGTCACCTGCTGGAACTTATTATGTATACCATGTTTTCCTTGAGTTTATGGAGATCAGCTTGTTTTGATCTCTGAGTACAGGCTTAAACGTATGCACCACCACAACTGGCAAAGTTATTGTTAAAATAATGTCTTAAAAAGTTCAAATATTATAAAAAGATTTATTTGAGCTTCTTCTCCTTTACCTTAAGATTATTTCCCTTGGTTTCTTCTTATGTCAGTTGTCTTACCTGGCCTGATTGGAGGCAGGGAGGTATGCAGTCTTTAAGGACATTGCAGCCCCAATTGTGTAGAAATCTATATATTAAAACTCCGTTTAGTCTTTTTTTTTTCTGCGTAGTAAAGGCCTCATTTTACACACTCTGGAATGTCTATATTTCATTTGAGTCCATAAAGAAGATAATTCAGACCTTTTATTTTTGAGTATCAGCGTTATATGTGGTTGTTAAACATTTGTTAACTTTGCTCAGCTTGAGTATATACTATTCAGTAGTGAAAGTTTGGCTTATTTGATATTTTAGATATCCCACTAAAATGAATGATAGGCATTCTCCTTGCCTTGTATTGTGATCGTAACCTTTTATTGTTGCTGATTATCAAGGAGTAGGTACCATACAGTATGGTAAGCATTCATTTATTTGAGGCTTTATAGTCTCATGTAACTCAATCTGGCCTCAAATTTGCTGTGTAGCCAAGGATGATCTCAAACTCCTGATTCTTCTTTCTTTTCTTCCTGGTGTGTGCTACTGTACCCAGTTTTATGTGGTGATGAGGATCAAAACCAGGGCTTCCTGCTTGGTAGCACTCTGTCAACTGAATCCCTCTTCCAACCCCATGACAGAGTTTTTAAATAATTTTGTTTAAATTTAGAATAGCATTATAAAGTAGAAACTATGTTCCACTGTGACTGGGAAATAATACCCATGTAGTTGTTTCTTTGCTTCAGTATTTAAATTCTGGTTGTTCTGTCCCTAGAGTCAGTGACCAATTTTCTACCATACTCTCTGCATCTAAGAAATGGTGCCTAAAATCCAAGCTATATTTTTTAATGCATAGGCCAAAGGGCAGATTGAATAGGCGAGGGTATGAATTTGAAGCTATCATTTTGGAGGGAAGCCAGGGGCTGTAAATAGAAAAGGTGCATTTTAAAAGCCAAGGGAAAAATCGCACAGAGAAACCCTGTCTCGAAAAACAAAAAAACAACAAAAAACAAACAAACAAACATAAAAAGCCAAGGGAAATATGAGAAAACTGTAGCCAGGAGGAGAATACAGACCAGCAGTAGAATCCAATTGCCCAGACACTAAGGCGAGTGGGTAGAAGAGTCAGTGGAGGCTTTGAGGCCTATCTGTGATCCTCAGCTGCTACCTCCCTGGTCTACTCCTAGACAAGCAGAATGTCCAGAGTTGAGTCAAGAGTGTTCTTATTTTTCATGTCCTGCAGTCGATTCTGAAATGCAACAGATGCTGACAAGAAACCAGATAAAGCCAAGTAGATGGGATGGGGTTTGGTATCTAAACTCAGGGTGTGGTGTGGAGGCCTTCTGCTTTTCTGAAGAGCAGAGGGTGAAGATCAAGGAAACTGACAGGAGTGGGTGGGACTGTTGGGTTACAGATTTGAGGTTTTAGCTCTCCTTAATTTTTAACTCCCATTCTTACCTAATAGCTATAGAAAATAAATCGTCTTTTCCCTTGTGATTTCTCTGTGTAGTATGGTTTGTCTTAAATGCCCCAAAAGGTTTTTTAATAAATAGACTAATAGGGCTGGGCGTGGTGGCGCACTCCTTTAGTCCTGGAACTTGAGAGGCACAGGCAGGTGAATGTCTATGAGTTTGAGGCCAGTCTGATCTACAAAGTGAGTTCCAGGACAGCCAAGCTTGTTACACAAAGAAACTCTGCCTCAGAAAGCCAAAAATAAATAGACTGATAATATCACTTTATATTTTGATTACAGTATTAGTTTTTAAGAATAAAAGGTATGACCATTTACCCAGTTTAACTTATTCATATTCTATTATTTCTTTTGAGTTGGCTGACATTTAATTCCTGAGTCTAGTTAGTCTTCTTTATCTGTAGGTCCTATACCTTTACACTGATCCAACCACAGCTAGAGAAAATTTCTGGGGGAAAATTGCACTAGTGAAAAACATGTACTGACTTTTCATCTTCTTATTATTCTGTATATACTGGAGTGGCATTTTAATTACTTGGATTGTATTATAAGCAGTACTGAGATACATAATGCGTTTGAAGATATTACAGGCTATATGAAAATACTACACCATTTATATAAGGGGCCTAATAAGTATGCGAGGGTCTGGACAGCTACAGCAGATCCTTGAGCCAGTTGCTTGCAGATCCTAAGAAATAACAACATTTATTTTCCAGGTTTCTGTGTTTGAATGTTGTTTCAGGAGAATGATGGTGATATTTCAGTTTTGTTTGTGATATTTTTCTGTGTATGTGTGCGTGTAAATATGCACATGTACATGTACATGTACATGTATATACATGTGGAAGCCAGAGAAAAATCTAGGACATTGCCTTCAAGAATTCTTAACAGCTTCATTGAGACAGGGTCTTTCATTTGCTCTCACTTATTTGATGGGTGGGGTAGGGTGTTTGTGCTACAAGGTGCATATAGAGGCCATAGGACAGCTTTCTCAGGAGTGTTTCTTGTTCTACTATGTAAGTTCTGAGGATCAAATTCAGGTAGTCAGGCTTTGTAGAACGCATACTGACTCATCTTCTTTGCCTGATTTTTTTTTTAAAAACTCCAAGTAGCAGTTAGCCTGTCTGATGCTGGCCATGTGCTAATATCTTCTGGGATGTGAGTACCCCAAACTTGCTAGTGGTAATTTCCTCTGAAGCCCTGCGAAGTATGAATAGAAGGATAAATGTTGGAGGTGTTGGAAATGCTCTTAAAAATTAGATAGCATATGCAAATATTTATGTCAATTAAAATTTTAAAAAGAAAGATGGTGTGGAACCAGGTCTGTCAGATAGCGCAACTGCATCAAGCCTGCCTAGAGGGCTGTCGTGAGGCCTTTCCATCCGCAGCAATTACTACAATAATTATTACAATTTTTCCTTTCCCACACTGACTAAATCTCTATATTTCATAGGGTACTTTTGGTAAAAAATAATGTAATGTAAATGTTTGAGGATGGCCTTATCCTAACATGGAAATCTATACTTTTTAGTTTCCTGTAAGACTAAGGTCTCCCTATGACGTCTACCTGCTTTGTGTCCCACCTTGCATCTCTCCTTTTCTGCTTGCATGTCGTCTGTTTTGAGCCCGAGATCTGAGAACACGATGAATGAACCAAATACTACAGTGTAGCTAGAATACTTTTCTTGAAGTTGCCGCTTAGTTTAAGGTTTTAGCTGTACCTAGCTCATAGAGGAATTTCTAGGTTGCTAAGGACACTTTAGCAATGGAAAGAATGTACAGAGGGGCAAGATAATCCACCAGGTCGTTCTTCATTGAAAACCCTAGAAAAATCTTGGAGAGTGCTTATTTATTTTCCAAGAAAATATAGAACTTTATGACCACATCAATGCTATGATCATAAAAGTCCAACAAAAATATTCACCAAAAAGCAGAATTGGAACCCAAACTGCTATCACACCCATGTTTAAGAACACAATCTTTGAGTTCTAGAAATACAGCATTGCTGGCTCAGAAAAACACGAGTTATAGAAACTTCAGAAAAGAGCGTCTATAAGTTCTGGGAGGGCCAGTTAGGGTAGTAGGTGATCTTAGTGAGACTGAAGACAGCTCCTGTGATAGCCTGTGACAACATGGATAAAGTAGCTGAGCGTTTTATTCTCACCTCAAATTCTTGTAGAGTTCAGTGAGTAGGACTTTCTTAGGGTCTTAACATTTTCTGTATAAGTACTCCTCTCAACCCCCCCCCCCCCATGCAGACAGTCTTAAATGTTAGGGCCATCATGTTGTTGCCAGAGAAGGTAAGGGAAAATTTATATTTCTGCAAAAATATCTTCTAAGTTAATTTGTCATAGAAAACTATTGGAATATAATTTTAAGAGGGAGATTTTGGATTTTATCTATAATCTTGTAAGGTGTGAGAATCAAGAAAGCCATGTTCTTCATCCAAAAAACCCTTTTCTACATAAATGTGGCTCGGGAATCTGCAGTGTCACTACCTCATGTGCTCTGACGCTATATCATTGTTTGCCCACCAGGACTTTGCTTTCCTAAACTTGTAGTTTAGGAAACTCAACAGGTGTTTATTCAACAGGTTGTATGCTTGTCATTATATATTAAAATCATTCATGTTGGGTATGTTATTTTAGTGTATATACATATTTATTCTTTTAAACCCTATGCTTTAAATGTTTAAATGCTGGCCGTGAGCCAGGACCATTCTGCACAGTACACTTTCAGAGCCGTTTTCTGCAGGGGAGTATTAACCATAAATATTAGGTGTCTTGCAGCTTTATGGGTATCTGGTAACTTTCTGCAGTTATTCTTTTTTTTTTTTTTTTTTTTCGAGACAGGGTTTCTTCTGTAGCTTTTTTGGAGACTGTCCCGGAACTAGCTCTTGTAGCCCAGGTTGGCCTCGAACTCACAGAGATCCGCCTGCCTCTGCCTCCTGAGTGCTGGGATTAAAGGCGTGCACCACCACCACCCGGCTCTGCAGTTATTCTTAATTAACAGGTTCAGTGGGGCTGTTGCATGGTCTGATTCTTTAGTGGCTATAGATTTTTTTTTGTGTATGCATAATATATAATATAGTATATACATACATAATATACATACTATATATGTATATATTATTTTTCCTAGCTGCTGTTGTTGTACTATTATTATTAAAAGATGTATTAATCTTTAATTTATATGTATGGGTATTTTGCTGCATCGTGTGCATGCAGTACCTATGGAAGCCAGAAGAGGGCATCAGATCCCCCTGGAACAGGAGTTACTGAAGGTTGTGAGCTTCTTTTGGTACTGGGAATCTAGGGCCTAGTGCAGGAGCAACAAATACCCTTAACTGCTGAACCATCTCTCCAGCTCTTTATTTTCATTTCTTAAGAGATTATTTTAAGAAACATGCATTAAGGTATATCAAGTGATAATCCTATAAGGATAAACACCCATTTATATTTCTAGAAAATAACCAATTTACATAAAATAACCAAGGCAGATGTTGGAAAACTTTTAAACTCAAGCATCTTCACATAGATTCTAGTCAACCTGAAGTCGGATACAGATCAATCTTTGACTATTTACAGATCAATCTTTGACTATTTTAATATTTTAATTCTTAAGTTTTTCTACTCAAATTTTTAAATGGCAAATGGAAATAAACTCATGTTTTTATCAAGTCATAGATTTTGGTCTGTATTTGCTACTAGAACTCAGACTTAATGATTTTAGAATGTTTTTTTCTAAGATGTCCATTTTAATATTATATCCTGTTCTATAATATGTGCCTCTTATTTTCCTATATTAAGATAAAAATAACATGGTGAAATGCATTGGTTTCTAAAATTTTATTTTTTTCCTTAGTAGGCAGTCCTCCCCCCTATAACCTAGGTTCACCTCAAAGTTATGACAGTTCTCCTGCTTCAGTATTCCAAGTGCTGCTAAGGGATTGTATGCCTAGCTGAAATGTATAGATCTTAAATGTATAGTAATAAAAGTCTCCTAATTCTGTTAAAAGCACACCTCTGTTCTATTATAGAAGTACTGTTTCAAATGATTTTCCAAGGAAATTGGTGTCCTGTGAATATTTACCTTTTTTTTGTGTATCCCACCTGTTACACTTGTATTCCCAAAGGGACGGTGATGGGCAGTGGGATAATTATTCCATTTTTGAGACGAATGTGGGCTTTATCAGTATGACAGTTGTGCGAAGTGACTAGGTGTCTTGATGGGATCTGTTTTCCTAGAGTCTGATACCAGCTAGAGATACTGAACAATATCACTTCTTCGCTAAAACACACAAAATTCCTATTTGTCTAGTTGCAAGTAGTTTGTCAAGTTCTGTAAACAAATCAGGAATATTGTTTTTGAAGCTAAATTATTTTACAGATAAAGTCTTTTGTATATATCTGGGATCTACCATTTCATTCTTTAAGCTTCCAGATTCAGGATGACATCTGACACTTTCATTTCTAATATCCTCAAAGAACTCACTAATGACCGCTGTCCAGTTTCCAGTCCCATTTCTTGAATTCTCTATTGAGCATTGCCTGAAGCAACTGTGATAGAATGCTTACACTTTTCTTTTTCTCCACTATCGTATAGGAAGTAGATGTTAAAGTCCTCTTCAGTAGAGACCAAGGTTTGGTTCTTGCCTAGCACAGTGCACAATACCTGTAGCCCAGGAACTTATGTTAGTGGTAAGTAGGGTGTTCTGTAGTTAAGGTGCAAGGTTGAGTGAAGGATGGGTAGAGTCTTTGCTCAACAAACACTTGAAACGACATCATTGGTTAGGGTTAACAGCATCAACATCTTCTGTTAGTCATGAATACTCTCATGTCTCCCACCAAGATTCTGAAACAGAAACTCAAGGGGAGGGAAGTAGTAACCTGTGGTTTAATAACTCCTTTAGGTGATTGTGATTGGTGATAAAATTTGAGAATGACTGATTTAGAAATGAGGGAAAACATGAGTTCTTTTGGAACCTAGTCCCTGGAAGATCCTTCAGGGAGCTTGGATGTCTGAGACCTTAGAGATGCCATTGAGAAAAAGGGCTCCCTCAGTACTCCGTTGTCCGTCCTACATTGTTTCTGGGAGCTGCCTCAGCAGGCAGGCACTGAAGGCAAGGTGAATTTCCCGATTCTCTGGGCAGAGTGCTCCTGTGCAGTTGGCAGCATTATGTATATACTCACAGCAGCTAGATGGTGGACGCCCTGGTTGTAGGGGAAGAGGGTCTGGGTGGGGTATCATTACACTGAGGCTCAGGACGTGATGGAATTTGCTCAAAGTCCCATAGCTAAGAATGGGATTTGAATTCTGGCAGCATCATTCCACAGTCTGTCTTCCTAAACATTAGCTATACCTTCTGTTATGATAAAAACCATCATAACAATATACAAATGGCCATGATGAACAAGAGAACACAGAGAAGGGATTTACGTTGATTAGGGGAAAACAAGTGGAATGATTCTCATTTGGTTTTGCCTTGAGTATAGGATAAGTTCTGGCTGGATATATGAAAACTTTGTGAGACAGAAGGAATAGCCTGAGAACAGGCCTTTTAAAGGAATTCTTTCTGACGTCACAAACAGCTGCACTCAGAGTAAGGGAAATGAACTATAGTGCCTGGTATCATTCTGTATTCCCTGTACTCAGAATATTTACATGTCTTTTTCTCAGGAAACTGACTACACATATGTAAACTGAAACAACTGGAAATACAACTAAATTTGAGTTCTCTGGCTTATCAGAAAAAAAAATCTTATTCTTAATTTCTAATTGACTCTACTTAGTATCTCTGATGGCATTTTTAATCATTTATTTTATTTATAAAATCTAAGTCACAGCATAGCAAGAGTAAGCAAGCAAGATGCTTTATAAAGCCAAACCATTTAATTACTTATTTGGGGAAAAAAAGGGAGGGGTGGATGGAGGCAGGAGACAAAGGCCATGATGCAGGATCTGGAAAAGAAACCTTTGCTTTCTTTCAACCATCTGATATTTTGTTTTTTTCATTTTTTTCTTCACTGACTTAGAAATCAGTAAAGGGGCTAAATTTTCCTTTAACATATTAGATAAAATGTAACTTCAGTGTTTATTTATGTGATAGGAGTAAAACTGAGCAGGAAATTGAGACCAAGAATTGGCACCCTAACTGACGTCAGTCTTCTCGTTATTTTCATCCTCAACAACTGTGCGGTCAGCACCAGTGGCTGCCAGTCATTGACTCTACAGTGAAGTTGACTGAGTGGTCCACACACTGAACCCTAAATTCGGCCAGCATCTCAGCTTCTTGTCTGATACCTTCATAGGAAACAGTGGTTGCCAGTTTCCAGACCTGAACTTGAGCTGCAGTGTGGCTACATACTCTTGCACCCTGTGCCTCCAGACCCCACTCACATGTAAAGGGAACATGACTCGAGGCAGCCCGCAGCATGGAGGGTTTCCCCTCCTTTGGTCCCAGCTCCAGTATTGCTTCTTCTGAAATGTCTTTTTGATCTGTTTCTTCTTTTCTGTTGTAACTCAGAGCAGGTCCTAGTTTATGCTATATACTTGCTGCTTTTAACCGTGACTCTTTTCTGGATATCCCTGCTTTCTCTTCTTAAAATTCATTTTACATATCTGTTTTCATATTAATTTTTCTACAGTGCAATCTGACTTTCTTACCTCCTAGGATAAAAGGATATCCATGAATTGTCATCCATGAAAGCTGAACAACTTTTCTCTCAGAATTCTTCAAAAAATTATGTAGAAACCCAGCAGAATGAACAGATTTCTTACACATATAGCCACATCTCCAAAATGAAAAGCATGGGAGGATGAATTACATAGTTAATGTTTCCAACTCTGGTTTGGGGAATTGCTTCTTGTTGAGGATATTCTTTGCATTATTGAATGTTTAGCATATTTGTTAACTAAATGCTAGTATCACCCCACAACTAAATGCGTGTCCAATACTGTTGTTCAAGGTCTCACAGAGAGCAAAAGATACTTCTTAAGGAGACATCGTGCTAACTAACCTAAGGGATTGAGCCAAAACTTGGAAGTCAGATTGTATAGCACTTGTGCTTGGGACAGGTTGTCTTAGTTATATAGAACCTATTTCAAATCATACCATAACTTGAGATAGTCCCTTAGGGGAGCATTTTGCCAATATCCAGCAAAAGTTGAAAACTAGGAATTCGTATATATGATATACGAATATGCTAGTTTATATTATATAAACAATACACACAATATAACAACATATAACATATTATATATTAACATGTGTATATATAGCTAATACATTAGTTATATTTATATACATACTAGTTACATATATACTAGTCAAAGATCCCAGAGAAACTCAGATGTCTGCGCAAAGACGGTGTATGTAGATATTCCTAGTAGAATTAATTATAATGGAGATCTGGGAATAGCATCAGTGACCAACAGCAGGGAAACAGGTCAGTTATGCTGATTAATAGGCGAGAATTAATGTGCAGTTGTTAAAGTGAGTGGATTAGTATGGACAAGTCTAAAGAAGGTGCAGTAAAACAAGAAAAGCGCTGGATAAGTTTTCATGATAGCCTCTGTGTGGCTTAGAAAATACCTCAAACAGTGCTGTGTATCATTACTCCCGCGTCTCCTTAGAAGGAAGGAGTGAGGAAGAATGGGAGCAAGGACAGCAAGATGGAGGACTTCAGTTTAATTGGTTTTTCAAAATGTCTGAAATTTACGATTGTTCAGTTTGAGTGGTAGCTTCATGTATATTTTATGCTTGTTCTTTGTGGTCTTATTTTTCAAATTAATTTGTGCACTTGCATTCATCTTTTCAAAAATAGAAATTGTTTTAAGACTTGACATTGTGAGTTGCTGTTCTTGACTAAAGTCGTACTATTTCCTGAGAAACCTTCTAGCCATGGATTTTGTTGTAAATGTTGAAAAAAAGTGACTTCTGCCCTGTTTCTTATTCATGTTTTCATGTACTAAGCCGTGGCTTTATGATTCACTCCTGTACAAACGTGTAGATCTGGATTCTCACACATTGAAATAAACGCAGCTGTGTTTATTTCAGTGCGATTATGTTCAAATAAACACACATGCAATCCCTTATGAGCATGAACCCGTAAAACACTTGTTGATTTGATTCTGAAATTGTGTGTTCAAATAAACACACTTGCTTTAAGGGAAGTTTTGCTTTACTCGGTGTTCATGTCTTGGCCATATGTTTTATAGAGGGCAGATGTGGAGTGCCCTAACAGAATAATAGTTCTTCAGAGTCTAAACCATTGCTTCAGACTTATGTACATTTAATATATTGGTAGTTGTACCTGTATAACATGAATAGTCAAACAAAGTACTTTGTTTTATTTTAGACAGTGTAACTAAATGGAATATAACTTTAATACAGATTTAATATATTAAATTTAATATATTTTAAGTAATAAATTTAATATATTTTATATAAGTTTAATATATTTTAAAAACAGATTGTATTTATATTTATTTATATATAAATATTTTTATATTCATATGATGTATAATATATTTATATATAAATTTAATATATTTTAAAACAGATTTAATATATTTAAAAAAAATCAAAGCTGAAAAAAGATTTTTAAAGCCTGCTTGTTGCATAACCAGACTTATAAATCTATGTATTTAGCATTTAAGATTTTAGAATGAAGGTAAAGTTCCATACCAAGAGTACTGTTCAGATTTATATTTCTTTTTGAAATGGTAATAGGTAACCTGAAAATAAATGAGTTAACAGCCTTCTATAGGATATCTTAATCAAATGCAATGTAACTTCCAGGGAACCTATATTTGAGGTTATCATTTCTTATCGAATGAACTGTTTACTATAGCAGTCAGTGGGCTTTTTCATCCCCCGAAATGTGGGGGTGGTTTCTATGTGTGGTATTATGAAAATATTTAGGGAGTAGGCAAACTGAGGTCTGTTTTTAACTTGAAAGTCTGAGCATTTCTTTATAGTCCTTGTAAAGTTCTTTGGTTCAGAAGTGTTCAGCGGCCCACAGCCTTAGGCTGTGTAGTTTGCCCCTTCTGCTGTCTGGGAGGAGCTCAGGATAGGAATGTATTTTGGGGAGGGGAGTAGTTAATGGAGAGACAGTGCTTCATCCGAAGGCCCAAGTGTTTGTATCCTGAGGGACCTAGTTGCTTACTCAGGGTCCATGAAACTTGTTCACAGCTTCTGGGAAGCCCAGTATGGCTCTCAGCTTCATCTCACAGGACCACACAGAAGGCCATTTGTTGTAGTAGATGTACAGATACCTTAACACAAAGCCTGCATTTCTTCTAAGAAATCTGTGTTTTCTTGTCAGTCATTGTGAGTTTGTTTGTTTGTTTTTTGTTTTTTTGGTTTTTTTTGGAGTTTTTATCGGGCATTTCAAAAGGTTAAATATTTTAAACATACCTCCTGGGAAAGTAAACTATTATAGAGAAAATAAAATACAATATTTTCCTTTGACAAAGATTAGTGAATTTCACAACAAAATAGTCTGGTTTATATTACCTAGTATTTAATCATTTCTGAAATTATCTTAAAGTGAAAATCTTTTAATTGTTTATGTTCATATAGCCCACCTCATCCACTAGAAATGAAATTTTATAGAAACAAGCATCTTCGTTTTGTCTGCTTTTACTTGCAATGCTTACTGTAGGGCTGGAATGCATTAGACACTATATAAGACGAGTCTTTAAAAAATTATTCCGGTTCTTGATGTCTTGTCAACAGCTCCTATGCTAGCTACTTAGTTGAGTGTGTATTCCTTAGAACTCTTTCTTTCAGTGCCCTTTTCTCATGCCATCTCACACAGGAAGAGCAGAACATGGGCACCATTTCCCTTCGCTTTTTTTTTTTTTTTTTTTTTTTTTTTTTTTTTTTTTTTTTTTTTTTTTTTTTTTTTTTGAGATGGTTTCTCTGTGTAACCTTGGATGTCCTCGAACTCACTCTGTAGACAGGCTAGCCTCACACTCAGAGATCTGCCTGCCTTTGCCTCCTGAGTGCTGGGGTTAAAGATGTGCCATCATGTCCGGCTCCATTTCCCCTTGCTTTACAAATTTAGTTTCTATCATTCTTCTTTAAAGCTTCTTGTCTGCTGTGTGAAATGTAGTTTGAGTTTTACAATAACCTGTGAAATCAAGCTCTCGGGTGTTTATTGGACAGTTTTGATCCCTGAAAGTGTGGGCTCATATATTCTTTGCTCATTAACTATTGAATTGCCCCCTTTCCTCCATAGTCTGTATACTCTTTCTTTGTCCATTTAACTATATGTTTATGTGTGTTTATGTGGCAAAGAGGCAATTTTAGTCTCTCCTATGAACTAACAGGTGTTTTCTTTCAGTTCTAAGCAGATGATTTTTATTTATCACATGCAGAAGTTTTTGAGTTGGTGTTTGAACTTACGTGTTCTTACATCACTCTGTTTTTCTATTTCTGTGGAAATATAAGACTGACAAGTAGTTTTATAACACCCTTACCATGTGGTGGTACACTTATTCTCTTCTTAGTCTTTTACACTTTAAAAAATTATCCACATAAATGTAAAATCACTTCCCAAATAGAAATATAATTAAAATTTGTCTGAATTACATGTAAATTAATAGAATAATTTGCAGAAATCTGTCATAAATGACTTCCTTTCTGGGAACATTCATTCCATTTGAGTTTCCTCTTCCCAACCTTAGGATAGCTCCCCTCCTTCAAATCTCGCACATCTCTTTTCTGGTTTATTCTCATGTATTCATTAGTTTTTGTTGTCATGATGAAAAGGATTTGTGCTAGACATATTTTCTCATTGATTATTCTATTTGACTAAAAAGAGCGAACATTTATCATCTATCTGACTGCCCTGTGGGCTGTTAGTAGTATTACCAGTTCATAGGTTGACCCTGTCTCTGGATCTCTTCCTCCCTCCTTATAGAAAATTGAGTCATTAACTAATGACATTTATATATTGGCCTATTCAATCTTTGGCTTCTCCTTTGGGTAATACAATCATTCATATTTCAAGTGTGGCCTATCCTGAGTTACATATTGTTATGTATTTTGATCATCGACTATTTATATCAGTACTATGCACAATGTTTTGTTTTTAAAATGTTTCCTTGCCTGGTGGTGGTGGCTTATTGGAAAGTAAATTATCTGTTCTATTCTTACTAGTTCTATACAGGCTTAAGTGAGGCTCAGTCAAGATAGTTTCCTATAATCTCTGTATGTTATGGGAAAGTTTGGTTAAAGTGGGAATTATTTACTCTTAATGTTCATCATGACTTCTGCAAAAATGCCCCAGGTCTCTTACCCCTGCCTTCAGCATGTGTATTTTTGACAACTGCTTTCAGTTTTCTATTGTGGTTATATATTACTGCCTTTTCTCTCCATTTCAGATAAGCTTCAATGTTTTGATGGAAGGTTCTTCTTAGTGTTTTCTTCTGATGTCCACTTTCTGTGTCTAGCTTTTGTTCTCCATTTATTAGGATTATTTTGCTTTAGTTGTTTTCTTCTTTTCCCCAGTTTATATTTTGAAATAATATATTACCAAAGTTATTATTGTTCTCTGAGATGTCTCTTGATGATGATTGTTGCCAGTGACTGGGATCTGGGCTGGTGTCTTCCAGATACTAGGCCTCTTGTTCAGGGAATTAGAATAAAAGCAAACACACAGTGCAAAAGGAGTAAGGAGATTTTATTCAAAGTGAAGTAGTGGTGCAGATCAGAAAGAAATAAAGGGTTCAAAGGCAGAAGATGTTGAGTTAATAGGGGTTTTAGTTTGGGTTATTCTCTGTTTTGATTGACAGGCCTGGGTAAAGTAGATTTTGCTCATATATTTTTTCCCACAATGCATCTAAATTTAATCATATGCCTGTATAGACATCCATAGGTATACAACGGTAAATAGGGGCTTCTCTCTAAAAATTCACTTTTAGGACACATTGTCTTATTGCACATGTACCAAAATCAGTTCAGGCCAGATCAGCTTTCCAACTCTCACCTGGATACAAGTGGAGACCCATTTAATAGAATATATGTTTGATGGTCCTTAAGGGGAAGAGAAACTTACTCCATTGAGTTCAGTGTGCATGCACCTGGGTGCAGGTGGGGATCCTAGATTGCTAAGAGGTTTCTAGGTACACTGTTCATAGAATTGTGTGTGAATATGTTCTGATGAGGGTCCTAGGTGCTAAGCGTGTTGTTAGAAGCGGGTGTGTGCATAGGCCCAAACAAGTGGTGTACAGGTTGCTCATGTATTCCTTATGTTTGACTGATTCAGTAATTCCTTTGGGTGAACTCTGATAGTGTGTGCAAAATTTTCAAGGTAGTATGGTCATTGTTATACACTTTGAAATATTTCAAAACATATAACTTATTTCTTAACTCATGTTATTTAGAAATGTGGTTTAAAATTCCCAGTTTAATATTTCTTTTTTTCACTGTCTTTTTGTGATTGATTTCTTAAGTCACTGTGATAGCGAAGTGGGCTGCAAGAAAGTAATAGGGATTTGTTAGTACTTTTTGTACCAATTTCTATGTCATGACTTTGCTTTGTTTTTCCTTTTTTATTTTGTAATTAAAATATTTTTATTGCTTACATTTATTTATTTATTTATTTATTTATTTTGTGTGTGTAATATGTGTGTGTAATGTGTGTGTGTGTGAAGGTCAAAGGAAAACTTGTTGGAGTTAGTTCTCTCTTTCCACCATGTGAGTCCTGGGAATTGAATTCAGGTCGGCAGGCTTGGTGGGAAGCTCCTTTACTTGCTAAGTCATATTACCAGCTTCTTTAGTTGGTGTTTTTGAGACAGTCTCATGTAACCTAGGCTGATATTGAGCTCTTTATGTAGTCAGCACCTTAAACTCCTGATCTCCTACCTCCCAAGGGCTAGAGTTATAGGAATATACCACCACACCTAGCTGCATGTCTTTGAAACAAAATGCAGTCCCTTTTACCTAAGCTTCAAAGTGCTGCATCCTATTTTTTATGTTACTGTCATGTCTATGTGTAGAGTTATAGGTGTCTAGTTTTTGAAATGAGAGGGACTGGTATGCGTTCTTATTTTCCTCTGTGCATCTCTTGACCATCTTAGATTGATAAAGATAGGATAGGTCCCCCTTGTTGTTAAAAGAGAAAAATCTGGTTTCTCCACACCTCCGTTCCTCCCTTCTTTCCCCTCACCGTTTTTACTGAGACAGTTTTAAGATTACCTGTTCATCTATTACTAAAATGTTTCCTTTGGTACCTCATGGGTGCTTTTGTTTCAGCTTACTTCAGTCAGCATTGCATGGCTGCTTTCACATGGACCACGTTCTTCATTTGGTTTTTGTTGTTTTTTTGTTTTTGTTTGTTTTTTCAACACAGAGTTTCTCTTTGTAGCCCTGGCTGTTCTGAAACTTTCTCTGTAGACCAGGCTGGCCTTGAATCCGCAGGACAGAGTTTCTCTTTGTAGCCCTGGCTGTTCTGAAACTTTCTCTGTAGACCAGGCTGGCCTTGAATCCGCAGGATCTGCCTGCCTCTGCCTTGCATGCTGGGATTAAAGGTATGCACCACTGATCAGCTGTGGGTCGTGCTTTTTATTATATCAAATTATTGACTGCACTGTTTTCTGATAATGTCTCAAGCCTCTCTGCTCTCATTGGGATAGCCATCAGGTGATGGAAATCACTGTTGGTGATTATTAAAGGCTATTGTACTAGGATTGCCACCCTTCAGAGAAGTCAGTAGTGCCTAGAATGAATGGGAGAATTCTCATATGTCATAGTAATTGCGTATCAGTTAGCCTTTATAGATAATGCTTTATAATTGTAAATAAACTCTCAATATGTTACTTCTTTTATTTGAAACCTTCTGATCATTACTGTGTTTACACATTCTTTTTAAAAAGGTTAAAATTAACATTAATATGCTATAGTCATTTCAGTGTTTAATATACAAACATATAAATGGGTTGATTTTAAAAGTAGCATTTAAATTATCAACCATTCAAATAAAAAATTATGTCTATTGAAGTATGCCTAGGGAAGGCAATCTTTTTCTTTATACTGTCTTGTTACATTAAAATGCCCATTGTAAAGAATGTATTGCAGTAAAAAATGTTCCACTAACTGATGTTAAGTGAGCCACCCTTTTGTTAATTTTGTCCTAGGAAGCAGTCTGTGCCTTTATCTCATTATCACTGTACCAATACATTTGCTTTCTTGCCTCTTTCAAACTTTTAGCAAATTTGAAATTAATGTTTTTGATATTATCCCAATTTAAACAAATTAGACACGTAAAAACAGTGATGATATTATATTCCATCTTATATCCTTGTGAGAAAGATCATATCCACAGTAATTAACTTGCATTAATGCAACTGCTTCTCAGTCTTTCAAAATTATGATCCTTTAATATGTACTGAGGCTAATTTAAACAATACCAGAAAAGAATCAGATAATTATGTTAGAAGGATTAAGAAGTATTCTTGAAGATTTAGCTAAATCTTCTGGTAGTTCTAACTCAAAAAATTTTTTAAGTACAAATAATAAGATGTTAAAATGTTGTATAGGTGTTAAAAATAAACACATTCGTATGTATATACATATACAACATGGCCATAGTTTTGTTAACTATTTTCAACATATTTTGTAGAAAATAAATAGTTTTGGTCATCGGAGATAATCATAATTTAAAATCTTTTTCATTGTCTTTATAAGTATGATTATACTTTTCTAGATTGTATATTTCTATGATTTGATTTATTAATAGTTATCAATTACAGAATCATCAGTATGAATTAAATAGCTAAGAATCTTTCAGAGACTATATTACTGTAAAGCTACAGGTCAAAACTGTAAACATTTTCATTTTAGAAACAAGTAAATTGAGACGTGAAAAGTTAACTAAGTAATCTAGAATCTGGCACCTAATAAAGGTCTCAACTTTATTACTCGAATCCTCTTGTTCAAAATTCACCTGATAAATTACATTTGATTATTTGATATTTCATTGTTTGCAGGGTGGCAGCTTTAGCTAGATCTATGAAGAAACATAATTTCAAGGACACACACACACACACACACACACATATATATATAGTTAGTGATTGTTAAAATCCTTGTGAGGAGCAGGGGAGATGGGTCAGGCTGTAAAGTGATTGTTGTTCAAACACAAGGGTCCCAGTTTTCATATAAAGAGCCAGGAAGAAAGTAGGCGTGGTTGCTCAGGTTTCAATAGAGGAAGACTTCTGTTGTTGTCCCTGCCTCCACATACACACCAATGTGTATACACAGAAACTTGCACACACCACACATAAAATGTCTAGTAGGTGAATCTTTGGAAGTTATTAAGGATAAGGATCAGCCATACTGTTGGTATTTCCAACAGCTAGCTTAGAGCTGAGTGTGATAGTAAGCACTAGGATTTAAAGTCAAGATAGTTCTTTGTTGACAGCTTGGTAAATAGAACTGGAAAATGGCCAGCAATATTGAAAATCAAACTTTTAAGTTACCATCATTAATACAAACGATGATGAAACTGAGTGCCTAGGAATACTTCTTTTTCCTTCAATGTCAATGCTGTAGAGGGCACTGTGAGCCAACTCATGGACTTCTCTGGGGTAGGGAGGTGGAACAATACTGCTATTGTCAAAGTTTTCACTCAGGTCTGAGACCTACGTATCTGACCATTATTAGACTTTTGCAGACTTAAAAACGAGATAGAATGTGAGGTTTGTTAGAACCAAAGATTCATATAAACCCAAAAAGAAGTGAGCAGGGAACAAAAGTTGTTTCTACTTGTTTCTGCTCTGGTGGCATAACCAAGCTTCTGTCTTGGATAAGTTCATCTCCCAAACACTTGGAAGTCTATAAACTTGATAAAGTTCCTTGTAAAGAATTTTCTCATTATTTTTCCAGCTGTATAATTGTAACCTAAACAGGTAATTTCCCATTGTTCCCCTTCATCTTCGCTCACCTCGCCGCTGTGAAAACATAGACTATTTACTTATTCATCTAACAAATTGTGAACCATTACTAAATTTGGAAAATATTTTAATTACTAGGTAAGGTTCATAAGACATTCATTTGCTGTTATTCCTGGATGGCTTGAATATGTAGTTTTTTTGATTTATTTATTTATTTATTTATTTATTTATTTTTAGGGAATATGACATTTTTCAACCTCAGTACCCTTTTCATTTAGGAAAGGCCAACCTGGGCAGTGCAGTAAGTGTTAGTCTCGTAAAAATCAAAATCAAAAAGTACATATATTTGAAATGGTCTGCTAACGTGATACTGGTCATTATACTAATTTTATCAGATAATACTATCTAATTTAAATAACTTTAGTAGACATGTGATCCTTGAGTAACATACTATCTCAAAAATTTGGGAAACAGTTGCTTAATAGGGTCTTAAAATGTTGTTAAACGAAGCATTTAAGATGGGAGTGCTACCTTCAAGATTTTCTTGTATGTTTGACTCGAAAAGAAATGTGATGGGAATCATGCAGTGGCATTTCACTTGTATTTATTTATAATAAATAAAACTTGCCTGAGGATCAGAAAAGTAAAACAGTCACACTGGCCAGCTTTACAGACCAGGCAGCAATCATACATACCCTTAATCCTGGTAGCCACACTAGTTTGCCACAGAAATTGGGTGGTAGAGGTGCACGTTTTAATCCCAGCCCTAGTGAGGATTGTAAAATGGGAGGGCAAAGCTCTGATACACAGTCTCATTCTGAGATTCCTGGAGACAGGATCGCCATTTTCCGACTGAGGTTGAGGTAAGAGACAGTGACTGGCTGCTTTGCTTTTTGGGTCTTCAAGTCGAACCCCAGTATCAGTCTCTGAGCTTTTATTAATCGTGCTTTAGAATAAGGAAAACAAAGTTTATAAAAAGAACTTTTAAAAATACTAAAGAACAGAGAGCACATTTGCATCACAAATTTTATCGGCTTATAATTTTGCTCAGTTAACATCCCCCTGTTAATAATTCTATAAATCATTCCAAATTATGGATTTTATACATGTGTAATATAAGCCATATATATATATATATATATATATATATATATATATGTTGTGTGTAATGCTATCCCACCCATACTCCCATTTGGTTTTCACAGCCACTGTTGTTGGTATGCCTACACAGATGTAGATGGGAGAATACTGAGGGTTAGACAGTGCCAGAGAAACACTAGAGTGGAAGTAGTTCATGAATTTGAAGACTGCAGTGGATCCCCGTCCTGTTGAGATTGTTAGCCTGGAATTTTGTGATTTTGCTTTTTTTTTGTGTGTACTAAGAATCAAAATATGCCTTTGTCTTTCGGAGTAATTTTCTTTTCAAAAATATTTTATTTTTAATTACGCTTTGTGTGTGTGTGTAGGGGGAGTTGGGGGTATGTACATCACAGGTGGCCATGGAGGCCAGAAGAGAGCCTTGGGCCATCTGTTGGAGTTACAGGTGCTTATGAGCTACCTCCCATGGGTGCTGGGAACCAAACTCTGTCCCCTATAAGAACAGTATGTGCTCTCAATCACTGAGCTATCTCTCTAGTTTCTACTTCCTTTTAACTAGAGGATAGGCTACCTGAAATTAATCAACAATTGCTAATTACAGTTTAGGAGTTTTCCACTAATTCTCTGACTGGGACAATTCATAATTTTTAGTTTTCTTTAGAAGTCTTTGAGTAGTCCAATATATGATGCAAATGTGCTCTCTGGTCTTCAGCATTTTAAAGGTACAGCTCACTATTCAGAGGATTGATTGATTATTTGATTTAGTCATCTATCTTGGAGCTAGTTACCTGTGATTTTTTTTTGGGGGGGGGTGCGGTTTCTTAACATTAGGGTTCTAAGTCTGTGGTTACAAGAAACCAAAACTTACGTTATGACTTTTTGCCCCTAAGACTCCTTAAAAATATTAAATCTGCAGAAGACACTTATTAATTGATTTGTTCTTATGGTGCTGGCGATTAAACTCGGGTCTATATGCACGCTAGGGCCGAGTTACATTCCCAGCCTGAAGACATTTCCTTCTACAATATCTCTAAAAGCATATAATATGTGTTTCTTGTAAGCCACATTAATTAAACACTAGGATGGAACCTTAACGCTCTAGCCCTCAGTAAAGGAGTGTTGTAGTGTTGGATTGGGTGTGGAGCACCATGTGAAGCCCACATTTAGCTATATATTTGTAAAAAAAGTATGTTTTGCAATGGGAAAAATGGAATAGAAGGAAGGATTGGAAAGCAAAATTGTTCTGCTGTCTTCCTATTTGAGGAACTGAAGGCTAACTAGCCCTTGGGAACGCTACTCAAATCGTCCAAACCTCAGTTTCCTCCGGTGTAAAGTGGAAAACTGTAGTACTTGCTAGTGCATAGGAGTAGATAGTGTGATAAGGACTGCAGCGAAAAGATGCACAAATGGCTTTGATATTTCTTGGCACATAGTTTTTTCTAAGTAATTGATAATAAGATGTAGTAGTTGTTTTGATACAGTAACGATGAATGAAAATTAATGCTTGAAGTGCATTGGAAGCAACTGGACTAGAAAGCAGGTAAAGGCTTACCAGCCTGTGTGATGTGAGCTATGCAGAAGCATCGAGTAACTGATGGCAAGAAAGTGTTAATTGGATCATGATTGCTGTCTTTTACCCCAAGGAAGTAGAGTGGGTTATAGAAATCCAAGTTCAGAGAGTGGGTTACAAAAATCCAAGACTTTTTTTTTTTTTTTTTTTTTTAAAAAAAAACCCATTTGTTTTAGTGACTATGTGCTATTTTAAACTCCATTGGTAAAGTGTGTGTTTTTGCTTCTGTCTGAATAAGCACTTCAAGTTCTCAGTACTCCTTTGTGTCTAGTCAGTGTGCTGTCCAAGCAGTTAGATGGCAGACTAAAAATGCTGCTCTATTTTATTATTATTATTATTAAAAGAATCACTCTTTTAAGATAAACAGTATCTGGAAGCGTGGCCAGGTACATTCACTGAGCTGTAAGAGGGAGACATGGGGGGAAGTAGTCAGGAAGCATGTAGGTGGGAAGGGTTTCCTGTTTCCAGGCAACAGCAAGGCGCTACAGAGGAGAGCAACTTGAATATCAATTCATTCAGGAGAGGGCATTTTACCACCTTGCCTCCTATTAGGGACACAGACTTAACTCTGGGAGAGAGGGCGGGGTTTAAACTTCATTTTTCAGTAGTTATCAGAAGCCTTTTCTCATTAGCTTTTGTGTGTACTGAAAATATGGTGGGCCAGTGACTAGGTTAGAATTCTACAGTATTTTCAAAGCAGCAGCATCTACATTTGCCTTCTTTCTAGAAGCACGGCGTTTCTGTGGCTTCATTTTCCTGCCAGTCTGCTGAGAGAGCCTATGGTGCTCTGGGGCCCTAAGCAGTCTTTTTCTCTGTCTGACTCCATCTGCGGGAAGGAGGGGGAAGTGCAGCACCCTGGCTCCAGTGGAGGTTCACCTCTGTGGTTCACCCGAGCAGATGAGCACTCTCTGAGCTCTTGCTTGTGACATTTCCCCTCCTTGCACTAAATAAGACAGTGGTAGAATTGGAAGTGCGGCACTAGACGCAGGCACAGAAGCAGCTCTCTAGTTAGGATGGGTTAATTTTAAGATTTTGGAGATAGGTGGTTATTTAAATTTTGAGATACCCCCTCACCCAGTTTTTTTATATCTGTTGGTGTCACCTGTGGCCCCAAGGACACTCATTCTGTACTTCAGCTCCCTTGTAAGGGCGGGAAGAACTCCATACGCATGCAGAGCCTGTAATCTTTCCTGATTCTATTTCCTCTGGAGTTGTTGCTAGCTGCTTTTCTCCTAAAATCTGCCTTCCATTGTTTCATTTTACTGCTTGGGCTTAAGTTTTCTTCAGAATCAGAGTCAGATGAGTGGCCTTGTAAAGGGCCCGGCAGATCACACACTGGGATTCGTTCTTTGATTAGACATGGAGAGAAGAGGAGAGGAGAGGAGAGCAGGTGCTGCTCACAGTCTTCTTGGAACTGCTGTGTGTTTATCACTCCATTACAAGCCTGCTGTAGTCACTTGTCCTGCGATTTTAGGTACCTTAAAAAGACTTCCCACTTAAAGGGCCACAGAAAGCTGTGCTGCGGCTTAAGCAAACACACAGGGTCCAGGCTTTATGTAGGATCCCCTCTCGCCATGCATGTCCTGGGATGAATCACTTCTTGAAGGGTCTAATCTGTCTCCTTATTGTCCTCTTGGGAAAGGGTCACATTATTTAAGTGTAACTTCTGAGAGCCTGGCAGGCCTTTTCAAGGAAATGTTGATGGATGCGCTGTAGTTCCTCCCATCCCAACGGATGTCTTTATGCTTCTTTCTACTTAGACACTTAACCTATGTTTAGGGCGCCTCTTTTATTACCAGAAAGAAGTTAAAAGAGTAATCCTCACTATTGATACGATTTGTTCTTCCCCAGTTTGAGCCGTGGGCTTTTAATCAGGAACGGAGCTGCCTCTCCCAGTCCCTGCATTCATTCTGTTTGTATTTAAGTGCACTAACGCCCTATCCTTGGTGACCTTAGAGTCCTTATTCTTATTTTCTGTAGGTTTTTAAATGTCTGTTAGGATTCTGAGCTAGTAAACTCTGGGATATCTTTGTTGATTATATCATTGTTTATGGCAGTGGACCCCATTCCCCCAATAACTGTATTGCATTTGAAAAACTTATTTCTGAACACAACAGGTATTAAGAAAAAAAATTCTTGTCTTAAATTGGTTATTTAAATTATTTTTATAGGCAATCTAGATACTTTTAATCATTTTTGAGTCTACATAATTTTGCTCATTTTGTCAGTTCTATATATTTCATATATTGGAAATTATAAAAAGATAACAGTAAAAGTAGATTGTAGGCCCCACCTCACTCTTTCTGCTTGTTGCCATCCTGATTTTAAAGACATGACTCTGTTGCAGTAATTTGGACAGAAGATGGGCATTGGGTTTTCCTCAGTTAATTTTTAAGATTATTATTACCCCGGTTTCCCTTCAACATTGCCATGATTTTTAATTCTCATGGATGCACAGCATTGTTTTTATATAATGGCCTCACATTCATGCATTAAAATGTACTTAGAATTTGTTTTATTTTACTGTCAATAGCAGTAAGATTTCCTATCAGATTTAATTAGTAAAACATTGTAGTCTTTTGATGTCAATTATATTAAATGTGTATTCTTATCTGATATTTAGATATGTTATCAGAAGAAACTATCCCATGGTTTAAAAATATTAGGGAATATTTTAAGTAAATGTCATGATTTGAGTCTTCTATAGTTATGGAAATAAATGTTTAAATATGGAGAACTTAAACTCAACCTTAATCCTTTTTAAAGTTGACTTGTTTAACTATAACTCAAATGCATTCTTGAATGAGTTTTGTTTTGTATATATTTCACTAGAATCCATCAATCGAGCTTTTGAATTTTCAAGCAAGCTGTGGTTTTGTTTTAAATATCTTCAATTATATTTTCATTTATTGAGCTTCTGTAGAATAATTATGTTTATACTATGGCTGCTGCTGCTGTGTGCTCTTGGTAGTTGGAGTAGACAAAGGAAAAACTCAAAATCTTCCCGGCTTCAAGTCCTAGGAAAGGAATGACCTTTCCTGTTTGTTTTTTTGTTTGTTTTTAGATAAGGTCTCACTTCATAACTCTGACTGGCCTTGAACTAGACTTGTCTAGAGAGACACCTTCGCCTCTGCCACCCTAGTACTGGGATTAAAGGTGTTACGCCTTTCCCACTCTTTGTTGGTTTGTTTTGAGACAGTCTCAAAATTAGTAAACGGGCAAGGTTGGCCTTGAACTTTTGGCTTTGGAGTGTCACTACAACTGTCTTCTTTTGTACCTGGCTCCTACTGAGTCTGAAATGAAGATTTCATATTTTTCTTATCCTTCTGTCTTTAGATGTTTTAAATATGATAAATAGATAATAACTGTGGAATTAAGCAGAGATTTTTAAAAAGTAGCTTCAGGAATAGAATTGAATGCCAAATTATAATGAGTGGTTTGCTAGTTTCCCTGTGTTGTGGGTATGAGCTTTGTATCCACTGCATTCATACTATATGGTTAGCGTCCTGAATTAGCCATGTCTCTTATTTGTCCAAAAGGAATTTCAGATAAGGATTTGAGTTATTCATAAATAATATAATATATCAGGAACAGGGGAGAATTTATAGAATTTATTAAATCTTCTTATTAATCATATACTGTATCCTCTGAGGAATACTTGTCATATATTTTTAGAAAAGAGTTATGTTATATTATTAGTAGTGCTGTTATCAGAGTTTGATACAGCTTAGATCACTATTACATAGTATTTCTGCATTGATAGTGTATGTATAAGATAAACTGAGATATTTCTGTAAAAAAGAGGCTATAATTTAAAATTAAAAGATTGAAACAGAAGTAGTTATTTCTTTGTTCAGACACTAGATATTTTGTCTAGCTTTTTGATTAATAAAATATTTTTATTTGCTTGCATAATATTTTTAAGTACTTCTAAAGTACTTTCTAGAAGTAACAAATGTTGAGCAAATTTTGAAATATTTGAAAATATTTGGAAAAGGTTTTGTGCAACTTTTGAGAATTTCTAGCAAATAGATATCATGTGTGGAAGCTCTTAAAACATTTTTCGGTTTTGCTTAAAGTCATTTATTCTTTTGCTTAGACAGCATATATAAGACTAATGTGTTTTTAAAGTATTGTTTCTTTTCTATAGAAACACTGAAGCTATGCCTTTAGGGTTATAAGTATCCTATTCTGCCAGTTAAGGGAGTGTCCTTGAAAATCATAGCCATTCAATTGCCAAAGACTTGATACTCTTTTAAGTCAGCTTCTAGGCATGAATTTAGTTCCTTCTTGTGTAAAGTAGTAGTGTCTCGCCTCGCCTCGATGTTGTTGGCACTTAACTAAGGCTGCTCGTCTGTGCTGGTGCTTTGTTGCAGGGCTATAATGTATCTGATCTGGTAAGCTATAATGCGCAGCAGTAAGTTCCAGAAGTTTGTTTTAACAGGTGTCTTGTTAGTGTGTGGGGTGAGTGAGTGGGAGTGGATGCCCAAGCACAACTCTGTGGAGTTGGTGAGTTCCAGCTTTGTGTAGGCTTCAGGGCCCAAACTCAGGTCATCATGCTTGCACGGGTGAGCACTTTATTTGACCATTTCCGTGTTCTGCGTTAAAGAGTTTCAACTTTAAAAAAGAAAAAAGCTTAACATTTAAGTTTTTCAATAATTCATGACTTATTTTTCTGCTTCCATTCATGTACAGTTGTCATTGTTCAGTTACGGGTGAGAAATGGGGGTGCAGGTGCAGTGTGCTTGTTGCTTCCCTGAGAACTGTAATGCTGTTCTTTAGAAAAAAAATCTGGGCTTTTGTACTTTTTCCATTATCATTTGCTTATTTCCAAGGTTGTTAGCAGCCTAGTTGTTTGATTTGCTACTAATTAGACAGTGAGGGATATGTGAATTACTGCACTTATGAGGACAATTAAAGTTAGCTTGTTGTGAAGTTTAAGGGCTGCTTTAAATATATGTGACCTGCTGCATATTAAATTTAGCCATACAGAAGGTTTTCAATGGGTTTTTTGTTTGTTTATTTGTTGTTGTTTAGACTTTATGGGGTTGTCTTGTATTTCAAATAGCTTCGAGTCTTAGAAGCAGGCTTTTTCATTAACTAGGATGGTGCTATGTTAAGTTTGTTGGCATAACTTTTAAACTTTAAAGAGATACAAGGACCAAGTAGATAAACTTTTTAACCACTTTATCGATGACTTTTAAAAGATTAGCTCCTTATTACCAATAATTCATGATAACATTATTTTTTTTAAAAAAGTTTTATTTATTCTATTTTATGTATGTGAGTGTTTTGCCTGCATGTATGCAAGTGTACCTCATGTGTTCCTGGTGCCCGTGGAGCTGAGAAGAGGGCGTCAGGTTCAGTGGAACTGAAGTTATGAGCAGTAGTGAGTCTCTGTGTGAGTGCTGTGAGTTAAACTGGGTGCTCTGTTCTTAACTGCTAAGCCATCTCTCCAGCACCATTAGGTTCTTTAGCAATTATTAATTCAGTTATAGTTTAAAGAGAAAATTGAAACTACTAGCTGAGAGATACAGCATGTATTCACAGGACCTATAAGCTGTTCACAGTATGTTTCTTTCCTTTTCTTTTCTCTTTTTTGGGTTTTTGAGACAGGGTTTCTCTGTAGCTTTGGAGCCTGCCCTGGAACTAGCTTTTGTAGACCAGGCTGACCTCAAACTCACAGAGATCTACCTACCTCTCCCTCCTGAGTGCTGGGATTAAAGGCATGCGCCACCACCACCTGGCCACAGTATCTTTCTTCTGAACTTGGTTCAACTAATTTGTAGTTGATCTGTTTTTAATACTGAAGTCAAGTTATTGATGCAATACTGTTTATTCTTCTTTCTCTTTTTAAAACTTTTGTATACCTTTTAGCAGCAAAATCAGCTGTTTTAGCTTAGTTTGTAAAAGTCATTCTGATAATCTTGTGTCTAAACCTGTGTGATGGGAGCCAGGGATCACAGCCCCTAGTTATCTTCTAGACAGATTAATATGCATCCAACTGTTACTATTACTACTTTTCTTTATGGGACTGGGTCTAGCAATTCACTATGTAGACTAGGTTGGCCTTGAATTCATAGATATCTACCTGCCTCTACCTCTTGTGCGTGTTACTCTACCAAGTATTAATAATTATTTTAATTCCATAAATGCCTTAATAGGAAGATAATAGAGCAGTAACAAAATTGTGGATTCAGGATGTGTACACAAGATTGTATATTTACTTCTGTTTTCAAGGCTGAGTAAGTTTGAGAATTACCGTCTTTAAAGGACTGTACTAATTGATGCTTATGCATAAATAGATTTATTTATGAGCATACTTTGGAGAGTTTTGTCTCTGGTCTGTTAAAATATATTCTCTTCTAAATTTTATAAAATAATTTAAAAGTAGAAATTGAATTGCTTTTGGTGATCTTTTAAGAAGTGAGTTACCTATTAGGGGCCTGGAGTGGTGGGTGAGTGGTTAAGAGCATTACCTTACCTGCTGTTCTAGAGGACCTGAATTTACTTCTCAGCACCCACATCTGTCAGTTCACACAGATACATGTTTCGAGCGCCAGGGCATCTTATGCTCTCTTGTGGCCATTGTGTGCACTGCCCTTAAATGCTATATCCATACAGACAAGCATATTAAAAACAAAACAAAACAAAAACTACAGTGAATTTAGTTACACATTGGAATGATTTGGATTTTCTTATAATTTTAGATAATCTACACTAGAAATTTCTCTTCACAATTCCTAAAGAATTAGTCTGAGGTTTTCATTTTGCTGACTTCTGTAAAAGTTTTGGTTGCTGTCCCAAACCTGTTTTGGGACAGGTACAGAGGTCAGTAGTAGCATGGCTTTGTCAATGGGGGCTTGAGTGAGAGTATAGAAAATAGGGGCATCTGGCTCCACTTCAAATTACTAAGTCAGGACAACACAGTTGGAGGCCAAGACTAACTTTAATCAGCTTTAGTCATTGTCTTAGGCCTGCTTCCCCTCTCTCCCCTCCCTCCCCCTTCCTTTCCTTCTCTCTTCCTTCTTTCCCCTAACTCCCCTCCCATTTCCTCTCCTTCCCTCCCTGTCCTTCATTTTCCCCCCTTCCTCCCTCATTATACCTTTCCTAATTAACTGATTACTAAAATGTATCTATTACGTGCAAGCTTGGAACTTGGAATCCCTACTTTCTGTGATTCAGTTTTGCAAAATAAATGTGAAGAAAGCCAACCACTCAGTATAGAAGTTACCTTTTTTTTTTTTTCCACAATGCACATCACTGGCAGGAATTATCTTTTTCTTTTTTTTTTCATTTGTTTATCTTTTTCTTCCCATAAAGTTGGAAGCACTGTCTGTTCTTCTTCCTTTCCAATGACTGGAACTGTATTTGCTACACGGTAGGTGCTCAGTAAAGGACTCTGGCAGTATTAGAATGCATGAATGATGGTTCCGATTGCTCTTATGAGGCTTAATGGAGGACAGGGCCCTGAGCTGTTGGAGGCTGGGAGAGAGAGGGAAGTGAGCACACACACCGATGAACATTTGGGCTGACAGCTGTGTGAAGACTCTTGATCACAAAAGTTAAGGGAAGGATCTTGGAGAATCAGGGTGGGAAGTAGAAGTGCAAGAACAGTAAGGGAGCCTGGGTTGCATAGTCATTTTATCCTGGAGACAAGCCAGTAGCTAAAATGCTCCAGTGAGCTGTAGATAGGGAGGGAGTAAATGCGTGGTATTACTCAGAGAAGCAATTCTGAATTAGGTGTTTGAGGTTCAAATCCCAGTGCAAAGCCCCCATAAGCTGAGTAACTTTGTTCAATATGCTTAACTTCTCTGCATGTTTCCCAATTTTGCTTTTAAATACATCTATCTTTTATTCAGTCATTAAGATTATGTTAACTAATATTTTTAGTAATATAAGAAATCAGTGTTATTTTTTAAAAAAAATAGCATAAAAGTAGAAAAGGATGGGGTAACAATTGTGCATATATCACGATAGAGATAGAATTCCTACCATGTGCTAGGATTTGGGGTTGCCAGGCTAAGATACTGAGGCTTAAATGTCAGTAGTGATGTGACTATGTATTTATGTCAACAGAAATCGCATATCTACCAATGAAAACTTAAGAATATAAAGTCCCAAGTTAAGTAAAAAATCATCATAAATTATGTAAGATATTTAAAAATCCCAGGTAATATAAAAATAATGAATTAGGGATGATGTAGTTCACCTGCTTCACTCTCTAGGTTCTTATAAAACAACTGAGAAAACAGTTATTAGATAGAAGAAATAATTATGGTCAATGGAGTTAAATCCTAATCCTGAATTATTCTCTGAGTTTTCTGCTTCCTGATCCAGTAGCTTTTCTTTTGCTTTCAGATTGCCTTATTGATCAGATTCCCTCTTTTTTCAGGTAATTATCTGAAAACTAAAACATAACAGAAGTAGCTGGAGAAAGCTTATGTTATAACTCATGTTTGTCTTACAGAGGACCTGGGTTCAGTTCCAGCACCCCCGAGGTGCCTCACAACCACCCCTAACTCCAGTTTCAGGAGTTCTGAAAAAGAGGGCTCTCTTTTGAACACTGTGGCCACCAGGGACTCATGTGACGCACATAAGTACATGTAGCAAAACATTCATGCACAAAAATAAAATAAATGAATCTAAAAAGATTAATATAACTGAAGTGATAACAGATGATTCACATTTGCTGTCTGCTTTCAGTGCAGCAGTGTTGGTTTGAATGTTCAGTTGATTTCAGTTGACCCGCAAAGCAGAGGAGCCTAGGTCTTGATGTGGTTTTTGAGTAGTACCACCTAGCAGTTCCCTTTCAGGGTTTCAGAAGTGAGGCTAAGGGCATAGCACAAGGTTATGGATTTGATCCCAGCACATTCACACATGTGCGCTCTCTCTCTCTCTCTCTCTCTCTCTCTCTCTCTCTCTCTCTCTCTCTCTCACACACACACACACACACACACACACACACACACACACACACTCACGGAGTAGCAGAGGTGGAATTTCCTCCTTTTTCACTCTGGGAAGGTATCAGAAAGAACAGTTGTCTTGATTATTGTTCATTACAGAATTTCTGTACCTGTTTTGAGAATTTTGCCCTTTGAATCACAGGTGAGGCATACAGATGTATTTAGAGAATGAACAGAATTTAGGAAAAGGAATTTTTGTGTGAGTGTGATTTTCATAGTTGTCTAGCAACTTTGCTTGATATGCTATGCATTTTGGTTATTCTTTTATTGCTTTTCATCATTTTGGGGGTCTAAAATGATCCATTTATCTTGATTTAATCCTGTCACACCCCTCATGAAATATGGTTTCACATCTATAATACGCAGTTTTACAATTTTATGTTTCAAGTATTTCCTTAAAGTGAGCCTTTGTATACATCACTAAAATCATTTTCATAAGGAACCATTCCATGGGCTCCTTGACACTAGGTTGGACCACTTAAATATGAAGATTTTAAAAGTCAAATAGTTACCATAATACTTAAATGCCTTATAGCATGGCTAAACTGAAAGTTCTTAATGTGCATTTGTATATGTGCACCTGTTTGTGTTTTTACCTGCCTTGCTTTGCATTCCTTCTTTATGATACTCTGCAGTTTAAACCCTGCTCAGAGTCCCCACCTGTCTCCACATAGATCATCCATTCAGTGACCATGTGGCCTGCTTGCCTTTCTGTCTCATATCTTGAAGATCTTACTGACTCATCATTTATTTCATCATGTAAAGCTGTGTCATGGGCCTGTACCCAACACAAAGATTAGGGCCGATAATGGCCAGTAAACGGTTTTGTAGTGTGGGGGCAGGGATGCCACTCTGCAGTGGCAGCACAGTCGAGTGTGGTTCCAGTGGAGTCACAGTACGCCTGTTCCAATGTCTCCGGAAACCTACTTGCTGACCTTTCATGACCTTATTTCCCTAACACGACTCAAAATAAGGCCCGCTTCCAGGCATTACCCACTCTCAGGAATCAGCCAATTTCCTAAAGGTTAATGACGTCCCTGATAAACCACCCATCCAGTCTTCAGGAGGAAATTGCACACTAAGTACAGGGCTACATTAATACTTTTTTGTCATTGGTGCTGTATCTTAAGAGAGCCTTCAGATTTATCTTTTACTATGATACCTATCTAAAGGAAAAAAGTTATACCATTTTCCAGCAAACTTTTTTTTTGACATTTTCATAGGATGGTGAAGAAAGTCACAGAAATAATAATAATAAAATAGTAATAATGATAGATCAAACCATGCTTAGATTATTCAGGGAGACAGTGAGAGCCCATTCAAAGAAATGTAAGACTTGTTACTCACATAGTTAATTAGATGTGATTGGTTAGAGAAGGAAGAATCATTTAGAATTCTGGAAACTTTCTGTGCCTCCCTGCATAGTGTTGACAAATATTTTGATGACTTTCTGGCATGCTAAAAGCACTGGATTTGGAGTAAGAAAACCTAGTTACAATTTTGACTTTACAGCTTAAATAGGTGAAATGTTGACTCACTGTTCTGGATCTAGGTTGTCTTTCTTGGTAAAGTAGGAGTAATAGTGACCTTGGTGGCTTTCTCTAAAGTGAATATTTTTGCAAAGTATGTTTGCTAAATTTCTTTTGGTAAATATTTAGATTGTGTTGATGAATTTTAGATGTCTCTGGAACCAGAAAGACTTTGCTAAAAATCTTTTAAATTGTACTTTCAAATATAAAGTCTCTCAGTTAAAAGGATGTAGAAGGAATATTTTTCTTGGGAAAATTATCAGATAAAAGAACACACAGGCAGTCGATTAGATCACTAAGTCAGTAAGTGCTTCCCTTGTCAGACACAAGGTCTCCTGTTTGAATTCCAGGACTTGTGGCCACATGGTGGCTGGCATCCACAAGTCTTGGGCAGGTAGAGGTAAGCTGGTTTTAAGGGTTTCTGGTTATCCAGCCTAGCCTACTTGGTGGGTTTCAAGTCAGGGAGAGACTCAGTCTCCCAAAAACATGAAGGACAGCTCCTGAGGAACATCTTAGATTGTTCTCTGGCCTCCATAGAAATGTGCACACAGACATGCACATTGCACATATGTGTGCATACCTATGCGCGCATGCGCACGCACACACACAAATAGCATACAAATAAACCAAATATATACTAAAGTGGGAGAATGTATTTCTTTTCATTTTTCTTTCCTTTCTTTTTTTTTTTTAATTTAAATCTGAGACAGGGTTTCTCTGTGTAGCCTTGGCAGTCCTGAAACTCACTCTTTAGACTAGGCTGACCTTGAACTCAGAGATCTGCCTGCCTCTGCCTCCCAAGTGCTGGGATTAAAGGTGTGTGCCACCACTGCCTGGCTGGGAGAATACATTTCTATTAGATATAATTTATTTAATTTTTAGAAAATCTAGACTGTGGATATACACTGTTCATACTGGTACCAGCTTACAAGGAAGAAAAGGCCCAAGTCTTACAGTAACATGCATTTATCTCAAGATGCCTAATGGGGCTGGAGAGATGACTCAGTGGTTAAGAGCACTGACTGCTCTTCAGAGGATCCAGGTTCAGTTCCCAGCACCCACATGACAGCTAACAGTTGTCTGTAACTCCAGTTCCAGGGGATCCAACACCCTTACATAGACATATGCAGGCAAAATACCAATGAACATAAAGTAAAAAAAAGTTTAAAAAATATGTCTAGCAATAAAAGAAATGTTCCATTGAGACAGAATAATGAAAGTGATTGAAATATTCTTAGTAAGATTTTATGAACGGAAAGAGGGAGATATTTGACAGTATGTGGTATGAATTTTTTAACTTCCCAGTGAATTATATACAAGTTTATATAATGCCTTTATAATTATTTTGATACCCAAAACTTTATGTTAAAATTTTGACTTTACAAATATAATTTAGTTGTTGTTAGATGTGCCTATAGCTCATATTAGGAATTAATTAATTCTTCAATTTAATAACTTTTGTACTTGGTAAAATCTGAAAGAGTGTGAGGCCAAAAATGTAATCTATTTTCTTATATTAATAAAAAGGTGTATTAAGATCATTATAAGGTGTATGGCTACAGATGCATGGTAGAACATCTACTTAGCCTGTGTCCAGTCCTCCGCAACAAGCACACACACCCAAGTGTGATCCAGATTAAAGCAAAAAGTGTTGTCAGCATGATATTTTTGAGGAGTGGTGGAAGTAAAAGCGACAAGAATGTTTGTAAAATTCTCTGACTAGATATGATCATAACTGTATAATTTTATAAAGTTAATTATCTATTCTTAGAAACCTCTTGGGTTCTACTATGGCTTTTAACACAGCATTGGTAGTTCAAGTTTGGTCTTCATTTGACCTGTGCCACTTCTGATCGTAGCAGTCAATGAGTCAGCCAGTCTGAACATGTGATCTTGTGCTCACTCCTGTAATGGAAATGCACAAGCATGTGCGCACACGCGCATACACACACACACACATGCACACACGGGATTGATAAGTTTCTGAGGTTATTAATAAGTTATGTGATCATGAGTCCAAGGTATATATTTAGCCTGAAAACTGAATACTAGACATATACTCAGGAATGTGAGCTCTGAAATACCAACTTAGTCACGGCCCTTTTAACTTTCCCAACTACTTGCCAGTGAAAGTAATCACTGATTTGCTAAACCTTAGTCACTTGAGATCTAAGATAACAGATTTTGAGAGCAGTTTCAGTGGCAAGAAACTCTTGAATCTTTCAGATAGAAAGTACTATTAAAAACTTTGTGACAGTTTTGGTTCTGAATTGAGAGCCATGCAGTGGACTAGGTACTGAACTTTTGTGTGTGTACACCATTGTTCCTGTTTGGTAGGGCAAATGGGTTAACCAAAACCGTGACACAGATGAGGCCGTCAGAAGTCTAATAGGTTAGACGCATGTAGTACACAGCCTGATGCTTCTGAAGACAATGAGCAAATGTGATTTTCCCCAAACCCTGTAAGCAGGGTAAAACGTCTTTTAAGATTTAAATTGAAGCTATAGAGAAAAATAATGTAGATTAAAAGCCAAAACACAGTTATTCTAAGCAACCCAGGAAATAGTTTTGTATGAATATAAAAAGCTAGATTTGCAGTTTAACAGTTGAGGGACATCTTGATACCTTGATAGTTGGAGATATAAATGCTTCTCACCATGGTTGCACATATCAGTGATTGTTGATTAAAATGGTTACTTTACCCCCACAGGGTCAGATAGCAGTTATTAAATAGACAAGGATTTGCCAGTTTTCCTTTTATTTTTTTAGGCATCTTATATAATTTGGTATTATGTTCCCCTTTCTCTCCCTGTATTGCATTCTTGGTGTCAAGCTTTTATTTAGTTCCTCCATATTTTCTCTTCTAGGGACCAGCCTTATTTTTGATTCCTCTAAACTCTGTATTCCCTTCATTCTCAGTCCAATTCTTTGTCACTTAAATGTTTTTACTGGGATGATTACTAGACCTAAGGCCTTCAAGCTAACTACAGAAAAAGTAGATGGTAAAGGTGGAGATTCAGATGGTGATAATGGTGAGGCCAGGGTGATTGGTAATGTGATTATTTCCAGAGCCTATAGTTCTGACTGTGAGATCCATAGTCATGCTACTTAGTTAACATCACTGTCATCTCTTAAACTTAACACTGTGACCTAGGCAAATTTGACAGTGTCTTGGACAGCATCTTTCTTCATTGATCAAAGACAATTAAAAATCATACTTTCTATATAATAGAATTACTGGAAATATTAGACAAAGGTATATTACATTATACTACTACTATTTTAATTATTATTTAGAAAACTCTTACTAGTAACTGTGATGGCATACTAAGGATAGTATGTTCTTGATCCCTTGCAAGTGCTATTATTTTTTGTAGTGAGGAAATTGAGGTTTGAGAAAATTATATAACCTGCCCACGGATCCATTTTTCTGGATTCAAATCCAGATCTGTATAAGTGTAGAATGCCTGTCTGCTCTTGCTAAAGCAAGGTGCCTCCCCGAGGCACAGATGGGTAGGGTGCCTCCCCGTGGCACAGATGGGTAGGGTGCCTCCCCGTGGCACAGATGGGTAGGGCTACCGCTACCTTTTCCTTGTTGCTGTTTCAGTGGAGCCCAGGCAGGGGACTTTGCTGGACTGTCTACAGGCTTACATTCAGATTCTGGCATTCATGTTTTGATTTGTAATCCTGAGCAATTCTCTTCAGTAATATGAGGTTTACATTTGTAGTCAATACCTGGAAATGATGGCAGCATTTTATAGAGAATAATAGTTCATGAGAACAGGGGTCTTAACTTATAATATGGATACTCAAAATAGGACAGAAAATATGAGTTGACTTTAAAAGACTTTATCTTCTAGCTGATGTTCCTTGAATTTTATTTATTATTTCTTAAAAGTGGAAGACTTATTTGGTGCTGCCCTTTATATTTGAAAAGTTCGAAGGCTTAGGGGGCACTGGCTGAGCTAGCAACTTGGAAACCTCAAGTACCAAACAGAACAATAAGCAAAAACATTTAGTGAGCAGATGATTAATAATAGTAATAATTTGTGTGAATGATTGGGTGGGAGTGGATCTGATATTAAAATAAACCAACATTACATATTTAAAGTACATCGAACCATCCTGAGAATCAGTTCTAGCCAAGCAGATTGAGGCTTGGCAGGGACACACACAGTTAAAGGTTTGTATCCATTACTCTGCACTTAATAGCACTGATCTGGAGCCTATATGACCTCTGGAAATAAATGTCACAAACGTGATGTGTTTTATGGTTGTCACATTACTTAATCCATTTTTATTAGGATGAAAGAGATCTCACTTTTGGCTGATTTCCATACCTGTAGCAATTAGAATGGGAGGGAAAAGGGTTCCTGCAGGTGATGAGAAGGTTTAGGAGGAACCTGATCAAGGGTGAAAACCCACAATAGTATCATTTCTTTTTTCCTTTTGGTTTTTCAAGACAAGGTTTCTTTATAACCCTGGCTGTCCTGGAACTCACTTTGTGGACCAGACTGGCTGAAACTCACAGAAATCCTCCTGCCTCTACCTCCCAAATGCTTGGATTAAAAGCGTGTGCCACCACTGCCAGGCAAATACATTTTAATAAGAATCTTTAAGTGAAGCACATGTATGCCCGAAACCCACTTTGTTTTGTGAGATAGTTTAAGAAGTTATTAGCTTCTTTTTCCAGTGAAGGGTGTTAGAGGTCTGTTCCAGTCCTCCCCCACCCCCCCGGAGTTTTCAGTGTAAGCAGGAGCTAGGGAACAGGAGCCAGGGATTAAGCCTGCTCAAGGGCTTCCTGGTAGACATGCAGAATTCCTCTAATGGAATCTTCTGGTTTGGGGGACATGAATACTCAGCAGGATTGGTGCTACTAATAACTTCCTGGGAAACACTAGGGTAGGCTGAATTATGGTGATGAAAGCAAGTCCTCTGTTTTAGAAAGATTTTCATACAAAATAGTTTAGAATTAGGAAACAAGAGCAGAGTTCAGCCTGGCGCTTAGTCACTCCAGTGTTTCATCTGAGGGTCTAGATGGCTCTATTTGTTCATGTTTGCTGTGTTTTTGTTCATTCTTGAAAAGTATTTGGGATTGGAAAGAAGGAGTAGACCAGAATGATGTTCACATTATTGTTTTGGTAAAATAATTTGGAAAATACAGTCATTTTCTCATTTATTTTTAATTGAAATTAAAAAATTTACAAGTTTAAATTTTTTGTTGATGGTATATTTGTTATTTTATTATAAATATCACATATCTCCGCAGAATGGGATCTTTTCATGCTCAAGTATATTTATTTTAGTCAAGCACTCAAGCTTTGTTATTCTACACTATCCTTTTACTAATTATCCCTTAGTTGTGCTTAAACTTTTTATTGTATTTTTCTCACTGGATTTTACCTTACTATTGCTATGTTTAAAATTTTATTATGGAACATTTCATACATCTATGGTAAAACTTTTAATTTTATAAGACCATATGGCTCTTATTTAAAAACCTGTCACAGTAATTAGTGCACACTGATCATAATAACATGCATTAAATCAAGAATTTTTAAAATATTAGAGGTAAAATATTTTAATTAACATTTAATTCTTAATAAAATGCATTATTGGTGTTTTTTTTATAATTGGTGGATTAGCATTATTCAAGATTAATACTCATTTCCATTCCTTCTAGTGTATATAATGTGAAATTTTGTTTATATAGATAACCTTGAAAATAATGAGAAATATTTTGTGGGGAGAATTTGTGGGTTATATTCATGAACACAGTGATCCATCAGTTAAAAGTATCTTTAATGATTTATCAGTGGATGATTCAATTGGTCGTCCTCCAATTTCTTTTTCTTTTTTTTTTTTTTTTTTTTTTTTTTTGGTTTTTCGAGACAGGGTTTCCCTGTAGTTTCTAGAGCCTGTCCTGGATCTAGCTCTTGTAGACCAGGCTGGCCTCGAACTCAGAGATCCGCCTGCCTCTGCCTCCCGAGTGCTGGGATTAAAGGCGTGCGCCACCACCGCCCCGGCTCGTCCTCCCATTTTAAGTTACAAGTTGGCAAGCTACTGGAGTTGCAGAAGAATGAGTAATCTAGGACCATTCATGATCCACTGGCAATACTAATTGTCACCTCGTATCCTGTAAGGAGTTTTGTTGGTTCTCGCTACTCTCCTCAGAGTTAAGTTTGTCAGTGTGTGATGTGAGCTCTAATTGTGTAAAATGAGAGAAGAGGGCTGGAAAGGGGAGATAGTAAAAGCCTCCATACTTTGTAGGCACAGTCCAAAGTTGGCCTGCTTTAGAGAGGAGTATGAATAAAAGTGATTTAGGGGGGCACTTAATGTCCCTGTGCCTTTCTCCTTTGGAAAGTCAAATACTGACAGGTTTGTATATTCTCATTTGAAGGCTAGTATGCTAGAAACCATGTGTTATGGACTCTTAATTTAAAATATGTTTATTTATTTATACTCCATTTAAGTTTTGGTGTATTTTTTAACCCTGAGCCGTGCTGGCCCGGGTACTTAGTAAATGTCTTAGGGTAATAACATGGGTCTTAGTTGCTTCCATACATCTGTTTATAAGCTGTCCTTCTTGAGCATGTCTTAATGTATAAGTTCCCCAGATCAGAATCAACACTGAGTTCCCTCTAACTGTTTCTCCTGTATAACTCCTGTTAGTCATTTTGCCTGGCTAGTTTTGGCAAAGCATATTTAAATAGATTAATATAAGGAATTATATACAATTTTATAAGTAAACAGCCACAGATTACTTTTTGGCTCCTGCCTTATTTTTTAGGGGGTGTCAATTCATAAAATTCCCATAGTATAAGAGATCTCCTGATATTTAGATTCTTCCTTCCGTTTTACAAGAGGGAAGCCTTGGGTTAAGCCAGTAGCCCCAGGTTATAGAGGTATGAGAAAAGTAGACCTGAGCTTCCTGACTCCAGCATTACTTGCTGTGCTACCTCATACCTGCTGCCTTTGGCTAAATTGCATTCCTTACCCCAGTCCTACTTAATATCCTTTATCCTGTGGACTGACTAGCTTTGGGCTATTCAGCATTATTTATTTATTTATTTTAAATAGAAAAGCGTTTACTTTTTCTTTGAGGAGTTTCCTAAAACAAAACAGAACAAAACGAATATGCCTTATCCACTGCTGAATACCTTCTGCTACCCTGTGTTACAGGGCTGGGCAAGCTTGGGGGCCCTAAACTCCTGGGCTGTGGGGGGGAGGGGATAGTCACAGGTCAGAATAGAGGTGGATTGGCAGAGCAGGGACTGGTGGGAGTGGGAAACTTACATCATTTCCCTGCAACTGGAGGCACTTTTCCCTGTGTAATAGTTCACTAGATTGGAAGAGATTTGTAAAAGAAAGGAAAGGAATGACAGGCTTGATGCTCCTGTTCATAAACCCATGCTATTAGTTGAAACTGTCAGTAACTAACTAGAAGCCGCCAGGACTGTCTGTGCTTCCCTCTCTCCAGCTCAGTTCCTTTCTGCTCCGCCCCATCCCTGCTCTCTGCTGCTCAGATCAGCTTCCTGCTTCTCTGAAAGCTGTTGTGTAGAGCTGGTCTGCCTTCACTGAAAGCATTATATTTGTAAGACTAAGGCAGGTTTGCTGTAAGTCTTGTTGGTTTGGTTTTCTTTGGCGGACAGATTGCGAGGAAAAGATTTTTTATTTTTAAAAAAAGAAAGGTGCAGGCTGAAAAAGCAAAACCGTCATGAATTGTGTTGTCACATCGTGCCGGTGTTAAAACCAGCTCAGTAGACTGCTGCACTGAAAACATTTCTGTGAGAGGTATGTGCTTGGAAAACGGAAAGGTGACTGACTGACTGTTGGCCGTGGAGCGAGCTGCCCGTCCGGCAGCTGCTCAGCTGGTGTAAGATCGTAATTCTTCCTAGTGTTTTGATATGGAAAGGGCAATCGTTACTTGAAACCTAGTGTAGTTAACTAGCTTTATTGTTAAAAAAATGTTAAATCTGTGTGTTCTGTCCCCACATCAGAACTCCTTCAGGCCTGGCCATCCTGGGTCTAGTGAAATTTAGGATGTTAGTGCAGACTCTTTTGGTGGTGTTTGTCAGTAAACAAGATGATGATCTTTAGTACCTGTCTCATTATTTATGAACCACATGACAGAGATTAATGAGAGAGACTTCAAGTGGCCTAGAAGAAGCTTCAGACTCATTAGGAGCTTTCCGAACTGGCAGATGGCAAATGTAAAAGGAAATAGTTGATGCTTTACCATAGTCTAAAGTGGAAGCTTTAAAGTTTAGAGGGCGTATTACATGGCAGTGGAAAAATCTGGAGGTGGCACTAAAATTCGGATGCATAGCCCATGACCAATGATGCCTGCTCAGAGCGTTTTGAATGCTCATGGCTGTCTTTTTGAGAGCAATTATAATGGTTTTATTAAGTAGTCAAGGGCAAGGATTATGAACAACAATATAACCAACACTGAAGGAATTTCGTGACATTTTACTACTTAAAATCAGGATATTCTATTACAGAAAATTTTAGAAAATATCAAAAATAGGAAAATATATAATATTTTATCATGTGGGTCATTGGATAAGCTACTAGTGGCAGAAACCATCCAAACTATGAAGTATTTTATGTTCGATTTTAATTATTTTTGTCAGGAAAGAAACTGAAGAGTTCTTAAATGTTGGCATGTTTCTAGTTATTAATGTTTTGTAAATAAATTATAGTTAATTCCGTATTATGGTGCACATGCTCTTGCACACCATTAGCACAGAAATCTTGAAACCCATTGTTATAAATAGATGCTAAGTATCATAACCAAACTTAAGTTCTATCCTCTAGGAGAGTATTTTGTTCTTTAAAGGAGATTTAACTTCTCAAATATTTACGAAGAGCAAATCTTCATGCTTGTAGAAGATATTAGCAAGCTAAATATGTGAAAGGTTATAGGGCTGGGGGAGTGTTACTAAGTGCTGGGAAACTTGTGATTCAGTTCCTAACACCAGAGAAGAGTAACGGAACATGTGAGTGAGTGAGTAAGTGAATGAATGAATGAATGAATGAATGAATGAATGGTCCTAGGAAGAACTACACTGACACCATACACTGACACCATACACTCAATGTGTACTGTAGTCATTTTTATGTTCAGCTGCGTGTTTAAAACCAAGGAGAGTGTTTACTACCATTACCCAGTCTTTCTTTCCTCCAGAGGTTCTAAATTAATTGATTGAGGTGGAGCCGGGGTATTGATAGTCTCAAAATCATTTCCTCCTATATCTAATTTAGTCAGAACTGTTAACAGTTGCATCAACTAAACATCTAGCTTCTGACTCTTTATGGATACTGTCTGTGTGGTCACCAGATCTGCTTTGGTGTGTGTCCTCTCAGGTCTGAATTCTATCACACACAGCCCTTCAAATATTCAACAGTATTTCTTCCTCAAGATATAACTTTTTAAAAATATTCCTAACTTCATCAGTCTTTAGAATTCCTTCCCCATTTTGCTGATCCCCACTTCTTTGAATTGCCCTTGTTTGCCACTATCACTCTTAAATAGGATGCCCTAGCACTTAACCGTCATTTTGGCTCTCTGTGTGTGATGTCCAGCACAGGATGCAGAGGACAGAGAGACAGAATGGTGCTGTAGCTCCTTGTTCTGAACTATATCTACTTGGGTTTTTAATGGTTAAGTTGACCTTGGCGCTTTTGACTGCATGAAGTCAGCTAAGGCTCTTAGCTCCTTTTCATGTGAACTATACTTAAATTAGACCTCCCCTATTCCATGATTGTACGTTTTCCTTTCCTAGTTCTAGGATTTACACTTAGGAAACAAAAGACAAGTGTATCAGTTAGTTATTCTACACATCTGCATATATAACATGGCTAAACTCAGTGCCAGGTTTTTCGTGTGTGTGTGTGTGTGTGTATGTTTGTTGTTTGTTTATGAGATGGGGTCTTGCTATATACTCCAGTCTAGCTTTGAACTTGTTGATCCTCCTGCCCCATCCTACCAGATGTTGCTGGGATTACAAGTATGTACCACCACTTGTATATATAGCAACAGTTTTAAAGAGTGATCTGTGGATTCATTTGAACTTAACAGTTAGTCTTGTTAATTAAGTCCATCTCTCCAGTGTTTCCTTCAATTCATTATTCAAAGCCTACAATTCATAGTTAAGAATCCATTTGACTTAACAGCCTGTCATAATGTCCCTATTCAGTATTTCATCAAATGTTTCCCTAAAATTAGATTTATTCTGTCAAAATATTCTACTGGACTACTAGTTTAAAATGAAATATCAATAGGAAATGAATTTATCATAACATTTATATTTTTATTACATTTATTTATTTACATGTGTGTACACTTGCATACGTGTGTGTGTGTGTTAGGGTCAGAGGATAACCTTTGGGACTTAGTTCTCTCTTTCCACCATGTTATTCCCTCAGTCAAACTCAGGTCATTGGGCTTGAAGCAGGTACTTTTACCCTATGAGCCATCTTACTGGCCTTGTCAAAACACACTCAATGAATGACAGAAATAGAAGAAATGTTTTGTCAAGGAGCAGGTGACTTATGGAAGGTCCTATGTTAGTCTCTGCATGCACAGCTTGCTGTACCCTGCAGTGTTCCTAGTGTGCAGCTCGAGTACCAATTTCAGCTCATCAGGGTAGAATGGCAGAAAAACCTAAAAGGCAGTAGAAAGCTTCTCTACATTGACTCTTCACTTTCCTGTTCCTGGGTAAAATATTGAACCCACAACATTAGCATGTAGCCATTTGTGGATTTGGTGTTCATTTACTGTTCTGCCCAAAGCAAAAAAGAGAGGAGTAATTATTGTTCCTAAGTTAACTGCAAAGAATAATTTTCTTAGAAATTTGGGTATCTTGACTATTTTTCTTTAGAGATCTAGATAACCCCACTATCGCCTATCTTCCTTGCTCCCTTTCTTCCCTCCCTCATTTCCTCCATCCTTGCAGTTTCTCTTGCCCTCATCCCCATTGGCATCTATACATATTCAGAGTTACCCCAGCTTGCTCTGAGTGAATCAGCACAGAGAGCTTTTATATGTTAAGGCAGAGACATATATGGTCAGTCTTTAAATTTGCAGATGAAGAAACTGAGGCATAGGAAGGGGAAGTTTTGCTGTAGCTCTGTATGTTTGCACAGTATTGACAGTACTGAGTACATTAAAGCATTTAGTAAATGCTTGGTTACTACTTGCCCCACTCCCACCTCCCCATTCCTTCTTTCTTCACCTAGGAATTGGATTTTACCTTTCTTATTCCCAGGCTCTGCCCCGGGGCACTCATTGCTTTAACAGTGTTGCAAATGGAACAGATTTTTCAAGAATACCTATTACTTTAGAAAAGCTCCAGTGATACAGTAGGAGCTGAGATAACCAGGTTTATTTTTCCTTCTCTTGACTTATAGGAAAATAAGCTCCTTTTCCCCTCCTGCTTTAAAAAATTGATTTTAAACAGTGCAGTAAAGAAGAAGAAAAGAGTTTCCAGAGACTAAATAGCCGTGAGCCCATCTGCTTACACCTCACCAGAATGTCCGCATCTTCCAGTGAAATTTGATGGTCCCACTGGAACATGTCTGCTACTACCTGGTGAGATACATCATCAGCAGTGATGGGTTTAATTACATTCATTGTACTGTATGTATGGGGAATGAAAGTATACTTCAATACATTTCAGAAATATCTTCAGTGGCAGTTATAGAAACAGAATGGCTTTTTAAAAAATAAATACATTTAGCCAGGCAGACCAGGCTATTCTTCAATGTTTTGGTTAATTAGTTCTGATGCTGTGTGAGTCTTAACAATTTAGAAGTCTGTGGTTTTCTGGTCGAAAGGTAGAGTAATTTGAGTGCAGTTGTTTTTGAGCTTCCCTGGTCCCTCTGCTCCAATGCTTCTTCATCTCCGTTTTCTATTTTGTAGCATATTTTGTATGGATTGCCTAATACTTGTTTACTTTTACATGGCTTGTCTTCTTGTCTCATATCCTAAAATCCATTTCTATGAATACTTCATTGTTTTTCATACCTGTGCTTTTAACAAGATCTTTTCATTTTCTGGAGGTGAAGATTGAATGCTTGTATTTTGTTTGTTTGTTTTTTTTTTCATACATGGTTTCTCTGTGTAACAGTCTTTCTTGGCTATCCTGGAACTGGCCTCGAACTCACAGAGATCTGCCTGTCTCTGCCTCCTAAGGCTGGGATAAAAGCATGCGCCACTACTGCCTGGCAATTGAATACTTGTAGAACCAGAAACTATGTGTGGAAATACTATATAGAACTGTACAGTCATAAAGCCTTGTGACAAATAGATGAAGGTATGATTACTAGTAGAATTAGCTACCTCCTGAGCAGTACAAAATATGAAGAACTAAAATAACCCACGAGATGGGATTTGGCTGTATTCAGAGCTGTGACAATAAAGGGCAAGAACAAAAATCATAAAGAATTAAAACCTTAAGCTGTCTAAGTAACTGTTTAGACAGTGCTTATAAACTGTTTTCTACAGCTTCCAAACAATTACTTTTTATACTATGTGCTATCTCAGTCATTTTCCTGAGAATTAACATTATTAAGAGACTGGGTGGAGGGTATCACACTTCAGAAAGAATGCTGATGTCTAACTTTAGGGCCAACAGAATTTTTTTTTTTTTTTTTGGTTTTTCGAGACAGGGTTTCCCTGTAGTTTCTAGAGCCTACCCTGGAACTAGCTCTTGTAGACCAGGCTGGCCTCGAACTCAGAGATCTGCCTGCCTCTGCCTCCCAAGTGCTGGGGGGCCAACAGAATGTTAAACATTGTCTGTTCATAGGGAACTTAGGAACCTCTAAAAATGTTCAAGTATTTGTTTATGGGCACATGCATATAAACAGCTGCACACACACATGTATGAAGTTGCCCCTTAAAGTGTACTAAATGTCAAGGAATTGTAAGAAAATAGTGTACTGGTTGCTGAAGTATTTATTACAGGTAAAAGTCATGGTTAATGAATGATGGAACTTTTGATTAGAATTATTATTACTATACTTCATCTTATGAAAGCTTCAGAGAAAGTGGATCATAGGTATCTATCAAGCAGGCCTAAGTTAGCACAAGTAAGATACAAGTCAACTAATGTATGACTTATATTTTGAAATACAATACATTGATATTTACTATAAGTATGAAAAGTATCAAAAGTACCTTGTATGAATTTTTTAAATTATTTTTTATTTTTTTTATTTTTCAAGACAGGGTTTCTCTGTAGCTTTGGAGCTGGTCCTGGAACTTTCTCTGTAGATCAGGCTGATCCTGAACTCACAGAGATAGATCCATCTGTCTCTGCCTTCCGAGTCCTAGGATTAAAGGCATGTGCCACCGTTGCCCAGCATATGTTTTCATTTGGTTAGGTTGTACTTGAAGTTGTATGGATATCCTGTTCATTGTGTAACAAGGGTCTATTTTAGGTTGAAATTCATGAGACTGTCTTAGAGGTGGTGGTGAGATTAGATATTAGTTTTTTGTTTTTTGGGTTTTTTTTTTTTTTTTTTTTGGCTGGGGGTGGTAGGAGGAAATGCAACGTGCAAATAGAATGCTTTGAAGAAACCAGAATTATTATTCTGGCTAGAGTTCAGAAATGGGTCTGAAAAGTGGCATGGTGCAAACAGAAACCAGAATTTATGGGATTTGGTATGTGATGAGAAGGTTTATAAGAAGCATGTTGGTAATGTTGAGCATTTTTAAACAAGAGAAAAGTGTTTGGGGTCACATTTCATAGGGGTCTATTTAGTTTCTACAGGAGGATATCAGGCAGGACAAATACAGGTGTTTTAACAAGATGATGGCACTAGAAATATGAAAAGTGGACTGATTTACTGTATTTAATTACTTGAGTATGTTAAGTTCTATGGTTGCATATGTGATAGTGAGGCAGAATAAACCACACACCAGCATGATCATTTTTGGGTGGGTTGAATGTTATAGCAATATCTTAGCCTGTTTAGACTGGTGTAAGAAAATATCATAGATTGGATAAGTTATAAATAACAGAGGTTTATTTCTTACTCTTCAGGAGATGAAGCAGATAAGATAGTCTAGTAAGGTCTCATCTCCTGGCTCTGGATCACACTTTCCTACTCTGTACTTACATAGTGAAAAGAGCCAGGTAGCTCTTTGAGTTCTTTTAACAAACGAAGGCACTAATGTAGCCATGAGCTCTCTGCCTTCCTGACTTCTCCCAATGACCCTATCCTAAAATCCCTCCCCTCAAGGAATAGGATTTCAACATAAAAATTTTAGATGTATGTAAACCTTCAAATCATAGCAAGTGACAACTACAGGAACAGGGGAAGCCCCAAGTACATCTGGGGCTTTAAGGGGAAACACGGTATGTTTAAATTCCAGTATCCAAGTGTCTGTGAGATAAGCAGGTTGAAGTACTCATTTAAAAGTAAAATGTGTCTGGGCTTTGGAAGAGAGAAATGGGCTTGAAATACAAATTTGACAGTCGTCCGCATGTGATACCTGAAGCCCTCAGATCAACTCAGGAAAACAGAATAATGAAGGCTGACTGTGGAACTCCAGCCCAAGGCATTGCTAAGGACACATCCTACAGCACAGGACGGCATTTCGATCATTGCTTCTTACTAGTTTTGCTGTATGTTTATGTTGATCTGTTTATTGAGGTAGTTGTAGACTTACATGTGGTTATAAAAAAGAATGCAAATATTTCCTATGCCTGCTACTTGGGTTCCACCCACGATCACTTACTTCACATGGCTTACAGAGTACCTGCATACTACAGTCAACCATTCCAGCATCCCAGGAACCCCTGTCATTACCCATATTATAGGCACATCTGCTTCCCTTTTCCTCAGCCCTTTACAACTTTTTGGAAACAATGTCTGTTCCTGTCTATATTTTGTCATTTCAAAACTGCTTTAGAAATAAAGTTACATAGTAGGTGAGTAGTCTCTTGAGACTGACTCGTGAAGTCAGAATACTTTCTGGAGAGTCATGTAAATTGTGTGTGTATCAGCAGTTCCTTTTTTATTGCTGACTAGTATTCCTTATTCTGGAGATATCATAGTTTATTAATTTTCTTAAAAACATGCAGGGTATTTTGAATATGGAGCCATCATGAATAAAGATGCCACCAACATTCATGTACATGTTTTTGTCATTAATTAATTAAATCTGTGTCTGTGTCTGTCTCCATGGATATCTGCTTACTTCAATGCCATTTATTTGGAAAGCTGTCGTTACTTTTGTTGTTACCTTTCTTAAAAATAAGATAAGAATATTTGTGTGAGTTTATTTTGGGTTTCTCTATTATTTTATTGTTCTAGATGTTTCTGATATGCATTCTTATTGCATATTGCTATAGTTGCATGTCTTAAAATCAAGAACATTTATTATTTCTTTATTAATTTTTTAATTGTTTTTAGTGATCCCAGTTCCTTTGGCTTTCTGTGCCTCTACAAAAATTTTACTGGGATCTTTTTTATTGGAACTGTTTTAAGTCTGTGTATCAATTTGAGCTGTCTCTTGGTATGTGTTTCTTGGACATTTGAAAAGTAATGTATATTTACTGCTGTTGGGTCAAATAAGTAGTCTGTAAAGGTCAATGAGATAACTGTTGATTGATAAGGTCACTGAGTTATTGTGTATGTTGATTTTCTGCCTAATTGTTCTGTCAGTTACTGAATAAGAGTATTGCTGTTTTTCACTGTTGTTTGTTGTAGGTTTGCCTGTAAATCGTTTCAGTTCTGTACATTTTTCACATTACACGTGTTTAGGATTGGCATATTTGTAGAGCTTATGATCCTTTTGTCATGTATAATGTCCCTGTCTCTTATAAATTGCCTTTGTTCTGAAGTATGTTATCTGATTAAAGTAGTATTCTTATTATATTTTGAGGGATCTTTATATAGCATAATATTTCTTTTCATTTACTTTTAATTTACCTGTCATCGTCTTTTTGAAATAAGTTGCTAATAGATTATATAGTTACATTCCATTTTTAATGTCTACAGATCTATTTTAATTATATTTATTTCCCTTTGCATTTATTTTATAATTTGTAATATTTTTTAAGCTTTATTTTATTGTGTTACTATTTGGCCTGCATGTCTGTGTATGCACTGCTTGCATGAAGAGGCAAGAAGAGGGCATTGAATCCTTCGGGACTGGAATTAGACATGTTTTGAGCCACCATATGGGTACTGGGAATAAAAGCCAGGTCTTCTGAAAGAGTATTCACTACACTTAACGACTGAGCCATTTCTTAGGCCCCTGTAATATTGTGTTAAATACTTTTCCATATATATTTAGAAACACTTTAGACAGTCATAGGATTTTATCATGATATAGAAAACTCAAAAGAAGATTGAGGGCATCCTTAGTATTTATTTATGTTTTGTTATCACGTTTCAAGGTATTTCTTTTTCATATTCCAGTGTTCTTTCTTTTTTCTGTATGTTTAGTGAATTTCTCTAGCTATCCTTTTAGGGTAAGTCTACTGTTAAACATTTTTCTGAATTCCTTTTTGTCTGAAGCTGCCAGTATCTTGCCATCCCAAAGGATACTTTGGCTGGGTGTGGGATCCTAGGTTTGTCTTTTATTTCTTTCAGTACTTAAAAATCGCATAGCTTCTGTCCTGTGTGAGTTTTGATAAGAAATTTGTTGTACTGTGGACTGTTCTTTAAGAGAAGGAGAGATGATTAATTTCAGAAGTTTGACTGTGAGTCAGTATTTGTGTGTGTGGAGAGGGATGGGATAAACCCAAACATGGAATTTTTTCTGTCATTATTTTATAGTCCTCTTACTTCCTCCCTCCTTTCTGGATTAGATCTATTTATTATTGTTCCACAATTTCCCTGAAGCCTTGTTTAATTTTTAAAAAAGTATTATTTATTTTTTGTTCATATCGGGTAATTTTTATTCTATTATTCTTTTTCCTTTTTTTTTTTTTTTTTTTGGTTTTTCGAGACAGGGTTTCTCTGTGGCTTTGGAGCCTGTCCTGGAACTAGCTCTTGTAGACCAGGCTGGTCTCGAACTCACAGAGATCCGCCTGCCTCTGCCTCCCGAGTGCTGGGATTAAAGGCGTGCGCCACCACCGCCCGGCTCTATTATTCTTTTCTCTGACTTATGTATTCAACTGCTAAACACATTTGTTACCTTGCTTTGCTGTTCAGTTCCAGAATTTTTATTTGGCTTTTTTTTTATATTTTGTTTCTTTGCTGAGATAGTATTCATTTGTTTCAGCCAAATTCACAGTTAGTCACTGGAGCGTTTTATATTTAATCCTAACATGTCTCTCAATCTCGACTCTCACATGTGTATATTATTTAAGTGGAGATGCTCTTTGTTTTGATAGTTTTTGTGGTTGAGACTTGGATCCTTTGACGTGTTTCAGTGCTGTGGCTCTCACTGAAATCCTTTCTGTAATCTCTGACAGTGATCTAGCTGTAGGAAGAGTGAAACCATCTCATTACTGCATGGTGAGATTGCTTCACTCCCTTCTGTCCTCTAGTGACACACGAAGAAGACAGGGGCCCGAGTTACTGCTGTGCAAGGGATTCCCACCCTCTCAGGCTTCCATTGATCACATCCTTGCTAGAAAGGATAGAAGGGCTTCTTCACCCTTGCTATCTGTCTGACTTTCGTTGATGCAGTGGACTAGGGTGGGAAAAGGGGAGTTACCTTACTACTGCCAAGCAGTGGCCAACATTTTGATTGTCCACTAGGCTGCCTGTTACTCCATGCAAACAGACATAGATGGGAGGTATTACTCTTAGGTGGCTAGAAGTTCTTTGTCTTTTAATGGTCTACCTTGACTATATATATGAATGGTGGGGTTCAAATCCCTAATTCTTACATGTCTTTCTCTGCACTGCTTCAGTTTGTGGGTTGTGGCTTACCTTTATAGTCAGTCAAAGGCGGAAGTCCAAGTGTTCTGTACTTAGTTTTATCTAGCAGTAGTAAATGTGGGGCCACAGATTTTTTTTTTCTTTTCCTGTGAGACGTTTGGCTTTCTTGCAATAATTATTAATTTTCTGGGTTGCTCTACTGCCTCTTCATTGGTTTTTTTGGCTAGGGAAAGCTAGTTTTGTTGGGCCCTTGGGCCTTTGCTTTTTTGGCATTTCTGGATGATCAGCTTCTTCACTTTCAAGACTAAAAGACATGAGGGAAAAAGAAAAAGTAAAACAGAGAACTCATCAGTGTGTTTCTTTTTAGAATCGTGTGTGTGTGTGTGTGTGTGTGTGTTGATAATGGGAATCATTATGTAGCCCAGACCAATCTTGAAGTCACTAGGTAGCCTAACCTAGCCTTAAATTCAGAAGTCTTTTCTCTCAGCCTTCCAGGTGTATTGTCTAGCAGTTTTCATTGTATTGAGTGAAAAGAATAGGGACACATGCACTTTTCCCCTTTATTTTGAAAGTGAAATCCCCTCATCTTTTCAATATTCCAATGACTAAAATCACTTTTATGGATAGATTAAAAAGAACACAGCTTAGAATTCCAGGTGGAATTCTTAACATTGCAATGGATCTTTGAAAGACAGAGAGATTCTCCTCTGGTAATTTAGATATCTTTCTGCTGAAGACCTGAGTTACTGCCTGATGACAGGCAGTGAGTGACACAGGGTTCTTTGATTTTTCTCTCTATGTGCTATTTTGGTCTTGGTTTTGAGTGTACAGTGGAAAAAGAAATATATTTGGTAGGATTACACCTTTGTAAGTCATTTTCAGCACCATAGCAGCTCACTCAGTTCCACTAGCCTTAAGGTCAGTGGGCCAAATGCACTTTAGTCAATCAGCTGAAGCAATGCATTCTTTATAAATGCCTTTTTCCTAAAAATTCCAGAAACTTAACTTCTGTCTTTTTAAAGCTTTGGGCATTGCCTTGGAAAAAACCCCCACAACAACTCAAACAAATAAATAAACAAAAACCAAATGAAAATTTGGGCTTTGAAAGCTTTTTGTAATTTAAGTTAGTTGTTAGTAATGTTGATTTTAGCTTTATGAATGTGAACATATATAGATGTCATATGAGAGTAACACAATGTTAAATTTAAAGAAGTTTATTAACCTCCTTCAAATTCTCTCGTATTGTTCATATGTAGTCACTCTATCCTTACTCTTGGTAACCACTGTCTAGTCTTCATGACTATGGGTTATTTTATGTCATATGAAGTGAATCATATGGTAGTTTGCTCTTCAAATTGACTTCATATAGTACCTGTGATTTATCTACATTTTTGCATATACCCAGTCTAATTTTTGTATGTGTGCTGAGCAGTATTCCAGTACATACATAAACATAGACACATATACTCAAACACATACACACTTACATATACAAATAGAGAAATACATTATTTATACAAAGAGGAAATTATCTGTTTATCCATCAAGTTGTTTTCAATTTATGGTAATTCTAGTTACAAACACTATAAACGCTTATATGTAGGTGTTTGGCATGAGCTTTAACTTATCCAAATTAATATCTAAGAGTGGGCTTCTGTGGTTACTAGTAGCCACACTTTCCCCAAGTTACTATACCATTTTATTCTTAAGTTTTTTCTATTGGTCTACCCCTTTTTAGAATATTGGTCCTTCCTTGTTAAAACAGCCTTAAAATAAAAAAAAAAATGTGTTTGGGTATTTTTGCCTGCATACACACACATATGTACCTATGGGTGTATATGGTTCTTGTGGAAGGCAGAAGAAAGTGAGTTATAGATGGTTGTGAGCCACTGTGTGAGTGCTAGGAGCCAAATCCAGATCTTCTGCAAGACCCCAAGTGTCTTAACTGCTGACTCATGTGCCAGCCCCATGAAAATATTCTTATAGGGAGGGCTTCCTCAAACACTTCTGTCAGATCATTCTTATCTGTTATTTCTGACTGGTAGCAGTTGATTGGCTCACTGCACAACTTAAGATCTTTCTAGTTTCTTTTTATTTGTATTGATTAATTTTGGCTTTTATTCTAGTCATACTTGTTACTGTGTTATGTAGACAGTGGAATCCTTTTAAATTATTCTCTGTGAAATACCGAGAATTTCCTTTCAATAGATAGTTGACTCAGTTAAGGATTCAAGTTCTGAGCAGCCCTCTGAAATTGTTCCCATATCAGTTTACATATCAGAGTCTGTTCAGCTTTTGCCCACTTATTTGAACATGCAGTGGCAACTTTGAAATAGGATCATCTGTCGTAGAGTTCACTTTTCAGTTTTTGTATAAAAACTTGAATTATTTAGAGTCAGAGCACACCTGTATGGTTGAGACCAAAAATTAGGAGCTTGAAGGAATCACTTTCCCTAACCCTTTCCTTTCTGCCCTCTCTCTAGGACCTTGTTTCTGATCTGATTAAAAAGCTATGGTCTTTAATTACCATGAGCTTCCAATGCAGTTCTCATGACTGTACCTGTCTGGTGATAAGCAGTACATAGATAAGAGAACAAAGCAACAGGGGCTTGCCTCACCCTCTTGGGACCAGTCTTCCACCAATCAGATGAAGGCTCCCTCCTGCAGATTTTGTGTTTGTGGCTTCTGGTTTTGCTGCTTCCTCCTGCCACTACAGAAAGACCTGAGCCCAAATACACAAGAGAATTGAGGAAATGGTCCTTCAAAGTTTATTCTTCTCCTGTTTTCCAGTGACTTTTAGCTGCTATGTGCAATCTGTAAAGTTTTATAACTATTTGTAGTGAAATAGATAAGGTAGAGTGGGCTATTCTCTCATACATAGAAGGGAAGCCCACTGGGCTGGGCTTGCATTGTGCTTCATTACCAGAAAGGAAGACTAGAAGGAGACTCAGAGTTTATGGGGTCTGAACAGTTTGGAGACCTCTTTAAAGGAGGCTATGGATATGAAATTAGGTGCAGTGTTTGGAAGGGACTGTGAGAGCAAAGCTTAAGTTCCACGTATTTCAGTATGACCCTGCCTTTGTGAAAATGATACAGCATAATTAAGTACTACTTGTAGGTTGGGAACTGTACAGTGTGGTTCTTATTTATCTTCACTTCATATTCATAAAAGTGTAACATTTTTGATCCTGCTTTACTGGTGAGAAAAAGATTTTTGAGCAGAGATTTTTAGACTTTAAATTCCAAAAGTAAGCTGAGCTTGATAATGCATATTTGTAATCTTAATACTCAAGAGACTGAAACAGGAAGATTGTCACAAGTTCAGTGCCTAACTTGGCTACAAAGTTGAGGCTAGTCTGGTTTATATAGTGAGACCCAACCTCACAAATGAAACAAAAACTTCCCATAAAAACCAAGCATACCAATTTCAATAGTGTGGAATTTGGCTGCATGTAGTACTCAAGCTTATATCCACGCAGGGCTCAGACGCCAGATTTCTTAAATTCACCTTTGGCCCTGCTGTTACCATTCTGACCTTGAGAAAATCCCTTAACTCACCTTTACTTCTGCATCTGTAAGTTGGGCTGTAGAGCCTGCACTTGTAACATTAAATGGCTGAAACAGCATTTAGATAGAATAACTTCTGCTCCTGAGAGTGCTCTTTTTCTACCATGGAGAAGAGTGCATTTAGGTGAATTAAGTTGAACTTTACTTCTTGTGTTTATCAGCATAACTTCTTGAGCTCCTAAGACAGGTTATGAGAAAAAGATTTTTTTGCTTATAAATAATTTTTGGCCATATTAAAGGTTTGGGAACTAGGCTGAGACATGATTATTGGTAAAAATAGGCTCAGATAATAAAACAGATATCTAATCAATAATATTTTTGCATTTTGTCAAGCATCTAGAAATTGTCAAGCATGTAGAGTTTAGGAACTTAAATTCTAAATTTATTTAATGAAGTTTAAGAAACATTTTTTGCATTTTCCTTTTTTATTGATTTTTATTGAGCTCTAAATTTTTCTCTGCTTCCCTCCATGCCTCTCCCCTTCCCTTCAACCCCCTCCCATGGTCCCCATGCTCCCAGTTTATTCAGGAGATCTTGTCTTTTTCTACTTCCCATGTAGATTAGATCTATATATGTCTTTCTTATGGTCCTCATTGTTGTCTAGGTTCTCTGGGATTGTGATTTGTAGGCTGGTTTTCTTTGCTTCATGTTTAAAAACCACTTATGAGTGAGTACATGTGATAATTGTCTTTCTGGGTCTGGGTTACCTCACTCAAAATGATGTTTTCTAGCTCCATCCATTTTCCTGCAACATTCAAGATGTCATTATTTTTTCCTGCTGTGTGGTACTCCATTGTGTAAATGTACTGCATTTTCCTTACCCATTCTTTGGTTGATTTGCATTTAGGTTGTTTACAGGTTCGGGCTATGACAAACAATGCTGCTATGAACATATCCTTGTGGAACGATTTAACATTCTTTGGAAAGAAACATATTTTTATAAGGTGGTAGGTGAAAGTACAGTGAACGTTTAAAGAAGAAAGATCATGTTCCTGTGACTGGTAGGAGGGCTGCATTTCTCTAATTGCTCTATTTACTATTGCTGTCAGGTCCACCTTATTTATAATTTATAAATCAAACTGCGATTTAGTACATATCATATATAGAGAGTTAAGTGCTATTTTGTCTTCAGACATTCACTAAGGACATAGCCTTATAGATGGGGGATGTGCTAATGCTATACACTTTAATAAGACTATTTTATCTCACAGTTGTGTGAGTCAAGAATTTGGGAGTAGCTTCTTTGAGTGATTCTGTCCTCATGGGAAGACAAGATGTCAGCTTTCATTTGGAACCTTGAGTGGGGCTGGGGATTGTTGTGTGTTAGTTCACTCATGTACCTGGTTTGTAGGAACCCATGTTAGTCAGCTTTCTGTCACTGTAACGAATGCCCAAGGTAATAAACTTCTGGAGAGGAAAGCTATGTTTTGGCTCAGGGACTCAGAGTTTCAATCCCATGATTGATGGGACCTATGGTGGTACATCTTGGCAGAAGTCGGAGGTAGAGCAGGAACACTCATCGTTGGCACTGGGATGGAAGAGAAGGAGAAGGTCATAGTCTATCAAAGGGAATGGTTTCCTCCTCCTGGGCACTGCCTCTTCGAATTTCACTAGCTCCTAGCAGCACCAGGCTAAGTATCAAACCATTAATACATGAACCTTATGAGGTCATTCCAGATTCAAACTGTAATGGTACATTGCCATGACAGTGATAGAAGTATGGCTTATTTGAAGATAACTCGTTCAGTTATTTAGAAAATAATGCATAACAGGAATATATGATTAATTATTGTTTGTTGTCAAATCCCCACAATTTTCCTACTTAATGTCTTGCTTTATTTTTAGTATCTGAAAGGTTTTTCTTTTCCTTTTTAAATAAATACCCATCTAAATATTAAGTATTTTTAATGAAATGTTTTTTCTCATAGTAATAACAATATTACAGCACTGGAAATGCCAATCACATTACTGCATCTGGAGTCTGACTTTTTAACTTGTTTATTAACTGAGATGTTTTTCTTTTCACATAGGAATAAAAACTAGTCCATAAAGAAATGTTATCTAATACACTCAGCAATCTGTCATGACACATTATTAATATATGTCTGTCAGTCTGTCTGTCTATCCATCCATCCTTCCATCCATTTTTCCTTCCTTCCTTCCATCCATCCGTCTGTCTATCTATGTATACATATTTGGCCACTGGAGGGCTCCATAGTTTAAAATTTTCATGAAAAATTGTTCACCGTAGCAGTTTTAACTAGAATAACTAGAAAAGATAAAATGTAGTCTACATTTTTTGAGTAAAATTGGTAGTGAGTTGAATCACTGAATCAATTGATTATAAATGAAAATTAAATGCACATACAGGTTATGTATGTTTTACAAGTGTTTTTGTATTATTTTATTGGGTTGAAAATAAAACATATTACCCAGTTCCTTAAATCAGTTTTTAAAGTCTGATCTCAAAATATAGAACTGATTTGTTACAACTTCTTAGAGAAAGAAGTCAATAGCTGAAATTGTTATTGCTTATCTCTTGTTTATGTATCTTGTACAATTTTTATGAGTAACTTTCTTGTGTTCTTTTAGGTGATTCTTTTCACCTAGTTTAATGAACTCCAACAATCTCAGTGTTATAATAATTGAATAAAACAGTAGGAAACATTTTGAAATTTAACTAAAACCAAGAAAAAGATGTTATATTTGTCAGTGCTTAACCAGTACTTGTAGTTGGACTTTTTCTGTTCTGCTAACCAGCTCCCAAATCACCACACAGAGACTACTTATTAATTATGAAAGCTTGGCTAATAACTTAGACTTGCTCATATAACTTAAATTAACCCATTTCTCTTGACTTCTTTTCTGCCTTTATTACCTCCCTCTATAGTGGTCACACTGCTAGCTCTGCATCTCGTGGCATCTCCACCTTCTTCTTCCCTATGTTCTCTCTGTCCTGAAAATCCTGCCTAGCTATTGGTTGTTCAGCTTTTTATTAAACCAATCACAGTGGCATGTCTTTACACAGTGTAATCAAATAACTTTCAACATGTGCTCTTAGGTACTGTGGAAACAGAGTGAAGTAGGAAGATCCTAAATTCAAAGCCAGCCATAAAAGTAACATCTATTGATTTTTATTGTGTTGAAATTCTTAAAATATGAGCTGGGGAGGTGGCCCAGCAAGTAAAGGTGCTTGCTGCCAAGCCTAAGGACCTGAGTTCCATCCACAGTACTGAACCAAAAGAGAAAAGTTCTTGCTAAGTTGTTCTCACCTCCACACATGTCATCCTCCTCCCTGCAAGTGAATACATAACTCATTTAAAAGTACGTTAAGTGGTACAATTTTTTTGTTTTAGATACATAGTTTATGCTGTTTTGATCTGAAAACTTGCTTTCAGAACATCTCCTTTATGCAGGTAGAGTAGGAACAGACAAGGAAGAAGAGTTAGAAACTCAAAAACAGCATTTCTTTATCATATAGAAAAATTCTATAGGGAAATTCTATCCTGTTCTCAAAAACAGTGTTTTTACTTCCTTGCTCTTCCCCACTTGAAAGAAGTGTTTTGATTTTGTTATAATTGCAAAGTGTTTACTTTTTAAATGTTTGATCTGAGCCCTGAAAGCCTGCAATTTCTAAAGCAGCTGCTCAGATTTGGGTTCCTTCCTACTGAGCTTGCAGAGCTGAGGGTGCATGTTTTAGGGCATTTAGCTGAAGGTCCCCAGTTCTTGAGTAGCTTTGTCCTTTAGCACTTCCTCTTCACAGACGGAAACTGAAGTGCAAATTAATTGTTAATGAGGAGGAAACAGACAAGTGAAATCTAGTAACAACAGAAGAACCTGTGTACCTGATCATTTGAAAACTACTCTGAATGTGTGAATATGAATATATAAATGCTTTCTTTTTAAAAATAGTTGATAGCAAAGCATTAATATAAAATCAAAAATGAACCCCACAAATGAATCATTGTAGCTGACAGTCCCTTCTTAGTACTGAGTGTTTACCTGCCAGGCAGTAATGTGGAATGATTATTTCCTTTTTAAAGCCACTGTTAAATAAGCTGGGTAGCCTCAGAGCCATTTTCTACCTTCATTTACAGGACTCATTAATACACCAGACAATAATTGTCATTTGGGGCATGGGATACTTAGTTATCTTTATTGTGGAATTTTAAGTGTAAGAAAATATTCTCTGTGGGGAAAAAAATCTCTCAGGAGGACAATTATAAAGCATGTTAATCCTACCAAGATATTAACCTCATGATCTTCAGTTCTGGGGTGCATTCTGTTCCTTGAAAGTTAAACTAAAAATACTCAGGAAGACAAGTTTCAAGAGGTAATGAGATGAAATAGTGAGCCAGTGTCCATAAGGTACAAATTAGAAAATAAATCCTTCATCAAATGTAAATGACAAATCCTTCGCTGTCTTATAATTAGTTTCTTGTTCTTTGGGGACATTAATAAAATACTAGTTTAAAAAATACAAAACCCTTTTATGCACATAGGAAAGCCTGTGTGAATGATTTACCCATTTAATTTGTACTCCAGGAGGTTTTCCTCTTATGTGTATAACTGATAAGTGTATCTATATCAATTGGTAGCTCTGTGTTCTTAATATATAAAAGGGTAGGAAGGCTTATATCAGTTACTGTAATAATTTTTTCATTTATTTTATGTGTGTGAATTTATGTTTTTGTACCATGTACATGGCCTGGTACCTGCAGAGATTAGAAGAGGGAGTCAGATTCCTGAAACTAGAGTTCTGGACAGTGAGCCATCATGTGGATTCTGGGAACAGAACCTGGGTACTCTTAAAGAACAAGCACTCTTTAACTGCTAAGACATCTCTCTAGCCTCCTATGTAATATTTTCTGGTAGAGTCTATTGTACATAAAGTGCCTTGGTTTCCAAAGGGCAGTTTAATGACAATAGTTAATAGTACTATTACTTGACTCTCTTGTGTTAATCTTGCTTTAGTTTGTTGCAACAATGAACATAAGGCTATGTTGCTGAATTATATTAATATGAAGTCGTATGTATGAAAACTTCTGTCTGTCGAGACAGGCATATGATCAGTTCCTAGTTCCTTCAACAATTTGACTAATACTAATATTAACTGTGATACAAAGTGTGAGTTACCCGGATCTCCCTTTGATGCTTTTCTGTACTCAGAATAGACAGGGGTTCCCTAGGCACTGCTGCTCTTAGGTATAATGGATTACAGGTGTCCAGGCCTCTAGTTCTTTTACTTTGATTTTTGAAAATTGTGTAATTTTGAAATCTTTGGATCTGAGTTGAGGCCTCTGTTCTCTGTATGAGTATTCATGTAATAATAACTTATTATATTTCTGCTTACCTATTTCCACTGATAGAGAAATATTCAAGATCAACTCACTTTACTTTTTGGACAGGCTTGATATCGAGTGTCTCAAACTTCCTGCTAGAAACAGGTGCTAATTAAGTTTAGTTTTAAGCTCTGAAATCACTATACAAAATTATGTATGCGGCCATTCTCTTATGAGACTCCAAAGAAATATATAAACAACATCTTTCCTTCAAACCTTCTGGTCCCGGGGCTTTCCATTACTTACCAATGATCTTCTCTAGAGGCATTTTGAGTTCTTTACTTTCTCCTTTGACATCTGCAACACTGGGTAAAGTGGACTTTTGTTTCTTTTTCCTGGAAAGTGTATTTGCTAAATCCAGCTTATTTTGAGGGACTGTACAAAGCTGATCCTTTTGCATGTTATTTTGCATTTCCTTTCTGTTAAAGTAGGCACCTCCATCCTCTTCCATTGAATGCTTATTCATCCCACTTGGCACTATTTAGCTTAGATTGTATGTGTTACTTTTTAGTGTTATAAACAGATAAAATATCTGTGCTTACGTATACATCAGTAGATTTATTTATAGTCTGCATACTCCACAGTTGAACTTTTTTAATTCAGATGAAATGTCTGTTAGTCTGCTTTGAATTTTTGTTCTGGAACTTCCAAAGAGAAACCTAGAGTTTTCCTGTTAACAGTGTTGCTCGTCTGCACTGGTGGTAGGCGCATCATGCGCCATGCTCAGTTCTGCAAAATGAGTACACATACAGAGAACTTAGTAATCATGTTCAAGTGGTTGCTTTGGGTGGAAGGAGGATAATCGGAGTGGAGTGTGAGATAAAGAGAACTTAGTTATTAAAATACTTTTTAAAAAAATCAGTAGTATCAGATTGTGTTGCAGATTTAACTAAACAAGTAGACTTGAATTTTGACCTTGTTGAAGTCTGCTTTATAGTGTACTTAGAATGAGTCTCAAGTTGTAATATGACACTCTTGATATTCATTAGATTCATTGAAATCTACGAACCAGGTATCAAAATTGGGATCCAACATGTTACTCTTCACTCCAAAATATAATTAAAGTTTGGTTATAGTTATATGTCACAGCAAGTTCTGACAGTTTCAGACCACTGGAAAAGCTTTGTTGATGTAGCCAAGATTGAGAAAAGTGCATTTATTAGTACTACTTTTTTTTAAAATTCCTCTTACTGTCACTCTAAGAAAGAAATACTTTTGTTGCTTTTACGTAACAGGTCGTGCTGTCATTGGATTCTGTGTCACCCTAGAGTTCAGCGGTTTGAAGTTCAGAATTTTATTTATGTGTAAACCCTTGTATTACAAATATTGTATGCAATGTATATGAAAAGAGTTTGAATCATATGAGATAATACACGAATTTAATGAACAAAGTACTAGTATACATTAGTGATTTTATGAATAAATATTTATAACAATAATCAGCTCTTTGATTCGTTGTGACTATTTATATAAAAGCAACTCAAGTACTGTAATTACCTTCACAAACTGCAGAGATTCCATTTAAAAGTATGTTCAAAGTCGGGTGTGACTTTTTTTTTGTTTGTTTACATCAATCAATATCTCTATCTATCTATCTATCTATCTATCTATCATCTATCTATCTATCTATCTATCTATCTATCTATCTATCTATCTATCTATCCATCCATCCATACTTTTGTGAGTACATTCCTTCAGAAGGTAACATCTTGAATTCACCATGGGTTATTTTGGAGTAGACTCCTCTTGTGCTCATATCAGGAATACTCGGCTGGTTATAACATGACAGGAGCAAGAGTCTTTCTGCCATATACAGCTAAAAGGTACAAAGGTTTTTTTTTTTTATGGATAGTAGAGGAGTTTTCGTTCCTTTGAATATCACAAATACTTAAAACATTTTCTTTGACAGCTTCATATATGTATATAAACAGTCTCCATCTTATCCATGCCCAATCTCCCTCTTCCTCTAGAATTCCTGCTTCATACTTCCTCTTCCTGTGTTCATATCTTCTTTTTAGTAACACGCCAAGTTTAACTAGTGATATCTTTGCATACATGGGTGTGGGACAGTTCACTGGAGCATAAACCTCTTACAAGCAGCCATACTTCTGTAGAAATTAAAAGATTCTTTTGCTCCTAGGAGTCATCAACTTCCAGTATCTTTTCAGCTAGGGGTGTAGTCTTGTGGGTCTTTCCTCCATTTATACTGGAATGTTGACTGTCTTGATCTTGTGTAGGTCTGTATGCAGGTAACCACAGCAGCTGTGAGTTTGTGACTGAAATAATCATGTCCTGTTTATAAGACAATTTCAGAGTCTTCCTCCCCATTCTCCATTTCTTTCATATTCATTCTCCTTCTCCTCTCCTCCCCTCTACTCCCCTTCTTCTCCTCTCCTCTGTATTCCCTGAACCTTTTAGGGTGATGAGGTGATAAAGATGTCTTATTTAGGACTGAGCTTTCATCTGCCACCTCCTCTTAGACCAGTTATAAGTTTCCACAGTAATTGCTGACTACTTAAAAATGAGGTTATCTGACAAAAGTTAAGAGAAGCACCAATCTATGAATATAAACATAAATATTTAAAAAACAGTTTGACAATATGGCTATTTAGGAAGACATCAGTAGTAAGTTCCCTCTAGGACCTGTGATCTCCCTAGCATGAGCCTTTGTCCAGATTTATGGTACGAGGCATGAATTCCTTCCTATGGAGCAAGCCTCAAATCCAATCACAAAGTAATTGGTTATTCCCCTCATGGTCATGCCACTATTGTACCAGTAGGTGTATCATGACTGGCCAGTTGATATTGCAGTATGCAGGATCTAGCATGGGTGAGACCATTGATGTCTTTTCTTCCCCAGCATCCTGCCTGGCACCTTCTGCACTGTGAAAGTTAGCCAGCAGAGGCATTTCCTAGTAAATCCTAGCTTGATTTCTCTATGTCAACAATATGATTTTTAATAAAAAAATGCATGTTGTTTAAACAAGATCACATAATTTGTGATTATAACTTTATATTTTAAGATTATCTGTATAATTTAATTTAGTAATGAAGGGAAATGAGAAAGACCAATGCCCTTTACTTTTTAGGACAGACCATTTCCCTTTTAAAATAACATAAATTGCTGATTGCTTGACTTTCTTTTTTATCATGTGACTTTTGACTAATTTCTTAATAAGAAAAGAAATTGATGAAGTGAAAGCAGCCATGGGAACTCTTTCTTCTGTCAAAGGACAAGGTCTTGGGTAGAAGTCAAGGTTTCACTAGTGGGATTCACTTGTAGAACCCTTCCTAAAGGAACAGGTGTGAAATCTTAAAATGTGTGTCGGATGGTTTGGCTGAGATTATAGTAACAATTTACTTTCCAGCTTTGTACTCAATGCCATAGAGCTAATGAATTTCTGTAAAGTACCTGGTGGTTCCCTGTCAGTATTCCTGACATAGCTGTTGGTTAGTATGGTTTTATACTCTTGCTAGAAGTGAAACTTAATCTGCCTTAAATGTGTAATTTCCCCTCCCTGAGAAGGTCAGAGGCACATTTGTACAATTCATAGGTACATAAAAGGGGCATTCAGTGCCTCCCTGCCAAGCCATTTGTGTGGACTAATTCCTGGTCATTTTCCACATCTACTTATAGGAACTATAGAAATTCATAGTTCTACTGTGTTCCCTGAAGCAGTAATCTCATGGAAAATGATAATTATGATAAAATATTCATATTATCAAATCAGTTAATGTATACTGAAATTGGTAGGAGTAAAAAGTGGCTACTTAGACTGGTCAGAATTAAACATATGCTGAAGCCACTGAAATTAAAATAGGACCTACAGGAAAACACCATTTGAGAGAGTAGCAATTCATTCTGCATGCAGAGTCTGGGGATATTTAAAGCAAACCTCAGTGTATTCGCAGCGTTATTTCATTGGGTGTTTTTCTATCTTCTGGTATTAACTCCATGATGAGATTACCAAGACAACGCTTATTGAGACTCATTGAGTAGTAAACACTTTGCATTTATATCACCTCCTGACAGTTCTGGTTTCCATTTCTCTTATTCATAGTTTTGGTCTTTTAATTCTTAAGGGAAGATAAGGATGCTATGCCAGTTTTTTTTTTTTTTTTTTTTTTGGGGGGGGTGGGGAGTGAGGAATAGAGAACCCGAGAGACTTTGGAATTGACCCATATTTGCAGGATATGCCTCAGACTGCTAGATTTAACACAGTTCTATGCAAGTGACCGTACCCTGCCATTTAGGAGATTGTGTGCCCAAGAAAAGATTGTTTTCTCATTTGTCTACATTTCATGTTCTACTTTCTGATGTGAGACTTTTGCTGTAGTCAGGTCTGCCTTCTGTCTTCTAACACTTCTCGCAAGCCGTGCTCCTAGTATTGAACACTATGGCTCATCCTTTACCTCTTCCACTCTCTTCCACCCTCTCTGACTGTCACCTCTACTTCAGATTCTACTTCTATCCATCTCCTGCATAGCATAGCAGTCACTGTGTGCATACCAACTAGTGTGTGCACATGCGTGTGCGCGCTCTCATGCACATGTATTTGCATATGTGTGCACTTGCATGTGCGGGTGCACCAAGGTGGCTAGGCTAGCTGATAACTGCGCACCAGGGTCCCACTTGTTTCTGCTTCCCTAGTAGTACTAGAACTACAAGCCTCTGTCCCAAAGCTTGACTTCTTCGACTTGAATTCAAGTTCTTATGCCTGCAAAACAAGCATTTTACTGCCTGAGCTATCTCTCTAGCTGACATTCTAACTTTGAAATAAAATTGTTTGCTTACCATGTTATTATTTACTATATATTACTGTATTATTGTGTGGCTTTTCTGTATGCATATTTATCAGCTATATCATCAGTATGACTGTTATGTATTTTATACTAACACATAGTAATAGATCATTAACTTCTTAAACAGTGGAAGATTACTCTTCTGTTCACAGATAAGTAAGTAGAAGATAGTTTTTAAAATACAATTTTGTAGTTGGTGCAAAATTGCCATTTATTCTTTATACCATTTCTGGAGGGCACTATTAGACAGTGAATGTAGTATTTTGCCAATACCTGCTAATATTTTCTGAAGACTTTTTGTAAAGTAAAGAAATGGACAGTTTCTGTAATTCCTGATAGATGTAGGGGGAACTTGTTTGCTTTTATTCTCATTTTTAGTGTTTCTTAGTGGAAAAGGTCTGGGTTATGAGGAAATGCTCGGGGATGGGAAGGTGACAAGATCAGATTTACATGTTCCTTTAAAAGATTTCCATTCTTAGTATAGCTGACATTTGTAATGCCAGTTGAAAGTTGGTGCCTGGCCAAAAATGCTTGTGAAATAGTTGTGGTTTAGACTTCAACTATAAAAAGACAGGTAGGTAATAGTAACCAAAGGGGTTTATTTATTCTTTCTTAATGTTACCACTCTCATGCATGCAGACACATACATGTGTCCTGGAGATAATCTCTCTCCTTATGAAGATATTTTATTTCAGTGAACGGTTTAGCTGGAGATCAGTGCATGCCTTTTCTAGTTCTGGTCTGTGGTAGACCACAGTGACCCGAGGTATACTATTCATTGGCTAAAACGGCACAGCAGTGGGCCTAACAACCTCACTCTACATAACCGTGGAATGCATCAGATGCTGTGATTCAGGAGGTTAGAAGAGTATATAGAATAGGGGGAAACATAAGTACAGGACAGGGGAAACTCTTTAAAAAAATAAACATGAATATATGTTACAAACATGAAAAACAGAGTTTAGAGTTTGTATTTCACTTCACCTGTAAACATGAAGTGTATATGTAAAGGAGTAAATTGAAGAAAACAAATCTTATTTGTGTAAAAATTTAAGACAAGAAGTGTCTTTTAAAGAAAATCTGTGTTTTAAATAAAGATTGGAATATATATATATAAATATATATATACATATAAGTTTATATTTATATATATTGTTTGGAAAATGAAGGATGCTAAGCATATTTAGTGACTGGTAGGCACTAGAACTCTTAGATTGTAGAGTGGGCTTGTTTTGGCTATTAGAGATTATAGTGACTCAGTACAGTTTTTGTCTCTTTCAAATCAGAAACATCATTGGACGTAATAATTCAAAAACTTGATGCTTCATATTTGCCCTTTATCCTTTTTCATGTGTAGAAACATGAGTTTTCTGTTTTCAGGAGCTTGGAAAAAAATGTTTCCTTTTGTACCAGTTTGACTCTATTGTTCTTGAGCTCTATAAATGGAGAGGCTTCTGCATCGTGCATTGTATCATGCCCAGCCATTTCTTTTAATTTGAGTATAATTGTTCCTTAGCAAATAATTGCAGTCCAGAATGACTTTTATTGAACTTGATTGAATTAGGGGTATGTATGAGAATGAGTTGGTTAGCTTAGTCTATTATCCAGAGAATTGATGAAAATATCAGAAAAGCAGTCATTCATGGGGAATAAATATGCTTCTGTGTAAGTGGGCACAGAGTTACCTTGGGATCCTTTCTGCACTGACTGATGCTTCATAGTTGCCCCATAGTAGCAATATTGGGGTGCATAGCACAATTTTGGCTTAGAAGTTTTTTGTTTTGTTTTTTGATATTATACCTTTGAATACTATGCTGGACATTAACACTAATTAGAGGTCTGTCTCAAGGTAAGAAGTGAGACCTCACATTTTCTAGTATCACAAGATTTTCAGTACACATTTCCCCAAGGGCTGGACTGTACCAGAAAGCTGTTTACTCCAGGATATTTCATCAATTGATTAAGCTATCCTTAGGATAGGTTTGTCACTTGTGCTGTTTGTGATAAGAGGTGAATAATATATATTTAATAGTCGGTGTTTTCACTTGCCATGATAGCTTCTCAGAGCATATCGATGTTAAGATGTGTTATGTCAGGGTTGCCCTGGTAGGCAGAATCATGGGTGTGGAGCAGAGGTCTTGAAAATGGAAGGGGCACCCGTTGAGTCAATGGGAGCTGACCATGAAAAAGTTAGAATTCTGAGGTTCTGTAGGGATGAGTAGGCTTGAAAGGAAACCTAAGTAGGACCCAGAAAACTCAGGTAGATACTTAGTTGTTCAAACAATAGCCTACTTAGGCTTTGAACTAAAGGTACATTCAAATCACCATTGGGTTTGCTTGCATGAAGGCTGTTCTCCCCCACCCTCCCTCTTTCTGTGTATGTATGTGTGTAGGTCAGAGGATGATTTGTGTGAATCTCTTCTTTCAACATGTGGGTTCTGTAGATGCGACTGAAATCTACTGACTTTGGTGCCTTCTGTGTGCTGAGCTATTTTTCTGATTATAGATTTTTTTTAAAAAAATAGGGTTTTAAATAATTTATATATCTTATGAAAATATAGACTTTTATACCACTTATTTGTTCAGTTTTAAAGATTGTTATGTTTACTTCCTAAAACAGGCATTTATTTTGGATATATTCATGTATATCTAAATCATTCATTCTTTTATATATATATATATTATATGAGAATATATATAACATATATAACATTTGTGCTATACATATACATATAATATCTCCTTTGTAGTTAGCTTAAAAATAACTGGTTTTCCAACTCCCAGCATTCCCCAGTTATTTGTCTATGGTTTAGACTCCATGAACTTTTCTCTTTCTTAGCATGTCCTTCAGTGTTTAAGTTTAGGTCTCTTTTAGGTAGCCATATTGGTGAGACTTCATGGGTTTAGCTTCTCTGACATTTCTAGGAGACACACTCACTACAAGCTTCCTGTTCCTCTGGCTCTTAAAATATTTCCATTCTTTCTTCCACAATGGTCCTTGAGCCTTAGGTACAGGAATTGTGTTATAGATATATCAACTGAGACTGGGAACCCCAAACTCAGTTGTTTTCTGCATTTTTATCAGTTTTATATTTCTGTAATGGTCTCTTTCAAAAAGAGAGATTTCTTTGTAGGTGAGAACTACCCTTATCAGTGAATATGAGGATAAATATTTAGAATTAGTTAGGAATTATGGTGGTTTTATCCAATATCAAGGAGTCAGCCCTAAGATCATCATATGCATACAGGTTGCATCATATAGAATGAGCATGTTATGTTTGTATATTTAGGAATATATGTCTGTGTATAGTAATAATTAAAGGGGCCATTAATTTTTTTTTTATTATTTTTTGGTTTTTCGAGACAGGGTTTCCCTGTAGTTTCTAGAGCCTGTCCTGGAACTAGCTCTTGTAGACCAGGCTGGCCTCGAACTCAGAGATCCGCCTGCCTCTGCCTCCCGGGTGCTGGGATTAAAGGCATGCACCACTACCGCCCGGCTTGGGGCCATTAATTTGAGATGGAACAAGAGATGGTGAATAGAAGGGGTTGAAGGAGGGGAAATGATATAACACTTTAATTAAAAATATGCCAGGCGGTGGTGGCACACGCCTGTAATCCCAGTACTTGGGAGGCAGAGGCAGGTGGATCTCTGTGAGTTTGAGGCAGCCTGGTCTACAAGAGCTAGCTCCAGGACAGGTACTGAAGCTACACAGAGAAACCTCATCTCTAAAAACAAAAAAATAAAAAATATTATTAAGAAATGACTGATCTAAAAATTTTAGCCTTATTATTTTCAAATATCTGGAGATGACTCAATAGTACCTGGCGTGAAATAATATGAAATCATTTAATATTCATTATTTCCTCTGCTCATAGCAGTGACAATCATCAATTTCTGGCTGAATAACTTCATTGAATTATAGGCACATTTTTGATATTTAATTGAAGAGCCGTATTTTACATATCCATGTTGACTGATTAAGAAAAAAGCAAAAAACATTTAGATAAGCCATAAAATAACTGATTAAGGAGCTTAAGTCAGTAATTAATATTCAATATGTATAGTATCTTTCCTTGTTAGTTGAGTATGGATTTATTACAACTGAAGCAAGATAGAAATTATTTCAGAAAGAACATGAAATAACTGGTTCTTAAACAGAATATTATTTCAGAATATGTCTGTACTTCTGTTTTAATCTCTATCATTTGACTTCATATTTGTTGCTGATTTGACTATCTTCCATTTCCTTAGTTCTTTTATAGTTAGAAAAAATTTTTTTGTCCCAAGTTTGATCTGTGCCCCTCACTCTTAGCTGTTTTCTTTTTTGTTCATTTGTATTGCTTTATTTCATTCATTATGTTTAAATTATTCAAAATAAATCAAAGACAGTACCACAGAATTCAAGTTTTTCTAGCTGAGTTGGGCCAAAAAAAGTAACTTGAATTTAGTGCCAATGTCAAATTCACAGTTTTCTACCTAGCAGGAGGTTTGTCTGTAAATGTCCATTTCATTTTAGCCAAAGTTGGGGAATTGACTGCCTATTATTCTGAGTCTAGGTAACTTTACTCTGCCTTGAGTAATTGTAGGGACTGTCTTTTTAATATTAAAGTCAATGATAAACAGTTTGGGTTATTTTCTCTAAAAAACCAGTGGGTAGCAAAGGGATATTTGCCCTTTTATCTGGGATTATTTGGCCAAAGGAGATGGTGGTCTTTGTTTGAAAGGTCTTTGTGGCTCTCATTTTAATCACTTTTCTATGTGTCTCCCACAGAATCCTGCTGCATCACAGAAGCCAGAAGTTCTGATGTTCCATTGAAATCACAATGGAAAGTCTTGACTTGACTGGTAAGAGCTGCTCTGGACATGCATCTTACTTACATACCTGGAAGCAGTGAGGCAGTCGAGAATTATGTGCTATCAGAGCTGGTCTCAGCCTTTTCCCATTCGATGGATTCACCTTCCATATTGATCTAGGAAGTGTGACCCTTGTACAATTTCTCATGTCAGTGTTTTTGTGTGTAACATTTTAATCTTCATCAAGTAAGTTAAACTTCTTATAGAATCATGAATTTTAACTTTGCAAATTCTCTTATTTCATTACAGCATATATTATTGGTACAAGTCAATCTGTTGATTTTCAGCATAAACTGCACACCTAATAGATACCTAAATGGTTAATCTGTCTTGAAGCAACATTTCATACAGTATTAACCTTAGGCAAAAGATGAACCAGGTGCCATTATTACCTATTAACAATAATATACAAGTGTGTGGCTGTACCACTTAAAGTATGAAAACACTTAATGAAGAAAAGTTTGGGGTTGTAAAATAATGTACACATGAAAAATTGTATCATCCTTCGAAACACAATCTGTCCTTTTGTACAAAACTTATTTTTTAAACTGTTGCTTTAGAAAAAAAGTTCTTTATCAGCTTTAAAATATGGCAATAATATTTTAAACTTAGTTTTAGTAATAATATTATTGTAGTTTTCCCAGTTTTGGACTAGAGTATATGATTAGTGATACATGAATACTATGTGGTGAATAGATGTTTTAAGATTTTAGAAATTAGTGTGAATTAACATAACCAAGTATATTACATAGTCCTATCACAGCTTTTAAGAAAGATGCTTACTTAACTATCCAGAACTTTTTCCTGTTCTAAACGTTTTTGTAGCCTATTAAATGTCTAAAATAATTGCATCTACTTTAGTCTTTGAAGATGTATATTACTGGATATTACTCTTATGCTGGAGCATAGATATATTACTTCTGTCCTTTTGAATGCCATTGTATAGTACCTAGTAAAAGCATATAATTTTACTTAATATATATTTATTGTAAGCACATTTAAGCACCAACAAAATCTTAATATAAGAGAAGGCTTTTGTTACTGTTTTTCCTCCACACTGTATCATCTTTTAAGGTTTTATTTTTACTGATATAAATTCTGGCTTTAAGAAGGCCAATCTGAACACAAGCTTTTACTGAGTTAGTAGGCTACAATATGGGATATTCGAGAGTTGATTGGAAAATATTCTGTATGTTCTTTATTGCTAATCTAAAGGAGAATTTAGGGAGGCCTAAAGAAAAATTTGTGTCAGTGAGTATCTTAAGTGCATATGTAAAAAAATAAGGCAGGACATTTTATTTTACCTGTTCAGAAAACTAAGCCACAAATAGGCCAATTTATAACAAGTTTTGACTAAGTAGTCATGTGACTTTTGATTTATGAATGAACTAATTTTTGCAATAAAAATTTGTTACAATGACCCTAAATAGAAATAGTAGACAGAAATTTAAATTGTTGATAAAGTTTAAGGTGAAATTTAATTGAAGTTATGCTTCTAGCTTATATTTATATGTGTGTTTATGTACATCTTAAATACATCATAAATATAGTAATAAGAATCAGAAAAGATGACATACAAAATCAAGAATAATCTAGGAATTGACAAATGGATGTCAGGGTCCAGTAAATTGAGAAACATCAGTCAGATTAGACAAAGTTATGTTTCGTTATCAAATGTCTTAGCCAGTGTGGTATTACTGCGAAGAGGCATTATGACCATGATATTTTTATGTAAAAGAGAGCACAACCTTAAGGTTGAAAGAACAGCAATTGCAGATTCATAGCTTTAAAATGACTGTGTGGAGTGATATATGCCATTGTCTTTCATATTTCATTGCCCCAAACAGATGACTTGGTCAAAAAATGCTCATCTGGGAGTGGCTTTGGAAGTGGAGTAGGATCAGGTGGGACAGTGTGTATGTACATTCAAAATAACCATCTTCTGCTTTTATTTAGTGAGACAGAGTGTACTTAGGTTTAAAATTACAATAGGCTTAAAATTCCAAGCGGTCCTTCAATAGGTGCATGTGTTTAACATAAATTACCTGAGCACAAATCCATTTGTTATGTGGAATATATGTGGAATACTATCTCTGCCTAGTTTTAAGAAATGAATAGCTGACGTGATTACTAATTCCTTTTTGTTTGTTTGTTTTTCGCGGGGGGGGGGGGGGGATCTTTGTAGCTTAGTCTCCTAGAAACAGCCTTGTAGACCAGGATGGCCTTGAACTCACAGAGATCTGCCTTCCTCTGCTCCCTGAGTGCTGGGACTAAAGGCGTGCACTGCTGCCACCTAGCTACTAGTTCTTTTTTTTTATGTTTGAACTTTAGACCTTTGCCCATCACTTTCTCACATGCACATATAACGGAGATTATTATCTAATAATTAGTTTGAAAATGAATAAGTAGTGTTGTAGACTGGACTGTCTGCAGTTTGTATATAGAATTGGGAAAGGAAAATATGCTTGTAATAGTTTATGACTTAAGTTTTATAAGTTATTAAAGCTTCTTTTCGAGTAAGGGATTCAAATATGTAGCCTAGGCTGATCTTGAATTCATGATCCTCCTGCCTCAGCCTCCCAAATGCTGAAATTAAAGGTATGCACCATCTCCTCCACCCCCACAGAACTTTATCTGTACTTTGCTGATATACAAAGAGAAAAAGGAAATGAATACTTTATTTTTTTCAGTGTAATTATTTTACCAGATAGGATTATAGCCAAATGCCTCTTGATTCTTAAACTCAATTTCAAGAATAATTTTAGTGGTGAAGAATGCAAACCATGAAGGGAGCTGTTTCCTACCTATACTGAAGAATGAAATGCAAATACAAAGTTTTCTAAGTTATTTAATTCATAAATAAGAAATCTGGTTAATTATGGTCCCAGATTCTACACACAGTTTAGGTACCTTTGAGTTAAGAGAGATTTGAAATTGCTGAGTTCATAATTTTATGCTGTGAAATCATTGTATATTATAATGAGATTGCTGTAAGTGAAGATATTAAGTTTAAGAACTTGAAAAACAGAGAACCAAACTGATTAATAGGGGAATTACATCCCTATAAAAATGACTACCGTGTGTATTCATTGCTACCTAGCAAAAGCAACAAATATTTGAAAACTAGATTGAAGAACAAGAGAATTATGGTTCTATTTACTCTCTTGTCAAAAAAGTTCTTTTTTTTTTTCAAGGCAGCATTCTTTTACTTTGTAAAACAGTTGAGAACCCAAACAGCAAACTGGCATATATTCAAGGTTTAGATAAAGAGAAAAAAGTTGTGTATGTGAAGTAATACAGTAGAAGTCAAAGCACCTCATATCACATCTTTCCATCTGCCTTTTTCCCTTCTGTCCTTTTCCCTCTGCTGATGACGGCTGTGTTAGCTGTTTTTCTCATCACTGACGAAATGCTTTCTGGAAACTGCTCAAGGGGAAGAGGTTGTTTTTGGTTCCTGGTTTAAAGAATATGGTCCATTATGGTTGGGAAGGCTCCACTGGTTATATCTCACTGGACCAGTTTACCGAGAAAGTGTGGGCCACAGCTAGTCCCTGTCTCATGAAGGTTCCACAGCCCCCTAAAATGGCACTGCCAGCTGGGGACCACATATTTAGTACATGGGCCTTGAGACATTTTGCATCAAACTAAAGCAACAGTTAAATGATAGTAGTTTGAAGCCCTCAAGTATTAGTCTAGATGCCACCCACTGAGTATAGAGGGCTCCTTTTTACTATGTGACTATGGTATACTTTTTCTGTTACATGCATCAAGTGGAGTGGCACTTGGGATTAATCATAGGTAGTATATTTGCTTGTTGTATATTAATATAGCATTTTTTGTTGGTTGGTTTTGCTAATAGATGTTTGTGAATATTTTCTGTATCCCTAGAATAATTTCAACTTCTGTTGATTTGACATCAGTCTGAAATGAAATATAATCAAAAAGTAATATACCATTGAGTTAAACACTTCCTATGCAAAAATAACTTTAATTTGTAAGATTGTTCAGTTAATTTCTACATTGATAAATTACAGGGTAAACTGAGAGCAGTGATATTATTCTGTAGATGTCACTTTAATGGTTAAGAAGCATTTTAACTTCTTTGTCCTCTTTTGATTTGTTTCCTATAAAAGCTATTTCTGAAATGATTCAAACTTGAAGAGAGAGAGAGAGAGAGAGAGAGAGAGAGAGAGAGAGAGAGAGAGAGAGAGAGAGAGAGAGAGAGAGAGAGAGATCGGGAAAGGGGGAGCTAGACAAATGGGGGTAGACATGTGTTTTGAAGAGCAAACCCCAGTGATCTGACTTCTCACCAGTCCCCACAGGTTCTGTAGCTGTTGAGTAGTCCCACACTGGGGACATAAAGCCATTATCCAATTGGTCTTCAGGGTATATTATAGATCTAACTGTAGCAATATGAAAACTGTAATTTTCTATCTCAGAATTCCTGTGCATTTCAATATAAAATATGTACTACGTTAACTAAACACTATACTCACATATAAATTTAGTATATGTATATTCTACACATGTAGTGCTCTTCAAGTAGTTAAGAGGCTTAAGCTTATATTAGGCAGTCTGCATGGCTGTGGTAGTATAACCTGCAAACAATGCCTAGCATATGGAAGTTGCTCTGGTAACATTTGGCAGATTAGTATCATCCAAATTCACATTCTGCTTAATACTGTATTCCATTCAATTTAGTGTCAATAAGCACCAAATCACTATTATATATTATATTTTATAAATAATATAGTATAATGTTAGTATATAATTTATTATATTTGCCTATTTAATTTTTCACCAGCTGAACTCAAGAAGGAGGAGTATTCTTGAAATTCAACGTTTTTCTATGCCTTTAAGTTTGCAATTGATCCTATAATGATTAAGTGTTAGTGGCTCTGAGAACTTAAAATGAATAGCAGAACAACTGTAGGTACCTTGGCTCATTTTTCATGAACTCTTAATCAGCAAGTGTTAAGATGTGTTAGCTTTCTAACAAATTACTCTCTGACTTAGCTGTGGACTTGCAAGTGGAACACAGGTGAAGGTTGCAGTATTAATACTGTTAGTTTACTTTGGGCTATATGCCAGAAAGGTTGACTGGAGTTGGCATTTACCTTGTACTCTAGGGTAGTTTTAGGCTGCCTGTTCTCAAAATGATCTGTAAAGATGACAGTTAACAATAGTTAACAATATTGTCCACTGACTTTATATTGACTTTTATAACTTGAGGTTTTTTTCCTATTAATTGAGTTTGCAGTTTTACCTCCCCACATATATTACTAATTTTAAAGGGGGAATTACGTAGTTATTTAATTGTTCTTTAACACTGATGTGAGGTCCTTTATTACCAAGTGCTTTCTCATGATAAGAACATTTTCACTTCGTCTTTTAAAGTCCTAGACATTGTTATAGACACTGGATGCACAGATTTTTTGAAAACCAACTGGGTATAGAGGTTGTTTAGAGTTTAGCTACTATTATGTGGTGAACAGTGTCCTTCTGAATTTTGCTGCCCTACTTACAATGAAGAATTATCAAATAAGAGACAGTAAAACCTACACTGTGTGAGAAATATGTACAGAGTATACTGCTCTGCGTACCTAGGTGTCACCCAGATGGACATCTTCCTGATACTCTGCTTTCAGCATTGGTGGTGTTGCATATCATCAAGTAGGTATACTGTGGAGGAATCAGTAAAAGCTTAATATCAGCCGTCACTGTCAACCCCAGTAATGCCAGACCTCTTCCTATAGCAATTACTTTACTGAGCAGATGAAGGACAGAAACACAGGAGGACTCTTTGAGTTCATTTGATGAAGTGAACATTTAAATGGATGAAAAGTTTCAGGTCTGAGGTTTAGTTTTTTCAGTTACAGTGATAACATTGTCTTTTTCTTTTTGTATTTTTCAATTAGCTTAAAAAGTAATGGGTACTCCAATAGTATTTTATGTGTACTTCATTTTGTTGGTTTCCACCCACCCCCTTTTCCTGTTGTCATTTTTCCCACCTAGCATTCACCCATCTACTTTGTAAGTTGTCTTCCCAAACTTCCTTCCTTATACATCTGTCTTTTCTTCTAGTCACTTGGGCCCCTTTCTAATTTTATCTTTTATCTACTATATTATTTACTCACGCCTGTATACCTGTGTCAAGAGACACTGCCTTTCTTTATTCACTTTGAGACTGATTCACTATTTAGAAAACACGAGGTAAATCTTTCCAATAAGATTGTTATAATAGATCCTGTTGCTAGTGAAGGTGTTCCACTTTGTCTGTCCATCCATCCATCCATCTGAAACATTTGAGTTTCTAAGTACCTCTGTACTTTAGAATGTTTTCTTTTTAGTGCTTATAAATACATGTCCTTGTTTGAGCCTGAGAGATGGCCTAGTGGAGTGCTTATGGGGCAAGTGTGAGGACCTGAGTTTGGTGTACACTTATAATCCAGCGCTGGGGAGCCAGAGATGGAAATTCTTGATGTTTCCTAGCCAAACAACATGACCTCATCAGTAAGGTAGTGAGGTTCCAAGATGACGAATGGCCCTAACTCAAAAAAACCCAACACCGGAGGTTGGCCTTTTACACACACACACACACACACACACACACACACACACACACACACACACACACACACACACCGAGCAGACCTGCATACACACATGTTCATGTGAATATGAACCCACATGCACACATAGTTTTATAAATTGCCAGCTGCATAATACTCACTGCTGCTTCTTGAAATTTAATAGGCATAGGCAGAAACGTCAACTTACCATTATATGGATCACATTTTTGTGTTTTGTTTCTGAGCTTTAGGATAATTTTTAAAATCATGTCTTGATTTTTGCGACCGAAGGACCCAAGACTAACCAATCTGAACTCACATGGTCAGTATTAACAGACCTGACATCCTGAATGAGATTTCAGTGACCTCTTTACAAAGGAATGTTATCAATTGCATTTATAATGAGTAGCATAGACTCATGTGTTGAAGGTGTAATTCCTGGAAGGTTCTGGAAACCTTGTGATATAGGATCTAGGTGAAGGACATAGGTCATTGGGGGGGGGGGGGGGCCCCTCCTTGGGGCCTGTATGTTAACCCTAGCCTTTTTTCCCCCTCTGTGCTTCCTGGCTACCCTGAGGTAAGCAGCCTCTTTGGCCCCACATTCTTGCTACTGATATTCAGCCTTGCTTCAGGCACAAAGCAATGGTTAGAGGTGACCTCAGAAACCTTAGACCTAGAGTGAATACTTCCTCTTGAACTGTCTTTCTTAGGTGCTTGTCATGATACAGGGTCTGACTAACACAAGGAAATAAAGAGAAGCTTAGAAGGTTAAATTAGAAGCCTTGTGTCAGTTGGCTAGGATATTGGGTGAATTTAAAACAGGGAACTTTGGTGAAATACCAGATGTAAGAGATCTTAAAAGAACACCAGGGTAAGCTTATTCTTTCCCCTCTAAAGGTAGACAAACCACTGAACAGTTTAAAGCAAATGACATTGATGGGATTGAGCAGAAAAGAAGTAAGGACTGGAAAAATTGGTTTGGGGCTTTAGTGCTGTCTTTGTTCAGGAGAAATCTGTTGTTTGTGTTGTAACAACACTGTCAGATTATGAAGTCTGGATATAACTTGAGATATTCAAATCAAGTAAGCCTTTATCAAATCTATGGGCTCGAAATTAACGAGAACTTGCTGTGGGAGGGGTTGCTTGTGGTGCTGGAGAATCAAACTAGGGCTTTGTATATATATTGTTAGTTGAGCACAGTACCACTGAGCTGCATCCCCCAGCTTGATATTTGATATCAAGGACTTCTTCAGTGAAAGTGTTTTGAAACATTTAGTGGTTGCTGCTGTTTAGTTCTATCTCTCTCCATCTCTGTTTCCCCCTCCTTTTGCTCCCCAATCTCTGTGTATGTGTGAGTGTATCTAGTTATTGTAAAGTTAGCCTTCACCATTTCTCAAATCTGAATTCCAGGTCTCTCTCACCTGAACAAACTTAAAATTAGTAACCTATAGAACTTGGCTATAGCCAGAACTTTTTTGAGGGTGTAGAGGGCTAATGTTCTACAGAGAAAGGTGATGGCAGAAAAAGTTGTTACAGAAGGAGAGGCATTGTTCTGGATAGATTGGATTTGGCAGTGGAGAGAAGCTAGCCATGAGGCTGTGTTTAGAATGTTATTTTAATTTTGTTGTTGTTTTGAGACAAAGTCTCACTGTGTGCCCAGACCAGCCTTCTCATGATTCTACTACATCAGCCTCCTGAGTGCTGGGATTATAAATATGTACCATTATGCCTGGTGGATGTAATTGTAAATTTGAGATGAGGTTGGAAGAGATTCAGAAGGAAACTAAGGCATAACATAAGGGAAAGCTGGGGTTGAAGCTTTGAAAACTGGTAAAAGTGTATACTATATCTAAAAGCAGAACAATGGCAAGACTTAATTGTTTATAAAGGAAAGCAAAACAAAGTCATAGACCGCAGGAAAAAGAGTGTATGACTAGGGAAGGCAGAAAAGTGAGTAATGATGGAAAGTGAGAAAAATCTAAATGTTAAAGTAAATTCTTTAGGCTAGTGATCTATGGATAAGGAAGTTTGGAGACAATGGTTTTCATCAACTAGAGAAGCTAGCACTGTATGCTGTTGAGTGCCAGTCTTCATAAAATAATCTATGGGCACTTAGAAATTCACTCTCAGGGAAACTAGAACCTGTTTTCTGTAAAGGTAATTTTAATCTTTCTCTTGGATGCTGCCTTCGACTGTTTCAAATCAAGGCTTGTCCAGGTCTTAATATCATTTCCTCACATGCACTGCAGTGACTTCGAATGCCATCTGTAAGCATGCTTCCTAGATGCTTCACCCACAGGACTTAAGGAGGTGAATAGTGGGTTCCTGTCATTGCCAGCTTTTCTTTTACACAAGGTATAGTATTACCTTACGTAAAGTCTACTCTTAATAAAATTCTTTTTGAAAACTCTTCACCTGCATGTGCAGTTTCTGGGCTCTTAGGCCTATAAGGAGTCACGTGTTTTCACCTGCAGACGATGGTGGCAAGAGTATAAAAGATGCACTCCAGGTAGTAACAGTGTCTGTAAGAGTGCTAATTGCACTTTTATTTACACTTCATGTGCTGAGTTATCTGGCCGTGTGTGTGTGTGTGTGTGTGTGTGTTATTGTTATTACTTGAGACAAGGTCTCCTGTGTAGTCCTGGGTGACCTGGAGTGCTGGTCATCAGGCTGGCCTCGAACTCAGAGAGGTCTGCCTACCTATGCCTCCTAAGTACTAGGATTAAAGACATGTGTTAACATAGCTGGCTGTATATATATTTATGCTTATAATTTTTTCATTGTAGTTTTGTAGTAAACTTTTAGATGTAGATATCCATTTTTCCTCTTTAATATATTAAAGAACTGGAAAACTCAGGACACTTGAGTTTGTTTGAGCTTCTTGACTAAAAAACACAGAACTGGGATTCAGCTAATAAAAATACGAAACTGGGATTCAACTCTTTAACTTTTAAAGACTATACCTTGCAGTTTTTTGATGTGTTTGAAAGCTGAGTTTTACATGTGTGATGGTAACATTCACCTCAGAGTGGAAGCATGCTGCCTCATTGTTTCTTTCTCTTCTCTGTCATCTTGGAAGAATGCACTGGCACTTTCTTTTCTCCAGTGACTAGACTGGAATTTATTATGGAGATGAACTCAGTTGCTTTATACTGTTACATATATTGTTGTTGTTGCTCCTGTTACCGTAGCATTTTATGAGAGGGACTTGCTGTGTAACCTAGCAAAGCCTTAAACTTGAAAATTTCCTGCCTCTGCCTCCTAAATGCTAGAAGAGCAAGTGTTCATCATAGTGACATGCTAAGGAAGGTTTTGTTTGTTTTGGAATAGGAAGTTACTATGTAGCCAGGCTGTCCTCAAACTTAAAATGCAGTTCCTGCTGCCTCAACCTACTAAATGCTGGGATTATAATCATGTACCCAAGTTGTCTTACCTTTATATATTTTCAATTTTTATATAAGCTTGATGAAAGATAGCTTAATATTTCATAAATTTCTTGTTATGAAATTCATCCTTACCATGTAGAATTGGTTTTTAATGTTTTATTTTGCCTATTTTTATTTTTAAAAATAGTTAATATTCATACATGCATATGTTGTATTTTGATCAAATCTGCCTTCCATTCTGTCCCATCCACTCCCCTCCGCAGTTACACCCCTATGTTTCGTGTACTTAAAATATCTACTGAATCCCTTTTTGTGCAGTTACGAGTATGGATTTGAAACCATCGTCGGCAGCACGGGTAGCCTCTTAGAGCCTGAGAAAGCTCTCTTTTTCCCCCAGCAGTCATCATTGCCATTTGTGCCTTCCCCTTTCTGAACTTTTGGCTGGCTTGATCGTATTCAAGTCATGTGCATATAGTCCCAGCTGCTGTCATTAATTTGTGCTGTTATGTCCAGCAAATACTTTTTTTTGCAGATGACTTTTGGTTCTTAGTCTTTCTGATCTCCTGTTCTGTGATATCACGGAGGCACTAATTATGGGTGTAAAGAAAAGAACTTGGAGCACTGTACTGCTGTGTCTGATCAACACTGTAATAGCACTAGATTTTTTCCAAAGGGTTATAGTATTTAATGTATATCCATTATTTGTGTATCCTTCTATCCCTCATCAAGTCAACTTAAATTTTATAGCATTGAAAATAAATTATAGGCATCATCATATCACCTCCTAAATACTTCACGTTATTTATCATTAATTATAGTTAAATATCTATATGCATATATTTTTTATTTAAAAATCTGCATTCACTGACATGAATAAATATCTGCAACCCATTTAAGTTTTGATGAATGCTACACCAGTGGAAACTGAATCCCAGTAACCATATAAGGCTCTGAAGTGCCTTTTTAGTCTTTTTTTTTTTTTTTTTTTTTTTTTGATGTAGGAAGTAAGGCGTAGAAAATTTATCTGCTCCAGTTTATACTGCTGATTGGTTCACAGAGCTTGGATTCAAATCCTACCCATTTGGCTGCAGGGCTTGCACTCCTAACTACAAAGCACTGCCTTTAGATCATCCTTACACTTGTTGATATATCTACTTATATTCAGTGCACAGGCAATGCCTATTAAAATATGTAGACATAGAAACTGATACACTGGCTTTAGTGAGAAAAGAAATGTTCTAAGAATGTATTGGTTCGGACAGGCTCTAAAAAAGCTGCAGAGAAACCCTGTCTCGAAAAACCAAAAAAAAAAAAAAAAAAAAGAAAGAAAAGAATGTATTGGTTCCTCTTGTCCTCTTGACACAGTAATAGAAATCAAGAGGATCATTTTATTTTGGCAAAGAAGTTCCCTTATCAGACTTGAGGGTGAATCACTGCCTGGTGATGTCTTTGGCATCTTTTGTAAGTGGTTTTTTGTTTGTTTGTTTGTTTGTTTGTTTTGAAACAGAGTTTTTCTGTGTAGCCCTGGCTATCCTGGAACTCACTCTGTAGACCAGGCTGGCCTCGAACTCACAAAGATATGCCTGCCTCTGCTTCCCAAGTGCAAGGATTAAACTGACAGGAATTTCCTAGTGACAATGCTGAGGTCCAGGAAACTCCAAAAATACCATTAGAAAAATTAAGGTTAATTACACTCAGTATTTTGTACTAAATAAATTTTTTCGTATTGTAATTAACTGAAAAGTGTTCACGTATGTGTGACTTATATAGTTCCCCTTATCTTTATACCCTAGGCTTCAAAATAAGAGGGTTAACTATATTAGAATTCATATAGTTATGAAATTTATAAAAATTTTAACATGTGGACTGACTAGAATTTTGTCTTCCTAAACAAAATGCATAAAGGTACAAGGTTCAGAAAACAGTGTATTTTTAAAAACAGGAAGGTTTTAGTACTTAAGTAGGCCATTTCAGTAAAGGCCCCCATTTTCTTTTCTGTATTATGATTATTCCACAAAGCATACATTAAAAATTGATTAAGATTTTTCTTCTCTCAGCATTCAAATGATGAAAAAACTGCTACCCTGTAGTTTGAAAAATGATCCCAGGTATTCCCGAAAACTGAATTTGAAAAAGCAGCATGTTGTTAGTAAAACCTAGCCAGTCACTAGAGGGCAGAGAAGCACTGTTCTTATGCCTGATTTGAAATTTTCTGTTTTAAAAATTGCTGACCATGATAGAAAGATAAATTGAAGCACAACTGAATAGAAGTTTCTTTTTTATTTTTTTGTATTCTTATTGTCTTGTAAAATTCAATGACATGCTTCCCACTGTGCTGAAGGAGCTTTACTGGCAATTGCAGTGACTGCTTCTCAAAGGTTATGGTTATTTGAGTGTAAGTATTGCTCAAGAGGACACTGATGGTTACAAGAAGTGTGGTCGTTTGTACATGAAGTGTCCTGAAATAGGACTTCAGTGTATGAAGATGGTTAGGTGCAACTATGAGACGATTCTTTATCATTGTCTCTAAGAATTCACTGAAGTGTGGTATGTTTTCATTTTCCTGATCAGCTCAAATATGTTGGATCATTAATTAGGACCTTGAAATGTCAAAGTTGTAAAAGCAGATGAATTAGGTTCTAACTCTTTCTAAAATCAATCTATCTATCTATCTATCTATCTATCTATCTATCTATCTATCATCCATCCATCCATCCATCCATCCATCCATCCATCCATCCATCCATCCATCGAGACAGGGTTTCTCTGTGTAGCTTTGACTGTCCTGAACCTTACTCTGTAGACCAGGATGGCCTTGAACTCAGACAGCCATCTATCTCTGCTTCCTAGGTGCTGGATTAAAGAAGTGCACCACCACCACCTGGCCTAAAATTTTTATATTTGATCTGGTGACTTCACTCAATTTTGTTTCTGTTCTAAATTTTTGATCTGTTTTTTCCGATATATTTAAAATTATTCTTAGTAACATACCTTGTTATTGTCCTATAGGATAGAAAAAATTACCTTAAAGTAAGTAGAATTTAATTTTATTTAATAAAAATTTGTGTTTATATGATATACCTTTCTAATAGGAACAGCACAGGATATTAGGCAAAATACTGAATTTTGGAGTCCGATTTGGCGCTCTAGTTTTTCATTTGTTTGTGACCTTGGGCAAATCACATTACCTCTGATTTTCACATTCAAAATTGGAAAAATGGTATTTTCTTGTCTGAGGCCAGGTTGCTTTGCGCATCATGTGTGGACCTGGTGAAGATGAATGTTGATGGGTAAAGGTACATGATCTGGGAACCCTCAACAGTTACTTTTAAACAGTTGACTGTATTGCTAGTTTAATATGACAAGGGCACCACTGCTTCATAAATAGTACCATAAATGTGGACTCCATACCAAGCCCCAAGTTATGATTGCAGATTTCTCTGTCTCTGACTTTCTTGGCTCCTTAATCCCTGCAACTCTGACTAACTCTCAGTTCTGTATGTCTATCCTCTGATTATCTTTGTGTTTCCCCTCTGTGTTTCTCCTGACTGTCTCTGGTCTTTCTCTGTTTTTCTTGTCCCAGGCACTCTAAGGAAGACCCCAAGCCTCTAGCAGATGATATCATCTCCAGCATGTTATAGATGTGAAGGATTCCCTGGGATATTGAGAAATACCAGAGGCGAATTGTTCCACTGTAGTAAGTCAATCAGCATTTATATAGTGACTGCTGTTTAGAGTACAGCTGCTGATACCTTGGGAGGAAAGTAGTAAGCTAGAGTTCAGTGCAAAAGACACAAGTCTTTCTTCTTGGGTAATCTGGTAGGTTGGCCCCACATGCAAATGAGGACAATTTTAAAGCTGATAAAATTATGTAAATGAGTTGTATTGTTTGTATGCTAAAGGGACATGTGGTTAATGCTGCATAGAGATCAGGTGGTATTAACCAAACTTCTCACATGAGTTTAAAATGTGAGTTTGAAATAGGAATGAGAGAGCAGTAAGGAAAGTATGGAAGTTATTTCTGCAGGCCTTTGGCTAGTGTGCTCACTTGTCTCAGGGACTCTATTGGGATTGTAGTCAAATGAGCTTGATAAATTTTGGCCTAGCAAAACTTAACCTTTTATTCACTTAAAGGAGTTAGGACAAGATGGTGTTTGTTGCCACTTTTAGAACTTAGTATTTAGGCTAAACTGTGACTATGGTTAGTAAGAAAGACTAGCATCTAACTTATCTGTTTTATTTTCATTCTGGACATTGCTTTTCTGTTGTCTTTAGCAGCGCTGCCTAGTACAACTTACCGTTCAGATTTGTATACATACTTACTACATTCTAGTGCTGCTAGCTGTAGTAGACAGCCACTAAACAGTACAGCATATTAGTTTCCTTGTATATAAATCGCAATTGAAAATCTTTACCTTGACTAGTTCTGTGAATTAAAAGTTAGGACATTTTATAAGGTTTTAAATCATATTACTTGAAGATATTAAAAAATAACTTTAAAATTGTTTGTTAAAATACGAGATTGTTTCTGACAGCTTTTTAAAAAACAGAAGTTTCCCCAGAGTTCTTACAAAATGCTACATATATGTAACTGAAGTATGAAGAATAACATGAACATGAATGAGCACCTACCCTGGCTGAGGAAATAAACATAGTGTCTTTGTAGTTCATTGTGTGCCCTGCCAGATACTACCTCGTGAATGTTGGACATAGGACTCCCATGCTTTTCTTGAGTGTTTTTTATTCATTTTTACTCTAATCATTTATTAATGATCAGAACTGTATTATAGCCTTTCATTATGTGAAGATGACACATTTCACTTTCTTTTGATGCCTGTTTAGTCTGTTACCATTTCATATGATGTGTGTGTGTGCATGTGTGCATGCATGTGTATATATGGGTATGTGTGTTTATGTGTATGTATGTGTATAGGTACATGAGTGCCTGGGTGTTAATTGTAGAAGTTCTGAAGTGCTCAATAGATCCTTCCCTAGGCACATACTGTTTATCAGTGTTTGTGAAGAACTGCTAGGTCAAAGGTATGCCCAGCTTCAGAATCTGCAAAATGGTGGGTTTTCATAGGCCCCGCTGCTTGTCTTCAAGTTCTCTGAAATTGTTAGGTTTCTGTTTAGGTTATTGCCATATCTGTGACTATGGTTAGTAAGAAAGTTATGAAGTTAGCAGACACTGTTTGGGAGGGCAGAGGTTTTTTTTTTTTTAAGATTGATTTTTCTGTGACACTATCCCAGCAATAAGCTTGATAATCCTTATTTTTAAGTGAGTTCTGTTGGAGAAGTGACTTGTGTCTGTGTTTAGGCAGTAGTCACAGATCCTCTCTGGCCAAGTTGAATGTAGACATCCAGACATCCGCAAATGGCTGTGGATGTTTGCTCAGCATTAACTTTTCTCCAAAAAAAGTGACAATACAGAGCTCACTTACGATGAATGAAAATGTTAGCTGTGAACTTCTCCAGACAGTGTGTGTAGAGAAATGGGTATGTTTTGTACAAATTTCTCTTCCCCAATTCGAGTTGAGATAGTGACACACAAAGGGTTTTTTGTCCAGTGCAGTGATTTAAACTTGACTGTTGTTTGCCTCGAGAAAGTTCTAAACCCTTGAGGGTGACTCCAGGTGGACTTGCCAGCCTCTCTGTTTATGTCCATCACTCACTTTTCATTTTCTTAGTAATTCTTCTGGTATCTATTGCGTTTTTATACAGTTCATTCCAACTTTAATATCCAGAGTTGTTCTTGATCTTGTGATATGAGTGGTATTTAGTGGTCTGTAACTTTAGCTGACAGTATTAATGTTTTACCGCTGTCAGGCACTACTTACGCATTAGCACTCTGAGACTCCCGGAGGGGTACCATGGTTTGAACTACTAGGGCTGCTAGTACTTACATAGCTAACAGTTGTTTATTGAATATAGAACGGAAAGTTATAAATGCAGTATGCCCTCATATATCAGTCCTCTGCTCCGCAACAATCGTTTCACTAAATGATTGAGTATTGAAAGTAGTTCTGCTAGTAGCTGGCTGTGTTAAAACACAAGCAAATAAATAATGTAATCTTGAACTTCACTCTTGAAAAATACATCTCCTAATTAAAATGAAAAATAGTTGCTGTTGTCCTGGCTCTGTGTCAGCAGCTGGAATTTGTAGACCTAACTGGGCTTTAGGTCCCTATTTGCATCACAGCAACCTGCTTAGTTGTGTCTCATGACCATAACATGCAGGTCATACATTGGACTTCCCTTTCGTTGCTTAGGATCGGTTTGTTCTGGAGAAAGAATACATTTTCTTTTCTTTTTTAAAGCAAGTGTAATAAATGCCTTGACTTTCCTACTTCATCAGCACTGAAGCTTGAGTTGTGCCTTCTTGCCTTTACTTCTTACCCCTATACCTGTGGTTGTGACCAAACTGATCCATCCTACCCTTTTTTACTTGCTGTACCACTTAATCCCAGGTCTTTTTTCACACTCCATTGACCAGTTTTGAATTGTATTAGACTTTCCTGGAGGTGATGGATCTGTGTAACTGTTGCTGGAAGCAAGTTGTTCCTAGCTTTCTGCTCTGGTTCTTCCCCTAGAGACTCCTGCTAAATGGCACAGAGAGGCCAGATTCCTTTCCTTGGTACTCTCCCTCTGCCTTCTCACGCCTGTTGAAGCTTGGGTCTTAAAATTCTTATTTGACGTAGTTTTCAAACTCTGTTGGTAAGCTCCTCTGAACTAAGCACCGAAAGTAATGATGCCACAGACCAGGCTGCAAAGGATAGGGCATACATACCTCAGCTTTCTGTATATCCTAAGCATCTCTGCCAGGGTCCCATGGAGAGCTCAGTATTTGACCATTAGCCCAGATCAAATAAATGGTTCCCTTTTGACCTTCAGGGTCAGAAAATAATTTGATCTCATTAGTATTATTCATCTGCTTTTGAAATCCCCATGTAAGTCTAACACTGTTTACATTAAAGAAAAGAATTAGGTAAAGGGAGAAATTTTAATATAAAAAATGAAAAAAGATGAACCATTTAATGAAGGATTTATTTTTAATAAAATTCACCTATATCTAAATCAAGGTTGGAATTGAAAAAAAAATCGTCTTAATTTTTTTTAAATACCAGATTACTTATTATTGAAGGAATAGTTGTTACCTCCCACCTGTAGCATTCGTGGACTGCAACCACCTGAGATCTGTTAGACTATATAGGTCTGGGGATAAGAAACCAGATGGCTATCATACTCCTTTATCATTTGCTTACTTAACCAAACTCTGGGAAAACATATTTTTCCAAGTGTTCTGTTTTCTAAAGATGTGGTTAGCCATCTTATCTGAAGAACACATTAGTTTTTGTTGCTTAGGAATGCAAGGAGAAAAGCATGCCTTTGTGCTTGTAAAAGAAAAATCAGGAATTACTTGAATTGAAAATTTTACTGATAGGAAAATACTTTTGCTAACCACTCTCATATTGTCTCTTTGATTAATGTAAAATGTTTGATCTATTAAGTATGCACATTAATATTTCAAATTATCAGTATAAGTTTCTTTTATACTATTAATTCACTTAGCACTTTATTAATTTAGTTAGACTTCAGAGTGCTTTGCCAAACCTACAGCTGTAATTTAGTATTCTTAATTTAATGTCTTCTGAAAGAGAGACATGATCCCTGATTTCAACTGCAACAAATATTAAAAATAAACTAGTAGTATTAACAGGTTGAAGTATTCATAAACACAGTGGAGAGATTAAAAATATATAAACTTTTGACAGAAAATTTTCTTTCTGAAGGAAGATAGAAGTGCTAAATTAAGAGTAAAATTTCAGTTATGTATTCAATTTTATTCTAACTTCATGGCTGTTTTACAGTAAACCTGGAAATGAATATAAAGGCCCAAAGTTGATCTGTACATAATTATTCAAATAATTATGCCAAAAGCAGATTTATATGTATTATTAAAAAGCATTTGGTAAAGTACTTTTCAGCAGCCTCATAAAAGTTAGCTGTTGCTGGAACAATATTCATTTTGTCCAAGAGTTCACATATGGGTAAGAAAGATGTAAAGAAAAGTGAGCAGTGAATCTGTTTTCCTGAAGATAATTTTCCAATATGTTGCCATTTATTCTGCTACTTGGAAAATCCACATTTCTAAAAGGCTGACTAGGTATTATTGAATAAAAAATAGATCACGGAGAACAGAGAAGATGGCACCTTAAGGATGATCATTGTTCTGGGAAAATCAGTGTCTCAAGGATGATTGCCTGGACACCAGCACATTCTAAAAAGGGTTTTCTTCTGCATGTCCGCCAAGCCGCTGCGTCCTAACTCTCTGATTGTGTATGTTTCTTTCATACTCAGCCAACTGACACTTAACTTCCTTTCTCTCTGCCTGCCAAGTACTGTGTTTCCTTTGAATGGTGGCATCATTGCCCTTAGGTTAAAGTCTGCTTTGAGCTTACAGGAATTTTGGCTGCTTTTGAAAAATCCATTTATGGTTATTTGCTGTTATTTAACCCTTACAGGGCACCTATAGATTTGTTATAATTAGGTAGGTGGCGGTGTTGCCTCTATAAATCTTGTGCTGTTCAGTGTACTGGATTTTTTATCATTTAGCAACCCACGAGCTTCTAAGAACCACACTTGAGCCAGTGAAACCAGTGCTTTGGGAATCTGAATCAGATAGCCTTTAGATTTAGGGGTCCCGTTGGGAATGGCCAGCAAGCTCCTACGAGCTGTCTCCATCAACCTGCTGTTGAGGAACTAAGTATGTGAAGCTATGCCCTCAATTTTTATGTGGTGGTTGGGAATTGGAACTGAGAACCTCATTTTTGTCTGCAAGTCCTCCCTCTTGTCTAGATGTTTTTGACAGAATTGATAAGAATAAAATAAAACTTATTTTTGAATGGGATGATAATCTTGGTTTAACTAGTTTGCACTTAAAAATAGACTATAGGGGTTTTGAGAAGTAAAGTTTAGTTTCTGATACCCAATGAATTACCGTTTACCAACATTGGCAACATGTCTACCTTCTTACCTTCTGCCTCTGAATTTCTTGTACAAGGCATTCTGGAAGGTTTTTTTGTTTTTTTTTTTTTTTTTTTTTTTTTTTTTTTTTTTTTTTGAGGTAGAGAGAGAGATATCTTTTCTTCCTTTTTTTAAAAGTATTGTTGTTTTTTTTTTAATGTTACTTGTTTCTAAAGGTGATTTCTCCTAAAGCGTGGTTGAAGAAAATATATATATACACACACACATACATATATATGTATATATATATATATTTCAGATTGCTGATTAACTCTTAAATATGTTAAATAGATGCCTTTTTGTTGAACAGATATTTTTCTTTCTTTCTCTTTATTTTTGCCCCTTATTTTATTTCTCTTTGTACAACCTGCATTTTCTTCAACAAAAGCGGCATTAGGTTCGTAAACAAGATGCAGCTGTCTGAAATACGTTCATTGACTCAGCTGGGCATCCTGTAGTTACCCAACAAAAGTTATTTGATTTGGGTAGCATCAAGACATTAAAATAAGCATTCACGTTTAGTTTAGTGGCAGCTCTAGTCAGTGTTTGTGCCTATAACTGCAAGTCTTATCATGGGTAGCACATGCTTATGTTGAGCTTTGCTGAGATTTGTTAATAAGAGAGGTAAGAAACAGAGACCAGTGTCTCCTCTGAATGTTTGATCCCCAAAGGAGCAGTCAAATCTTCATCTAAAAATTGATTCATGAAAGCTTACATCAGATGAGAGATAGTAATCTGTGTTTGTTCTTTAGTGAAAAGCAGTGAGTACTTTTTATTCGCCAGAGGAAATCAAAGAATGAAATGGACAGAACCAGAAGCACATGGAGAATGATGTCCCAGAGGACTTTTAGGAACTGCAGAATTGAGTGGAGCAGTAAAAACTATTCACACATTTTATTAGATCCATATAGAGCTGCAAACTGATGGTCTCTTTGAGAAGCCAGTGTTGTAAATATTTAGATAGGAAAAGAATACTAGGTCCCCAGAGTAACTGAATGTTCACAATGGAAGAGTGCATTGAAGTAACAAATAATATGTTTAGAATGCAGTATATATAAGTGGTTTCTCAAGACAGAGTTTCTCTGTAGCTTTTTAGAGCCTTTCCTGGAACTTGCTCTGTAGACCTGGCTGGCCTAGAACTCACAGAGATCCATCTGCTTCTGCCTGCCGAGTACTGGGATTAAAGGAGTGTGCCATTGCCACCGGGTGAAATCTTATATTTTCAAAGCCCTTTTCTTGTGATTCTTCATCTCTGATAGCCAAAGAAAGATTAATGTATTTGGGAAAGCTTTAAACACCAAATCCTGACTCGAACTGGAACATTAGAAGTGCCACCTTTCGTTTGCTCTGTCTCAGAGGAGTGTTCTTCTGGCTACGCTGTGAAACGGAGTATTAGCACAGATGCCTTGGGTACACTTGTTGAGACCTTAGGGACCTCTTCACCTGAGCTTCCTGAGTACAAAAGTGATTATCTTACACATTCACATATGATTCAGCACAGATTATAGAGGAAAGATTGTTCTTATGTTTGAATTACAGTCTGCAAAGTAAATATTGATAGGATTTGATTTTTTTCATATAAATCCCTCGACGTGTACTCTGAACTGAAGGGACCTGAGATAATATGACACCAGTCTTCAAATACAATTTAAACATGCTGTTTCAGGGAAAGACCCTAAGTGGGAAGCATTTGGTGACCCTTTAGAAACTTCATTCAAAGTTCATGTTTTTGAAATTGTGTTGTATTGTGGGCAGTTCTTCAAGATGACACCTAAGTATAATGTTGAGTTTCATAGTGGCTGAAGTAGTTGAGTCCCGTGAGAAAGTAGCTGAAATGAAGGAGAATTAAAAGTATATTCGCTGGTGTATTATAGTCCACAAGAGTAGTGTACCAAGTTAATTTAACCTTTCTTGGAAAATACTAGGTTCTTATGATGCATTTAATCCAGAAATGTTCTCACATAGTATTTTTTCTTTTTATCAAATGTGTCTGTCATAGCAATGGGTGCCCAGTATATGTAGGGTTTCATATACTGTGACAAATACTGAGAAGAAAATAGTTAAAAGAAAGAGAGACTTATTTTGGCCCATGGTTTCAGAGGTTTAGTTGATTATGAGCTTGGTCTTATTACTTTGGGCCTGAGGCAAATCCAGGCATCTGGGTGTAGGAGGCTGGAGGCAGCAGAGCTGCTTACCACAAGCCACCTTGGCAGCAAAGAGGTCAGAAGGGTGGGACAAGGTGTCTCTGTAGGCTGTGCCTATTAGCCTACTTCCTTCAGCTAGATCTGATCTCCCACCACAGCATTTTATGAATCCATAACAGTTTATAATCTGTTACTACGTCAGAACCCTCAGAATCCTGTCACCTTCTAAAGACCGTAACTCCAGGTGTGACCAAGTCTTTAATACCAGACTTTGGGGAAGGGACAAATATCTTGTATCCAAGCTCTGATATACATTTATTTTTAATATCCAAAGACTCTTGGCCATTTTAATAATGTGATTTTAATGAAATAGGATTTTGTTTTTTGTGGAAAATGTCAATGATTTACTTTTTTCTTTTAACTAAAGTTGCCCTTAAGAATATAACTTTATGCTTTTCTCAACGATGACTGGAAAGGAATATCAATCTTGAGCTTGTTCTGCAGCTTGAGCAGATTTGTTACTTTTTTATCTGAGTTTATTTCAATGAGGAGGTTAAGTTAGGTACTCTAAAGTTTATCCTGACTCTGTGATTCTATGATTGTTTTGAGTGAAGAATGGAGTTTTAGTTTGTTTTATATGGCTATAACAGAATGCCACAATCTGGGCAATTTATAAAGAAAATAATTTTTCTCCTGGTCCTGAAGCCTGAAATTCAGATGAAGATGCTCGTGTCTGACAAGGACCTTCTCTTTTCTTTATTCTGTGGTGGAAGGCGGGAGGGTGAAAAGACCAGGTGTACTAGAGAAGAACAAAAGACTGTCAAAAGCAATTGCATTAATTCTCTTTGAAGGTAACGAATTCACTTCGTTAGTAATGGCATCAGTCTAGTCAGTGAGAATATGAAAAATTTATTTGAAAAGTTCTTAGTCCAACACTTGAATTGGGAATAAGTTTCTAACATGGAGTTTGAGGGTCAGAGTAAAGCTGTAGTTCAAGTCCACATAAGTAAAAACAGTCTTTGTGACTCCAGTAGACGATGGTAGTAGAGAAAAGGAGCCTCACAGTTTTGAAATTAAAAACACATTTATTTTTAAAATTGTAATATAATTAAATCATTTCCTCTCTCCTTTCCTCCTTCCTACCTCGTTATTGTACCTCCTGCCCCAGATTCCCTCAGATTCATGGTCTCTTTTTGTTTGTTATTGTTGCATAGGTATATAACACAACATGCTACGTCTGTTAGTGTGCTTGTATGTATATTTCTCTGGAATGACCACAGTGGTATAACCACAACATGTAAAGTTAGTCCTTATTTAGGAAAAAAAAGTAGTTATACTTATCTGATGTAATTTGACTTAAAATCATTAATACCACTTCTGTTTTCCATAAGAAAAATAGAGCTTATTGGTACCTTATCTTTAATCCCTTTAAATTAGAAATAAATGGCAAAGAGCCTGGAAAGAGGCATCATGTGTGCTTTCTGGCTGCATAACTGGTGCTAGAAATGTCACCTGTTAGTGTGACTTTATTTTTTGAGTAAGTGCCAGTACCACCTCTGACGCAGAAAGATGGATCTGGGTGTCCTACTGTTAGTAACTCACTGTATCACTGGCTTTTTAATTTGTCACAGATTCCAAGTTTATCATAATTAAATAAAAAGATCCCTTTTGCACTGAAATGTTGAACTTTTATATCAGTTGAAAGTTCTTGGACAGGAAACCTTTGCTCTAGTAATGACTTTGGACTCTGCATGTTTAGCAGGATGACTGATCCAGTGTATTGCTGCCAAGGACGAGGAAGACATGGAGAAGTGCGGTGTGTAGAGTTGCTTTGACTCACCCTTTCCTTTGGCAGCGGCTGCAGGCCTGTGGCAGCAGTACAAAATCTGTGTACTTGCCCATTTCAAAGCTGCTTTTCTTAGGCTCCCAGAGCAGTTTGTATAGAGGTGGAGCCAAAGTAAGATGTCTACAGACACAGTCTCAAAAGCAATTCACATGTAACCTACAAAGGACCCCTTTGAGATTTGTGTTATCACTATATTCCCCAGACTTCTTTTAAAGCTGTTGCAGAAGAATTGTGTTTGGGCTGTGCCTAATAAATCTTACTGAGCTGAAATCTGCTGTAGTGTTTTCCAGATTCCAACTGTAGGATTACTTAGATTTAGAGGGGCTGCTTCTTCCAGGACCAGATGAAGTGAACCTGAGTTAGCGATACGTAAGATATCCAACGCATTCGTTTGCCTGAAGTTAGTATTTGCATCTGAATTACAGATTTTCACTCAACGTGCCTATTTACCGTCAAAATCTGGTTCTGTGAACATCAAGGCATAAATTCTAAAGTAACAATCAGGATTTTAAACGTAATGTGAAAGTTAAATACAACTGTCAGCTGCTCCAAAAGCTTATAGGAAGACACAGGATGACAGGAAGCAGTCCAAGAAGAAAGAATGTGTGGTGTGTCTCCACTTTCTCTGAAAGACGATGGGAGAGAAAAGATGTCACTTTAGAGGAACGTTAGGACTCTTCTCAAATAATGAGGGTGCACCATGAATCCTGTGTGTGGGCCCATGCTTCCCAAGCCCCAAGCACCCCTGAGGCTGCACTGCTCCTGCAGCTACAGGAAATCTAAGGACCATGTTGGTGGAAAACAGAAATGGCTGCTTATGCCCATTTAGTGAACAACACAGATTCTCCCTTTTATAACTGATGGGTTTGTTGTGGAAGGATTCCTCATCTCTTTCCTATGGCAGTGGTGATGGAGGATGACATAGTAAGTCCCTTATTTGCTTTTCAGACTCACCTAGGTAGCAGTTTCCATAAAGACTCTGTAAAACCAAAGTGTAGAACATCTAAAGGATGATTTTAATGAAAAAGAATAAAAAAAAAAGTCAGTGTGGCTCAGTGGAAAGAGCTCTAATCATGTGATCAGGAGACAATGAGCTTAAATCTGCTGATAATTAAATCTTCTCAGTGCACTTTAGCTAACCTTTGACATCTGTGGATCTTCTTTTCTCCCTTTGTAAATTAGGTGGTACCCAAGAATTGTATCTGTAGTCCCATCTTCTATAAAATGAACGGTTTCACTTGTAAAAGAATAACTCCTTAAGCTGAAACTGTTCTGCCAAGTGCAGCACTAGGATCAGTAGTAACAAATGCAAAGATCCTGGGAAAATGAGTTGTGACAGGCTGCTTTTCAGAGTAGAGTATTATTCAAATTAGTCATTAATTTTTGTATTACAATGTGAAAATATTTTTAAAAATGTAAAAGAGAAGCTTATATGCATCATCTTTTAAAAAAATGTAACAAAACTACTGCCCCCTCCCATCCTAGTTTGCTTTCTGTTGCTGTGATAAACACCATGACCAAAAAGCTACTTGGGAAGGAAAGGGTTTACTTGGCTTACATGTCTCAAGTCTGGGTAGAAACTCAAGGCAGGAACTGAAACAGAGACTGGAGGAACACTGCTTACTGGCTTACTCCTCATGGCTTGCTCAGCCTGGTACCTACAACTCCAGGACCAGTCATCCAGGGGTAGCACCACCCATAGTGAGTGAGCTGGGCCTTCCCACGTTAACCATTAGTTAAGAAAACGCCCAGAGACTTTCCTACAGGCCAGTCTGATGGGTCTGGTGCCTCACTTGAGATTCCCTCTTCCCAGATATGTCTAGTTTGTGTCAAGTTGACAAAAACCAACCAGCGCATGCTCCAAACCTCTTCTGAAATAAACAGAGCTCAAGTATGGTCTATAGCTGTGATAATTCAAGTAGTTAGCACTTTTACCTGATTAAATCTAAATGTGAATGCTTGTTTGATTATGGAATGAATAACAATTGAAATAACTCTTTGGTCTGCTTTCTCAGCCTTCCATTTTGCCATGTGTGTTTATGCTGTGCTCCTTTTAGCATTAATTTCATTTTAACTGGTTATGATTTGTGTTGCTGCCATGCCTGCTGGTACAAGAAGGCTCTGCAGCTGTGCTCTCAGACATGGCACCACTGCTAGAAGGTCCTGCTGCTTTTGAACTATCAGATGTAGCTTGGTTAGTTCAAGTGACTGTGTTCTCCTATGGCTTAGAGTAACAGTAATTACCTGCCTAATGTAATTATAGTTCTTGATATAATAATCTCATATCATTAACACTAGTAAATAAGAACATATTTGTTAAATCGGCTTTCCTTTCAAACTATATGTGGGCCTTGATTTGTCTTCTGGGCATTTTACATTGACCTGTTCTTGTCCTTTGTGATGGTGGTAGAGGTTCAACTTCAAATTTAATATTAATATTGCCAATTGTGCGTGCGCACGCACACACACGTGTGTGTGTGTGTGTTTGAGAGAGAGAGAGAGAGAGAGAGAGAGAGAGAGAGAGAGAGAGAGAGAGAGAGAGAGTGTATGTTTGGTATGTTTTAGTCCAGCTAAGATCAGTAATTGGTGAGGAGAAACTGTAAGGGATGGCTACTTCCTCATGTGGAGAAACTTTTTACAGGATTATGTCATTGGAATTTTAGTACGCATGAACCGAGAAATTTTACAAAACATCCACTAGATGGCACCTTATTATTGTATCCTAGACTTAGCCGCCTGTGGCATTCCTGACTAGAGGGTGAAATTTAAACAGAAATTGTTTTCTCAGAATCTTGGTTGTTAATGAAAACCAGGGTTTGTGTAAACTTTAAAAATCCTTGGACGGTGAAAATCTTATCACAGCATGCTTGGTAGTGTGTGTTCTATTGGGAACCTGCTTTCCTAATAGGTTTTATATTTGCAATAGTTATGAAATCATAGAAAAATAGAAAACTGGTTATGATGATCATCACTTAGACAGTCTTGGTTTCTGCAGGCGTTGAACATTGTGCTTTTAACAGATATAGCTTATATTTTTTTATGGTTCTAAAGTTCTTTATTCTTTCCTTTTCAACTATGTAGCCTAGGCAACCCCCAAACACTGGATCCTTTCGCCTCAGCCTCTGTTCATTAATGGGATTCTAAGAGAGTGCAAGTATGCTTAGCTTCAAGTTCTTAAGGTTCTAAGTGCCATTGGCCTGATCTTTTGGAATATTTCCTATTCATTTTCCAAGTTATCAATAAAAATAGTAATAATAGTGATGATGGACGCTAAAAAATATCTCACAGTAGCTCAGAATTGAGTATAACAAAGGGTTATTTATTTAGGGGTAGACTCACAAATCACAGCCCTTTGCACAAACAGGGAACAGGAACTGAATCCAGCAGCCAGAAGAGAAAAGGAATGCACGCTTTACATCGGCATTTATAGGCTTTCCTACAGCATAATAGTACCTACAAGCTTAAGGTTGAGCCTTATTCAGCCTGTTGCAATTTTAGAGTTTATGCTTTATAGAGTCTTATACCCAGACATGTTTTTGCTTTGTTTTATTTTTGCATTGTATGCTAAGGGATAGCTAGAAATATTAAAATTATCAAAAAGGACACAAAAAAACGCCACACTCACAATCCTATTACATAGAGAGAATGTTATAAGCAGAGTATTTATTATTCGTCTGAGCTTTAAAGTCAAAATTATGTATTTTTACAAAAGATAGAGCATAATTGGTCTGTCACATGTGGTCTGTCACTTTTCCCACTGTTTATTTTAAATGTCTGTTAACAGCAAGTGTCAGTTGTTGCTGGTGGTTTCTTTGTGTTGTTTGTTTTTGAGATTGAGTCTTACTTGCAGCTTGGGCTGGCCTGTTCTGGCAGTTCTCCTTCTTGGGCTTCCCGAGTGCTGGGATTCCAAGCATAGCCACCTTATCCAGGCAGATTTTAGTTAGTCTCTCACTATTTCTATTTAGCCGTTTCTCCTCTGTCTTCTCTTTCCTACAGATTTTGACATACAGTCTATCATAGTATTCACTGATAACACTAAAACATTAAAAGCAGCAGAGGTGAAGCTAAGGTGATACTGTCATGAGTTTGATGCCAGCCTGGGCTACATGGTGAGTTCCAGGCCAGTCTGGGAAAGAGTAAAGACCCTGAGTCACGCAGCAGCAATCAATCAGCAGAGTTAAAGCTGGCATATCCAGCTGTGGTTCTTAGGAATACTGATGCTAATGAGGCCAATAGCTCGTAGTTGCTAATTGTAACTTATTCAAGTTGATTTGATTGTTTATGTTCTCTGATTAATTGTAATGATAATAACAGATATGCACTTATTCTGTGGAAAGCCACAGTTCTAAGTAGGGATACGACTAGGTCTGAAGATTTCTTTATAGAGACTGCTGTTTCCTATTTTATCTATAGGATCTCAGGGCACAGAAAGATTGGATTATTCCCCCAAAGTAAGAGTGAGCAAGGAACCCAGGAACTCAGCATGGAGGTTATGGATAAGAGAAATGCAGGAGTCTGTGATGTTAAGTTTCAGCTTAAATCACATGAAATACCTGGATATAGCCAGCTGGAGTGGAGCAAGTAATCTGGGGTTTCTTTCAAAGACACATTTAAGAACATGGTCTATATTTTCTGATGTCTTTTTTATTAAATTTTTTTCATACTATATATTTTGATCATATTCATTCCCTTCTTCCGAATCCTCCCGGATCCCCCCACCTCCTTACTCACCCTACTTCATGTTCTTTCTCTCTCAAACACACAAGGCAAACAGCAAGACTATACCCAAACAAAGCATAAAACAAAACATGCACACATACACAAAAAAGCTATTGGCCAACTATTCCTGCATGAGGCTTGTCCTGGACTGCAGCTGATAGGCCCTTTGACACGCCTTTAAAGAAAACTGTTGTTTTTTTTTTTTTTCAGCAGGTATTAATTGTTAGTAGCTTCTCCATATGCGTGGGGCTTTGTGTCTGTTTCCCTTTCTCAGTGCTGGCATTTAGCCTGGTTGTGAGCCTGTGTGGGTCTTATGCATGCTATCATGGTCTCTGTCCGTTCATATGTTATCAGTCCTCTTATGTCAGGAAGTGGTGTGGGAAGTCCTTTTGTATATGTGTTGCTTTTATTGGTTAAAACCCTGTCTCGAAAAAACAAACAAACAAACAAACAAACAAAAAAGAATAAAACTGTTTCAGCCAGTGGCTTAGCAGAATAGAGTGAGGTGGGAATTCCCAGCAGAGACAGAGGAGAAAGTAGGCAAAGTCAGTGAGAAGCCATGTAGTTTCCAAAGGAGACAAATGCCTCTACTAGAGCCCACTGAAACTTTACCGGCAAACCACGAGCCTCATGGTAAAATATAAAATAATAGAAATGGGATGTAAGATGTAAGAGCTAGCTAGAAATACGCTAAAGCTATTGGCCAAACAGTATTGCAAATAATATAGTTTCTGTGTGATTATTTTGAGGGCTGTTGAGAAACGAACAAGCAGCCTCCACCTACAAGGAAGGCACTGTTTTCTTGGAGTCATCTACCACGTCTGACTCTTAGAATCTTTCCATTTCCTCTTCCTCTCCCTGAGCCTTGAAACACACACACACACACACACACACACACACACACACACTTTTTTATAATGATGTATTTATTTTATGTACATTGGGGATTTATATACTGCTTTCAAAATGGTGCTATATTTCTTACTGAATGTAAGATTCTAAGTTACAAAATTCCTAAAATAGAGAATCTAGATTCCAGTTATGCATGGCACAGCTCAAGTCTTTCTTTGTAAGGTATAAGGTGGCACAATGTAAAATTTTTGGTATGCAATTTATATGACAAAGTAGTAATTCGACCAAGATTCAGTCTCAGATTTTGAGGGGCCTTTTGTTTGTTTTGTTTTTCAAGATAGGGTTTCTCTGTGTAATCCCTTGTCCTTGAACTCACACTGTAGACAAGGTTTGCCTCAAACTTGGAGATCTACTTGTCTCTGCCTCCCAGTGCTGGGATTAAGGGGGGTTTTAATACTACCCAGTATTGAGGGGGCTTTGATATCACCTTTTCTCAACTTTGTCTGGATAGGAAGTACATGGTTCCCCAATTGCATAAACATTTATTTAATGGATATTCATTAAACATCTAATATGTCCCAGGCATAATGCAGCAGCCATTTGCTGGTGAATAAAATCCAACCTCTTCAAAAGGGCACAGTGTATGTCCAGCAACACCGAAATCTTAGGAATAGCAGGTCTTTTGTATTCTCCAACCATGTGCTTTAGCATTGTGTTTATATAAAAAAGAAAAAAATTAAAACATAAATCCTGTTAGCCACTAATAATTATATTAAGCTTTATCTGAGTCCCAGAAATAAGGGAGGCCTGGGGGGAACCAGTGTATATAGGAAATAAAACTTAAGATTTCAGCTGCTTCTTGCTGAATCAGTATGAATAGTTGTGACTAGAAGATGGTGAGACACAGACAAAGGAGCCCTGGGTTTAGGTGACAGATAAATGAAGAGTCAAATCTTCTTTGTTTGACTACATAAAGCTTTTGATTCTTAGAAAAGTCTGGAAAATGTATACCCAGAGTAGAGGTAGAAAAGTGGTATACACACACAATAACATAAAAGTAGACTTTTTTTTTTTTTTTTGCATGTCTGAGCTCCCTATTTTAGTTGGAGCTGAGATAGACAAATACACCATTTTTGATTATAACTTTTCTCAAAACAAAATATCCCCAAATCTAAATAGAGTTTTAAAAGTCCAGTATTTCTAAAGAGACCAAGGAGCACAAGTATTAGTCATATAAAAGGAAGAGAGGTTTCCATGTAAAGCGAACATGTTGATTGGTCAGAGAGCCGAATTGTGAAGGCATTAGGGCTTGATGTACCTGACATTGTAATTACACTGTTGGAAGAAAGAGCAGAGAGAAGGCCAGTGTTCAGTCAGAAACCACTGTTTATATAATATTTAGAGGAGATGATCTGTGCTTCTTTTGAGTTAGGTCTTGTCATACTTGTTATTTTAGGTCTCTTTATTTACTGACAGGTCCTTCAGGCTTGCTGCACACATAGTAAAGAAGCACTAACATTTCAGCTTTCATGCTAAGTCATTGTAAAATTATTATAATTTAAAATGGAGATTTGCAATTCTAAATAATAGATTAGAATTTCATTGCTCTTTTACAGATTTTAGAGTGGCATTTCATATTTTAAAAATGACTCATCAGCTTTGCATTGTTCTGTTGGTTAGTCACCCCAAACTTGTGAAAATATTATTTCCCAGTAGGTCTTGGAGTATGCATCTTTATGCGTGCTACTTCCATGACCTAGAAGAGGGAAAAGGGTTCATTACTTCCTATAGTTCTGACTAGCATGACATCTCAACAGTGTAAACTCTAAATGATGATGGCAATAATAATGCTGATATATGGTATACCTGCTTTATGAAGAACAAACCTATTTTGATCGCTTGTAAATAAACACAAGTAGAAATATTTACTGAGACATTTTTATGACATGAGGATTATAAGCAATCATATTGTGTAAAAAAATACTGTGCCAGTCAAGGACACAAGGATATAGTGAATGAACTCTGTATTCTTGAAAATAACTGGGCAAAGGAAATTGTAATGTTGTTTCTAAGGGAAAAACCCTGACGGGAGACCACCAAGTCCAGTCGGAATGGGACTGATGGAACAGGGGACCAAACCGGACTCTCTGAATGTGGCTGACGGTGGAGGAGGACTGAGAAACCAAGGACAATGGCAATGAACATGAACTCTACAGCATGGACAGGCTCACTGTGAGCCTTGTCAGTTTGGTTGCTCACCTTCCTGGACTTAAGGGGAGCTGGGAGGACCTTGGACTTAGCATAGTGAAGGGAACCCTGATGGCTCTTTGTCTTTGGAGAGGGGTGGAGTGGGGGTATAGGTGGAAGGAAGGGGAGGGAAGGGGGAGGAGGAGGGGAGGAGATGGAAATCTTGAAAAATTAAAATTAATAAAAAAAATGAAACACCTTTAAAAAAAACAAAAAAATAGTGTTAAATTGTTTTCAGAATTGTAATTTTTATATATTAGATGCTGTAGTGATTCCCAGCTCGGTCAGACCACCCTCCAGGAAGTGCTTGGAAACTTGTGAGACCCGATCACAGTGATGGGATGAGTAGGGCTTGCTTCATCCTGATACTGGAGAAGGGACCTGGGGGGTGTGGATGGAGCAATGAGTAAAAAGGCCTTGCCTGTAAAGACCTATCCCTCCCACAAGGGCAATGTCCCCACTGAGAAATACTGGTTTAGCATAGTGTGCATAACTAAGTCAGGCAGAAATAGTAAGTGGCTGAAAGTTTCCACCACTGGACACGGAGGGTGTTTTCCATGTACATGAACAATAAGGTAGATGTGTAATCCTGTTGAAATTCTGGAAATTTCCATTTAAATTAGTATTTTACTATGATCTGTGTGAGTTTTTACTTGGTTACTTATCTAAGTGTCAGTTTTACTCCGCTATGTCACAGTCAAGCAAATCAGTGGGCAAGAACAGCTGTAAATTCCCCAAATTTTATATCTGCAGGCCACAAAAGTGAATCTAGACCCGTGGAGGAAGCTGTTTCTTCAGCAGCAGTAAACCATGTTCTCAGCAGCTGCTGATCATGCTAGACTGCAAACATGCTATAAAATGACAGCATGTACTCAGATTCTTCATAGCCGTGCAGTGTAATGAAATACAGAGATTCTCAGGAAGGCCAGGAGACCTATAAATGTCCTATACATGTAAACTAACTTCACTCCTTCTTTTAAAGTCACAGTTTTAGTACTTTCATGAGACATTAGAAACGACTGAAAGATTTGAGGTGCAAAAATTTCTTACAGAAGAAACATTTCTTTCTTTCCACATCCTCAAGGTTACACACGATTCAGTGTTTTCTTCAACTGTCTCTGACATTTGTTCCCTTAGTTATTTTGAGGACAGTTCAAGTATTCATCACTCAGTGAATGCAGTCTTTATTGTAGTCATGCTTCTACTGAGTGTGGAAGACAAACCTGCAAACAAAAACTTTCTGTCCTAGGTGATAAGACACTATCAGGAGCTGTGTGGATGTGATACTGTGGGGTGAGGGACTCACTGCAGCAATCAACCCTAGTTTCTAATCAAGGTATGGAAATCACATGAGTTATGGAAATGAGGCAGAACAGCATTTGTTCTATCCCACTGCAGCCCAGAACATTGGCTAATAAGCTAGGATAACTGTGGCATAAACATAGACAGTGGAGTTTTTAAATTCACTCTTAATTAGACTGTGATATGTTGAGTCTTTTTTTATTTCTGTATATAGTCAAGTAAATGCTTCACTTCTTAATACTCAAGCTGCAAACTCTCCGCAGTAATTGAATCACAGACAAAAAGGCCCATTTGCCATAGTTGCAGTAATTAAGTAGTGAAGCAGTTAATTTTGAACAAGTGCGAAAAGATGTCTCATGGTCACAAAAGATTGGGAAGAGAAAATGACTTTCCAAGGCAGCATATTGATTTGGCACCTTAGAAACCTGATACTCTGTCCTGCTGAATTACATTTAAATTAATTGTTTTTAAATTAACTTGCTAGTTTCTCTGCGTCTAAGTCAGATGAGAATCATACTTGAAAGCACGAAGGGAGCCTGACATTACCTACAGCCCACTGACTATCCCATTCGTGGATCTTGTGAGCTCCTGGTGTTTAGCTGCTTCATATTTTCTTTAAGCATACATGCACATCTAGTTTGGTTTCTTTTAAATTGGCATTATGGTAAACAAGAGTGACTACAAAGAATTCTGTAGGAAAAAAAATTTGCTGATTTTTACCATCAAATTTTGGTGTATTTTCTTAGTTTCTGTTTTTTTGTTTCTCAAAGGTAGTGGGGTTCAGGTTGTTTTGTGAACTTTTGTATTTTATAAACTACTTTCTTATATATTTTCTATGTTTGTAAAATCCCTGTCATTTAGTAAGAATGGATGGTGATGTTTTCTTTTTCATATAGAAGAAACTTAGGGTACTATATGAATTTATAATCACAGTTTACTGTAATGATGTCAGAGCAAGTGGCACATGCATGGCCTTGTCAGGTTATCATTCCTTAAATTTGAGCTTCACTCTGGTGACCTACATTATATGCTCACAACTGAGGTGGCTTGTGTTGCCCTGCTCTTAGTCTGTCAATGTGCTGAGTGCTGACTTAGTGGATGAATGTCGAAAGTGAAACTTGCTTTGGGGATCATGTGCAAACAAAACTATCTTTTGATGTGATGTTATGTATGTGGGAATGCATGTGCATATACATGTGTGTGCGTAGTATTTGGTGCCAGTGAAGACAACTTAGGTGTAGTTTTTTGGGTATCATCTACTTCCACCCCCACCCCCCCATTTTGGTACAGGGCCTGTTAGGGGCCTGGAACTTGCAAAGTACCTAAGCTGGCTGGCCAGTGAGTCTTAGGGACCCTCCTGTATTTACCTCTTCAGCACAGGGATTACAAGTAGCACCAAAACAGCTTTTTTAAAAAACAAACAAAAAACAAAACAAAACAAAACAAAAACATGGGTTCTGAAGATCTAACTCAAGTCCTTGTATTTTCAAGGCAACAACTTATTGACTGAATTTTCCTCCCAGCCCTGCACACCCCATCTTATGAGAGCAGGCAATGCTCTACCCACCAAGTGCAGCTAGGATTTCCAGTATGTACAGCTCTGTCAGTTCTACACTTCGTAGAGTGTGCATATATGTTTGTGTTTCTTTGTATGTGTCTGCATGAACTTCAAAAGCATAGTTCTTTCCCATGAGAAAGTTCTCTTCAGTTCAGTTTTAAGTGGTATGAGAAGTTTTAATCAAGGATTACAAAATGTCCTTGTGATTCATTAGAATCTGCTGTTTCTCCTACTAACAACTCCAAGGGCTGCTTGTTACCAAAAATAAGAGCCTCGCTGTTAGCGTATGATGTTAGTGTCTTTCCTTCTCAAATTAAATTTGGAAATTCTTACTTATAAGCAGTGACTCTTGGATTAGAAAATATTTCAATAAATGATACAGTGTCATTTATAGTCTCTAGTAGATTAAAATGGACTGGGAATAAAAGGAAGGTCATTGGCATAATTGTTATAAGATATAAGATGGTTTTTGTTGTTTTATTTTTTATTTGCATTGGTGTTTCATCTGATGTATGTCTCTGTAAAGGTGAACATGAAGTTACAGACAGTTGTTAGCTGTCATGTAGGTGCTGGGAATTGAACCCACGTACTCTGGAAGTGCAGCCAGTGCTTTTAACCACTGAGCCATCTCTACAGCCCCCAAATAGACTTGCTTTGTAATGAAAGATGCATGTCATTATTAGCTTCTGTTGTAATCGAAAATGTGAATGATTAAGACTAGTCAACTACATAAAACATATTTAACTATAAGACATTAAGGACTTCAAGCCTTCTTTAGCATTATAGTTTGGTATTGTATAAATCCTTGTCCCACATCCCACAGAAGGAAAGGTCTCCCTGTGATCTTATGGATACTATTAGTATGGCATGCTTTTATGCCTCCATGCAGGCAGAAACATCCAAGGAGTAGCCCGGATAACTAAAATTTTGTAAGTCATGTGGCTGGATTTCAAGGAACATTTGCCCCAAACTTAGGAGTGGGATACCTAACTAAGCCATCAGTGTCAGCAGTGAGCAGTAAGAGACATGCTTTTCTAAGAACAAAGATGTATGCATTTGGCATTTGCTCAAGAATAACATTGCATGGAATTATAGTTTTAACTGCAGTGTTTTGTTATTTCTCATCAAAATTGCTTGTTAGTCTGTCTCCTGCCTTTCATCTTTTTGTCTTTGTTTCATTTTATTTTAGACTAGGGAATAGGGTAATGCCATCAAGACGTAGTGATCCCCTATTTGAATTGCTTTAAAATACAGACAACTGGCTAGCTATTTTGAAACATGACTATCATGGAAATATAGTTTAGGGTCACTAAGTGCTTTTCTCATGGCCTCTGCCAAATCAGTACCTGAGGTCACAGTGCAAATTAGAGAGAAAATGAAGAACAGAGAAAAAATTTATAAGCTTTTAGAAGTACCATACTGTGTAACGAGAGGCCGCTAGAGTTCTGGGCTTTAAGGACTGACAAGAGGCAATCTCTGCAGAGTAAAAACAGTACTTTGTCAGTTTGACAGTTTCTTATTCCTGGTCCACTTACCCTGAGGGTATTTAGTCAGCTGCTTTCTCAGAAGACTGTCAGGGGTGGTAATGTGTGGGTCAGCTTTAAGGTAGTTGCAGAGTCACACTTGGACAACATAAGCACAGTGAAGGAAACCAAAGGAAAGGAGAGAGGGGACATTTCAACCAGGATCAGAACTAATGCCTGAGATTCATGCATGAGATACCCTGTCTTTTCTCACCCTTCTTCTCCTTTACCAGCTTTCACCAGCGTTGGTGCTGGGATAATTCAGTTATCCTCTTGTGAGTAATGGACCCTGATATCCACTTCTTGGTTACTTACTTTCATGAACTGTAAGTGATGTCTCCCATACATGACGGTTCCTCATGCCCCAGTGCATTTTGACTAATACTCTGGGCAGAAGTCCCAGAAACCACAGACTCTTGTCATTCAACCTTCCTGATTGTTGTCTTTACAGATTTCCAGTTAAAATTCTCAGTGCTGGTTGTTGTTCCTACCTTTATAACCACAGGGTTTGGTTATTTCTGCTTCTTGGAGTCTTAAAGATATCCAGTCACAGAACAAGGAACCTTGACAACTGTGAACTGTCCTGGATAGACCCTTTCTTGCCTGCTTCTCTCATTAGGGAAATAGGATAAAATTGCCCCTTAGGAGCTTTTCCTGTATTGATCATTTCATTTCAGAAGCTGAGGGGGAAGAAAAAACTAAGCCGTCTTTCCCACCATCTTTTATTATCAATATACATGATAATTTTTAACATTAAAAACAATATATTAGCTGCTTGTGTCTCACTAAATGATACAAATTCAAAATGCTCCCAGGTTTGTAATATACTAAGACAAATGTATCTGTGTCTATAATTTACACGTATATCTATATAATGACCAGTTGTCTTTCTTTTTTCTTTTGGTTTTTGTTTTTTTGAGACAGGGTTTCCCCTGTCCTGGAACTCACTCTGTAGACCTGGCTGACATTGAACTCACAGAGGTCCTCCTGTCTCTGCCTCCCAAGTGCTAGGATTAAAGGCATGTGCCACCACCGTCTGGCTATCACCAGTTGTTAAAAAGGGACCCGTGTTTTATATAAGTTCAGAGACTAAAAGTGTTTAGTTTAAAATGTCTAGTTTACTGTGGTATTGCATAACTGTAATCCCAGAACTCAGGAGACTGTGACAGGAAGATTACCACTTCAAGGCTAGCCTGAGGGGCACGGACAGTTTGAGGCAAACCCGGAGTATAATGAGAGCATGCCTTAAAACACAGACACACATGCCCACATGGACACACGCATAATTCTGCCTTAACCTCTTACAGGCCAGGTTTAGAGGTCTTTAGTGGAGTTTTGGCCGTGAGCACAGCCCAACACTCTGCAGCTTTACTTACTTGCAAACTTCAGCTACAAATGTCTGTGTCCCAGGAACCTAAATCCAGAAGTGACTAGAAGACAAACTTTTGCCTTGCTTCAATTCAAGCAGTAGTGCTTTACAACTTTAATATGAGATAGATATTTGTGTTCTTTTTTGTCAGAGGACTTTGCTCTCATTTTTGGTGTTAGAAACTGAACGGTCATTTCTTTCTGTCTCCATGGCTGTGTAAGATAAGTCTCGAGGCTCCTGGTTATAGGCTGGAAGCGGTGGATCAAGGCCCCTCATGTTTCCAAGTGAAATGGCTGTCATGTTAGTATCTCCCTCTTCCCAGTACACTCGTTTTCTTTATATCACCTCACATGATATTTGTAGTAAATGAGAAATTGGAGTTGGTGTTCCATGTAAGTTAACATACCTTCAAGGTGAACCCTAAAATTTTTTGTAGCTGGTTTAATAGACTCCTGGACTATATGGAAAACACAAAAACAAGTCTTACTAGTAAGAGAACTTATTTGAGTTTTATACTAATTTTATATAATCTATGATCTATTTTTATTTTGTATGTAATAAAGAATAAAATATAGCCCAATAAAATAACTAGGTTCTATTAATATTTACTTGTTTTAAAAAAATTATTAAATGAACTTATGGGTCATTTGATAATGAAGCTCTTAAGGTAGTGATTTCATCATAGTTAAGCTCATAATGTTAATTCAGGTGAAGCTGAACTATACTGAATTGCACACTCTTCACTTGTAAAAGGAAGTCCCAGGTTAAAGACGACAGAGGTAGTTACCATTTTTTTCTTTTCTTTTTCTTGTTTTTTGTTTCCTTACTTACCCTATGAGCTCTGTGATCTTTAGAGGACAAAGTAGAAACTTTAGAGTTTAGTTCTGTTTCTAAAGGTGCTGTAGCAGTAATGGAGAACTCCTTCAGTCACTTAGGCCTGGCAAGTGCCAAATAGCAGTGCAGTATTGCGTCTGGGCTTCTCGGGCTCCAGTCCTACTCATACAGTGTCCCAGCTTTCCTGGCAGTGACACTGGGCAAGTTCCTCTCTGCGTCTCAGTTCCTTACATCAGAACTTTGCCCTATACGGTTCCTATTTCATAGTGTCATTGGGGGACTTAAATAGTTTAAAAGTGGGAGTGGTACCTGCAATATTGGTAACTCGAGAAAGAAAAGCAAAGGTCTACATACTCTTTCCTAGTCATGTTTTAGAATTCTTATTTCAGTTTTTGTTGCAAGTCCACCTTTATTTCTAATAAAAATATACTGTTCTTCCCTAGCCTTGGAAATAGCAAGGACTGTAGTTGCCACCAACACACATATCATAGAAAGCCTTATTAAAACGTTGGAAAAATTTTTTTCTTAATACAAAATCTAACTTTAAAGTATCAATAAATAAAATATAACTCAGTGAAGATGTGCAGCATTCAACATTGTAGCTAATTTCTAAATTATAGAATCCGCTGTTAAACCAGGAGGAAATGTAAACATTGTGGAAAAAACACATAAAAGTACCATGGCAAAAGACACGTCTTTACAGATAAAACTGCAGATAAACTTCCATGAGTGTAAAGGTTGCTGGAGGAACTGTGTCTGTACCGTCTGTGTGTGGGGTGTGGCGGAGGACTGTGTACAGGGAAGGAGGTATTCCCTACTATACTTCAGTTGTAACTGTGGTTAAAGGCTGAATCACAGCATCAGAGTGATGAGACTTTGGGGTCAGTTAGATCAACTTTCTTTTTAAAAACTTTCATGTTATTTATTATTACTCTGTGTGTAGTAGGGAGGAGCAGCATGGGGAGAAAGTGTGTGTGTCAGCGTGTGCGTCCCTGTGCATGGTAATCAGAGAACAACTTTCCAGAGTTGAGTCTCTCCTTCCACCCGGGATTCTGAAGATGGAACTCAGAGTCATGAGGTTTTCAGAGGAAGCACTGTTTCCCACTGCCCCTAAAACAGCCTTCTGAGCTCTGAAGCCCTTCCAGTTTTCCTACTCTATCAGGTTACTGATTTGTCACTGGGCAGGCCTGATACTGGATCCTTTTCTTCTTTAGAGCTAAGCCAGGATGAACGCTAGTATTGAATGTACTGTTCGTCACATGGTTCTCTGCTTCTCTGCAGAAAGGAACCCTACAAGCAAGGAAATGTGTGAAAATCACAGGATGACTGCCTTTGACCACATTTTATTCTTCCTGAGAATTCCTTTCCTATATATATCTTGCCAGTTTGTAATTCAAGCTTGAGATTCAGGAAATGGCCAGCCACCTGACTCCCTCCAGTTAGTTCAGCCCTTAGCAAGTTGCAGAACCTACTGCAGTCTTAGGTTACAACAATTATTTTTGTTAGCATCCCGATGTATATAAAGAAAAGCCAAGTGGAGCTGGCAAAGTTTTACAGTGGCCAAAAGGTCTTGGAACTAGGTTGACCATGGACAGTGCCTTCAGCAGTGTGGGGAAGGAAGTTTAACTGTTAAAGGGTTAAGTGGCTAAATTCAGGTTATCAGAGGGAATAAATCTGAATTAATTCTGATGAATGGATTCTGGTCTGAATTCTCCATTGCTTCAGTGTCTCTGAGGTGCCCACATGTGGAGATGGCAGCATAGTATTATATCCTCTGCATTCTCTTTTGGCTTGGGCCACATTTGTCTCTCTCTATTACATGCTGTCTAGTTTTCCAGATGGTTTTATTATTATAAAGATTCTATCTTACCAGTGGATCTTTTATTGCCTGAACTCATCTTTCATAACTAGTACCATTTCTTTTAATGTGAGTTCATGACCAAAGGTTGCCACGGGACGGAGAGGTCTGAGCAGAGGTCCCCGTTAAGAGCTCACCTGAAGAACATGGGAATCATAAGAGCTAAGTTGCTTGCAAGGCTCGAGAAGCAGTGTTCTCTTCACTCCGAGATAAAGCTTACCTTCCTGTTTGAGAAAAGCTGCAGCATCGTATAAAATGTTTATGACATTTACCATTAGATTATGAATAAGAATAGGCTTGATGCATTTTCCCTCTTAGATTGTTTGTCATTTATGTTCCGTTTTTTTTCAAAATTTCACTCGAACTTACTTTTTATTTTAAATAATTCTATTAGTGTATATTAGTTGTACAAAATGATCAGTTCCCGTGTAATGTTTTACACCAGCATATAATATATTCTGATTCTATTACTCCACCTCTATTGCTTTCTCTTATCCTCTTTCCTCCACCACCTAGTCCCCTTCCTATTCCCAAATAGTCTTGCTCCCACTTTCATGGTTTATTTTCTTTAACTCCAGACACCTCATATGAGAGAAAATATGTGAGTATAGCTTGTTTATGTAACATGACAATCTCCAGTTTCCATTTGTTTCTCAATGACATGTATTCATTCTTCTCTATGGTGATATATTATTTCTTTATCCATATATCTATTCTTAGTATATTTTAAAGTCTAGTAAATATTAGCTATATCATGCTCATTTTGGCTCACACCTTTAATCCCTGTAGTTTAATAGACAGAGACGGGTGGATCTCCGAGTTTGAGATCAGCCAGGTTTACATAATGAGTTCCAGGACAGCCGAGGCTAATTATTGAGACCCTGTCTCAAACAAGAAAGCAAAAATATGTCTATGGATTTTTGCTTTTATACTTAAAAGTGTTTGCAGTAAGCGTGGGAAACTGCATGCTCCTCTGGGATTATATGCTAGGCTTCCCTTCCCTGCATGTTGCCTGTGGCAATAACAAACTGTTGTGATATCTATTAAACTGTAAACTATTTACTGTGTACAATACTGAATTTAGTTCAAGTACTGAGAATGCATGATGTTTTTCCACCCCACCTATCAACTTCTCTCCATCAATAAGACACTTGAAAGACTGATTGAGTACCCATGGACTATTATTTACAAGGACATCAATACTAACAAAATGCAAAGTACAGATACATGAGCTCTCCATTCTTGAGTCCTTTTCCAACCCCGCTGTATTCAGAAGGCTAAATATATGTGATGGATGTTGTTGATTCTCTTAAGTACTGATAGATACTAGTGAAATGCCCCCAAAACGCTTTTTGAAATGGTGATAGTTTTCTTTACAAAGTAAACATTGATTAAATACTACAGTCCATGACAATTTAGATGTAAGACAATACCTGTGTTTGTGGTTGAAAGAGCATTTAAGGCTATGACAGTCGGTGGCATCTTAAAGATACTAAAAATCTCTATATGCTTCTCTCACTGAACTTTAAAGTAGTTATGTTTTTTCCTACTTTGCCTAATTGAATAATGATATAGACATAATGAATATAATAAAGATGTTACATATTACATAGTGCTATAAGATTACAAGATAACAGGTAAAGCAGCAACTGGAGGTGTCAATGGCAGTTTTTACATATTATAAAATATATTTGGAACTTAATGAAAGACACTGAAATTTTCAATTATAAGGTACTTTATTAAAATTAAAAGTTTCTAAAATGTGTCAGAAAATGACCTAATTATTATATCTATCTTTGACGAAGTCAGCATCAGTTAGAGCCTTTGGCAGCTGTGGTCCCTGTTGTATTTGTCAGGTCAGGAACTCTTGTGATCTTGACAAATCAGTATCTTAAGTTGAACACACCCTCCTGTGGTTCCTGCACACACTGCCTCTTGGTAGTATGGAAAGAGACTGGATACTTCAGGTAGAAAGGAAAGAAATCAAGGAGCAGTCATCTCAGTAGACTAAGAACCTTGCTTAAGGGGAGAGAGGTGCACAGTTTTAAATCTTTGAGTTTAACTCTTCTTTGAGTTGCCTGGGAGCTTTCTGTGGTCTCTCCCCAGTTTGCATGGCTCCTGAGTGAAGCACAGGGAACATTCACTCAGTATGCTAGGAAACATCGTTTTTCTCTTCAAATAATAAGCTAGGAGATACAGAATTGGCCAGCAGAGGGAGCAGATTTACCTAACTTGAGCAGTGAAAAATGCTTAGTCGAAGAAGCCTCAGTGAACAAGGATGCACGCAGACGTACCTTACAGCATTCTCCCACTGTGTACCGAGAAGACAGGAGGCTGGGCTCTGGGTCGTAATGAACCTTGTGTCCTTTATGTTCTCACTTTGCAATTGAGAGTTTTTGTTTTTCTTTTGTTTTGTTTTTGGTTAATCCTGCAAAAAAAAAGAGTATTTTAAAAAACAAATGCCATACATATTATTTAGAAAATTAAAACACGTCTTCAGTATGAAGCCATGGAATTAAGGTATCTTCAGGTCAGAAACCTAAAAGGAATTTAATTTGAGAAAGGCGTCATAAAAAGTGAGTTGTGAATGTTTAGAACAGGATACTGTTGGGAACAAATCTTCAGGAAATACTTCTTGTTTCATGTGTTCTAAACCAGGAAATAGAAATATATTTTAAAAAGACTTGCCAAATGTGAAATATAAAACAAATGGCTTTCTGCTGAACTCTAGTTCTCCCAGTTTTGTGAGTAAATGCATATCCAGGGTTGTATTCTGAGCACTGGGCAGTTTAAAGGTGAGCAGCACTTTACCTTCATTACTTAAAACTGGTATAAGATGAGTTAACTCCTGGAGGTCAGAGCATGGAAAAGCTAAGGCACTCAAGATACTAGAGTATTCGAAAAAGAAATGCAGTTCTTTTCTATCTTTGAAAAATGAGTACTTTTTTCCCTTTGCAACTATTGAGACCGAGAAATTTTGTGTTGTACAATGAAATAAGTTAGCAGTCATGAAATTATTTGCCATCCCTTTAAAGAACAATGGCACAGAAAAAGGATTCCAACTGTTTGTACACGGTGTTGACTTGAAAATTCAGTCATTATGATTGAAGACCACGACGAATGATGAGACATTCAGATTTTTAGATCATTTTTAAACTTGAAAACAACTAAATCATATTAAATAAAAGCAGTTCTTTTAAATTTTGATCAGTGTGCGTGTGTGTGTGTGTGTGTGTTCATTTTTGAAAAAATAGTGTAATTACTCCTTAAAGTGGAAGAGCTCACAGAAACTACAGAAGATAAAGTGGTCAGACTTCAGTGATAGATGCAGAGAAAAGGACAGTCGTTTCTCCTCTGAGATCGGCTCACTCATTAGGAATCGTTCTTCCATCATGACTGTTAGATACAAAACAATTTTCAAATAAAATCACCAGGTGTTTCAGTTTGGTGATTTGAGTGGATGGGTGCTAGACATTTCTGAATTGGGTCACAGCAGGCTTTAATATAGATAGATTAATTAGAAATATTACAAAGAAGTGAGAACAAAGAAAAATGGAAGGAGTCAGTGGCTGGAAACAGCCTTGGATTCCTTCATTAAATACTAGATACTGATGTGGGAAACAAGTGCAGTTCTGCTCTGTATCATGGACCCCATGATGCAGAGAAGGAAACAGGATGTTCTGTGTGGCATCACAGCAAAGCTTCTTAAACCTCTTCTGTTTGTAGTACTTTTTTTTTAACCCAAGAAAATTTTAAGTGCTCTTTGCTATCTAGGTATATAAAATAGATATACAAAATGGATATTTAATAATAACAAATTGTAAGTAAATTCATTTCAAAGCCATTTTCGGTACACATATCATTTTACTATTTATTAATGATAAGAAAATAGTGATGATATATGTATTTTTCTATTTTTACATAATTCAATTTTGGTTGACCAATACTGTAATATCATAGTATCTTTATTTAAAATAAATCAGAGTTGATTTATTTTATAATTGTCAGCATTAAGAATGCCATCTTGTCTGGTACAGCCCCTTTGGATATCTGTATGGCGATTTCCCAGAAAATTAGGAAACAGCCTTCCTCAAGACCCAGCAATACCACTTTTGGGTAGATACCCAAAGGATGCTCAATTGTACCACAAGGACATGTGCCCAGCTATGTTCATAGCAGCATTGTTTGTCATAACCAGAACCTGGAAACATCCCACAGTCGAATAATGGATAAGGAAAATGTGGTACATTTACATAATGGAGTACTATACAGCAGAAAACAATAATGACATCTTGAAATTTGCAAGCAAATGGATGGAGCTAGAAAACATCATATTGAGTGAGGTAACCCAGACCCAGAAAGACAATTATCATGAACTCACTCATAAGTGGTTCTTAAACATAAAGCAAAGAAAACTAGCCTACAAATCTTCATCCCAGAGAACCTAGACAACATTGAGGACCCTAAGAGAGACATATGTGGATCTAATGTACATGGGAAGTAGAAAAAGTCAAGATCTCCTGAGTAAATTGGAAGCTTGGGGACAATGGAAGAGGGTTGATGGGGATGCAAGAGGAAAGGAGGGGAGGAGAAAAATGTATAGCTCAATAAAATCAATCAATAAAAAATAAAATAAAAAGGAATGCCAGCTTGTATAACTATATAGGAGATAGTGATAGAAATATGCTTAGGGGACATTTCAGAAATTGTTGGAAATTCTGTCCTTAATCTCAAGCCAAAAAATTCATTTTTTAAAAAATTAAGTTAGCAACACAAACAATACTTTAAAAAAATCCAACATTCTAATAATACAATCTAAAGACATACTAAATTGATACTTAAATCTGAGAAGTATTGGTAAAAAAAATGTTAAAAGATTTCTGTTTTCTGTAATTGAAACGTATGTTTATATATGAGCACAATGCATTTTATGTATAGTAACCATCCCACAGTTCCTAGCATTGGTGATTGAAGCATGTTTGTTTACACTGCATGCTATGACATGTGTAGTACAAAGTATGTATACTTTGTGTCCAGAACCAAGGCTGTGGTGAAGTAACAATGTAACATGATGCGTTGCCAGAAACAGCTTGGATTCATTATGTACATGGTTGATTTTGAATTCATTTGGTGATTCTCTGTTGAGAAACCTCTTATTGTTGCCAAATTTTTCATAGCAAAGAAACCTCTAGCTGTAAAATAAACCAGGGACTAGGCCAAGCGGGTTTCGTATGTTATGTAAAGATAGGGGTTTGGACTTATGCTTTAGTCTTCTAAGAGGCTGTTTAAAAAAATCTGTCGACAGATTGATTTGTATGTAGAAAACTGATATCATTGCAGCATTAGCTGAGAAGACCAAGCTGATGGAAAAGAGTGGAATATATGTATGAAGCAGGGGCAGATCTTGGTAAGAAACTAGATGTTGGGGTATAACTATATGCAGTAATTTGTGAGAAAAAGCAGAAAAGATAAGCATTTTCATATATAAATGTGTGTGCATAAGAAAAACAAATACTGCATATAAAATATTTCTGAATATTTGGGTGAAGGTAAGAGATGCCTAGCTCCTAGTTGCTAGGATTTGACATACTCCTTAGGGGTATCTCAGGCAAGGTAACTTACTTGGGAGTCTAGAAAGCATTGTTGAAATATGAATCCGTGAATTAGAGATGTGAGGGTCTGTGACATGGTTAGGAAAATCTGCATGCTAGAGAACAAGAGCGGTTCTATAAGGAGCCACTGTTGAAGGTCACAGCTGAAATTAGGATCATGTCAGTTCAGCACAAGGTGAGCACTATGAACAAATGCCTGCCAACCAATTCTGCATAGGTGCTAGCTTCATGGCCTTTGTATAGTTGGAGACCTGTCTGTCTGGCCTGGGAAAGACCAGTTTATACAAAAAGAAAAAAAGGCTTGGTAAAGGAGGCTAGGGAGGGATTCAGAGAGAACTCTCAAAGAGGCACTATATATAGACTGAAGACAAAGAGATTGATGAAGCAAGTTGCCGACAGTTTGTCAAAGAAACTCAAAGTATAATGTAGCTCAGGGTAGCAAAAAAGGAAGACTGAAGTGCAGTTGGAGTAAGGGAAGGGGTTGACCTTGACTCTGCCAAAGAAGAAGAAAAGTTTGGAGTTGGTAAACCAGGTTGGAATTTGACGTGTTAACCAGGAAGCAAGGACATTTGTAGAATGTGTCACATTGTGGCATAAACAGCAGTATGGAAGATGATTCAAATCTGAGACTTAGATTTGAATTCAAGCCCCATCATATGCTGGCCCCGTGACTATGGTTTTAATTAGCTTTGTCATTTACAGTTGTTATGTTTTCAAAAAGTAATGATTATAGCATCTTTCCCCAAAACTTATATTAAGAGTTAAAGTGCTTGGTATGTAGCAAATGTTCATTCAATGAAGTTTAGTGTTATTATGAAGTAGTATTGATTAATGGTCAAGAACCAGATCTTGAAACTAGACTTTCTGAGTTCAAATATTGTCTCTACCAATTATGTGTTCCTGGTATGATTTACACATATCATTTGTAGAGTACCAGATGACCCATAAGGTTGTCTTGTACAACATAATTTGATCCATTTATGTGACATGTGTCTAGTAAAACTTTTGTTAATTTATAAGAAGGGCAAAACATGTCTCTATATTATATGTGCCTCAGTTTTATTGTTTCTATTCTTTAGACTTGTCAGTTAAGTGTTAATAAGTAAAAAGATTTTAGCATGTGGTGTGTAGGAAGCATACATGACTAGCTGCCATTATCATTATTATTCATGCTCATAAGAGTAATAGGAACTGGGGAGAAACACATTTTCTACAGAGCACATTGGGGGTGATAAGACAAGCAAGTAGTTTTCAGGTGAGCACTGAAGACCAACCTCAGATGGCAGAGTAGTGTCACTAAACCAATGCCTGGTTTGTATCCTAGGTAAGATTGAGCTGAATGACACACTATTTCCTCGTGCTACTTTGAATGGTTTATAACTTAAAAATAGATTATTTCTGGAATTTTTCTCTGGAATTTTTCAGACTACACTCGACCACAAGTAACAGAAACTAGGGAGGTGAAACTGGGATGAAAGGAGGCTTTGAGGGAAGGGTGTTGGGCTTTGATTCAGGCTCCACACTAAGGTCTTGGGAAGGAGGAGCTATTTGACAGCAGTCTTTAGGGATGAGTTACAACTTAGACAGAAAAAGGAATTTCAGGCTAAGAAGGAGCAATGCTTCAAGGTTGGGATATTTGTTACCCTCTACAGAAGCAAGCCTCTTGTGAAAGACCAAGAGAAGATTGGTTCAGTTTATTCACTAGTAATAGAACTGCTACTTCACAGTTGCTTTTTGGCTACAGAGTAGACAAAGATGTGAAGCAGCCCCATCTTCATTCAGGTTAGAATGTGTGTTGTTAACATAGTTCATTAGCCTCCCCTATCTTCTCCTGAGTCTGAGGTTCCATCCCTAGGATTGGAATAGGGTTTCATTAGACATGAGGAAAGTTAAAAGGACCCTGTGCTGCCGAGCTAATGTTTTAAAAAGGACATGTACGGATGGTCTGCGCTGTAAGACAAGGCTGTAGAAAGACTGAGAGGATCGTTTTCAAACATGCTGTCTTTGACTACAATCAGACAAGGAAAGGATACCTCTCCTTTTTCAGTTTTTGAGATTGGAGATGCTGTCTGCAGGCATATGGACTACTAGTGAGTGGCAGAAGCCTGACTTTTCTAAACAGAACCTTAGACTATTTGTGAGTGGGTAGATGCTGCCTGTTAAAACTGTACTGTCTCTCTGGGATGTGGGAGGAAGTGGTGTGCTGTGCTGACACTGAAGGAGAGCCTCTGAGTCAGTGTCCTGGGCATTCTGTTAGCAAACTACCTGTTGAATTTTCTCAGGAGGAAGGACCTATCTGGTGACTAACTTCATAAGTCATTGACTACAGAGGGAGACATCTATTTGTGGCCTGCTAATAGTAAATCTATTACCCTACATTATTTTCTTTGACTGTCTTTAGTGTTGTTGTTGTTGTTATTGTGGAGTTTTGCTCACGAGGCAGGTCTTAAGTGAATAAGTTTGAAGAACACAGTTAACTGAAGTTCTCTCCACCACATAAAATTGTCAGTGAGAGATTTGGAGAGATAGTTAAACATTAAGAGCCCTTACTATTCTTATAGAGGCCTTAAGTTTGGTTCCCAGAACCTCACAATTACCTAGAACTTCAGCTCCAGGGAATCCAGTATCCTCTTCTGGCTTCTATGGGCACCTATACTCACACACATACACACACCTACCCATCTACACACATACACATAAGTGAAAGTAAGAAAATATTTTAAAAAGACTTTTAAAACAATATTGATACTGAATTCAGTATAGTGAGTACGCCCATAGAAAACACACTGGTGGCATTGCTTTTTGTAATATTAAATAAATATTCAGTGCTTTGGATAGAGGTCTTCATCACTTGGCAGCCACAGCAGCAACGTTTTGTTCTCATTTAGTCTTTCAAGTACTGAGCCCATTGATCAAGTAATCTACCATTGATTGTCTTGTAGTCACAGAGGATAGAATAACCTCTGTTTGAATGAAATCCTTCAGTCACTTCATTTATTCCATATAGACTGCCAGCTGAATTTGTTCTTATTTGAGAAACAGCAGCCAGATAGATAGACAGACAGACAGATAAAATTGCTATTCTCTCACTGTCAGTTAATAAAATTTCCACCTTCATGTTGAAGATCAGTGGTAGCGTCTCAGACTTATGTCTTCTTTGTCTTTGTCTTTCCTACTCTTTTGATTCTTCTCTTTCTTACTGCTTTTGAGAATTACAATCAAGATCATCATTATCCCCTATGGTTTTACCTTCTTTTGTGGTTTGAAAATAGACTGATAGGAAATTAAAATCTAGCTTGTTTTATTAGATAGTTATTATACCTGTACATTATTGAAGTGTCCAGTTCACAGTTGGAGGTGTTTTACACCTTTAGATTACACTTTCCTGATGCTTCCATCTGAGATGTACTACCTGAAGTTCACTTTTTGTTATTTTCATCTCTCATGAGTGCTGAAATTAAATGTCCTGCTTTGTTTCTGACATCGTGCTGGGGTTGCTGGCCCTATTTTCCTTCACTCCAGGTGGCTGTTGGTTGTCACCCACCACAGGCCACTTTGGTCAGTGTGTCAGAGTTGGGCAGTTTTCATTCCCCTTTCCCACTCAGAAGAAGGATATCGGAATTCAGAGAAATGAAAGAGGTGGTGGTTATTGTGAAGTCATCATAGTATATAAAAAACAGTGGATCACTGCCACAGTTAAGTACTGGGGTTTGTATAGCTGTTGATGCTTACACCTAACTGATTTCATTACTTTGGTATGACAGGAGACAGACAAACAGATAATGTCCTGAACCATTATGAAAAGACTCTACAGTAGAGGAGGGTGTATTTAATATAATTCACAGAAAAATATGGTGAAATGGCCATTATAAATTCATTATTTGTATTTATGTATAAAGAGAATTATTTTTGAAGTTATCAAAAAAGGTACAGTGGGGACTGGATGATGATTCAGTGGTTCAGCACTGACTACTCTTCCAGAGGTCTTGAGTTTAATTCTCAGTAACCACATGGTTACTCACAACTATCTATAGTGGGATCTGATGCCCTCCTATGGCATAAAGGCATACATGCCAATGGATCACTCATTCATATACATAAAATTTAACAACTCTTTTTAAAAAGGGTACAGTAGCCTAAGTCATGAGTACTATATAAAAAGAGTGAGAACAGGTAATGCAGGATGAGAATGAAGGGGAACTTTAAACTACATATACTAGCCATTAATTTGACTCTTAATATTCGATTTTATCTATGAATATTGACTTATACATGTGCAGATATATAATAGACCTTCTATTTTATTCAACCAGCCTCATAAATATTCAAGGAAAAAAACCCAAAACTCACATCTGTGCTTATCTTGTACAGGCTTCTCCTTGTCATTAATCCCCAAAATGTGTGGTAGAGCAATGATTCACACAATATTTACCTTTTACTAAACATTATAAATAATCTAGATGATTATTTGATTATTTACAATAATACTTATATAATTATTTATATTTATTTATAATAAAACGTACAGAAAGATACTTCTGTATGTTACTCAGCTTTATGTCACTGGCAAAATAAGATCAAGTTAAAAGATGGAAAGATCATTTGGTCATATTCAGGCTGTGATCACAGACCTCATTACTTTGTGCCTGTAGTGGTGGTACAGTACACAGTGGTAGGGGGCAGAAGACACTGCTTACCCTACTGCAATCAGGAAGCAAAGAAAGATGAAGGGGTAGGGTCCCAACATCCTCTTCAGAGCATTCTTTCAATGATTATCTTTTTCTACCAGCCTGTAAAGTTCCACCTCCCTACAGTACCATCAGCTGGGGATCAGACCTTCACAACATTGAGCTTTTGGGAATATTTAAGATCTACATAAAACAGTGTGCTTGTGTAAAATACTATACTATTTTTATGAGAGATTTGGGCATCCTAGGGTTTTAGAATCTGCGAAGGATATGGAACATATGTTTGTATGTAGAATAAATGCTTATTATATGTAAAACTAATAGTATAATGTAATTCACAAGACTGGTTACTAAATTCATTTTTCTAAAGGCACTGACAATACTTTGCTTTATCCAATTGATTAAATGCCTAAGTGTATAGTTTCCCATTGATTTCTTTTACTATTAAAATATGTGTTATCTCATAAAATATTGGGTCCCAAATATGGGTTTAATTACCACTCAGACAGCTTATTCTGAATGATTAATAAACCGCAGAAGCAGCCATTTTCTTTACTTTCTGTATGACAATGGTATTTTTGGAAATTGGGTTCCTGTGCCAAGCTTTATTTGTAGATAAAATTGGAGTTGTTAAATGGCCTATCAATTCACAAGAAATCTAATTTTTTTTTATTAAGAGTATGCCAGATAACTAGTTCTAGTCGAGTTTTCAATAACTTCTTGTGCTCCTAAAGTAGCCACACGAGTCATATAATTACTTCATTCAGCAGAAATTCTTACTACAAAACCACAGGGACACTGTGTTGCTTCCTCCTCCTCTCCCTCCCCTTCACTTTCTCTTTTCATTCCTACTCCTTTTCTTTTCTCCCTTCCGCCTCCCAGTTCTCTCACTTTCTTCAGCTTGCTTTGTTTTTGGCCTAGTGATAGACAGATGCATACTTTATGAAGGTTTTTTTTTCATCAAAGTGAAAATTTTTATTTTATTAAAATACACATTTTATTGTTATCTTCAATGAAAGACTTATTTCACTGTCCATCAGCAGTGCGCTGGTTGAATAAATTGCATTATACTCATATTTTGTTACACCATTTTTATCAGATTGAACATGGTATGTTAATTCAACAGAAAGGGCATGATGTATACAACTTTGGAACCATGGAGATGGCTCGGTGGGTAAAGGCACTTACACATAAGCCTAATGATCTGAGTCGATTCCTAGAACCTGTATGGTGGAAGGAAGAACCAACCCCTAAGTTGTCGCTCACTACCCCCACCATATACACAAATACAAAAGAGTGCTGAATGATGTAGTTCCTGAGTCTATTGTAATTGGTTAAAGGAGATTCATAAGAAGTTAGAGAGAGGCAATGATTAACAGAACAGTGAAATGAACTTGTGTCTGTATGGAAATGTAGTATGGATAAAAGTGTCATTCTTGGGAAGTGAGGAGAAATCTAGATTCTTTAAGAAATGGTACTGGTACAGTTGGCTAACTATTTAGGATAATTGAGTAAACTAGGTCCTTACTTGACTACTTTTTTTTATTAAAGTGTTTCAGTGTCTAAGTTCAAGTCATACAAGTTCTAAGAGAAAACACTAGTGGGTAGCTTTTGGTCTTAAAGTGAGGAAAGCCTAAGTGTGATTCAAAATCCAGAAATACAGAAGTTGGATGAGTTTGCCCGTGCTATGTTATTTACAAGATCTGAAAACAGGATGGGATCTTGATGCTTTATGTACATGGACCCAAGACTGTTTTAACATGGTGTCTGAAGTTCAGTGGCATTATATTGCGTGCATTGGATTGGCTAGAATATCCATGTAGCGAGATGAGGAAGTGTGTTTGTTTATAATTGTCAGCCTGTGTCCCCGAGCCACTTAATGTTTGATAGCATTTCACTATAGTGCCTGAGTTTAACATGAATATATATGAATAGTAATCTGTATTTTACATCAAATGAGCGAGAAATTATAAATCAGAAAAATTGAGAGCATATAAGAAAGTACTTAGTTAACTTTTAGGTTCTAGGGTTGGTCATGTTGCAAAATGACATACATGCCGTTACAACCTACAATACTTTTATTATTAAGTATAACTTTTTTCAAGTCATTAAAAAGTAATGGAGAATTGAGGATCTAAAGGATAGTGTGTCACAATTATAACCTGATTATCTCTTAACTATTAAAGCCAATTATGCATTTAAAAATTGTAAAGATATAATTTTTTCCTTTTTAAATCAGGTTGCATGTATGCTATAGAGATGGGGGAAAAAGCATGTGCTTGTTTTATTTGATTATAGATAGGTGACAGGGATCACTCTGCTTTGTGACCCACAGTGTGTTCATGTACCAAATGCTTGGAAACTGCACAGGTTTTGAAAAATGTATTTTATTGTATAAAATAGTTTTATTTTAAATCTAAACCAAGTATCAAGTGACTCTTAGAAAGCACTTATTTAATATTGCAAGTACACTGTATCTTAGTATAGAATGTAAAATTCACTTGAAAAGCAATAATCATGACAGAAGGTGTAGAGGACCCTCTCAGAACCCTCTGCTCTCCCAAATGTTTTCTTTCATCAGTCCTGTGTTAGGAGCGTGGGAGACGCTATTCTGAATAAATATGAACAGGTTAATGTAACTGGTAATCACCTAATAGCTCATTTAGGTTTTAAGTTTTGAAGTTATGGAGTGGAAAGAAGTAGACTTATTAAGGCAATTTTTTAGCTCAATTTATCCCATTAAAATGAATGCATGATTATGTACTTATGATTCTCACTGAATCCAGTAAGTGCCTAAGCTGATATATAATTTAGAAATTAAAATTATAACCCAATGAGAGCTAACTGGACAAAATAATTTTAATCAAACTGACTTTAGTTCATATTCACATTCTCTCCATCTTTTGCACTCCTGCCCCAGGTCACAGTGATGAAAGGCAGTAATAGAAATAAAGATCATTCATCAGAAGGCGAAGGGGCTGGAAAACGACCAAAACGGAAGTGTCTTCAGTGGCATCCGTTGTTAGCCAAGAAACTTCTTGATTTTTCAGAAGAGGAGGAAGAAGACGAGGAAGAGGAAGATATTGATAAAGTAAGCTTTCCATTAAACCATAGATACCTTAAGTATATACTTAGGCATGAATCATTTTCTAACATAATTTTATGTCTTTTAGGACTCCTAAATTTAACTTTCATTGTTCCTTCTCACAGTTTAGAGTAAAAGGATTCCTTCTCTAGGAATTCTATCAACTCACTGTGATACGGAGATGCAGATGGGGCTCTTCATGAAGCTTAATGTCCTCACTTGGTTCCTCTGTCTTTGCTTCCAGCCCAGCCTTGCCTCTTGTTGTTAGACCATTTCAGAGATGTTCTTAGTCTTCATTACTGTGTCCCTTGTTGTATCTGACTGTACTTAATCCCCTCCCCGAAGTCTCTGTGGCCACATTTCTTACAAGTTCTTTTCTGGAACATCCCTTTCCTATGCATAAACAGTTAGCTCTAGGACTTGGTATAACTGACTTTTCATTATTTCAGTAAAGAACTACATCCTTGAAGACTTGGGGCCAAGATGTTGTATTTTAAAGTCGGGATTTCTTCATAGCACTCATCAATATTTGCCCTGTGGTTTTAGCTGTGCACTTGTTTTGTCCTCTCTTCTGCCTCAGAAATAAGTATGGTGCCTGGCCCATAGCAGAAACACGCGCTGAGTGGAGGGACAAAAGAGCATGTATTTGCCACTACAGATTTGACAAATATATGGCTTCGGTGTTTTTCAGGCTGTTGACATTTACCCAGCCATCTTTTTAATAAAAACAAACATCTAGCAGAACTCATCTTTTTATGAGGAATGTAAGCCATAATATCGACATTAATCTGCTCATGAGACATGTTTCAGTGCCCATTTAATTTCAAGATTAGTTTTGGAAAGGGATCTTCAAATCATGGCACTCTTGTTTCAGGAAATTGCTGACTTTATGCTTCGTTTGACTTTTCTGTTTCATTTGCTCTGTTGATTACTTGGTCCTTGAGGTTGGCTCCTCTTTCCATGACAGCATCCCCTTCTAATTATACAGCTTCCTCTACCTCCGTTCCTTCCTGATTTCTTTCAGTTGATTTTCATATATTACTTTACCCTCAAATATTCATGCTCATATCTGGTATACAGTTTGGGAGACTCAGTCAAGACGATTAAGAATTTGAGGCTAGCTTTGTAGTAAATCTTGTCTCAGCAAACAAAAGTAATTTGTTTCTGAGCCTGTAATTTTGTCTCCATCCTGGGTTTTTATCCTGAACCTCTGAGCTCATATTTCAGACTGTTTCTCTGTCTATCTATCTATCTGTCTGTCTCTCTGTCTGTCTGTTGTCTGTCTGTCTATCTATCTATCTATCTATCTATCTATCTATTATCTATTTATCTGTATCTGTCTATTTGGTTTGGGTGTGTTCAAAACTAAGTTTCTACTTTTCTCCTTCAAATCTTCTATAGTTATCCTTTCTCAATAAAGGCAACTGCAACATTTCCATAATACTTAACTTCATCTAATTTTCCTCAAGCTTCCCATCTTTCCATCCATCTATTCACAAATCCTTTCGGACGTTCCCTTTATAACATGTCCTCTATGTGTGACCCCTTTTTAATATCTTTTGAACTCTCTTTGTCCAAGCCACCACTATTTCTAGCAGAGATTACTTTATTCCTACCCATCTTCCTGCTTCCATGCTTCTTTTGTATTGTCTATTCTGCAGAAAGCCGTCACAGGGATCCTTTGAGAATGGAAGGCCAGTCATGTCACCTCCCTCCTTAACAAGGGTAGGGATTTTTGTACTCACTGCTCTGTTAGAACAGGGCCTGGAGCATGGCAAGTCCCAGTAAATAGTTGCTGAGTGAAAGATTAAAGTCATTAAATCCCTTTATTCTGTCTTAGGAATGTTCCTGTCCCCACTTTATTCTTAGAAATTTTGCTCATTTATAACTAGATCATTATCCCACTGGCAGGTGTCCACCTAGCTAACAATGGCTACTTCAAATGCAAACTATTTATTCTGCCTTTCCCAGGATCATTTTTCAATTTTCAAATCAATTTAAATGCCAATCACTCTTGGTTTTATCTTGAATATTATTTCTGTTCTCATATCCTATTCCTGTTCCTCTTGTCTGGATTTCTGCTATCTCTTTTTTTTCTGGACATTGGAAGTAAACTTTTAATTGACTTCTCGAGGTTTGCTTTCTTATGATTTTATTCAAAAGAACTTGTGGTATGCAGTACCAGCAGCAGCTCTTTGTTTAAAATACAAATGTCTCTTGCTTCGGAAATTTACTCAAGGCTCTACATTTATTTTAGGTACTTGTCTTGTTACTGCAACAAAATACCTGACAAACGCAACACAAGTTCCAGGGCATGTGGTCTGTCATAGCAAGGGAAACACAGCAGCAGTGGTAGAAGGCAGCTGTCACAACTCACAATAACGAGAGAGCATTGGATGTGTTCTGCCCCCTTCCTCCTTTTGTTCAATCCGGGATCACAGCTCAGAATGGCTCCACCCAAATTTAGGGTGCATCTTTCCAGAGATGTTCATAGATTTGTTTCTATAGTGATTCTAAATCCTGTTCAGTTGACAGAACCATCACATCATTGCATCTAGCTTAGGTACCTGTATTTAAGAGATACTTGGTAAACTAAAGTCAGCTGTTTTTTATCTTTATTTTCTTCTGGTTTATAAATTTGCTCACTTTTCATTTGATTAATTTAACGAAATAGCTATAACAGTAGTAGTTAAGGGTTTTTCATGACAATTTGTTTCAAATCAGTAGCTGGTGTATAGGGTTTAAATGTCCACTTATCAGCATGGCATAGCACATTGTTCATGAAATGGTCCATATTTCCTATTTCCTTACTTCCCAAACCCTATTATCATTTTCTTGTACCATAGAACTATGTGTGGATATTGGAATGAAGCTTCAGGCCCCAATTCTTGCTTCTCCACACCTTCTAGCTGATCAGCCAACATGTTCTGATTCAGCTTTCATCACCTTTATTTATAAGAGGTTATCAGCGCATTGCTTTGTTATTTATTTGTTTATATGTTCTTACATAATGAATTTTATTCCTATCTTTTCCTTAGCTTCATAGTTTCAAAATACCAAATAAATGTCCTTTGAAAATTCAGGTAACTGCTAGTAATTATATATGTAATGAAGAAAATAAATCTGTACTCTTTATTTTCAAGTCAGCCATAGTTTCAGGACTTTATTTATTTGACCATAATTAATGGCCAATTTGTTATATTTGCAGTATTTATTTAAGCATTAAAAAGTAGTAACTTGTGACTGGTAAGATGGCTCAGAGGGTAAAGGAACTTACCATGCAAACCTGGCAACATAAAAATTGATGGAGAGGACAGACTCAATGATGTTGTCCTTTAACCTTTACAAGCATGCTGTGTCAAGGGTACCAACCTCTTATTATACACACAAACATATACACTCTAATAATAATTTTTTAAAATGGCAAATTTGAATAAATATTTTCCTTCTACAGTTTTGTTAGCTGTTGCCTGGTAAATATTGTATAAAAGAGTACATTTGCCTTCTAGTTTTAGTTCTAGCACTTTTTGAGAATTGGCTAGAGATATGAATTTTTAGGTCCCACTTCAGAGCCAAAGAATCAGAAACTCAAAGCCAAGCAATCTTTTTTTTTTTTTTTTTTTTTTTTAAAAACAAGGCCCCAGAGAGTCCAGTCTACTTCTGAGTATCAGAACTGCTGAATTTCTGTGTAATGCAGACTTATGACTACCTTGAGCCTTCTTGGTTTTGACTGTAGAACAAGCAATGAAAAACATGAATTTACACAATCTGGATTTCTATACATGACTGCATTTATTTCTAGGAAAATCACAGAATTATATTTCAATTTTAGGAATTCTGCAGTCTCACTATTTTCTGAGATTCCGTGATCACAGGGCTTCATGGAATTTAGTATAGCACTCATTTGCTGGAAGCATTACAAGGAGAAGTAAAGGAGAAAGACTACACCATAGGCCAAAGTGTACTAGGCCTGACAGTTACTGGATTCACAAGAGCAGTGAGTAGACAGATTCAGTACTGTATGGAAGTCCTTGCAGACATTCAACAGTCATAACAAAGCGCTTAGAGAAATCTTAGGAAGATTTTAAAAGTAAGGTGACTGCTTAAGCCTATGAGAATTTATCCTTATTGCCCTAACATCTTGGAAGATAAGACTGATGTTTACAGGATTAAATATGTTTTTTGAAGTTCTTTTAAACAATTATGTTAAATACTTTATATAAGAAGCTCTTCTGTGTCATGTGCAAAAGTCTGGGTGTTCTGTATATTTGCTTTTAGTTATATTTGCTTTCATGATAAACTTTCTCATGTTATTAACTTTCTTCAAAAAGTACCACTTTTTGAAGAGCAGAAAAAGCTAATATACATGTATTTCATGCGGATATAATTAATCTTGAGACCCATAAATCACAAAATAATATTTTGTTCACTAAACAATTGGCTAAATGTTAATACCAGATGAGTTGGCCTCTGTAGTTATAAAGGTAAATAAGAGACTTTTATCCCCAAATGGTTCACTCTTTAGTGAGAAAAAAAAAAGGTAAGCAGTAACAACATAATGTAATACGTGGTGTAATAGAAATACACACAGATTGCTATAGAAACTAAACAGGATACATGTAAGTTAGTTATCATCCACCAAGAGTAGTCAGTGATTTTTTTTAAAAAAAATTACTTTTTCTGTTTGTTAGCGGTTTAAATAGAGCTAAGAAAAATAATTGCAAATCAAAAACTGATTGCTAAATCAAAATAGTTTGAGCCGTGTTAAACATGACTTTTGCTTTGGTTGGTGATAGGTTCATCTTCTTGAGGCGGATGGCCTAGAGCAAGATGTTGGTGAAACTGAAGATGATGATTCACCAGAGCAGCGCGCCCGGAGACCAATGAATGCATTTCTTTTATTTTGCAAGCGTCATCGCTCTCTTGTACGACAGGAACACCCAAAGCTTGATAACCGAGGTGCTACCAAGATACTAGCTGATTGGTGGGCTGTTCTTGATCCAAAGGAAAAGCAGAAATATACAGACATGGCCAAGGAGGTAGGTTGCAAGGACAAGGTGTGACAGTGATTATGGACACCCAGTTCTGTAACTTTTCCACAGCAAATATGCAGCAGCCATTGCTGACAGTGCCATCTTCTATTGTCATCAAATGCCATTGTAATGACAACCTCATGTTTGGTGTTTCTTATCATATCACAGGAATATATTATGATCATGTTCTGATGTTAAATAACTAGTGTGTGTGTGTGTGTGTGTGTGTGTGTGTGTGTGTGGTCTCAGATTTTTAAAACAATTACCACAATGAGAAAGTAGGACAAAGATTTGTATGCCTTCTAAACTCTGTTGTGTTTTTGAACAAAAACATTTTTTCGTAAATACTTTTTTGTAAACACAATTGTTAAGAGAGATGCTTTGACTTGTTTCTGTTCTGAAAAATAGTGCAGCATGAAGATTTAAAACTAATACATGATGAATGACAATAGAACAGGGTGTACTGTGACATATGCATGCTCACAAAAACTGAATAATAATAATTGGTGAGAAACATTTCCACATGGGAAGACTATTAAGAAAGGTGGCACATTCATTCCAAAATGATAGCAGTAACTAAATGTCTTCAAAAATTCTGTACTATATTTGTTTCTACATTAATATGAGATCAATATATGATCATTGTCCAGATGTATTATAAGTGGACTTAGTTCTAAATGAGAAATAGGTACTGTATTATGGTTAAGTCTGAAAGGAATAGTTCTAACATTATTTCCTTAGAGTTTCAACCTTCAAAAAATTTTCATTCATGAAAATCCCTGCCACCCCTTTAACTTCTGAGGGGAAAAAATGAACCAGCAGGGGATAAAATAATGTAATTTCAAGATATTTTATTAGACATCTCAGTATGTGGAAAAATAATGCCTTTACTTGACGTGGTTTTATTGAGTTGTTTAATAAGGAATCCTGAAACATAAAAATTTCTTTTAAAACATACAGGGAAATTTGAATCCAGAGTAAATGACTAGTGTTGCTGTGTAATTAATGATCACAGAAGGCTTTAGGAGTTTACTAATTGTCCAAGATAGACTATTAACTTTGCTGGGCATCTATAAAATTTAAAATCAATTAAGCAACTTACGTGATTTTAAATGTTCCAATAGATTTCCACAAGCCTAACAGTAATTAACAATAAACCCTTCTCATTAAATAGGTTTATATCCTTTCATACTCATGCTTATATGATAAAGTAAACAATTATCTGGAGCCTCACAGTGAGCTGCATATGCTTCCTATAATTAAACACTTGAGTTTGATTTTGGACAACACGCAGCATATTGCCAATATAGTGTTTGCCTCTTCTTAAATACAGCTAATTTACAAACCCAATAGGTGGCCACTTTTAAGAGGAGAACCTATTATTTTTGCACAGGAAATCCTTTATTAATTACTTAATTAGCTTCACAATATTTACCATTGTGGTACTATAATGAAATCTGTTTAGGTAGCCCCCTGCAGCCTACAAGTGGAAACCAGAATGTCCCATGTTGCATCTTGCCTTGTTTATAGTTACTCGTATAAAATATTGTCTCATTTCTACTCCATAGTCTAATCGATTCAGCTACTTCCCAAATTATCACACAATTGGTCTCTAGTGGTTATTTCTTTCAGCTTATTTACTTAGTGTTTCACAGTTACATTAAAGTGCATGTAATCGTGCTGAAGCCTTTTTTGTTAATATTGCAGCCTTAATTGGAATGTCAGTTCAGTCAGCCAAAGCTTATTAAGAAGTTTCAGTACTCAGATTTTGTGGTAGTTGCTAGTGATACAAAACCAGACACAAAGAAGCCTCTGGTCCCCAAGTCCGAGTCATTTTGGAAACCACTTCAGGTGTAACTTTTCAACTTTGAATATTTTACTAAACACATGACATTCTTTCAGTACATGTATGAATATGAAAGCTTTACATTTATTTGCCATCTGAATCCTTGCCTTTATTAGAGTGAGAATAGTTTACCCACAGGGATAGCTCAGAATGTGTCCTGAGGCCATTTTGGTTATTGTGCAAGCATCATGGTTTATTTACCCAACTAAGACCTTTAACTGCACAAGACTGTGCAGTCTTAGGAGACCATTGTTGTGGCATGTCGTTGACTAGAACATTAGTATATAGTTTGTACTTTTCTCTTTCTTATTTTAAAAGAGGCATATCTTTAAAAGATGAAGTAGCAATATAATTTTTCTATTCATGACAAGTCTAGGTTTCTGTGAAGGAAGTTACAGATTCATATCCTCCTTCCCCCACTCTGTATAGATTAGCAGTACTTCTCCCCTGTGCTCTGTACAGGTTAGAACCCTCCAATACTGGTTAACACTACTTCTCCAGTGCTCTGTATAGGTTAGAAACCCCCCCCCCAATACTGGTTAACACCACTTCCGTCAGTGCTCTGTACAGATTAGAACCCTCCCAATACTGGTTAATATCACTTCTCCCCATGCTCTGTACAGATTAGACCCCCCCCACCCATACTGGTTAACACCACTTCTCCAGTGCTCTGTATAGGTTAGAACCCCCCCCCCCCAATACTAGTTAACACCACTTCTCCAGTGCTCTGTACAGGTTAGAACCCCCCCCCCCCCAGTACTGGTTAACACCACTTCTCCCAGTGCTCTGTACAGGTTAGAACCCCCAATACTGGTTAATACCACTTCTCTCAGTGCTCTGTACAGATTAGAACCCCCCCCCCCATGCTAGTTAACACCACTTCTCCCTGTGCTCTGTACAGATTAGACCCCCATACTGGTTAACACCACTTCTCCCCGTGCTCTGTACAGATTAGACCTTCCCCCCTTACTGGTTAACACCACTTCTCCCTGTGCTCTGTACAGATTAGACCCCCCCCATACTGGTTAACACCACTTCTCCCTGTGCTCTGTACAGATTAGACCGCCTCATACTGGTTAACACCACTTCTCCCCGTGCTCTGTACAGATTAGACAACCTCCCTTCCAATACTGGTTAACACCACTGCTCCCTGTACTCTGTACAGATTAGACCCCTCCCCCCACCCATACACACCAGGTACTGAAGAAGTTAGTGCCACTCTCTGCTGAACTCTGACCTGGTTGTATGTTGTAATTTCTGCCTGCTGCTGAGGGAAGGCCAGCTCTAACAATTTAGTATGGAGGGAGTTTCTTCAACTCCCCATGGTGGATATAATTATAAGAAAAAATATGTGTTAGGACTCTTGTCAATTTCAGATCTGGTAGATTTTACGTCATATATTTGTAGCAGCAGCATCTGTCTTTGGTTGTTCAAGCATTCACAGAATGTCTATTCTAGAATCTCACCAGGGTCGCCATCTCTTCATTCTGCAGATCTAGACTGTAAGTAATAACTAGAAACACTAGTGGACACTGAGATAGTACCCCAAATGCAACTAAAGTTAAATAAATGGAGAAAACGTTTCATTAATATTAAGGTGTAGATCAAATTTCCATTTATGTAATGATCTGGAAAGCATTTATTGTTTGAGACCCCATTTTAAAGCATTAACATAATAGATTATTGTCTTTTGTTATATAATAATACCATTGTCAGATATAAAAGGAGGTAAAAAAAAAACTGTGACAGAGGGTTTGCATTTAATGACAGTACTGAATAACAAAAGAAGCAGCCATTTCTTTTTTGTTATTCTAACAAAATACAATAGTGGTTAGGGCCAGGAAAAGAGAGTCAGCATTACTGAATGCCTTCTATCAGTGCGAACTCTCTGTAAAGCAAATTTACAATACATTATTTAATCAGCTGGAAATTTGTAGGAAAAGTTGAAGGCCATAAGGTGAATTTTGATTTTCATAGAATTTTGAAAATCAGTATTTTAGCAAAAGTGTAGATATGTGTGAGAATTTTTCATCAAAATCTTAGGATCAATAATATGTGATTGATGCTCCTGGAAGATAAATGAGCTTCCCTCTCACCTCCAACCTGGCCCTGGATGTCTGGATAGATGGGGCCTATCTCTTGAGGCCTTTCACTCCTGTGATGATGGATTTTGTTCACCTGGTTGACCTACATGGCAATTATTACACTTGGCTATTTGCTCCAGACTGTATACCAGGTCTCCCAGCATTACTTCTTTTCCCTGCCTCCTTTGTAATCTCTTTTCTAGTAACCTTGTCATAACAAATGACAAGCCTTTCCTGTGTCTCTTAAAAGCTGAATCAGATCAAATGATTGATGAAGGACCAATTTACAAGGACATATAGGCATCTTTACTCTCCGAGGCTGCTCTTACCTCTGAACTTACTTGCTTGCAGTCCACAATTTGTATTGGTTTGGTGTTTTCTGTAAATAAATTTATGTGTTTTTTTCCCCTCAGTCATTCACAGTTTTAGCCCTTCTGATCAGTATATACTTGACTAGAGGTCTAGTGTTGTATCTCAGCGATAAGATGGCTACTAAGCATGTCTGAGGCTCTGGGTTTAATCTCCAACAACAAACAAAAGCTAAAAAATAAAAATGTTATGTATGTGTATTGAACATTTATATTGAGTTTAAGAGTCTGCACAATTCATATTGTGATTTAGTTAGAGTATTATCCTTCATAGTAAATTGTCTAAAACATCCCCCATATTCTAGGCCTTTCTCTTGCACTCTTGTGTACTCATAGGAAACTTGCTGTTCTGTAGACCCATTGCTAAACCATTTTTCATGCTTGAGTTAGGACAAGGATTGTAGACCATGTGTAAACAGAAATTCTTGTGCAGTAAATTATGGATTGGAAGCAGCATGATGTAGAAGGAGAACGGCAGGCTGCATTCTACCATCCAGCTCCCGCACGGCTAGCTTTACACCTGAAATAACAACACACAAATTGTATTCATTTAAACACTGCTTGGCCAATTAGCTCTAGCCTCTTATTGGCTAACTCTTACATCTTGCTTTAATCCATATTTAGTAATCTGTGTAGCAGCACGAGGTGGTGTCTTACGAGGAGAGATCTTATCCTGCATCTGTCTTGGAGAGGAGAGGCATGGCGTCTGCCTGAGGCGTCTGCCTGACTCTTGCTTCCCCCCCCCCCCCCCACAATTCTCTTCTGTCTACTCCACTTACCTAATTTTCTGTCCTATTAAAGGGCCAAGGCAGTTTCTTTATTAACCAATGAAAGTAACACATAGACAGATGACCTTCCTCCATCATTGAGGAGGGACTCAGCCTGATTCCCCCTCTTTCTTTTTCCAGTGTCTAAGAAGAGTGTCTTCCAGTCACTACTCACTGCGTCTTTACAGTGAAGGTGCATAGGATAGAGACAAGAGGATGAGAGTGATTTTAAGTGCTGATTGTTGGTGCCTTATGCTATCTTCAGCACTATTATAAATTAGTGTAAGGCAGCCTTCATTAGTATCAACTGATAATTTATCATGATGACAGTATAATTTCCATTATACTTAATTTTCACTGAAACAGGTCATTAAGTGATCCTTAGCAATGTTACTAGTGAAGGATGTGTCAAAAAACTGAATATGAAGAGAAGGGCACTTTCAAGGAGCAAGAGATTCGGGTACCAACACCATCCAGCCTCTTTCACAGCTGGTGCTCTCTGCTTAGAAAATTTTACCTACCAAAAAAAAGATGATTTTATTTCTCATGATAAATTTATTAGTAAGTTTCTTCGAACGTTCAGTTGCTGGCACACCTTCCCCATGCACCTTTTATTGAGGCATGATAATGATGCATGTGTCTGCTCCTTGCCTTTCACCCCTGCCTGCCATTTATCACTTTCTACCATCAGACAGCAGGCAAGGTTATTTGTCTGTCTCAACTTAATATGTAAATTCCCCATTTACAAGAATTCACTGTGGTAATGTGTCTTCTTATGCAACTTTGATGTTTCCAAATTCATTCTGCTATACAGTTGTAAGTTCATTTGGTGCTGGCCTGGTGTCTCATTTTACTTCTTTATTTTTAAGAAAAATATAACTAAACACTAGAGTGGTGGTGGCTAAGTGGTTATAAGAGCCTTTGTGTTCTAGTGTTCCCAACACCCACACTGGGCTGCTTACAACCATCTGTAACTACAGGTTACTGACACCTCTGGCCTCCAGTGTGCAAATACTCACACACAGACACATACACATAATTCAAATAAAAGAAATCTTTTTTAATTAAAAAAGTATTACTAGACTTTAGGGGCCTATGTGCTTTTTTTATACACACACCCCTATATGTCAATAGGTAAATTTATGTTATACATAAAATAATTTCAGAAAATGAGTTAAGATAGCATTGGGATAAATATCATTCATTGTTAATTAATACTACATTATTACCTACGTTATAGCTTTTATTTATATAGTAGGAGCATTGTTTAGATTAGGTATTCTTTCCTTATACCTTTCCTCAAAATAGTACCTTTTAACCCTTGTCTAAAAGCAACTTGGAGCTTAGAACACATTACCAAAGGCAAGTCTGTGAGGATGACAGAATCGTGTTAGATGGTCATGGGGTGTACGCCTATAACCTCAGTACTTGGGAGACTGAAGCAGAGAATTGTGAATTCAGGACCAGATTATATAACCAAATTGTTTCAAAAAATGTGCTAATAATAATCTGATAGTGATATTTAAAGAATACATAGGAATTTTTTTTTTTAATTAAGACGTTAGGAAAGAGGTAGTGGATTTAGAAGAAGGGATAAAGGGAGGAAGCAACAGAAAAAAAGGTGAAAGTAAATGTAGAGCTTGTGATGGATTGATTACAGTATGTCCCATCAGAGCTGGTTCATAGCTGCCATCCTGTGTGCCCACTTAAAAATCCTGACAGTCATGTTACACGTCATAGATGGAGGAACTGGAGGTGAAGCCCATCGGTTACTAAGTAGAAATACAGCTTGAGCCCAGGTGCATTATGCTTCCACTGCTCTTCTGCTTTTGCCCTGTGTCTAAGAGTAACCAGAAAGTTGGCCAGCTAGCCTGCCTTGCTCCCTTTCTCCTTGGTCTTGGTTCCTTTATCTCATAATTGAAAATTTTACTTTGTGTTTGCCATAAAGAACACCGAGGCAGAGATTTAATTTTTGTAAAACCACTCTTAGCAGGGCAAGTTAACCAGTAAGGGCACAATCTAGCTGCTGGCATGTGTTAACTCATGATCTGAAATGTATACTAAAGTGTCCTTTGAAATAGGTGCTGGGGGCTGTAGAGGTGGGGACTGAGATTTGAATCCAAGCATCCATATGGAAGCCCATAATCACCTCTAGCTCCAGTTGTAGGCATCCACTTCTCTCTTCTAGCCTCCATAGGCACCAGGCATGCAAGTGATACCACAACATACATGTAGGCAAAACAGCTATTTGAAAAAAAAAAAACACACATGTACACACAATTTTTAAAACTTTAAGAGAAGAAATTGGTGCTATGCACTTTTGACAGTAACCCAAAGCATAGATGGTACTGTGCTGTCCTTTAAGGCCCACAGAGGACACTGCTCTATTCTAAATGCCTGCAGCTTGTTTTATCACCACCTTTTCTACCCTCAGAGCCCTGGGCTCTATCTAATACAAAAGCCCCCTCTGCCACCAAAGTCAAGCAACTTTTTAAGAACAAGAACAACAAAAAGAGTAGAACATTCTGAGTGTCTGGTTCCTGTATTCTCGGCCCACAAGTTAGATAACTCCACCCTGTCTCTAGATCTTGGTGCATGACACTGCCATCTTCTCTAAGGAGAGCCACTGAAATCATGGAATGTGCTTTTCTCAGTCATAATCTGAACGAGGGAGGGAAAAGGTAAATGTTGTTGAACTTCTGGATGTTAATTAAGCCCTCATTTGTTTATAGTATAAAGATGCATTTATGAAAGCAAATCCTGGCTACAGATGGTGCCCTACTACAAACAAGCCTGTAAAATCGCCAACACCCACTGTCAATCCACGGAAGAAACTTTGGGCCTTCCCATCTGACTCTTCCAGAGACTTGCCAACTCCCAAGAAGGCAAAGACAGAAGAAATTCCTCAGCTTAATTTTGGAATGGCTGGTAAGTTTCCACAATTTGCACCTGTTCTTAAAGGACAGAACAATGCACCGAGTGTTTTAAACAAATAATACAAATTTGAGAAGACCAAAATTTTTGACCAGTATGAAACTCTGGCAAATATGTAGCATATCACGAGGTATTAGGGCATGCATACAAAGAACTGAAGACATGCAGCCAAGTTGTACATGCTGTGGAGATCCTGATATTGGCAGTATGGGAACGTCACAGCCATTTGGAGCTTGTTAGGAAATTTTTTATATTAACAAAATAAGTCTGTCCCTCTCTTCCCTTCTCTCTCACACACACCTCTTCCCAGCTATTAAACAGAGTAAGCCCTGGAGTTATGGGTTACTTAAATCATCTGAGTATCTTATCCATGAACAAATTCATCCAAATCTGAGATGAATCTTAAAGAGAACCCCCCACCCTACCCCTCCTTCGATCCCCATTAATGTTTGCCTTTAGCAAACTTAAAATTCCAGATGGTGCCATTTGCTATTTTACTCTTTGGGTGGTAAGGAATGCTAATGCATTCATGACCATGAAATAAAACATTTACATTTTTGCCCAGAATGGCTGGATCTTTCCTCCTATTCAGTTAACCAAAAGAGGATTTTGCCAGGAAGAGATTGGGAGGTTGAATAAGACAAAAGCATGGAAGTTCTTGCTGAGCTTGAGTTCCTATACCATATTACAAGAAAATATTTTTCAGGGGCTGGAGAGATAGCTCAGAGGTTAAGAGCATTGCCTGCTCTTCCAAAGGTCTTGAGTTCAATTCCCAGTCAACCACATGGTGGCTCATAACCATCTGTAATGGGGTCTGGTGCCCTCTTCTGGCCTGCGGTTATACACACAGACAGAATATTGTATACATAATAAATAAATATTAAAAAAAAAGAAAATATTTTTCAGAGCCCTAAACTGTTTATAATATTGGAAGGTTAATAGAGATGCAGTTGAGCCATACTGTGATTGTAAATTCTTTTAAATGCCCAGAAGGCATAAGCCTTCATAGTTCATAGTTGGGCTCATAATATGAAAAGTACGTGTGATATAGGATGAATGCCTGAAGAATGAAGCAACGTATGGTAGTATCTTTGGGAAACAAAGTCTTCAGGTGATTGTTGAGTGCAGTGTGTGTCATGTAATTCCAGAACAGTTCCCAACATGTGTCCTGAAAACCCAAAGCAGAGATATTCCTGTGTTAGCTCTCACTTTGCACAGTTTTAGCTTCAGCCCACTTGGTACTGGTCTTTGTGAAATGTCTGGACATCCCAGATTACGGTGGTTGGTCCAGGACCAAGAGAAGATGGATTGATGGCTAAAGTTGAAACTCTCTTTGATTGCCATTTAGCATCTATTGCTATTCTCTCAATTCTAAATCTGTTACTTTGTGTCGAGTTTTCATTTTGAGTTTTATTTAATGCAGTTGCTCATCACAAACCAAACAATAATTGTATGTAAATTATAGAAAGTATGGAAATGCATCTTTCAGTAACAATGTTTCTGGCATTAATTTCCTTTTACCTACAAAAAGAGAAGTAGAATCTAGACTTAAGAAATATGTAAGTCCACTGTGAGCCTTGTCAGTTTGGTTGCTCACCTTCCTGGACTTAGGGGGAGTTGGGAGGACCTTGGACTTAACATAGTTAAGGGAACCCTGATGGCTCTTTGGCCTGGAGAGGGAGGGAGTGGGAGGTATGGGTGGAAGGGAGGGGAGGGAAGAGGGAGGAGGAAGGAGGAGATGGAAATTTTTAATAAAAAATATATGTAAGTCAGCTTTAAAAAGTAGTATTCCTTGAAGCAAAATACAGGAAAGAAAAACACCTTGATAGCATTTGCCTCAAGTAATAAAGACCTGTGTCATGTGTTGGAATTTCATGACCAGAGCTCGCTCACTGCTAGTTATGTCCCTTTTCAACAAGATGAAAGTGAACCAAATTACCTGTGATTAAAAACTGGTGTTTAGCTATCTGAACATAGGCAATACAAAAGGAATTTTAAAGGTCAGTTTAATGCAGAATCTAGTCTTTTTTATTCTTGTTTATTTGTTCAGTGGTCCTTGGCACTCTACATTTGACAATTTAGAGTAACCCAACTTTGTCAAATATATGATTTCCGAGGAAGGAAAAATATGTAGAATTTGATATACTACAAACCTTCAGTAAAAGCAAAGTGTTCTACTTATGTGAATGTATTTTGATAGTTTTAAATAGCATTATATAAGTGATAGAAAAATGATAGTTTCTTGGCTTATTCTTTAGAACGAATAACAAACTTCTTACAAAGTCACATTTGGTATATAACTTGGATTATCATGTAGCCATATTCCTATATTACTTTGTAATTTGAGTGGCACATTTTTATCTCTTGAATGCTATCACTCAGCTCTGGTTCCTAGGATTCCAGCTGCAAAAGTTTCACTCTCAAGCATCCTAAACACTTACTCTGCTAAATTCATTTCTCCCTCTTGACTTGTACTTTTAAAGAAATACAAGCATCTATTTTATCAGGCACAGTAGTTCTTAAAGTTAAGGTTTAATGGAAAGTAGACCCTTAAAAGCACTGCAGGGCTTTGTTTTACCAGATTAGCCAGTGTTTGTGTTCTGTGTGTGTCCTCCTGTATGGCTGCCTGCCAGTGTTAGGCTTTCTTAACTCACCATCATTTGATGATATATTTTTTCTCTGATTACCTCATAGCCCCCTTATCTTTTATTCTTTCTCCTTCTCCTCTTCTCTCTCTCTGTCTCTGTCTCTGTCTCTCCTGTGTGTGTCTGTGTGTGTGTCTGTGTTTATGTCTACCTCAGAACCTTTTCTCAGTTAAAAATTTTATATATAAGGTGTGATCAAAGTTGATTCCTGAGATCCCAAGGCAGACTGAACAAAGCTCTACTTCAGGGCATACATTTAGACAGAAATGTCTTCAGGCAGTCTTACATATCCTCATCCTAAAGCTAAAATGCATACCTTGAGACCTGTGTTCACCAGAGACACAGGTGTGCATTCCTGCCTGCTCTTTCATTGGTGCTTTCAAATTTAACATTGAGACAGCCTTAAAGAGTAAAGGTCTCCGATGGAAATATAACCTGGAGCAGAGATCTTCCACTGGGCTGTTCAGTTATCTTTCTGCATCAGTTTATGTTGAAAGAATTAAAGCAAAAGAGTTGGCTAACCAGTGGGGAGGGGCTTGTCCTAACCCAACTTAATTTGCCAGAATTTGATGACTCCCCATGGGAACCCTTACCTGTTGGGAGGTGTGAATGGAACGAAGAGGTGAAGAGGGGGCAAGAAGAGGGGTGGAAAAATGTAAAATAATTTTTAAAAAAATAAAAATAGTTTGCTAACAAATACATTATTTTTAAATCTTCAAGCTATTTTAGCAAGAGCCTGATATGCCTGAAGACTTATAATGTCTATAGCATATCTCCTATTTTTAATTTATTTTGAAAATTTTAAGGAGATGATTTTTTAAAAGCCCACTAGAATTTGGAGGCCAGTGTGAAATTTCTCTGTCCTGTGTTCCCTGACAGCCTAATTCTTTTGACCAAACCTGATTTCACATAGCAGAAATAACAATTTCAGATTAAGTCTCAAGTTTCTCAGAAGACAAACATAAGTATGCTTGGATTTTAAAAAAAAAAAATGCATCGGAACACTTGAATTTTGGAAAGTAGCCTTGGGAGAAAGGGAGTTTGGTAGATGATACTTATGATAACAGCTATACTACTGGGGAAAGTATTGTGTTGGAATGGTGGTAGAGCAGTAGCATTTAAAAGGCCAGGTGTAGTGGTCATGCCTATTATCCCTGCACTTAGAAGACTAAGGCAGGGAGACCATGAGCTCTAGAAGAGCCAGGCTTCTTATTAAGACACTCTATCCAAAAAAAAAAAAAAAAAAAAAAGCAAAATATAGAAAAGAAAAGGGGCTCTTTAAAGTATGTGCATTAAGCACACATGTACCAGGTTATATAAGAATGAATTTTGTCATTTTTCTATAAAATTTATATGTGGGTAGTTTGGATTTCTGCCTTTATGAATATCCTCTTTTATTCTGTATGGCTGTGTGTGCTTCATGCTTCTGAGTTGATTTTTGTTTTTGATCTTTAGATCCTACTCAGATGGGAGGCCTGAGCATGTTGCTGTTAGCTGGAGAACATGCTCTTGGAACGCCAGAGGTAAGCCAGGCCTTAGTCTTCATTGCTCTTCACACTGCATTCTGGTGTTTCACCACATAGATGTCTGCATTTTGTTCACCTTGTTGCTGCAGTTCCACCGTTTACAGCTCACTGAGAAACTTTACCTGTGCATCTGATGTGTTGAGGGTAGCAGAAGTCGTATACACCAGCCAAAAGGACAGACACACAACTCCATTGCAGAATCTGCAGTTGTTTGAACCTGGGAGTAAAAACTACAGTACTGTGCATTTGTTGTATTGTGTCATGTGTAGATTGTATCCTAAATAAGTTCACTCGGTTCAACACATTCCCTGTTTGTATCATGTTCTCATATGTGCTAGTGGGAAGCCAACAGTAAAAATAAGAGACTGTCTCTCTAGTATCTGAGTAATTCCAAACTCCTGTTTCAACATCTGGAATGACAGCATTACAAAACTGTTTCATCCTTTAAAATAGGAAAAGAAAAGGACCCAGGGCCCTCATGACCTTGTTTCTGTGATCTAGTTATTAGTCTGCTTTTGCTAAACACTTTTAGACCTGATTCTGCTCAGCTGTTGCAGTTAACCACACATAATTTGCATTTGTGGCACCTTCTATTTTCTAGACCCACTTAACAGAGATCAGCTGAATTAACCTGCGGGTCATGTTTTTTTGCTACATTCTGAGTCTTCAGATGGAAAATTTCCATTCAAACCAACATAGCTGTTTGGGACAAAATAGCAAGAGCTGTCAATATTCCCATGGAAAATTAATCTGGTAGCAAGCCTATCCCTAATATTATTTATTACTGTTATGGAAACATACTGCAAACATTTTCCTTTCTATTTTCATTTTTTTCTTTTAGTTCAGCTTTATTACAAGCCTGTGCTGTTTACTGCTGTTTTAAACTTTGACTAGGCCATGTAGATTACAGTTAAAACCTACTCAACTATACAGGCTATTTATACTATGGTGCTTTTGTTACTTACAGTTTTTTATATGGGATACAACATGGTTGAGTTTATATTAAATTTAACAAATTTATTTTTTTCATTTTAATGTAGTAAAAGTATTAATTTTTATAGCAGTATTTATTCTGGTGTGCAAATCTTCCACTGAAAATCGCATTCATGTGATTGCTTTTGCAGCTCATTACTGAGAGTGATTCTCGCTCCTAATAGCAGCATTGTTGTACATCATTTCCATCCCTAGCTCATAATATGACCTCCTGAGGGCAAAGCACATTCTCTGGAATAGAGTGGTCTAAATACTCCAAAGGTGGATATGAACAGAGTTGATCTTTCAGTAGTCTGACTCATGACCACTTCAAAAGTCAGCATTACCTCTCCTCACAGATTCAATTATAATTTATTCCCTACTTTTTAACATTCTTTTACCACTTAAGAACGAATATAAGCAAATGATCATTGTAGCTCTTCTAGATGCTAGTAAGAAAAAGGAAATTAATTTACTGCTTTGCTTAAAATTTTACCACTTTAGTGTAAGTGGAGACTGCACCTTTATTTCCTGGTTACCTAGACCCAAATAATCACAGAAACTATTAATTAAAATACTGTTTGGCCAATGACTTAGGCATATCCCTACCTAGCTCTTATTTCTTAAAATAACCCATTTCTCTTCATCTGTATATCTCCATGAGGTTGTGGCTTATGATTAAGGTTCTTAATCTGGCATCTTTCTCCTTCAGAACTACATGGCGTCTCTCTGACTCCACCATCTTTCATCCTCTCTCTCTGCTTTAATTTCCCACCTTGTTATATTCTGACCTGCCATAGGCCAAAGCAGCTTCTTTATTAACCAATGGTAATAAAATAGATTCATAGCATACAGAGGGGTATCCCACATCACTTAAGCTGTTTTTAGTAAGTTCTGCTTGGGATAAAACCGGACTCCCTGAACATGGCGGACAGTGAGGGCTGCTGAGAAGCCAAGGACAATGGCACTGGGTTTTGATCCTACTGCATGTACTGGCTGGGGGGGGGGGGGGGGGCTAGCCTGTTTGGATGCTCACCTTCCTAGACCTGGATGGAGGAGGGAGGACCTTGGATTTCCCACAGGGCAGGGAACCTTGACTGCTCTTTGGACTGGAGAGGGAGGGGAAAGGGAGTGGGGGGAGGGGAGGGAAATGGGAGGCGGGGAGTAGGCGGAAATTTTTAATAAAAAAAAAAACATAGCATTTTGTAACACATAGTGTAAGCACTACAGTGATAGACCTTTTTACCCTAATGAAGTGGAAGCATTTTGAGAACTCTATAGATGAAGAAGCAAGGAGTTCAGGAGCAGATACCTGTAGCAGTAGTTACATCCTTAGGAATCCAGCTTGTGTTCTTGTTCCCTCCCCTCATCTCAAGAGACATTTAGGTTATTCCTAAAAATAATCCCGAGCTATTAGAACAGTAAGATAGTAAAAACTTAAGTAAAATATTATCTCCAAATACCATCAGAGAGCTTACTTTTAGAGATCAGTAGGCTTCAGTTAGTCCATAGATTTCTACCTCACTATTTTTTATTGCAAATATGTATGTAGACTTAGTAAACAGAATTTCTGTATAGTCAGATTATCCTAAGATAAACACAATAAATATGTATTTAGGTTTTCCTATAAAAATTAAGATAGAAACTAATTCAGAAATTTTGTATTTTTATATTGGAATAATTACTGTGAAATCCATTTATACTGTTTAGTTTGACTAATCATAGTGACATCTTACAGAAATTCTACCACACAAAGACACGAGAGTCTTATTTTGAAGTAATCTTAGAGGGAAGGGGCTTTTTCCCTGGCCTGAGATTTCACCACATTTACAGAGTTCTAAAGAGAATGCTTTTTTAAAGTGTGGAATTTAATATAAGAAATAGATTTTCTTAAACAATACAGGTATTTTCTTTACTGAAATGATAAAATTCTGCTGAAAACAGCTTCTATGGCCACTACAGTGTCATAGGTCTGCTTGGTGTACCCTTGCAGTTATAGACAGTTTAGTTTCTTGAGATGTCAGTGAGCAAAATTATATTGATGTTTGCATTTGTTTTCCTCAGTCTTCCAATTCTCAGTCACCATAGTAGATCTATGGCACTATTAGTAGGGCATTTTGTGTGCTGCTGTTTCTGAGCCAAGCAAGACTGGCTGCTCTTGGTATAGTAAGCTGGAGTCCTTATCAAATTGAAAGGGTAAATTTGGTTTTGTAAATCTAATGTTTTATAGTTCACACAAATAATAGTCTTCATGTCCATATTTTATGTAAATATTTGAACTATTTGGAACAACTTCTTTAAGAACAACATTTATTTTATAGAATTCATTGATTTGAGAAGAAAAATTTATATACTGAACAGGACAAAGACAGAAAGGAATGAGTCCTGTCTCAAAACACAGCAAGTCTGTCTCTGCTGAGTGTTTGTAAGAGGCAGTATAGGTGTCATTAGGAGATAACCCCATCGTAGTGGAAGAAATGGAAGGATATGGTAGGACATTTTGGCTAATTAGTTAAGTCAGAAGTCAAATCTAGTTGCTTGCGCAGTAGCACAGAACGATCTTGAGCTGTAGAAGTGAACCACTTTAAACAAAACACTTGAGATTTAAGTGAATTCACTGTTTAATTTAAAGAAACAGGAAATAAAAAGGCAAAAGAAACAAAGTAATCTTTTCATCAGATTCTTGATTGAAGAGGCAGTTAGAAAGTTAAGCTCTTAAATATGGTATCAATGAGTTATTGGAAGATAAAAATACAAGTAAAGCAAAATATTTGATCTAAAATTGCTAAAAGTAATCTTAAGATAGAGTTTTCCATTATTTGTGCTAGTCTGAAAAATATAAAGCTAAACTGGAATTTAAAAATAAAAGCAGTGTTAAGATTCATAGATTATGTGGAAAGGACAAAATATAGTTAGATTAATCTTGGCAAGGACAACATTTGCTGATGTACCCAAGTGAGCAACAGTCATCTTGGCTAAAACAGAAGGAAGCAAAATGGAAAATAAGAGTGGTTAGGAAGAACGTTCATCGCTGCTGAGGGAAGGCGTTTCTATTCAGTTTAGTAACTGAAGCCAGCATTAGTAGTGTATGAGATTTATTTGCCTTAGACTTTGGGTCTCTAATTTTTGAATGCATGGTGGAACAAATAGATACGACAGTATATCTTTCCCCACTTTTTGCCTTGCCTTCCATCCTGTCCAGAGATACAAATAATAATGCCTGAATCCTGTAACTCTTGTGGCTACTGCAAAGATTAATTAAATAAAGCCTGCAAGGCATTTTTTACTCCTTGAAAATTCGTGTAAGTATACAGGATCATCACCATAAGTTATTCTAGGCATTTCATATTTAATTCAAAAGCTTAAATTATATCTATTATTCCTGCAAACTGCAGTGTGCTTTGCCATCACCAGTATGCATGCATCCATCATGCGCACGCACACACACACACACACACACACACACACACACTTCCTTGTTCATTGAAACCTGGGAAGAATTTAAAATTGTAATTTGCCCTCTTCGTCATCACTAGGTGATCAAGAAAAGAATTTAATTTAGATTAGCTAAGCTAGGTAAGCTAGGTCAGTAGAAGAGGAGCTAGCCCATGGAGGTATACCCCCTTCAGGGTCCTGTCCAGTGAGGCTGTACTGCAGAGAAAATGTGCCACCATTTAGTGTGTTAAGTCAGATGAAAGATATTCACGGAATGTCTTGGAGTGTAAGGCATTTCAGGGAATAGACCATATACAAATACCTGCTCTTTATGAGGCTGATATCTCTTACTGCCCAAGTTTTTAAAGAAATCTAATCCTTCACAATGAACTTTTGACTTCATGGAGAACCCTCTTGATTTTCATTTTCAACTGACAATCTTCCTGTTTATAAAAGAAGAAATGAATATCTGATTGAAATTTGGAAATGTTACACTTCGTTTCTTGAAACAGTATTAATCTTTCACCTTCTTCATGAGCTAAATAGTTCTCTTCCCTAACCCTTAAAATACTTGCTGTCATCATATGTATTATAGCATTTAATTTTATTTAGCGTTATTGTAAGTTTATGATAAAAGTTTTATTTTTTATTCATTATTGTTATTAAATGGACCTTAAGGAACTTAGGATGAGGAATAACAAGATTTTGACTGAATACTGCTGAGTAGTTAACTATTACAGCTAACTTTCATTTAATACTTCTTCCTTTCAAAGTGCTACTCTTAAAAGGGCAAGAACAACAACTCCTTAGCAATCCTGGAAGTTAAGTTTTGTCTTCTTTATGAATAAATATTAACCATTAGACGAGGGACCAGGGCCAGTAAGGTTAAGTAACTATGTATTACATTAGCTCCTAGCTGCAGTGGCAGAACTGAGCGGGCACTTCAGCATCTAGCCAGTTTTTGTGTAGCTCCCGGGAGACTTTGTGATTCAATTCCACCTGCCTATCCTCAACTCTGATCTATGTCCTGTGTCACCCATACTAGAGCTAGCAGCAGCCGCGGAACGAGACATTTTGAGATTGCTTTAAGGTAGACGTAGGGCTAAGCCAGTCACATTGGTTAACTCATTTTGTCCTCCCAGCAATCCTATGGTGTCAGTTCCCTGTTGCATTCTCCATGGCCATTGAGTGAGGAAGTCGTAACACTAGGCTGTAAACCCACTTGATTTCCACTAAATGAAGAGATGTGCAGAACCCGAGCCAAAGAACAGTTGATTGCACTGATATAGTTTACATGATTCTATCCCCATTTTTGAACACTGAATTCTAACTTTGTTTAAATATTGATATAAATAAAATGGAAAGTTTTCACTTTTATTTCTGATATTAGTGGAGTGGTAAAAATTCTTCTCTTACTCACCAGTACAACTTTAGTTAATTTGATATGTGCTTGTCGTAGACTAATCTGCTTGACTAGTCCAGGAGACTTAGACCCATTAAATTCCGTTACCTTGTTTCATCTCCTATCATAGCTTTTATCCTCTTCTCACGGGTTTATAGCTTCTAAATACTCTGTTAGGATATGTGCTATGTTTGAATTCTACAGTAAAAGGGAAGTAGGTGCCCAGAGGTTGATTGGTTTGTTTCTTCCTCTTTACAAGTCGCCCCCTTTATGTTACTTTGTAGACTGTACTACCCATCTTGCCAAGCACCCCAGCTTCTTCTATCAGTAGTGGGTCTCAGAGCCCAGGTAATCAGATCCTTTTCCCTAATCTGTACTTGGAGTCATAGATGCTTTAAAATGGCAAGAAGACGGAATGGCTTCCCAGCTCATCAAATGAGGAAATTGAGGCAGAAAGATGCAGTCCTTTGTCTCAACTTTTACTACCGTTGCCTATGGAGTTTCCTGTGCTCTTTTATGAGCTTGGCTGCACAGAATGTGATAATAGGAAAACTTTATCTAGGTTGCTGCTCTCCTGAATGCCCTGAGTGAACTAGGTCCTCCTACCTCTATCCCCCCCCCCTTTTTTTTTTTTACCAGATGATACAACAGATTCTAGGAATAGCACAGGACCCTCAGGTCTGTAGCCTAGTATAGTGCCATATGCCATTGTCAGACAGACATTCAGACACACTCCTCTCATCCCCTGAAATATACTCCCTGCCCCCACTGAGGCTTCCTTCTTCTCTCACTTCTCTCTCAGCTTCCGTTACTATAAAGATATAGGTGTAGTCTGGCCCTTCTGCTGAGGCCCTGACATCCTTCCAGACAATTACTGAGGACTGGCAAGTGCTATCTCTGACTTAATTGGGGCCCTACATCTCTGCAGCTTTATTTCCCCTGCCTGCTAATTGGTCTCCTACCTCCAGTCACTCCCTGCCTTGGTTGTCCTGCAGGCCTCTGACATAATTATCTAACTGCATATCTTTCCTCATGCAATTCCTCTAACTTAAATCCTTGGCCAGCCCTCTGTTTCCTCCAGCCTAATTCCCAGACAACAGAATCCCAGTTTTTGTCAGCCTGATTCATCTCTTACTACGCGTGTATGGCATCTTATTCTGTACCCACACTGGGAAAGTCACCATTTCTCAAAAGCGCAGCCAAGATTTACCTCTGCATTCTCACCTGCTATGACTGTCATTCTCACTCTTCCTGTGAAGGGAGATCCTGCCTTTCTCTCCAAGTAAGTCTAGATATTACTTCTAACTCCCTCTGCCCACACAATAGATTTTTCTGTGCTCCCAAGGACCCTTCTAATATACTTTCACTGTTTATTTCTGCAGTGTAGCTATCCTCTTCCCTTGAATTACAAACAGACTAAGACGAAAATCATCATTTTATTCGCAATTGTACACTGGATGCAAGTGGCATTTGAACTTTCTTATGGCATCAATTCCCACAGCTGGTACCTTGTGTTTATTGAACAAGTGAATGAGAAATAAATATTTGAACTGGCAAGAGTCGGAATATGTGGTTGATCTATAGTGTGCAATTACTCCTTTGGTGACTGTATGTTCATCACAGTGCCAAGCAGTGTGCAGCTCTGCCTTTGTGCTTTGCAAAGTAGGAACAGCCATTGATAATACTTAGCTTCCTAAGCCGCTTGTAATCATAACTGGCTCAATCATGCTGAACCTGTGATTTCTCACTATCTGATTTGGTATTGTGGGGAAAATGTTACTTTGTCATAATTCTTAATTATACTCATCATTTCCCCTCCTTCATTATTGAAGCTAAATCAAAGTGGGTGGCAATTGGGTGTAAGAAGATTTGAATGTGTGCTTATGCAGAAATCCCTGTAACTCTTTTCTTTTTTGGGCATAGAGCAACACCTAGTGGCTTTATGTATTATTGCAGAGACTTTATAGAAACAATTATATTTTCTTTTCTTGTTTAACCATAGCTTATTTCTTTTCTCTAAATTAATTTATAAGAATAGATGCTGATGAATAAGTGGTGATCCATAAAATTCATTCTCCAATTAACAAAAATAATTAATTTGAATGTTTTACTTAGCATTTTATACATTTCATAAGGTCTGGGACTGTAATAGGACCCCTTTGTAGGAATTTTATAAGTATAGAATTTTCTATTCATACAATATGTACATTTGCCATATCATAGGATCATTTTTGCATTTTGAAATCTTTAGATAAAAATGCCTAACATGTATCACATCCAATTTTACTTTGTTTGTAAGATATTCATACTTACCTTGGTGACATGAAATCATGGTTACAAATGTAAATTACTACTTTGAATATATGCATTCTGATGAAATTTTAATGGGCAATTTACCCTACCTTAATTTGTTCTAGATAAACATTTACATCAGCTCTTTAGTTTTCCTAAAAACTGCATCATTTCCTTCATTGCTTATTGAGAATTACATCTAAATCAAAGGGAGAATTTGGGGAGAGCTGTCTGTCCTCTATGCTCCTGGCATTATTTTTTGCAACTCTTCTCCCTTCCTTTTTGTCTCTACTCTAAACCTTCATGATGCTTCTCTTCTTTTTCAGGTAACCGAGTCACTAAGTACATAATTTAGTAGTATCCCAGTCCCGCAGGCTCCTAATTTTGTGCTGTTTCCATTATGCTTTACTGACTACACTAATTCACAAATACCTACATTTTAAGAAAGGACATGGTCCACTAGAGCAAAATGCAGGTTTAGTAGTTCTATTTGTGCTCCTTTAGCCACTAGGCAGCCTTTACTTGTTCTTTACTTCCAGGTCACAATAAGAGAATGGAGTCAGTCAACAGATCCTCAATGTACATTTACTCTGTCTGCTGCATGGTTATCACAAACACACTTCCTTCTTGTGTCTGGTCAGGCACACCTTGATAAGTTCTTATACATGATGAGCCTTCCATTCAAATAGTTTTATAAAATCATTTATACCAAAAGTTCATAAAGAAAATAGTTTAACTTTTAAAGTTCATGATTTGCAATGATTTTACAAGTAAATAAATGTTTGTGGGAGGAAGTTTGAGAAAGAGCATAAAGTGGGTGGGTAAGCAAATCTGGGAGGAATTGGGATTGGGGAGAAACAATCAAATATGTGAAAAATATATTAAAATGACACTTAAAGTTTCATTTTCTTATTGTTAATATGACTTTAAGCCACCAGGGCAGTTTTCTTCCTCAAAGAGTCATTACCTCTCCCACCTCATGGAATATGAAGTAAGAATGCATTGATGTATTATTTGTAATGACATTGTAGCCAGCAACAGGCTGCATTATGACTGCATCCCATAAGATCATATTAACTAGTGATGGCATAGCTATATATTCTCAGAACTTTCTTAAATTGAGCTACATCCCATGGCCTTTGTTGGCTTGCTTATCATGTTTTTAACCTTTTTGTTCCCCTAAAGCAGGATCTCATTAAGTTGCCAGGCTGTCTGGAACTCTTTGTACAGCATGTCTTGAACTTGATATACTGCTGCCTCTGCCTCCCAAGTAGCTAATAGGATTACAGATCTGTGCCAGGAGACCTGCCTAAATGATAATGTATTTCACTGCAAATATCTTTTAAGATTTCTGTTTTGAGCCGGGCAGCGGTGGCGCACGCCTTTAATCCCAGCACTCGGGAGGCAGAGGCAGGCGGATCTCTGTGAGTTCGAGGCCAGCCTGGTCTACAAGAGCTAGTTCCAGGACAGGCTCCAAAGCTACAGAGAAACCCTGTCTCGAAAAACCAAAAAAAAAAAAAAAAAAAAGATTTCTGTTTTGTGTATATTTTTATTAGAATTTTATAAAGACACTATAATTTTTTTTCAGTTTCTACCTTGATTTTTTAAATCAAACTTCATTTCCCCAGATATCCAGAAGGTAAATGCATAGGGTTTCTTTATTATTCCTAAACTTGGTTAGTCATTTCATGCAAGAAGAAAATTTCCAAACCTTTGTGACTACTAATATGAGGGTTTATCGGCTTTCTTTTTAATGTGCTTGGTGTCTTTAGCTTGGTATCTTTGGTGTACTTGGTGGTACATTTAGCACAACATGCTTAATAGTCAAGTGGTGATAAGAGAGGCAAGCTTGCCCTAGATGGCAAATTAATTAAGGGTTCTGCAACTTCTCCATGACACTTATCACTGGAGGAGTCTTCATAGCTCTTTAAAACATCCAAAGTGACCATAAAATTTTCAAATACATGTTCCTACTCTACAGCCTGTAACACTGTTAGAAAAATACCTTCCTCCTCAGCCATCAAGTGGAAAAGTTGAGTGGGAACACACACACACACACACATGTTGATGTATATTTGTGTGTATGTGTGTGTGCGTTTGTAAAACTTCTGTTGCCTTTTCCTTTAAAGTAAAAAAAAAAAATAGCTATTCTCCCTTGAAAACCTAACTTCATTATTCAGGAATGTAGGAGAAACCCACTGATTTGGGGACTTACAAGAATACTTCTCAATTTTTATTTTTCCTTCAGTATTTTTTTTAAATAGGGTCTCATGCATCCAAGGGTGACTTTAAACTTCTGATTCCCCTGCCTCTACCTCCTGAGTGCCACAGGCATTTGCTACTGATCTCAGTATAATTCTACAAATGCCTCTTAGTACACTGTGTCTAGGCAGTTTGGAAAATAATGTAGTAACGGGCCCTGGGAGAGGATTCACAGTAAACAAGTATGTCTTGCGATGATGAGAGCTAATAAAGAGGGATTCAGTACTGAGGGGGAGTGTCAGGTACCTCTCTGGTCCTAAATTAATTTTATCTATAAAAAAGGGGGAGACTTAGGTCAGAATAAAGAAAGCTTCCTTCACTAGAATTCACTACTAAAATGGTTATGGTTCCCAATACAAATATTTTTATTTCTTGCATAAAATTAAAGAGGTAATGTATATTCTTGGAAGAATCCTGGGAAGATACAATTTTAAATGTCTTTTTTTTAGTAAGTATTTTTAATAGTGAAGATAACAAGACGATAACAGAATGTTAAATGTTCGCTAGTATAATACCTTACAAGAAGAGAATGTTTGTTTAGGTAGACCGTAACCTTCTTAAGATTAGGGCTCATGCTATAAATATGTGAAAAACCTGGAAAATAAGAATTTAACTTTAGTTTTATTTTCCCGGAATTATCCTGTCAGAGAGAATTTGTGTTTTTGTGTTGCATGTAACAGGAAATGTTGAAGCGACATAGTACAGGGGAGGAGGTGTTGTCTGGATTGTGACAGAAGCCAGCAGTAAAGTGCTAATCTCTGTACACATTCTGAAGGTATCATGCTGTCTACTAGCTCTGTCAATTATTTGCCACATGAGTGGTCACTTGCATAAAATTTTGTAAAGTGTATTAGTTATTCTTTGTTGCTGTGATGAAATATGAGCAAAAGCAACTTGCAGGAAAATTTAATTTTCGCTGACAGTTCCAGAGGGCTAGCATCCACAGGAGCAGGAAGCTAGCTGATAACATCTTTATCTGCACACAAGAAACAGAGAGTAAACAGGAAGTTGGGCAAGTCTGTAAACCCTCCCCTATCCTCTATAAGTTTCCATAGCCTTCCCAAACTGCACCACCAATTGGGGACCAAGTGTTCAAGTTCACAAGTGTGTTGTAGATGTGTCCCATTCAGGCCGTACTCAGCAATTACTTTTTTGTTGGTGTTGCCTCAGTTGTTAGATCATGAAGTTGACAGTGCTTTAGGTGGCATTTGTTTGTCTACTGTTGTCGTGATGCTCACTCTGTCTGTCTTTGTTTCAGGCATCGACTGGGCCTTGTCGGCCTGATATATCAGAGTCACCTGAGTTGCGTCAGAAGTCACCATTGTTTCAATTTGCTGAGGTAATGTTTGCATCTTATACTTATTTAATCAAGGAGTCATTTATAAAGCGAGTTTAAATTTAGACTAATGACAGCAAATTAAAACAGCAAAGAACTCTACTCAGCTCAATTGATTATGGACAAGAATATATAATCAAAGTTTGTAAGAGGTAAGGGACTCCAAGGGCTTTTAGTTTGATTGATTTTTGAGACAGTCTTCTTATAGTCAGACTGGTATCAAACATAGGATCCTGCCTCATTTGCCAACTATAAGGATTACAGATATTCACTTGTGGCGTTCTAGAGGTTTTAATTGAGAAACAAATACATATTTATAGATGCTTGTTAAGTCATACTAATTATTATTATGATTAAACTAGAATGATTATTAAATCATACAACACATTGATTGATAAATCCAAGACTCTATTTGTGTCACTAGCTAAAATCATACTTTATATCAACATGTATTTGTAAGTGTATCTTTTTGTTTATGAGAGTATCCTTTTGTTCATTAAATGCTTTTCAAAAAAAACAAATGTATTTTAATTGTGATTCTGTTTGGTTTGCTATCTGACTCAATTCTTGAAGAAATACATTATAGGTTAGGTTTTCCTTTTCTATGAATTGCTCTGTTTTTTTCTTAATTTTTATGGATGGCTAGTGGGAAGTAAATCCTACTAACTTCATAATTCCCAAGACTCGAGGAAAATCCATGCAGCTTTGCGTTTGTAGTTTATCACACTTGGACAAAGTGTGATACCTGGGACTTAGAGAATTGGTGGCTGAACCTAGAAAAATTACTCATTTTCAGCTTAGAATGTCTTCAGATTACTTGGTTAAATTTTATCTTTTTATGATGGTCTGTTTTTTGTCTAGTTGATATTTATTCTTAAATAGCTTATCTAATTCAAAAGATGTGGTACCTTTACATTTTTCCTAGTGACTTTATAGTATCAATACAATAGTCAGGCAGCCTTTTTATTAATCTTCTTTCTTTCTTGTATATCACCTTTGATTCTGTGCCTACATGTGACCGTAATGTTTTCTAGTTTTTCTGAAAGCCATTTTTATGGTTGAAGAATTGGGATCAGGGTGCACTTACTGCTTAGTAACTACTCTGTGATGAATGAACACAGTCTACTATGTTCTCTTCAGGTACCAGTGGGCTGAGATGATAATACTGCAAGCTCCTGCTCACTTCCTCTCACTTCATCCGACTTTGTAACTGAACTTTATCCACTCTGGAACAAAAATTAATAACTGAATTGTTCTTAAAAATTCTTGCAAATATTTAATTCTAGCCCTCAGAGCAGTTTGAGGGTATCATTGTTACTCGGTGAAAACAAAACAACATATGGCATTGCAGAGTCATCTGTGCACTGTTAGACACTGAAGTGTGTGTGTTTTGTTTGATGAGAGGCTACACATGTCACAACAGAAGGAGATCAGGGCTGGGGAATGTCTCAGTGGGTAAAATGCCTGCCACATAAGCATGAGAACTAAGCATGAGTACTCGCCACTGTGGGAGACACTACAGGAAAATCTGTGGGGTTTGTTGACCAGTCAGCCTCCGTGAAACACTGAGTTTCAGGTTCAGTTTTAGATGCTTTAAAAAGTAATGTGGAGGAGAATGGATGAGGAAGACAACCAATGCCAACATTAGTCCCCTACATGCATGTGCACATGCATGTCTACACACAGAGAAGGAAATACTTTTGTATTTAAACAGTATGTCTTGGTCTATGCCAGACAATACATTTTTAGGAATATTTGTTTCTCATCATAATTCTATAAAGTAGGCACTATCACCATCATTAATGTACAATTGGAAAAAGTAAGCCTTGGGATGTTTAACTGAGGTCATATACCTGCTAAGTGGAAATGAGATTAAAACCCTGTTACCCAGACCCTACTTCCATGTGCTTCTACCAGACTGAGAGATGCCTCTATACAGAAAGTAGCTTGGAAGTTGTAGGAAGAATATGGCTGTATCTACTTACAGCTTCAAGCTTTTAATACTATATTTTTCTCCTTTTGCGGAGTGGAGGGGGCTTCAAGATGGTTTTTCTGTTGTAGCCCTAACTATTTTGGAACTCACTCTGTAGACTGGGCTGGCCTTGAACTCATCTTCCTGCCTTTGCCTCCTTAGTGCTGGGATTAAAGCCATGTACCACCATGCCTGGCTTTAATAATGCTATCTTTAAAAAAAAAAATAATTAAAATGAAGAAATTCATCTGATTCTGTTTAATGTTGCTGCTTGATATATACTGGATATTCTCATAAGGTTCATCTTTCAAAATGAGCCAGACTCTTCGTTCTTTACAACCATTGTCTTTCTGTATCATTTACTCGTCTTTTAAGAGAAATTTAGAATGGAGACTTACATGAATCTACATGGAAATACATGGCAGAGTCTAGTAGTACGATGTAGTAAAGTATCCTCAAACGGTAAACATGTCTTGTTTCCTTTTAGATATCTTCAAGGACATCCCAACCTGATGGTCCTTCAAAACAGTGTCAAGCATCAGCTTTGTTTCAGTTTGCAGAGGTAAAGCCTTCGTTTCTTTATGACTGTTATGTTCAGAAATCATGTTCATCTTAGGAAGTGCTGAAAAGGAATCCTAATACTTTATGTTGGACTTAAGGCATGCCCCTTCCATTATTAGCATAATATACAGAGTATTTATGACCTTTTTTTGCCATTGGCATAGTCATAGTCAACTCAGCTCTGGATTTCATAACCATTTTAAAAGCATTCATTAGAGTTCATTCACATCAGTCACTAGTGATTCATTTATTTCATTTTACTTTCTTAATTTACTTTAATCTTTAAAAAAATAGCAACAAAAAAACCTGGCGTCAATATGATTGCCACAAGATACCAGTTAATTGTTTCCAGTAGCAAATTTAGATGTTGTAATTGAGGAATAACTTTCTCAAAGCAAATACAGTGTTGAATATGACTTGTTAAATTGTCACCCTGTAGCTTTCCACCAGATGTAGCTGCAGCCAGTATTTTATTATTAGAGTCTAATCCTTGGCTCTGCTCAGGTCAGTTTTCCAGTTTCGTCAGCTTGTCATCCAGATAGCACACACCAAACAGTATTTAGTGATTGATGTGCTTGGTTTGCCTCAGCCGTGTGCTCATCCCTAGAGAGCTCTATGACAAATAGTAAGATGGACACAGATCATGAAGAAGCATCCTGTCTTCTTTAGGTCCTTGTACTTTTCCTTCCAAGAAAACTGCGTTATCAGAATCTAACTAATGTTTTATAGAATCGAGAGAAAATGATAGGTAAGACTGTCTGTTTAATATTGATGTATCGAATCACTGATTCATTTGAGTAAGGAGCGCTGAGTATAAGAAATGTAAAATGATATCCTTTTCGCAAGGGAAAACCTAGCATTTCACTTTGAAAATGAGAAAAAAATTACTTTCAACTCTTATATTAAGAAAAAAAAAAGCTTCTTCATCTTGGGACACTTCTGAGACTCGTAGCAGCAGCTGGCCTGCTTATGGCAGGCCACTCAGTTGCTTTAGTTGGTGAGGACTATTCTATCAGACTAATAACAAATGCAAAGTATTATTTCATGGAGAACAATTTGACAAGTCTGAGCACATTAATATTTCATTATAATTTTCCATTCTGATAAGCAGACTGTTGTTTTCATTGTCTGGGGGGAAATAGTTTTGTTTAATATCATTTCCTCACTCTTTTCCAGTTATTGATACCCATTTATTACAGCTAAATATTTTTCAAAAGTTTAAAAGAATGACGGTGTGTTGACTGAATTTATTTTTAATATCTAAACCATTCCCATCAAGTTTTTCTGAAGCATTTCATAAAAGATAGATTTGTTTGCTGTATATTCTGCCCAATTAAAGTCTTCACCCTGTAGCATGAATTAGAAGGGTGTGGTGGCTCATCTTTGATATACCTGATATTCACATATTAATTTCCAAAAGTAGTCTACTTAATATGAAGTGCCATTGTGGAACATCTTGACTAAATGTGTGTGGTGTGCCTAACTGCATGATTAAGTGATACTTACAAGATACCATCATCAGATCCAATAGCAGCCTCTGAAGACCAGGGTCAGTGTTGAAGGAAAAACTGATAGTTGTAAGGGCCACTATCACTATATTACACTATAGAGTTGTAAGGGAATGAAATCAATGAATCTCCTAAAGGAATCAATTTGTGCTCAGTGCACTCCCCCATCAAATAACAAAATTTGGTCCTTGCCTCTCAATTGTACTGTTTTTCCCACACAGAACAAAAAAGTTACCCAAGAGTCTTCAGGGATGCATCGCTAGAGGTCACAATGCTGCTTAGCAGCATTCATCCCCAAAGTCTTTCAGTTGACACAAAGCATCTGTGGGATTTGAGGAAGCTTAAGATTGTTAATTTGAAAATTTAGCAGGAGCTGTTTCAGGGGATTGTAGCATAAGTCATGCATGATGGATAACCCCGTCTGGATAATGTGAGCAAATACAACTTCTGCTATACCCCCAAATCTGATGCAGTCTTCTTCCCACTTCAAGCCCCAGGGAACTGATCTTCTTATATTTTGCATAAGATGGTAATATAAGCCATTTTAATTTCTGAGCAAATTAAAGTGTGGCACTTGGAGTTATTTAACAGTATGTGCTACATCTGCTTTACATAAGAGAAGTCTGTGCTCATCTAGAGATTCATAACAGGTCTAGTCCTTCTCCTTGTGATGGATGAGAATACTAAGTTTCAGTCTAGGTTTTTAGTGTCTGACTATACTGTTAGTCCAGTTGTGGGCCGGCTCACATAAGGCTAAACCAGAGTTAACTAAATGAACTAATAAAAGTTGTCTGCTGAAATCTGTGATGAACACATATATTGTAGTAGAAATAGAGTAGGCTGTAATCACAGGGATGATATGTCCCTCTTGTTTTTATAATTATTTCACAAAATAGCATCATCTTTTATTGTCCTAATTAGTCCATAACAAAAGTTTTCATGCTTTAAAATAAGGCAGTGTTTTCCATAAGGCTTGTTGAAACACAAAGATTCCTATACTCTACTCCTAGGACTTCTGATTCACACAGTCTGAGAACTTCCACCTGCAGCAAGATTCTTTTCAGAAACCACATCTTAAGGCTGCTATTCTCCAGTTGCTACTAACTTGCAGTGTCTTATTGTTATTGTTAGTGAACTTTCTCATACATCTTGTTTTATGAAGGAAGGGTGTAAACAGAGGAAGGGCATAAGTGTTTGATTGAAAAATGCCTGCCATTTATATTTTCTGAGGTGTTCTCACTCCTGTTATTACCTACTTAAGAAGGGAATCAGTATTTATATATTTAGGAAAAATTTAGCTCTGTAAAAGTGTTTAGTTTTGAAATATTTATAAGATTGGACACAAAGTATTCCTAGAAAGCATTATTACTAATTTCATTTATAAAGTCTTCAGAGGCATTTAACTATGTGTTCTCTTAGAAATGGGTATTTATCATGAAGTATAATTAGCAAAGGAAATGCTCGTTAAAGGCTCTGGCTATTCCCTTAAGTTGAAATGGTTTTTGTTTTTCTTTTGTCTTTTTTTATTTTGCAAGCTCTGGATTTCTGCATTGAACACTAAGGACTTTTTTCCCATTTTTTAACCAAGTGTAATCACTATAAAACCTGTTGAAATTAACCTTCATTGAATCATGGCTCAGTACAGCACTTCTTTCTTTTTAATAGGTTTCTTGTGAATGTTTATATTAAAGGAGAAAAATAATATTCGTGCTTTATAAAACCTAGAAAGAAATACAGTGTAAAGACTGCTTGTACCCATTGTCAGTCTCTTCATTTTGCTGCTTATGTTTCATCTTAACCCCTCCCTCTGTGATTCTAAGCTCTGATGTATTCAGTTGATCAAAATGAGTTCCCTATTGGCATTGTTGATGTTCAAAGGTAAAGTGCCACATCACTTACTGTAGATCTGAAGACTGATGGCAGAATAAATTGTCAGAAGGGAGCTATTGTTTTCCATTATTTAATAGGTCTAAAAGCCATGGACAATACACACATTCTCTGTCTGATGCATGGCTGGCTCTTAAACCTAATATACACCTTTACATTGAAAAATAACATACTTACCAAAAAGACACAGCCACTCTATTTGATTTAGACAAATTGATTTGGACATTAAACCTTTCCTTAGAAAATATTTACCCTGCCAGTATAAGTAGAGTCATAATCATACCAAATTTAAGGTTCTGTCTCAATAGGATACAAGTAATAGGTACAAATTTAGAGCATTCATTTTCATGATGGAATACTTAATATATTACAAAATATTGCATTTCCATAAAAATGCCATATACTTCGTTACAACTAATCACAGGACATACTGTGGGGTTTTTGGAGACATTAATATTTCTTTTAAAGTAAGCAATAGCAGCTATCCTCATATGTCCACTTGTGTTTTGGTTTATTTGTGTGATTGTTATCATTCATTTTCTTCCAGACTAGTGTCTATAATGCCTTATAATTTAAAAAGATTTCACTATCTCCTAATTTGACTCTGATCTTTACCACCTTGTATACTCACACACAAACGGAAACATAAAATGAAGACTGTAACATCCAGAGTGATAATTTTTCCTAGCATTTTTTTCTGTATCTCAGATCCTATTTCACCTATTTACTTACTGTTATACCCTCTTTCTATCCTTTATGAATGGATACTGTTTATCTGAATTGCATAATAGTGAAAACAATAGCATTATCAGATTGGCAAACACCATACATGTTAAGGATAATAGAATTCACAGTCACTAGCATAGCATACAGTACTCTCTAGCTACCAGAGATGCAATCACACTGATGGGAAGGAAGCAGCTTGTAGGCTAGTCATTGGAAAACAGACATTGATGGTATTGTTTTTACTTAAATGGAAACATATGTCCCTTACATTGAAAATTTTTAGCAGGAGTGAATAGTAACAAAATGACAGATTAACATTATATTGCTTATTCTTGAAATCAAAGCCATCATCACAGATGAAATTATTTAAAAAATGTGTAACATAAAAAGGGAGTGGGCCCTAGAAGAAAACTCTGAGAAAAGCTATTATTTATAGGATCAGTGTGGAAAGAAGCCAGCAGAGATTAGCAAAGAATGGCTTTAGAGGTCTGTCTCCAATAATCCAAACCCCGAGAGGAATTTGCCAAAGGAAGAGATCAGCATGTCAGGTGCTGCAGAGAAATCTTGACAAAGGCTGAGCCATCTAAATTATCATACGTCCAGTCTTCTCCCAACCTCTGAAAAAAATACTTTCCTCTCCAAAATAAAACAAAAAAAGAAAAAAAAAGAAAATCAGGTCTTTAAAAAAATGCTCAGGGAAGGTAGTAAATCATTCCATGAGAATTTTGTCAAGAGAATTTGGAAGCATGTACCTCCTACACACCTGCACCTTTCGAAATCAGGCTTTTGCCGGGTGGTGGTGGCACATGCCTTTAATCCTAGCACTTGGGCAGCAGAGGCAGGTGGATCTCTGTGAGTTTGAGGCTTGAGGCCAGCCTAGTGGTCTACAAGAGCTAGTTCCACGACAGGCTCTAAAGCTACACAGAGAAACCCTGTCTTGAAAAACCAAAACCAAACAAAACAAAAAAAAAATAAAAGAAAAAAAATCAGACTTTAAGCAACCTTGAATGTTTTAAATATTGTCATGTAGCTGTGAATAGGTGAATATATTCTCAGAGATTTAGAAAAATCAGGGAGCTGTCCTACTGTGTAAGAAACCACTTCAAGCTTACTACTGAGCAGTGCATTCACAGAGGGCAGGAGACCCCCTAGTGTAACCTATACTGCAGGAGGCAACAGATTCAGCAGAGATGACATGCAGTCAAGGGATGGAAACTGTAACAATAGGAACAGCAGAGGGAGCTGGCGGAAGTCCTGAGATGGACCTGGGTAGTGCAGCCCTTTCCGTCATGTTTGTTGTCTCTTGGTGACATTTGCTCACACAACAAAGTTGATAGTCTACACATTATGAAATTTAATAAATTGTATCCTTGGACATTTCATCTCTATAAACTGTTCAATTTCATGGTGTAACCATTTTTTTGGAATGGCACTAAAGTGTTTATATTTGCTGGTGATCATGATAAATCATAAGTGTTGATTTTTATACCGTCTATTGAAATGAACTGTGGCCTCAGAGCCCTGCTGGTCCCCAATATGAAATCTAATCTCTACAGTATAATACTGGGCAAGCTTTCTTGTATTTTAAAGGGAAAATAAATGAGGCTCAGAGTCCTGATTATTTGCTTAAGTCGACATAGCAGAAAGTAATGAAGGCATGTCTGGCTGGCTCAGAAGACTCCTACATTATATGACCACGGTTCAGGAGACTGACACTTACATTCAGTGTTTCAGTCTTTAAGGTACTGAAAGTCAGTAATAATAGTATGTGAGCTTTTTCTTAGTCTACCGAGGGGCAAACAACTAAATTCAACTTGTCTAGTAATAGTTAAGATGTAGTATGTATCAGTGAAAACTTGACTAGTGGAAAATATTCCAAATTTCAGAAAGAGTGAGACTCTTTAAATTATCTTCAGTAGAATCAAATGTGTTTGCAGTGAGTGTAGCATCTAGGAGGGAAAAATTCCTCATCACTTCCATCAAGTAGACTTTTGAAAAATAGCGCAGATAACATATTAAATGTGTTTCTATGAAGGGCTCTTGTTCCGTGGGTATTCCAGAGAGAACCAATGAGCACCCGATATGCAGTCTGTCCCTGAGTTGACACAATTTCCTGTGGGACCTAGGTCACTGCAAGTTACTGAACCGAATTGTCTTGTAAACCAAACTGAGAAAACTTTATATAGACTGAGAAGAACTCAGAATTGTAGAAATGGACTGTGCTTAAGGCCATAGTTACCTGATCCCATGATGACTTCTCCATGGGAGGAATGCTGTGTGCGTGTCCTTCTGAGTAGATAGATCTCTTTTCCAACTCTTACTGAGGCTAAAAATTGAAAATGAACTTTTCATATGAAAATAACAGTGTTGTTCACTTATAATATTATCCAGACACTACTTAGCCAAATCTGTAAAAAAAAAAAAAAAAAAAAAGTATGCAGTTAGTATAGTACCATGTATGCAGGTGCAACCCACACAGTACGGGCAGGTGACTGGACCCCATAGGTTCAAGGTTCATTATTAGTCTTTGAGTGTAGTTTCTGCATGGTGTTCTAAGGCAGTCAGTATTTTATATAAAATTCTTATCCTCCTCTCGCTCCTGTCATATTACCTATCACAAGTTCTTCCCATAGAGAATCCACATATTTCTTTTAATTGATTAGTAAACAGATAATAGCTCTATATATCTTTCTACTTAGCCTATTGATGAGTTAGTTCTTAAGTAGAAATTAACATGCATATCATGCTAATGTTAAATTTAGAGCTGGGAATATGAAGGGTAATATTGTCATTATATGTACATCAAAGCAGCACCTATTTTTGAGCAGCTCAAAAGACTCAGAATGATTACAGATTTGATCTAGTGAAAGCAGTTTGGTAGTTAGGAGTAGTGTTAGTCCTACAAAATTAAGAAAATTCCCATATATATATATGAAAGCAAAGATTCTGGTATCAAAATTAATATTGCTTATATGATTGTTTTCTTTGTAGATTTCTTCAAGTACTTCACAGTTGGGTGGCGCTGAGCCCGTGAAACGCTGTGGGAATTCTGCACTCTTTCAGCTGGCAGAGGCAAGTCATAAGAAGTTAAGATCTGCAGATGTAGAAATCACAAAATAATGATGATAGTGTTTCTGAAACTGTGCTGTCTCACCCGTGACCATAAATAAGCTGTATTCGTTTCCACTAGTGAGAGGACTGCCTTTCATGTCAGTAAATGTTGCTACTAAAAGTCATTGAACACTGAAAAAGATTGCTCAGAGATATCATAAAAACTGTTTCATGGGTAAATTTGTTTTTGTTTTTCAAGACAGGATTTCTTGTGTAGCTTTGGAGCCTGTCCTGGAACTAGCTCTTGCAGACCAGGCTAGCGTTGAACTTACAAAGACCCGCCTGCCTCTGCCTCCCGAGTGCAGGGATTAAAGTTGTGCACCACCACTGCTGGTTTTGTCTCTCGTGGGTTAGTAATTTTAAGGTTAGTGAGGTTAAATAAGACCACCCTGAGCTCCAAAAATAGCTTGTTTTTTTTTTTCTTTGACTTTCTTCATTCACTTCTAAATCTCTAAAATGCATCACTTTTAGTCAGAGTGATTTGTGTGTATGTGAAACATTCAGATAGCATATTCTATAATCTGTTTTTTTTTTTTTAGAGTATCACTCACATGTTTGATGTGACATGCCACATTGGCAAAGGGAAAAATATGTAGAAGTTGCTGTAAATTGTAGCATTTCTGTCCTGCTGAGACCACTCTGCCTACAGGGAATGTGTGGCAGGATTTCAACACCAGGATCCTCAGTTGGTGTAGTCTGATACTAAACTTTTCCTCTTTCCTTCCAGTGAGCTCCCTCTAAGTTCTTTTTTGAGTGGCACAGTTCTTTTATAAATTCTTGGCAATTTACTGATCTTAATGAGATCATCTGTCATTTTATCATAAAAATGTGAGAGTTTGAAATCTTTAAATTGATATCTTTAAATTAGGCTTTTAAAAGCCAAGCCAGGTACAAATTAGGACTACAAGGCCCTGAAACAGTAGCAGGTAGATGGACTGGAATTAATCCATTGCATCAGATGCCAAGCTTGACATGGTTCTTAGGCAAAAAAAAAAAATCTAGACCCAAAGAGAGGACTGCGAAGACCAGAAACACTGAGGAAAACTCGGAAAACAGTAGGGACTGGTTCCGAAAGGGAATAGTAAAGGTCTCCTTCAAATGTAGCCAATAAAGAGAGTGCCTTTGGAGTTTGCCATGCAAATGAATCTCAGTCAGGAGAGAGACAGATTATGAGGTTATGGATTTCCCAGACTCTAGATTTTCAAAATAATTTACTTGATATGACCATTTTTTGAATAATATGGATGTCTGCGCCATCTGCTTTTTTTGGTTATATAATTTCTCTTTGTGTACACACCTATATAAAACTATAAAGTATTGAACAACACCAAATATCAAGCAAACTAACTTTCCATATAGCATTTATCTTTATTAAGCCGTTTTGGATGGTACCATATGAGCCTCTGAGACGCTTCACTGTGCAGTGCTGCTGGAGAGGAATCTGCGTTGTCATTTTCTTTCAGTCATGAGAGGGATTTCTTATTAAATCAAAGCTCATTAGAAAAAAAGCATTCTTCTAATTTGTAGGGATGCATCCCAAATATGAAACAGATGCTATGGCTTAACAGATGCTTGGATGCTGGTATCATAATTTAAAGGGGAAAAAATTACTGAAATAAGCCTATTTCAGTTACAGAAAATCAACTTAGCAACATTTGACTAAAAATATGTGCTTCTGATGAAACTCAGTTGCTGAGAAATCATTTGTCAAGATCTTTGTTATTATTTGTGACACATGAATCTGATCCCACATCATGAATAGTGTGTTTTAGAAGAGCATTCCAGTTGCTAAGTAAGCATCAAATGTACTATAAATGATTCAGCATGGCCAGTGATCACCAGTAGATTAATGCTTTCTTCCATTTTTGTCCCACTTGTAATTCATAGTCTTTTTTTTTCTTTAACAAATTATGTATAGTCATTTCTGGTACCTCTGAAAAGTAAATATAGAGACAGGTGTAAAGTTACATATTCCAAAGGGAAAACTGTCAAGGAAGTTGTTCTGATTTAGACTGGACCCTTCTCCTTCGACCACCTCCTATACCTTGACAGGCCTCTCATCATCACCTCAGCTCCCAAATAATCCTAGGGATGATATGTGGGACACCATGCCTTTTCTCTCTCCTGAAAATAGACTTATTCTTCATTCCTTACCCTGCTCTGTCGGGAAAGTGAAGCCAGCTCTACTGTTAAAGATTAAGAAAGGAACATGGAAGCAGTATGTTCTTATGGTTTGGTGAGAAACAAGAAATGCTTTAGACATAAATGTTTTGTGACATCTTTTACTTATCTGACCAAGCACAAACAAAACAAGGGAGCTGGCAGCGAGAAGATGTGAAATGGCTTTCACTCTTCTTAGTTTTGATATTGGAACCCAAGGGTAAAGTAAGTAAATAGAAAGTAGATTAGTTTGATCAGGCAGGAGGCCACTGCAGACTAATAGGGAGGGATTGGCAGATGGAGAACCTGGGGCAGTCACATCAGAGAAAAAATATGATGGAGCTGCCTTTGCACAAGCTGCACTGAACTACTGCGAGAGGCAAATGTGACACCACCTGGATTGTGCCCGTACAGCTGTCTTGATCAAAATACTTACAACTGTGGGTTTAAAAGAAAAAAAAAACTTGAGTCAACTTCCCTTCCCACGCTATAAGACCCATTCTAGCCTGGAGGCCATATCCCTCCTGATCACTGACTGTCTATCTGTTCAGTATTTCAAATATCACCCTGCCTGAGGCGTTCCTTAAGAAAGTCCTTGGGACGTAATCAGCAACAAATGAATAAAGCAAAGATAGTATAGTAGTTAGTTATTCTGGCTGTGCAGCCTAACACTTGGGGGAAGCAACTTAGAAGGTTATTTTGTCTTGAAGGTGTTGGCATTGGAGATATCAGCTTATCTTGTTACTGGGTGAGGGCTAAGGCTAGGTTATAGCCTCAGGGCCCAGCCTCCAACAACCTACTGCCTCCAGCCAGAGCCCACCTCCTGAGCTTACTGCTTGAGACAGTTCCCTAGACAAACTACAACAAGCAGTTCTACTTCTTCCATCCATCTCCAAAACTAAGGTTTTAGTCCTCCTGAAGGACTAGCAGCAAGGCTCGGAGCAAAGTACAGGCTCCTTCTGCATTATTGGGCCAGAACAGAAAGAGAAATGGGTGAGCAGATCTCCCAAAGCTAGGGATTATTGCTTACAAGAAATTCTATCTTGGACCTGGGTGGAGGTGCCTGCCACCAAGTGTAATAATGTGAAATCAGTTCCCAAACACACAGAATGGAAAAGAGTACCTATTCCTACAAGTTGTATACACACAGACACAGTAATAATTAATGTAATAAAATTCTAAGACATAGAAGGAGCAAAAAACATTTTATATGTATGTTTATTGCCATACTCTGTGCCTCCTCCCTCAGCAGTCAAAAATAGTGTGGGATGGTAGCAGGAGGCAGACATTTGGATTCTCCGGCACTGTCAGTTTAGGTTTTAAAAGGTGAAGGCCCTGATTAGAATGTAGATATTTTTGTATGTGGAGGTGGGCACATGTTCATATGTGCTCAGTTCACATGTGAACACACGTGTGGAGGCCAGAAGACCTCAGTTTTTATTCCTCCTCAAGCCCAGTCTACCGGGTTGTCTGAAATAGGTTCTCTCATTAGGGCCAGTAGCTCTCTGCTTAATGTTTCTCAGCTCTGGGATTACGAGAGAACCACCTCACCTAGTTGTTTACATAGGCATTGGTGATCAAGCTGAGGCTCTCTTGCCATCTATCCAAACCCACAGCCGGTAGATTTTAATGTCTGAAAGTGACCTGGAAATCCTAGGACTTGTTTCATGTATTTTAAAGGCATCTATCCAGCCAGGAAGGGAATTTTCTGCTGAGATCAGAAAACTGAGAATACAGTGCTCTTTGTTCAAGCTTCTGTGAAGTTCATACTGTTCAGTTAATCAGTTCCTTATGCTGGCAAGTGCTAAAATGCATTGTTTCCAGTCATTTTGAGATTAATTAGGCTAATCATCTACAGAACAGTGCAGCAACCTCCCTGGGATGACAGTTGGATAGGAAAGTTGCTGCAGTTTGGAGATGCTCTGAGGAGAATCAGAGATAGCTTTATCTGCATTTTTTTTAATTCTAGAATTAAATATCTGTAGCACCAACACTGTCTGTAATCACTAACTCAAACAGACAAGAGCATTTCAGGGCGTTCTCCATGTCAATAATAGTGGGGCTGCTGAAGTGACCTACCCATGTACACATGTTCAGCACAGTGAGAACTAAAACTCGTAAGCCACTTAAGATCAGAAGTATGTAGAAAATTGGTTTCTTAGAAAGTGGCAGGGGCTGAGCCTATGTCTAAAATCACTCCTGTGCATTCTGGTAATTTTTCTGAAATTACTTCTACTAGTGAGTTTTGTTTAACTTTTGATAATGAGTGCTATTTATTATCTACTATGTGTTAAGCACATTTGAGTACTTCATAATTCTCAAAACTGTGTTCAGAGACAGGTACTATTATTGTTCCTGGTTTTCCTATTAGGAAACCAAAGAATGTAGAAGTTCAGCAAGTTCGCTTGGTAGCTTGCTTATGGTCATGTAGACAATAAGAATCAGAGTCTAGGTAGGAACCCAGATACTCTGTCTCTCTAGACCATACTCTTAAAGTAGGCATTTCTGTCAGAAGCTGAAGAACAGTATGTTGTATTTCCCCCAGATAAACCTGATAGAAGATTAAAAAAAAAAAAAACTATTGGAAAAGTTTTCGTTAACTATATTTATTAAATAAGGATATAGGCATTCTCAGAAGCTTCAGCATCTTTTTATATTCTTTATTGCTGTAATGATGTATAAATTAAGTAAAAGGTAGGGTGATGTGAGATTCCCCTCTGTATGCTGTGAATATCATTGGTTAATAAAGAAACTGGATTAGCCTGATAGGGTAGAACAGAACTAGGTGGGGAAAACTAAACTGAATGCTAGGAGAAAGAAGGTGGAGTTGAGGAGAAGCCATGTAGCCCCTCTGGAGACAGATGCCAGAACTTTGCCCAGGAAGCCACAGCTTCGTGGTGATACACAGATTATTAGAAATGGGTTAAATTAAGATATGAGTTAGCCAGAAATACACTTAAACTATTGGCCAAACAGTATCATAAATAATATGGTTTCTGTGTGATTATTTTGGGGCTGAGCAGTTGGGAAACAAACAAGTGGCTTCCTACTACAGTAGGTAAAGATACATTTATTGTAGTATCTATAAAATCAAAAATCATTTATAAAATTGTACATTAAAATTATAGGATTAGGGGCTGGAGAGATGGCTCAATGATTAAGAGCACTGACTTCTCTTCCAGGGGACTCAGGATCAATTCTCAGCACTCACATGTCAACTAACATCTGTTTGTAACTCCAAAATCTGATACCCTCTCACACACATGCATGCAGGAAAAACACCATTGCAACTAAAATAAAAATGAACAAACTTTAAAAAAAACGGATTTATAAACAATATCGAAAAATGAGGCTGGGCGATGGTGGCGCACGCCTTTAATCCCAGCACTTGGGAGGCAGAGGCAGGCGGATCTCTGTGAATTCGAGGCCAACCTGGTCTACAAGAGCTAGTTTCAGGACAGGCTCCAAAGCTCCAGAGAAACCCTGTCTTGAAAAACCAAAAACAAAAAGAAGAAGAAGGAGGAGGAGAAGGAGGAGAAGGAGAAGAAGGTAAAGAAAGAAAGAAAGAGAGAGAGAGAGAGAGAGAGAGAGAGAGAGAGAGAGAGAGAGAGAGAGAGAGAGAGAGAGAGGTAACTCCATGAATAATCTTGCTTAGCTATTTTTCCTCCAATCCTTTTAACACTTCCCATTACTGCTAATGATTAGATGTACTTGACTGAGGTATGACTGTGCATACGTGTTCTGTATGTATCCTGAGTGTCCGACCCTCCCAGCCACCTCTAGCCCAGAACATAGAGGTGAGGTGGAGATCTTAGCCTAATTTCTAATTCTAAAACTTGAAATTTTACAAGAGAACCTTTTATTTAATGTTGGTGTGTTTCCTATCTTTTGATTCAAGTCTCTAGTCATTTTAAACACCTCCTAAAACTTTTCTTCTCACTCCAAATTGCACCAGTGTATTGGGGGGGGGGGGAATGAAATAGAGAAATGTTTTTAATAACGGCCGTTAACAACTTCAGAGAAGACATCAGATGGCCATATGGTACCACAACTCTCACCCATCCAGAATCCATAATTTTCAAGGAAATAGTCAGTGAAGAAAATATATAAATTATCAGTTCACGTGGCCCAGTGTTTTCAACCAACCAAAGAGAAAATTGCTTAACTTGGCCAGATTTCAGTGCTCAGAGATATATAGACCACTGTTCTGTGACGGTTTCTCCTGCATGATGGAGAGTCTGATTTTCTTAGCAGCTATGCTGTCGTTATTCTCAGGAACTGCTGACTGTGTAATTTATGTTAACACACACACACTCACACACACACACACACACACACACACACACACACACCATTCTGGTTTTAATTAATTACAGAAGAAATGCACATCTTAGAAAATGCTTCTAGCTGCCATGTTAGAGTGTTAGAGTTGTATCTAAACTGTTTTGGCAGTCAGTACAAAATGATTGTAAATATACCTTGGCTGCAAAAACATTTGTTTTGTCCTAAAAAGCAGAGATTTTGAAATAAAACCGATTAGTGTCTTATTTTTAACTTAGGGGACTCCTTTATAGTGGACAGTAAAAGACACAGTCTAAGAATAAGATATGTGGCCTGTCTTGAAGTGCTTACCATGCCTTTGAGCCAGCCAAGAGATGGCTGCTGTGGCATTATTTCTAATAGTTTAATAGTTTTCAATTCCTGTTTTATTGTCATTTAAGGCAGAATAACAATTGGGTCAATATCTTAACATTTTGTTAAATTTGTAGTGTCTCTGATTCAGAGATAAAAATTAGATGTGGCATAAGTTTATTATTCTCTTAAAGCCAGTCTTCCATAACAGACCCCAAGCCTAAAATGTGTTCTTACCTGGACTACAAAAGGCATTCTCTCTGAGCCCAAGAACATGGAATACAATCTCTTCACTGCGAATGTTAGCCCCTTCAGGAGTGATACTTAGTTCTTAGCATCTTGAAGAAGATGATAACCTGTGCATTGGTCTAATACCTTGTCTGTGAGGATCAGACTCACTATTTCAGCTTTTTCTTTCCTTTGAGAAAGGAGTTACATGATCTCCAGCACACCATCTCTAGGCTTTTCTGATTATACAGAAGTCACAATGTAGTTTCTGTTGATGGAGGGAACTTTTAAATATTTGTGATTAATTTTCATTCGTACTCTTGGGACATTCTTGACAAGAATGCTGTGATTGTCAATTGAGGCCTGGCAGTAACGTGATTATAATTAGCATTGTTTTTAGAGACTCATAAAATAACTTTTCCTAGTTTGAATTAGAATGCACTTTAGACTCATAAATTACCTAAGGACTAATGAGCATTCAGTTTAACACAATATCTGTTGAAACCTTTTCAAAGATACGAGCTTATTCTTGGACAAGAATAAAAAGGTGGGCAGAATGCATTCTGGGCCCATTGAGTTATAGCTATTGAATAGGAGAGTAGGACCTGGGGGGACTGACAATAATTATCAAATATTTATGTCCATCTTTAACTTAAAACATTAACATTTTAACTTCTTTGAATGCTGCCTTGGGAATTCCATCATTGGAAGGTGCCCTGATGATTTCCTCTTCTCGCTTTTAAAGAAAGTTAGTGCTCAATTTAAATTAATAATAGAAGGATAAATTGTCATTTACCATGTCTGGCATTGTTTCAAGGCCAGATTAACAATCGCCTCTGTTAGGGCATCTTGACTAAATTAATAATAGTCATTAATTCTGTAATCCCCTCAATGCAATTTTGTTCCCTTGAGCTCACATTGCTTTATGTTCTTCTTATGCCTGTTGTATAGCTGGCTACATGCATGTCCATGCATGTCCATAATGTATGTATGAACATTTTAAATCTAGGGGTCAATAATTCTCTAGGAACAGGAAGAAAAAACTTAAACAGAAAATTGGGTTCAGGAAGATTTTAATTTCAGAAAAAAAAATCTTTAAAATTGCATAACTCTTATTAGTTGTTGTGTAGAGTTTCCTCTGAGATTGAAATATTTCATTCTTCAAGGATAATTTTTTTTGTATGTATGAACATTCCTAAGCTCCACTGAATTGTGGATGCATATGCCCATAGTAGATGTGAGTAGGCATACACATACACAAAAGTAAGACTGGATACTGAAGAAAAGGCCCAGCAGCTAAGAACCAAGTTGCTCTTGTGAGGATCTGGCTTCATTCCCCAGCACCCATCTGGTGACTCAAGCCATCTTTAACTCTAGTTCCAGAGGACCCATCTCTGTGGGCACTAGGTATGCCTATGGTACACAGACATACATGCACACACATAAAGATATTTAACTTTTTAAAAAAATTTTATTGATTTTTATTGAGCTTTACATTTTTCTCTGCTCCCTTCCCTGCCTCTCCACTCCCTCTTTTAACCCTCCTTCAAGGTCCCCATGCTCCCAGTTTACTCAGGAGATCTCGTCTTTTTCTACTTTCTACTTCCCATGTAGATCATGTCTCTCTTAGTGTCCTCATTGTTGTCTAAGTTCTCTAGGATTATGGTTTGTAGGCTGGTTTTCTTTGCTTTATGTTTAAAAACCACCTATGAGTGAGTACATGTGATAATTATCTTTCTGTGTCTAGGTTACCTAACTCAAAATGATGTTTTCTAGATTCATCCATTTTCCTGCACAATTCAAGTTGTCATTTTTTTCTGCCATGTAGTACTCTATTGTGTAAATGTACCACACTTTTGTTATCCATTCTTTGGTCGAGGGACATTTAAGTTGTTTTCAGGTTCTGGCTCTGACAAACAATGCTGCTATGAACATAGCTGAGCACATGTCCTTTTGGCATGATTGAGCATCCTTTGGATACATACACAAAAGTTGTATTACTAGGTCTTGAGGAAGGCTGTTTCCTAATTTTCTGAGAAATTGCCACACTGACATCCAAAGGGGCTGTATCAGCTTGCATTCCCGCCAGCCTTGCAGAAGTGTTCCCTTTACCCCACAACCTCTCCAGCATAAGTTGTCATCAGTGTTTTTGATCTTGGCCATTCTTACAGGTGTAAGATGGAATCTCAGCAGAGTTGTTTTGATTTGCATTTCTCTGATGACTAAAGTGTCTTTCAGCCATTTTAGATTTCTCTGTTGAGAGTTCTCTGTTTAGGTCTGTACTCGGTTTTTTTATTGGATTATTTGTTCTTTTTTTTGTTCTTTTGATGACTAATTTCTTGAGTTCTTTGTATAGTTTGGAGGTTATTACCTTTTGTCTTTGCAGAATGGAATTTTTCAATCTCAGAGAAAACTGCTACGTAGCAACTAATCAGTTGAAATTTTTTTAGAGTTTTTCTGAAATTAAGATCTTCCTGAACCCAAATTTATGTGTAGGTTTTTTTTCCTGCCCCTAGAGAATTACTGAACACTAAATTTAAAAATAAGAACAAAGCAGATAGCCCATCAAGGTTCTGTTATATATACTGCTTGTGGATCTCATATAAATGTCATTATTTCAAGTAATAGAAGCATTCTTCATTATTCTAGCATATGTTTTCTGTGACATAAGACTCCAGAGGACTATTAGCACAAAACATTGTCTTCACTGTGTTCTAGACACTATGAGTTCTGTACAATCCTAAGGCAAAATATATTAACATCTGTAAATTATAGTATAGGAACCTGAGGCCCAGAGAAGTTTAGGGAAATTCTGTGGATAATCTTACATAATAGAAATTCCTTCCTTCATCAGCAAGACCAATCTGTGTCAAAGTCCGTGAACAAATCTGCAGTCTGCCCCAGAACCAGCACCTTGAAACTACCCCTTAATATCAAAATTGCTCACCCCCAGCAGGGGTCATTACATCCATGCCTGTCCCCAGGTTCTGTTTCTATCACGTGGAAATAAATACCTAGTGTGATGAGTGAATAAATATTAAAAACAGTAAATAATGGAGTTGAGTGGGTTTTATATAATAGCCAGGAAACTTAAGTACTTAAATGGGAAGCACAGTAGAATGAGGATACATTAGAATCAGATATATTGTTTAGACCTAAGGAAAACTGAGTTTCAGAAATAAACGAGCAAGATAGCCTTGAAGTGGGACCCAAAGTACCATGGCATTCAGTCTCTCTCACTCTTTCTCCCTTCCCACTCTAGTTTTGCTTTGTTATAGTTTGTCTCTGCCCCGTAGATCTCATTCCTGTCCTGCTCTTCTTCCCTCTATATACAAACACACACGGTACATACATAGCTGAGTAAAAGAAAGAGAAAAAAATCTCAATTCTTTTTATCATTGATAACCTCAATATATTTATAAAATATATTCTATATTTTTTGCATGATAACCCCTGAATATATATTGTAGCAGAATACGAACTGTATGTAGCAAATAACAAAGGAGAAATAGAAAAGAATTATATCAACAGTTAAAAAACACTCTAAAATATGTTATGAAAATCAGTGTGAGCTATGAATGCAAAAATTGGCAAAAAAAAAATAAAAATCTGCTGTTTTCAGTTTTTTTAACTAAAGAAAGAAAGAAAGAAAGAAATTGGCTAGTCTAAATTAGAAGACGTAAAGTTATCATGAAGAACCAGGAGAAAGTGAAACTACGTAATTATTGTTTTGTGTCCTTGTGGAGACGGAGTAAGGACAATGATGTTCAAATCAGAACATGTGCATTAAGAAAGGCTAGTGTGTGGTAACTCTGGATCGACCTGGTGGTAGGATAATAATTTGGGTTTCCTACATAGAAAAATTTCACTGTAGGCTATGGCAAGACCTTGCAAATGAGATTTGTCTCACTTTTGGTAACCTTTGACACGTTGTAGAAAACAACTCAGAACAAAATGGGGAAAAAATTATTCTGACTTTCAAAGAATAAGCTTCAATTATAAATGTAGGCTATTATTTCATAGAAACATTTAAAACTCTTCTAATAATAGTGGAACTTGTAAACAAGAGGGTGAAGAGTGGAAATTAACAGTTTCCCTGCCAAAGGCCATGGTCACAGGTGCTGTCCCAGAGTAGGTTTGCTCTGTTCTCTGACATCCCAGCACCTGCCGACTGCCTTCTGTTCTTCTATGCTCCACTTCTACCTGCTTTGAGCCATCAGACCAAGAGCCAAGAGACCTTGATGGGAGGAGACTGAGGAAGGGAGGAGGGGAAAGGGACCTGGGGAGGAGCTGTACGTTGGGAAAGCCAAACACCATTCTTTCAGGGACCAGCTGCCTCTAGGGAGGCCCCAAACCTGGCTTTTGGGTTTCAGGAATGTCTTTTTACCCCTTTTGTCTCTGCCATAGCCTTCCTGCTGTTGCTAACCCCTGGGAAATCCTTGCCATTTCCTGTATAGTTGTAATTTTTCATGAGCTGTTCCCTCATGGAGGTCTCTCTGCTAGGTATGCCGTAAGTTGTTTCTGCCTACTCACTTATATTGGCCAAGTGCATAAGCCAGCTTCATTTTCTATTTGCTGTCGCTAATATTGTTTACTTTTCTTTTTAAAGCTGAGAGAATGTTGTTGTCATTGTTGGTATGCAGCATGCAGTGTCCAGGGTTCAACAAGACTTTTGAAAGCTAATTGTATGCCTTCTGAGCAGAATAGGAGATGGAATTATAAGACATTCTTAGATGGCTGAGACTTATTAATGTTGAAAACAAAGTCGATGAAGAGTCTGGAAGTTCATCAGAAGGCCATGTCCTGTCACTGTCCTGCTCAGCATTGTCACTGAAGGTTTAGGCCAAGTCATGAAGAATGTGTGGCTGACACAGAGCTGGAAGATAATTCAGACTTCGATAGGGTAGGGTGTACAAGGAGAAGTGGGAAGTCATTCACCTAGGTACTACGTATATAACATAAATTTTTAAAATATAGAGTTGAGGTGACCAAGCTTCTTAGCATGTTACATGGATAAAGAAATCAAAGTGTGATGCTTTTAGGCAGAAGGGAAGATTTCATCTCTGGGCACTATTAAAAACTACCTAGTATCCCTAATGAGAGTTGTGTGCCTTTTCTGGTACTGCAAGAAGACTGAGTGTCATTTAAGGAGAGTATTGCCACATTTAAATATCTGTTCTCCCCAGTCATTATGGGGCTCTTATAATTAGCAAGTATTTTGCTTCATGGGTTTTCTTTGTTTTGTTTTGTTTTGTTTTGTTTTTTGCCTCACAGAACCCCAATCAAGGTTTTACTGTTACCCACTTCTCAGACTGTTTTTGCTCCTATGAGTTAAATCTAAGCTCTTTAACTCACTGTGTAACTTTGGGTAAGCTCTGATGTTTGGTTATGAACTCAGTTTTATTCAGTAAAGTCTAGTCTTACTTTAGGATCTATGACAAATAGGGTAATCAGTTTTTGCTCAGTATTAAAGTTCTCAAACAAACCTGACCCCTCACACAGAAATAAGTTACCTGTCTTTGTGCAGAAGCCGGTTAACTCTCAGGAACAATGTGTAACATGAGCCCTATATTGGGAAGAAGGTTCTATTAGTGATTCTCAAGTCTGGGTCAGATTTGGGTTTTGGTCAGTGAACAGATTTGTGACTTGTGGTTTTTAATAGAAGAATTTGTTTTACTTTTATAATTTTACCTCCAGCAATATAATTGTATTTCTTATAATTTAGGACTAACACACTCTATTTGAAGAGGGTTAGGGTAGCTTCTAAGAGGGAAGTAAAGCATAACTATTACTTGGTGTAATTACCTACACAAGAAATATTAGACTATTTCCCAGAATATGTCTCCAGAGTGAATGTCTGTATGTATTCCATTTCATTCCTAGCTTAGCATCCTATCAAGGGTGATAAGGAGAATCATTTTGAAATATATTGAACAGAGAATAGAGTTTTCAAAATACTATTAGGTTTGCTATGTTGAATCTGTGCTGCAGATGCAAACTGTTGGGCTAGCACTGCACATGCCTCTGCCTAGATGAGAAAAGTCCCTGGCATGACCTATGAAAGGCAACCAAAGTGACAATGACGAATGAAACCTTACATTTATTTTGAGAATGTCATTCTGAGGTACTTCTAAAACTAGTATATGGAGCCCACGTGGGATAATTTATAAATAACTAGGGCTAGAATAGTTGAAAAAGAAAATTATGTCAAAATTCGCTCATTAGAGTAAAACATGCAGGGAAGAATAATTATAGCAGTGTTTTAGCATTAACATAAGTTAACATGTGCTTCAGGCGTGTTTCTGGTTCAGTACAATACAGGGAAGAGCCCAGTGTACATGGTTACTAGCTGAATTTTAAAAGTTAACATGCATGAGTCCAGAGAAAGACAGCTCTGGCACACCTCTTTCTTAATTCACATCTTCCTGGGAATTGTCTGAAGTACTGGGCACTCTTACTGTGTTATTCAGTGTTTCTTAAAAAGCAGCCGTATCTGCCTCCCCAGCATGTCCAGTTCCTTCCTAGCCCAAATGTTACAGAATTTTTTCTCCAGTTTGTGATATATTCAAAGTACTAAGAGAGGGAAATGAGAAAGGGGATATCTGATACTTAATCCAGTGTATTACTCATTCAAAACTGAGTTTCCCATCTGTCAACAGTCCTAGATAATAGTTCTGTAAGACAGGTGAGCCTCCTGGTCCTGTGCTGATTTTGTACTGACTCAGTAAGCCCCCGTGCTCTGTCTTCCCATGCTGCTAATGCGCAGTAAATTACGTATGTTACAGCTACTTTGTCCTATGTTGCACTTGACCAGATCAGCATCTTTGGCCTCTTGGTAAATTCCTCAAACATAGAAACCTAGCCCTGTTGTTTTTGATATCATTTGTGTCCTCCTTAAGTGTTTGTGAGTGGAAACTGGGGTATTGAATATAGTTTACAATAGCTATAATTTCACATTTATCACATAGCCTGAGTTTCAAGGTGATTGGGAGATGAAGGTGACAGCTTTACTCTTAAATGTCCTAGATGTGTAAAGAATTTTTGGTTTTTCAAGACAGGGTTTCTCTGTAGCTTTTGGAGCCTGTCCTGGAACTAGCTCTTGTAGAACAGGCTGGCATTGAACTCACAGAGATCCACCTGCCTCTGCCTCCTGAGTGTTGGGATTAAAGGAGTGTGCCACTGCTGCCCTGCCAATAAGTTGGAAAAGGTGTATATGTATAATAAATATGTAGTTTATTATAGACTTTGTTCTGTGTACTTTGTCCAGTACATATTCAAATGCATGAATATTCAGATAGCAAAAATACAGTAAGTGTGATAGAAGTAAATGTGATAATCCACTTATGACAAATAGTTTACATTGTTTTGGCTCTGAATCTACAGCTAGGTTCAAATCAGAAAGAAAGAGGTTTTCAGAGCCTCTGTGTTTCTCTAGCTCCCTGTTGGCATCTATAGACGTATAATGCACGTTTACTAATTGAAACCTTTTGGCGTTCAGTGAATCATTATAACATTTCTAATTTCAAGTGGATCAGTGGAAGTTACTGCTGTTTTCCTTATTCTCTGGGATGTGGGGCCAAACATCAGAACAGAGTGCGGGGATTATACTGACATAAGTATATCATCTCACTTAGCCTCACAAAAGCCTCCAAGATAAGATCTATCCAGTTTATAAAGTTCTCAGCAATTAGGAGTGAAATTCTGAGCTAAACGAGTTTCCAACTAAGAGCCAAGTTTGTCTTTAAGCTCTAGAATCCATCCTCTATCAAACCTAATTTTCATAAGTTCTGATGATTGTGCCGGCTGCCAGCGGTCGGAGGGGTTACGAAATAACCACGATAGTCCTTTTATAATTACTCAATTTTAATACAAGGGGAGATAAGGGAACTTACAGAACCAAGGGTCCAGCGGAGCAGAAGGTGAGCGCGGGGGAGAGCAAAGAGCGGGGTGCCTTCCGGCGCCCCAATCCTATTTAAGGGGAATGCTACCCCGCTGGAGCAGCCACACCCCTGAACGCAGGGATTGGGCCAGCTGCCCCAACATCTCCCCCTTTTGTCTAAATAAGACAGATTTAGAAACCAAATATAACTATATACAATGGGAACAGATCATATAAAATTACAAAAAGTAAACAATATCAGGCGAGAAGTATATAACGAAGAATTTTTTTTAATCACTCTACTTTGGGAAGTCTAAATAATCTAGAAGGTAGCTACCATTATCTAATCTTTAACCCCATCAAAGATCTGAGAAGGAGAGTAAAATTACCAAAGCAACCAGGAAGCACAAACGAGAAACTTCCAAAATGTGCAACAGAAGACAGAGACAATTGACTACCTGGGCAACCTTACGAAGTCTTGATAGCAATGTTGAGGCAATCAACTTTGGCTGAGGCCTGAAAAAACCTGACATACCATTATACAATGGCAAGGAACCTTTAGTAGAACTATCCTATCCTGTCTTGGCAAGATAAGACAATTTTGTTTTATCCACTTATGGATATTTTGTATTTTAGTCAGTAATGGAGGTATGGGCTTTTCTTTGCCCCAAGGCCAGTTCTGTCAAGTAGAAGACAAACTCCCAGTGGAGTGTCTTTGGTGCTCAACGTTCTCTCGGGAGTAGAGCATTGTTGTCAGGAGTGATTGTGTCTCATAAATACAAAACTGTAGGTTAGATTAAAGGCCATGTTTTACAGTTTTTTAAAGAGGTTGAAGATTATGTTATCTATACTAAATACAACCTCTATGTGTCTAAAAAACCTGATTGTCCTAAATATAAATATGACCAACATATAATTTTTAACACTTATGTAACTGTATGACTAATAGAATAGACAACTATGCAAAAAATGAAGACAATGATTTTTAAATGTAAACAGGGTCCTTACATAAATAATATCTGAGGTAGAAATGTACAGTGTAATATGGTAAACAATGTCATTACATAAATAATATCAGAGGTAGAGATGTACATTGTAATATAGTAAACAATGTCAATATAACAATTGTTTTAAACAGAGGTAGTATCATACTCTCATATAATGTTTAATATATCAATATATAAGAATCAACACTCATATAGTTTTTTTAAAAAAAAAACAATAACTCACAAAAATCAATTATTTCTTCAGATCACCAGTTAATCTTTGAGACTCTTAATCTCAGGGTCGTGGGTTCGAGCCCCACGTTGGGCGCCAGATGTGCCGGCTGCCAGCGGTCGGAGGGGTTACGAAATAACCACGATAGTCCTTTTATAATTACTCAATTTTAATACAAGGGGAGATAAGGGAACTTACAGAACCAAGGGTCCAGCGGAGCAGAAGGTGAGCGCGGGGGAGAGCAAAGAGCGGGGTGCCTTCCGGCGCCCCAATCCTATTTAAGGGGAATGCTACCCCGCTGGAGCAGCCACACCCCTGAACGCAGGGATTGGGCCAGCTGCCCCAACAGATGATACTAGAAAATTATGCAGGGACGTTTATCTATAGTTCAATGACGTTAGTTTGGCCGAAGTGAGCTGATTATTGTAAAGTTTGGAACTTTCCTTAATTTCTAAAAGAGATATGGATAAAAAGTTAAAACTAATTTTGATTATAAAATAATGAGGATGTTTGGTGTTTTTCTTCTCACTATTGTTTTAACTATTTAGATGTGTCTGGCATCAGAGGGGATGAAAATGGAAGAAACAAAGCTAATAAATTCAAAAGAATCAGATGGTGGAAGAATGAAAGAGATGGAAAAGGGGAAGGAAGAGAGAGACATAAAGGTGGAGAAAAACAATGAAGCTGGGTTCCAGAAAGAAGGAGAATTTGAGAAACCATCTAAAGGAAATATAAAGGAGTCTAAGGACTTCAGAAACTTTGAAGAGCTACAAGTGGGTAATGTAATGGCTGTAAAATTGGAAGACCCCAAAGAAATGAGAAAGGAACCAGAGGATGATCAGAAATATGGCCACTTCCCTGATTTTTCTTACTCTGCCAGTAGCAAGATAATAATTAGTGATGTCCCCAGCAGAAAAGATCACATGTGCCACCCTCATGGAATTATGTTCATCGAGGATCCCACCATGCTAAACAAACCAGAAAAGATAAAAAAGAAAAAGAAGAAAAACAAACTGGATCGACATGGAAGTGACAAATCCACACCCAAGAAGACCTGCAAGAAGAGGCAGTCTTCTGAGTCCGACATCGAGAGTGTCATGTACACCATAGAAGCTGTTGCAAAAGGAGACTGGGGTGTTGACAAGCTTGGAGAAACCCCAAGAAAGAAGGTCCGCACCTCCTCAAGTTGCAAGGGAGGCATTTTGGATGCCAAGCCACCAAAGAAAAAAGCGAAATCAAAGGAGAAAAAGGTTTCCAAGGAGAAGTGCTCAGACATCAAGGAGTCACGACCTCCGGATTTTCTTAATATTTCTTCCAGCAAGAATGTTCCTGGGGAGGTGCCAGAGAGCATAAAAGCAGAGTCATTGACCCCCACAGAGGATGCACTGCCACCTAGCCTACCAGGACAGGCCAAACCTGAGGACAGTGACTGTCACAGAAAAACAGAGACCTGTGGCTCCAGGAAATCGGAGAGGTCTTGCAAAGGTGCTCTTTATAAAACCCTGGTGTCAGAGGGCATGCTCACCTCCCTGCGAGCTAATGTTGACAGAGGTAAGTGACTTCTATAAACCTGAAAGGAATACCTAGCAGAGTCTTCCCTTTAGACCTATTGGAAAAAAAAATCGTCATGAACAGTGGAACATCAAACTAGTCCCTTGTATGAGTCATTCATGTGTCATATCTGTTTCACTTTACCTGTGTACCTCCTAGAAGGGAAGGTTTGTATTGTTTTGTCAGTAATCAGGATAAAAGAATTCCAAATTACTACTTTTTTTGTTTCTCTGTTATGTGCTGGCTTCATCAGTTTTAAGTGGCACAGTTAGCTTAACTACTTAAATTGATGGAATTTCCTGAATGACATTAATAAATTTGGCATAATCTTTACCTGTAGGCTCCAAAAGCAAATATCCTATCTAGCTCTTTTGTTGAGTAATCAAAACTAAAAATGAAGTGTTATTTAAAGCATGGTAACCTCTACACAGTATTTTATCTGCATTTGTTTTATTTTGAAGCATCTGCCTAGGGAACTGTTTCTTGATGGACTCTATTCAAATAAGCCCTGAGTAGAGAGAGCTTAGGAGGATGTAATTCTTCAGGGATGTCTTCTAGTAAGTCTTGAGAAATGTAGAATTAATATTGTCTATTAGCCACAGACTCGGACTTGAGGCTGGTTCTCAAAAGGAAAAGATAGTGAACGATGACAGGACTGCTTGCTCCAGAGGGAAGATTGTTCTCTACAGTTCCTTGATTAGAAGCAGTCCAACCCGAATCGTTCCGGGTACTGATAGCTACAAGTAGCATCATGGAAATGATAGGTAAAGGGGCCAGGAAGTCACTTGCGAAGGACCTGAGCTGATCTCTGGCCCTAGTATTCTGAGCAAACCCCTTCACTTGGGTTTCTAGGGAAACGGAGCTCAGGAAAAGGAAATTCCTCTGATCATGAAGGGTGTTGGAGTGAAGAGAGCTGGACATTTAACCAGAGTGGGACCAGTGGGAGCAAGAAGTTTAAGAAGAAGCTAAGGGAAGACTCCTTCCTTGGGTAAGTGCCCATGAGCATAGGCGACCTTCACTGAGTAACCTACTATGGCAAGAGTGTTAAGTAAGCCTGAGGTACTAACTTTGTTTTGTTTTGTTTCTGTTAGCCTTGTCTTAATAAGCTCCCTATTGAAAACAGATTACGGGTCTTATTGATTCCTGCTCTTAACCAGCCATATGATTGGTAATGTCATTTGCACTTTAGCTATGGTACAAACTACACACATTTTAAGCTTGGGCCTGAGTTTGATCGAGGTCCACCACAGTGCAGTAGTGAAATAACTGTGGATATTTTGCTATCAATTATTGGGACCCATGTTGCCATCTGGAGCTTAAGATTGATTTTTTTTATGTATTTACATTTTGCACATTTTATGCCATTGTGTACATTTTAGTGTGTTTAATACTTCAAAATATAGGTACACATGTTTATAAAATAATGGTAACTGGACAATATGAGGTAAATAAATTATGCTCCTCTTCTAATACTGGTGTATTTAAAAACCTGTTACTCTAAGAAAAATAATTCTAATATATATTATGTATTGAAATGTGGTACTGAGGAAGCAATGGCACATATCACTATAAAATTACTTAGGATTATTATTTCATGATTACTGTTATGCCAACACACTTAATATCAATCAATATAAAGGATTTTGTTAGTAACTTGGTAGAGACGGTCCTTTATATTGGTTTAAAAAAGTATGTACATATTCACTTGTGCTGTTTTGAATGTCCTTTGAGATTTCACATTAGCCTAATTTGAAAAAAACACATTGAAGATAAATAATTCTCCATATTTTTCATATTTTTAAAAGTAAGCAGATTTTATGCATTGAGTATATTGTACTTATTTTATTCATAATATTTACATTCCTATTTGTGGAAAATATAAATTTTTCCTTGGAAATAAAGTGCTTTAAAGTCTGGTTAATTCTGAGATTTCAGAGCATCATAGAGGGGAAAGGTAAAGGCTTATGCTATAAGATTATTTTAAAATACATATATTTCAAGATTATATTCAAATAATATAGTCAGTAGTTTCATTACTAGTATTTTAAAACTCTAAAGTATTTCAAATTAGTTTTATGTATTTTATACTTAAGTAATGGTATGAAAAGTCTCCATTTGTTGTTCCTAAATGATACTTTCAAATGTAGGATTCTTTAAATTTAAAAAAAAAAGTGATCCTAGGACATCTCTAGATAATACTATGCATATCACAAAGACCTTCTAGGACTTTGTGAGTCTGACTACCAAGCCAGGATATGAGGCAACTCATGACAGACAGAAATAGGGAAATAAAGTAAGCAAGCATGAAAGCTAGGGAGGTAGCTGAGCTGCTGAGGTGTTTACCATTGTAGCATGAAAACCCAAGTTCAATCCCAGAGCCCATGGGTTTTTGTTGTTGTTGTTATTGTTGTTGTTGTTTTGTTTTGTTTTAAATAACCTTGTCATGGTAGCAAACCCAGCATTAGCACGTCAGAGACAGGTGGGTTCTGGAGTGCCCTGGCTAACTAGACTTAATCAACAAACTCCAGACCAAGTAAGACTCCCTGTCTCAGAAGAAACCAAGATGGATGACTCTTAAAAAAATACCTGAGGGAGTCCTCTAACTTTCGCGCATGCACACACACACACACACACACACACACACACACACACATACACATGTGCACACACTCACCAAAGTGGTAATAATAAGCAGCAAGCAGTGAGCTTGCCAGTGAAATTGATGATTCCGCTCTGAGCAACCAGGTCAGCTGGCGTGGAGGTGCATGCCCATACCAGCTCTTTGGAAATAGAAGCAAGACGATTATGGGTTCAAGGACAAAACGGCTAAATATGGAGTTCCAGGTCAGTCTCAGCTACACAGAAATACCTTGTCTCCAAACCTAACTTGATCAGTTAGTTAAACTACCAGGTTATAAGAGATATCTCACCATTGCTGAGAAGCAAGATAAATGCATTAGCCTTTGAAAATCTGTCTCAGGAGAGTCGTGGGTATGGGGGTACGTATGTGGGAAGTCTTCTTCCCCAATCCTTCCACTTCCTGTCTACCAAGCTTCTGCAGCTTCACCCAGATATCTACAGTATATCTTTGTTAGTAATTCTCATTGAGCAGAAGCCAGCAGCTAGCCTAGGATCCAGCAGGCATGCTGCCATTGCTGTGCGGGGCCCTTAGAGACAAAACCATCCCAAGGATTCCCTGCCTTTGCCAGTCATTTGTGGTTTGCATTTGAAGTGGTATTGCCTCTCTTGCCAGCCTTTGAAAACTGGCTTTACTTTGCTAGCTGGGGGGTGTTCCTCATTAGTCAACACTCTAGAATTTTTCCTAACATTCAAATTTTATATGCTTTCTAAAATTTGTGTATGTTTTAAACAATCACTAGTCAATAATTTTTAAGACTCCACTTACAGTACTCTCAAATTATCATAACCTGTAAACTTGGTAATGCATGAGCATTCATATGAATTTTTAGAAAGAGACCTGTCTGAATAGAATACACTTGTGTCTAATTTTATGAGACTAAACCATGCCAGTAGAGAGAATGTCAAATTTTCTACTTCAACCATTCTGTTTTCTGAGGAGTGTGGATTTATATTGATGTCTTCTCAAGAATTTCCAAAAAGGCGATTTTTCCCCCCTTGCATGGATTTTTTTAATGCTCTAATTCCTAGGGACCCTGTTTTCAAGTTGAAGTACCTAAAAATATAACATGTATCAGTTTCTGTTTAAATATTTGACCCTTTGCTAATTGACTCCCCTCTCTCTTAATAGTTCTGCAAAGCTGGATGAGGAATTTGAAAAGAAGTTCAACAGCCTCCCTCAATATAGTCCTCTTACATTTGACCGGAAATGTGTATCTATTCCAAGGAAAAAGAAGAAGACTGGAAACATGTCCTCAGAATCGACTAAAACCAGCAAAGGTTAGCTGTGGCTGCTCTACTCCTCGCATTGCATCAGAGCCTCAAATGCCCTTCCACTAACTTCAGCTCCCTTAGAGAGATACCCTGATTAGAGTTAGAACTGAGGCAGTATGGAGGTAGAATTGCAGGTTGATTTCCAAAACTGTCTTGCTCTACCTCCTTTCTCCTTTCTTTCCCCTTAATTCTCCTTAGCCTCTATCTTTGCATCATGTGTATACATTTGCTCCTAAAGATGTACTCAGGTATCTTACTCATGGTCATGTGGTCATGCTGCCACTCTCCAGTGCTCTCCGGGAATTTTTGAGATTTTGTTGAGCAAAATCCACTGACTGAATAATACTTTTATCTGATGAGTCTGCAAAAGAACAGGCTCTGGAGCTGTGCAAACCTCCTTTTTGCCTGAGAAGCAGACACTGTTATTTACCATCTGTATGGACCCAAACAAAATAAAACTACTTAGATTACTCCAGTAATATACTTTGTTAAATTTGAAAAGAGTGCTTTGTTTACATATGCTTTTAAGAGCATCAGGTTCTCTTTCTGTGTCAGGAATCTCTTCAAATTATCAGTGTGACTTGGGTCACTCAATCAGGGACAGCATTCCCATATAAAGGATCTTTTTACGGATATTTGCATTTTCAGTGCTTTCAACACCTAGACAGCTGTTGACATGCCTGCCGTGTGTGGCAGACCCTGGGGCATGATTTGAATGCCAAACAAGGGTTCCAGTCAGGCCCAATGAAGAATTAGCCTACCCAGAATCTAAGTATTGCTGTCAACAAGAACTTGTCTTTTGATTTTTCTTTAGGACTAAAGATTGGTTAGGGAAACTTTCCTCTAGTTTTCCCCCACAGTGATATCATTTCATGAGCTGTCCTGCCACAGACAGGAACTGGAGAGATCATGCACAGGAGTGGCTGAGCTACACCTGCTTCAGGGTCAAATTCTGATGAGGGTTTGGTAGATGAGTTCTTTGTAATTATCTTGCAAGAGTGGTGACCTGTTCCCTGCTTGTATCAAATCAGATTTATTCCCTGATTTTATAGATTTTGAGGGAATATTTAAGATTTATATTATGGAAAAATGCATTTATGTTTTTTCTCTAATAAAATCTAAACCATTCTCCCTCAAGATTTATAAACCCTTTGCACACTGTAATTGCCACAACAAAGAGGGAATTACTTAGGATATACTTCTCAGGATATTATTGAAAGGTTTGTGGAAAACCCTACTTCATAATTAAAGGCTGGGAGGGGCATAAAAATAATTGTAGAATTACCCATTTCCTTCCATGGTTACTAAGAAACCCAAAGAATAAAGAATTAACCAGGAAATGCAGCATCCCCGGTCTTTCTTATCTGGGAAAATCAAATAGTATTCTGTGGAGACCTTCCAAGGATAGGAGGACTAGAGCCGAAGTAGACCTGTTGACAGGCAGTTGAACACCAGGGACAGCTACCACACGAAATGGCAGTCTTTGTCCTGGAGATTCTTAGGAATAAACCATGTAGTCCATGGGGCCAAAGATGCCAGCTGTCTTGAGCCACCTACCACTCTTTTTGGCTTTAAAGATGCTGACAAATACTTCACAAGCCAGTGAAATGGCACTTAATTGATTGATGTTCAAGGCACATTCCTTATCCGACTCCTTACAGTTCAAGACATTCATTTTACAACTGTGAAATTGCTGAATTATCTACCCTGGAAAGTACTGATAGATTATTTTTCTAAAGCTGAAACCCTGAAGTTAGGATCTATTTTCACAAAACCTTTCTTGGTTGTCTATTACATGCATTCTCCTCTCCAGCTAAGATTAATAGTATTTCTTCTATGTGAAATAGCTCTTTGTAGTTTTGCATTGTGCTTCATACAGCACAATCTTAACTTGTTCATTATACTTCTTGAGCCATAAAGCTGCTGGTTCTTCAGTGGTATGTAAGAATTGTATATTTGGGAACTCTTCTCTTTTTAGATTATACTCCATGTTGTGTTTCACAAAACAAAATGGAATTTAAATAAAGCAAAAATTAAATAATATATTCTAGTTAGCAAGCTGGAGAAATAGTATTCATAACCAATTTGCAATTTGGCATTAGCGGTATACTAGACTGCAGGTTATTAATGAAATTATCATACCAGCTGTGCTGTAATTGCCCGATCTTTAGGGGATAGAGAGATTGTTTTCTTAGACTCTAGACCCTTTGCACCTTTGCATAATGAGTTATTCAAAACAAACACTGTGTATGAGATCATTAATTCTTCTGTAGGAGAGCATGTATCCACAGGAAACATTTTTTTTTTCCTTCATTTTCAAGGCAGGGTTTCTCTGAGTAGCCCTGGCTGTCCTTGAACTCATTCTGTAGACCAGGCTGGCCTCAAACTCAGAGGTCTACCTGCCTCTGCCTCTCAAGTTCTGTGATTTAAAGGCTTGTGCCACCTCTGCCTGGCACAAGCAAACTCATTTTTAACCCCAACAATTTCCTTTTGACTGAGTTTTCTGTCCCATCTGGTTCCCACAGTCATTAAGTCCCAAAGAAATCACACAGAGGTCTACATTAACTATAAACTGATTGGCCTAGTAGCTCAGACTTCTTATTAACTCTTATAACTTATATTAGCCCATTATTCTTTTCTATGTTAGCCACATGGCTCAGTACCTTATTCGGCAGGGCAGTCACATCTTGCTTCTTCTGTCCCTGGGACAGGACTATGGAATAAGCTTTCTTCTTCCCAGAATTCTCCTGTTCTTATCGCCTGCCTCTACTTACTGTCTGGTTGTCCCACCTATACTTTCTGCCTGGCTACTGGCCAATCAGCATTTATTTAAAATATAATTGACAGAATACAGACCATTGTCCCACACCAATTTCCTATTTGTGTTTTTTCTCCATCATTCATTGTCATTCAACATTAGTTTTTTCCTCACATATACTTGGTACCCCCTTGGGTATTTGTGAGTTCTATGAAGTGTTTAAAGGAGAAATTACTATCTATGATTTTATACCGAAGCATATCTCAGAATGACAGTGCTGACTTGGGTATACTCCTCTATTTCCCACTGAATTCAGTGATTCTTTTTTCCTGCTCTCTCACTTCCTCCTCATGATCTTCCCATTCTTTCTGCCCCATCCCTTATGCCTACACCTTACATTGTAAGGAATGACAGTGACTGCCATCTCCTGCAAATGGCTTTGGTTTATTTTGTCATGCGAGAACACAGCATGATGATTTAGGAAAAGAGTTTCCCTTTGCTTCTAAGAACAAACTCTCCAATAAATTGTGATCCATTTAGCTCATAGTGCAGTTCTGCTACAGAAACCCAATCTTGCATTGTTTTCCAGCAGGTTATCTCTCTGTTCTTTCCTTGTGATTTTGAGTGAAAGCTTTAAATCATGAGTCTAAGTTAAACTGTAACTCTAAGAGGGTTTACTTTTGGAACATCAATTTATCTGTACTGATAATATATGAAGTGTTATTTACAACCAGCCTCAGAAGTCAGAGTTCTAGGAAAACCGTAATTCTCTTTCTTTTTTTAAATTTTTTTGTTTTTTTATTGAGCTATATATTTTTCTCCCCTCCCTTCCTCTCCCTTCCTTTTCTACCCTTTCCAGGGGTCCCCATGCTGCCGATGTACTCAGGAGATCTTGTCTTTTTCTACTTCCCATGTACATTAGATCCCTGTATGCCTCTCTTAGGGTCCGAAAACAGCAGTTTTCTAACAGCAGTCCAGTCCTGTAGAAAACATAAATTGAATTCAAGATGGAATGTGTTTTAATTAAACTCCATCTTGGTCCTTGACTTTTCCTTATTCTTTATATCTGTACATATTTCTTTGGCCTTTGTCAAATGTACTGCTGTTCTTTTTTTCCAACCCACATTATATTTTAATATTAAAGTTAAAAATGGTTACATGGGGAACTAGAGAGATAACTGAACAGTTAAAGGCACTGACTGCTCTTTGAGAAGACCTAGGTTCCCAGCACCCATGTGGTAGCTTACAGCCATCTGTAACTGCAGCCCCATGGGACCTGATACCCTCTTCTGGCTTCCACAGGGATTGCTTGCATGTGGTACATAGTCATTATGCAGGCAAACCACACATATACAAAATAAAATATTAAAAGTGGAAAAGAAAGTAATGGTTAAACAGGAGCTAGCTAGATATTACAACTGCTTAGCATATATAAAACACTAATATAAAATTTAATTCAACTACACTCTCCTCTCCATAAGATGGCTAAGAATTTTTTTGTTTTTAGATCATAGTGGTAATAAAAGAAGCGGGTTCACAGGGTAGAAGCTAGAGTCTGCTGTTTGAAGTTGATGACACTTTCCATCTGTGAGACTGAGATCTGAAGATAGGTAGGCTAGCCTCTCCTGCTAGGAGGTTGTAGTTCCCAGTTTAGGCAGAACTTTGTCATTTTCCCTCAAACTATTTGAGTCTTCATTGCTGTCAAACTTTCTCAGGAAGATAGTGGCAGCAGATTTGCATCTATAAAAGGCAGACTATGGTGAATTTCTTTCTAATTCTTATTGTGTTTATTTTGGTAAGTTATAATCTTATGAGTATACCCAATTTTACTTATTATTTTATTTATGTTTTTAATTCTCATTTAAAGTAATGCGTTTTATAATGCTTTTCTCACTTATACTTCATTGAGCCTCTTCCCCCAACTCTCCTCTCCCTAACATGATTTTTTAATCATGGGTGTCTAGCCCAAGTAAGTAGCTTTACCCCATTCATGAATCCTAACTTAATAGTATGTGCCTAATATACTCTCCAACTTAATCAGATGAATGGATATATCCAACTTACTCAGATCAATGCCCAGTAGCTGAGTGCAATTTGCTACAAATTATTGCAAAGGAATTTATTGATTCATTAGTTATGCAACCAATACAAAAATGCCAGCCTAGTCTTAGAGGAAAAAATCCTTATGCTTTTATATTGATTAGAACACAAGAAATTATAGAACCTGGGAAAAATTACTGGCAGTAGAGTTAGACCTGGCATTTATGATACAACAGTTGAGAAGAGCAGGTTTGCCTGAGTCTTACCTCTGACCTTGAAAAAGTTACCAGGCCTAGATAACACTGAAGTGACTTCTATATCCCTGCAACACATTCCCAAAATGTTCATTTTCCAGGAGATCCTGAGCATGAATGCTTTGGAAAGGTCATGGTTAAGATTTCATTGTCAATGTTCTTTGCCTCTTGGCTTGTGATAAGTTGAAATGCAACGCAAAGGATTGATACAAGTGTGACCTGAGTCGCTTACGTAGCAGCGCTGTGCTGTGTTGACTTCAGGAGGCTGCGCTGATGCTAATATTCTCTTAAACAGTTTGGGACAGAAAGAGATGGAGTAGGAGTCTCAAGTGCAGTGCAAGTGAAGAACAATTGTCTTTTCTTTGTTTCCCGAAAGATTCTTTCTGTAACATTTTTTCCTGCTTTTCATTTCCTTCCTTTTCTCCCCATTTGTGCTCCCTTCTGTGTTTATATAACAAAGGAAACAGATACTACTAAATTTCCTTGTATTTCCTATTTTCTATCATTTTTTAACTTTATTTTGTTTAGACAGCTTGTCAAGCACATGTGCCATACTGGTGAGCAGAAATGAAATTGTTCATTTATTGACTCCTAAATCGTTGCTTTCCTGTGACTGTGATTAGATCTTACTCATTACTTTCGTTTCGTGTATTTGTCACTGTCTTTGAAGAAGCCATCGTTTGTTTACAGTATTTATAGTCATCTTTGGGGGATGGTTCAGAGTAAGGAATTTTTAATGTAAGCTTATGTAAGCTCTTCTATATACGAGCCTCTCTCTGTGTGTGCGTGTCTGTCTGTCTGTCTCTCTCTCTGTGTAAATATGGACAGATTCATCTTTAGCTTTGTCCTTAACTTATACTTCTTAGATTTCTCTGATTCGAGTCCTTTTCTTCTTTTCTAAATCATCCTATACACCAAATCAGTCTGTTTTTATATCCCTTTCCATGTGAGCCAATACTTTATAATTCTCACTGGTAAATCAGTAGGGTCTCCATGAGCCCAGAAGTCTCAGAATGTTTATTCTGCTTTCTCCTATATATCACTCAGGTGTTCCAGCCTGCAGGTACCTGGGTCTTATAAAATCCAGGAAACAATGCTTGCAAACAAATTATGGAGAACATTGCTAATATCGATGTTGCATGTGCACATGACAGGCTTACTTTATGCTTGTTAATTTATTTTTTTCTCGGTGCTTCTTTTTTCCTAAACAAGCAAGTATAGACGTTTATTCTAATTTCATTTAAACTACTCCAACCAATTCAGAAGTTTTTACTATTGGCTTTTTAGAAAAGTGATTTATGGTAATAACTTTTGCAGAGATTTATGGTATCAATGATAAAAATACTTAAAACGTAATTTTTAATGTTTAAAATGTTTTTTAAATTTTTAAAAATACATTTAAATTTTAAAAATACATTTACCACACATTTGTGCCAATTAATGCTTTGTTCTTTATGAAGTGAATTTTTCTTTTGTGAATCTGTCCTATAGTAAACTCTATTCTAGGTATTCTGATTCTAACTGTGAATAAAATCAAAGAACCTGCTGCTATGGAGGTTTTATTATACTGGGGAAACCAAATAAGTAAATAAGTGCCAGGTAAACAAATATATGTTTGAAGGTGAAAAGTGCTATGAAAAATAAGATTGGTAGAATAACTACACAAATGATCAACAAGGAAAAGGAGCACTTGAACAACATTTAGCCAACCAGAACTAACAGACACAACCCAGCACTTGCAGAGTGTGTATGTAGAACACTGTCCAAATTAGATATGGGACAGGCCATGAAACAAACTGATAATTTAAAATTAAATTAGCAAAGTATTTTCTCTGACCATAGTAGAAAAAATTAAAAATCAGTAGTAAAAAAAAAAAAAAGCTTAAATGGTGAGATGAATGCAGATAAAACAGAGCATTAAAATGAAGGATGCAGCGCAGGCTGAAGGGACATTTACTCCCCTCTGAAAGAAGATCTGAAATCAGTACTGTAACTAGGCTTTCCCCTTGGGAATAAAGAAAGGCAAACCCAAATTGAAAGGAAACAGAAGGAAATAGTAAACATTTTTAAAAAATTAATGACATGAAAAGTAATAGAGAAACAATGTCAGAGAAATAACAAAACCATTTCCTTGAAAATTGCAACAAACATTTTACTAGATTGTGACCAAAAACATTATTAGAATCGGAAATGAAACAGGACATTACTATCAACTGAACATAAATGAAAAAAATGTGTAAATACTAAAAACAGAATGTCATACACTAGTAAATTAAATAACCTTGTAAGATGAGCATTTCATAGGAAAACAGGAACTACCGAAATCAACAAGAACAGACATGTGACTTGTCAAGAAGTTGAGCCATCAGTCGGAATGTGCTCAGGATGTGGGGAGTCCAGGCCCAGAGAGTGCCACCAGCTAGACTCTATCAGGCATTTAGGAGGAATTGCCTGCTTTCATATGGAGCACATACATACACTGAGCCACATACATATACACATAAAAAACAAATAAGGAATTAGTACCAATTCTTCATAAACTTAAAAATTTAGCGATGTCAATACCTATGACTCATTCTAATTTCAAAGGCATCACAAGACATGAAAATCACAGCCTATTATATAAATATGGGTGTAAAAATTCTTAACAAACCGTTTTTGACAGAGCCTCATATCCCATCATGATAAAGGCATTCACTAAAGCAGGGGAAGAAAGATTCGCTTAATCCTGATAAGTGACATCCATGTTATATTAGCAGATATGCTATCCTGTAAGTATCCAAACAAGACCAACATTCATTGTCACATTTCTGTTCAACACTGTGGTTAAGTCTTTATGACCTCACATAACAGAGGATCATTACATAATACATCAAAAGCTCAAGTAGCACAAGATAACACAGATAAATAGATAAATTAGACAGTATCAAATTAAAATGTTTGTGCTTTAAAGGAAAACGAAACGATATTTTACACTATGAGAGAAAAGATTTGTAACATATATCTGACAGTGGGCTGGTTATTTTTAAAAATCTTAAAACTCAACAATAAAAATAACAAAAATAGTAAAGTAATCAGAGTATTTCTTCAGAGATATACAAATCATTATTAAGAAAAAAGTTGTCTGCTACTGAATCTCAGTAAAATGTAAATCATTATCACAATGAGAATGATACTGCTTCAGATCTATTGAATGACCATGAAGACTGAAAGCAATAACTGGTAGAGATGGTAGGGAGCTTGAAACCCTTATGAGCGGCCAGCAGGAATATAAACCGGTGTAGCTGTTTCAGTAAACAGTGCAGTATTTACAGTAAACAGTAAGTAGTATACACTGACCATGTGACCTAGCACTTCTACCCCTAGGTATATGCCTGAGAGCAATGCATACATACATTCACAGAAGACCTGTACATCTATGTTTATACCCAATAGTATTATGATAGGCAAAAGGTGAAAACATCCATCAGTCCATAAACTGATCAAATATGGGATAGCCATAACAGTGATATGCTTCCTGATCTATGCTTCCTGTAGCACAGAAGAACGCTAGAAATGTTATGCAAAAACTACTTGTTCTATTGTCTATTTATATGAGATTTTTGAAATAGGCAAACCTGTGGAGATAGACCGTAGTTCAGAGGTGGCATATGAGTGGGGAAATGCAGGATAAGATGGGTAGTTGCTATCAGGTGTGACATATTTGAGGTAATAAAATCTTGCTTGATGGTGCATAAATCTCTAGAGGGCAAAATACTAACTATACTTTAATTGAGTGATTTATTTGGTACATGAATTATATTTCTGTGGAGCTGTTTCCTTGTGCTTGCTTTTTAATCACCTGAAATAAAGGGTTGTTGGGAAAGTGAGATCACAAGTGGTGGGCATGAGGTTGGGCTGCAGCTTGGCATGGGACAGTCTGGAGGGGAGTAAGCAAGCCAACTATGTTGATGTTTGGGTACAGACAGCGTTTTTAAACAGACATAACAGCTGACACAAAGATCTTTAAAGTAGGATTGAAACTACTTGTGCAGCTAGGACATGGTGAACAAGGGTAAGGGGTAACAGACTAAACAGTTCTCCGCATTTCATAGGTCCGTGTTTGTTATGTGAGGCTGCTGACATTTTAAGTACACAGAAATCTGGCTAGAGTGATGCATTTGTGAATCGCCAGTCTATGGCTGGTGATTGATAAATAATCACTGAAGAAGTGAGAGTCGAGGACAAGCAGCAAATCTGTGTTGTCCCCAACTTGCGGTGCCTAGTGAGAGGAAATAGAGGCAAAGATCCATTAGGGAAGAGACAGAGCAAAAGGCTTGATCCTAAGAACCCAGTGAAGGAAGTGTTGGAGGTAGAAGGGTGTAACCCAAGTGGGCAGTCGTTGTGTCTCTGGACAGCCCTGTGCAATGAGAACCATCATTTGGCTTTCATAGCCTTGGGTTGTAGGTGACCTGAGAAAACTAGGTTTTCTTGAGTATCAGGGAAGGGTTTCACACACAACAGGAAAATAAAGTTGTAGGCAACCCCTCTGAGGGCAGTTTTGCTACAGAGGATTTTGGGGAGGAGGCAGTAACGGATGTGAAAAGTTTGAGCAAATGCCAACACCTCTTTTGTTTTTTAATTGGAAGGAATAATGTTTGTACACTGATGCTCAAGGAGGAGGATGGCCTAGAAAAACTGACCACATGGAAACATTGGTAGCTTGCCACCAGCTGGAAGGCAGAGCTTGCCATAGACACTAATAAGTGTGAAATGCAGCAGGGGGAGCCTGTCACACTTAAGAGCTTTTTGATTCTTACACAAACCCTGTGAGTTAGGCACTATGATTATCCCCATTAACAGATGAGACAACAAAATCCATGAAAAATTATTCAGACATGAAGATCTGCAATACATAGAAAGCAACCTGCTTCAGGAAAGATGCTGTTAATTCTGATCCTTAACTGGAAAACAGCAGTTCCATTTTATCCAAATGGACTAAAACTCTGAGATGTCTCTTTAGCAAATATACTTCTGTTTTTAAAATCACCACCACCAACCCTCTTTCCTTCCTAGCCTCAGAAAGGGCCAGAAAGCTGCCTAATGCTCTCAGGTCAGTGGTTATCCTGAAAGTGCTGTTCCTGTGAGATCAGTTTCTTAGAGTGAGACACGCATTCCATCCTTTCCTTTGTGGCCTTTGGGAATCTAAAGTTAAAGCCTTCTCCATTTCATACCATCATCTCTCTGCTGTTAGCTGATTATAGTCTGTTTCTACCCACTATATCTATAGCATCCTCCCAGGGGGTCCCAGCCCTAATGGAGGCTTTTGCCCAACACATTTCCAGGGAAAATCTCCCTGAGTTTTAAATAAGCCTAACAGAATGGGCTGAGCACTTGCTAGCTGACTGAATCTGCAAGAGAACACTTCTTGCAACTCAGTTTACTGATTTCATAGAAGGGAGGAGGGAGTGATCATTAAAAACAACAAAACAAAACCCACAATATCGTTGTGTGCAACATTGTGAACTTAAAATATATTTATAATATTGTCTATAGGTCCTTTCCAGTCCCAGAAAAAGAACTTATTCCACAAAATTGTCAGCAAATATAAGCACAAAAAGGAGAAGCCTAATGTTCCAGAAAAAGGTATTGGTGCCTTCCACCCTCCATTAAGGTGTCTTGGTCACCTCCATTCCAGATTCCTCCTTGAGCAAAGCTTCTGCGCACATCTTTTCCTCCCCTTTGCTTGCTTCAGTGCCATCGGCTCTCGACATGGCGTCTTCATCCTCTCTAGACTCTGCAGCTATGCAAACCTCCATCATTTAGATTCCTGCTCAATTCCATTTCTTGTCTCTTTGATCATAGTTCCATATGAATCTTAAAATCACTGTTTCTCATTTATGTTTGGTGTGTTTAGTCTTCTGGGACTCTTAGCCATTTATTTTGTTTGGCTATTCTTATTTTTCTCATTTGGCAAGCTTTCATACCTTGACCACATTTTCCTACTTCTTAAAATCCTACAGTTTTATAGTCTTGTGAAAGTCCAGCCATTTCTATACTTTCCCTGTAATTAAGAACTCTCACAACCTTTTTTATTCTATTCCTAAATTGTAACATCCTTTCCCCATCTATGCTTCATTGTTGGCTGGAGTTTTCAATCTCCTTCAGCCACAGAACTACTATTTCCAGAGGGCATTAGAAACTTGGGCACTCTATCACCTCGCCCTTCTCTGAATATTCATTGCTGTTGTGGGCTTGATGGACCCTTAAACCTCTTCAGGGTTCATCTTAAGATTTCTGTTCTCATAACTCAAGACTTTCATTCTTACATATAAAAGATAAGTCCTCACATCCGACTCAGCACAGCTGTGTGACCTCGGAGGTGGGCTCTCCTCGGTGTCCTGCATGTCAATGTCACAGCTATCACAAACCTGCTCACCCGAGGCTTATTTGCACCCTATTGCATGGCCGTGTGTGCAGCATGTTAGGCTTCTTACTGAGGCTTCCGCACACTGTGTATGGATGTATGTGTCTGTATGTTCCTGTACCTGCAGCCTTTACTTATTTCGGTTTCATCTCCACATCAACTTCTGCCATTACATATTGATGATCTGCTTTCTTCTGCTTCTAGTGACTAAACATAAACATATAGGTAAAATGTCAGTGTTTGTTATTTCATTTTACAGATCTTGAGATTGTGTTGATTAAAGTCAAGATGTTGTCTAACATATTTCACGAAGGACAGAATTTGCTTATTTTTATCCATATCTTATGTAGTCTCATTTGTTTATTTGGCAAGTAGTTTTGAGAATAAAATAATTGAAGTTAAATTCTGTTTGATGTGCATGCTGTTTCGTGTTCAAGGCACTTTGCACACAGCTGTATTCGGTGCTGTGTATATCTGCTGGGAATAGAGCTTCATTTCTAATTTTCTGTCCTTTTAGGAAGTGGGGATAAATGGTCACACAAGCAATTCTTCTTGGATGCCATTCACCCTACAGAAGGTAAAAGAAACAATATGTTATTTAATTATACATGGTCTAAGCTAAAAATGGAATAATTTTTGCTGCTAGTCATCAGACAGTATGTTGTGTGGCATTTAGTTTGATAAAAGGAGATTTGCAGCCTTCAAATCACATTAATCCTTTGTATCTATGGTGCAGGAGCATTGGAGTCAGGAGTGAAAAGTGGGGGTCCTCCTGGCTAACTGAGCACAGCAGGCTAACTGTTCTCCCTCACATGTCCATTTCCCAGGGCCTCTAAGTATGTTAAAACAGAATTCACCCTAGGCATATGCGTAGTCAGACTAGTCATAGGTCCTAGTACAAATGTCACCTTTAAATTCCCACACCCCACTTATATATAACTGTCGTTACAAGCATAACTGAGCCCTTGGGTAGGTGCTAATTTCTGAGTTAAAGGGCCTTCCTTCTCTTCTTCCACCTGATCCTCCCCCGCACAGAGATATACAGTATGTTCATTATAGATATTTTTAAAGACTTAACGTTTTTAGCGATTAGTTATGTTACTTCACTAGAGCTGGGTGTGTTAGTACGTCTCTGCACTTGAGAAGTAGAGCTTAGGAGGGAGTTAAATGTTCCCCTCAGCTGCACGGTGAGTTTGAGTCTCAGTTAGGCTACATGAGATCTTGTCTCTAAAAATAAAAAGGAAGTTACTCAAAAAGTCAGTGGTATCTTTGAAATATTCCACTTAAAGAGCTATTTGGAAGTTTTGTTCTCTTTGTATCAACAAAATTGAACCTATACATAGTGAACCACCTAGTACAAATGAATAAATTGGGTCAGGTGTAGTGGTGAGCCTCTGTAATCCAACACTCATGAGGCAGAAGTAGGATTACAAGTTTAAGGATAGCCTGGGCTACAGTTTGTTCTAGGCTACCCAGAAATTTGCTAAGTCTAGAATGGGTACTTGATTTAATCCAACCCCTTCCCCAGCCAGCAGTGTGTGTTCACCTGTGGAGGATAGGGCATGTCCACCTATGCCTGCATGTGCTGAGCTCTCTCGGAGGACAGCAGGGGCCCTGCTCCATCACTCTTCACCTTTAAGACAGGGTCTCTCACAGAATCTGGAGCTAGGCTGGCAGCCAGGCAGTCCCAGCAGCCCTCATGTCTCTGTCCTGCACAGCAGGTGTTCCTACCCACTGACCGTCTCACCAGCCCCCCAAGCCCACATCCCTTAACTCCATAAATACTGGGAGGGGGACAGGCAAACAAATTTCATAGTTGGCCTAAATCGCTTAGCAGAATTACACATTTTAAAAATATTTATCCAAAATACTAAAGTCTGATTTGGTAATCAGACTGCTTTGATAGGAACAGTATTAAGTAAGCCACGTCTGCTTTTGTCATTTTACTTTTTCTAAAATTCCAGCCTAGTTTCTGCTTGCCGACCCATTATTTCACATTCACAACTTAACTGGATACTATTTCAGCCTAAGTGCAGGCAAAATAAAATATGAATTATACTTTTTCCAACATTAAATCCTAATAGTCCCTGACTGAAACACCTCACTTGTGCATTTTAAAAATATCTTCTACACAGATTTCATAATGGTAAGGCACTAATGAACTGTCAGAGGAATCTGAAGGTGTCTGAGCTCATGTTACTCATCACACGAAATGATGTTGTTTTAAGTAACTTTTGACCCCACAGAAGTGCAGAGTGCGTGTATAGATTGAAGTGGAAAATATACTTGCCATGAATTAGGATACCCGTGTTCTCAGACCTGCCACTAAGTAGCACTTTTTTGGTAGGACAAATTGCTTGATCTCGTTATAATTTACTCTATATTTGTACAAATCTCATGTAATTCATATACAGAGCATGAGAATGACATATACACTAATACATAAACTTTAAGGTTCATGTCTCTCTCTCTTTTTGTTTTTGTTTTTCAAGATAGGTCTCTCTGTGTAGCCTTGCCTGCCTTAGAACTCTCTCTGTAGACCAGGCTAGCCTCGAACTCACAGACCATGTCCCTGTTAACACATGGTGACTTTCCTCTGGTGTCTTACGGGTGCTTTGATATGAAGCAGCACACCAGCAGCGCTGGTGTTGTGTCTTGTGTGGAGGTAGAAAAGGCAGTCAGTTTTAAGTATACTATGCAGTCCCCAGTCTAGTAGAAGTAGAGTTGTGGTTGATGACACTTAATTACTTATATATTATTGATATATAGTAAACAGAACTTTGGAGACCGCTCTCTGAAAGGTGTCTATCTTTTACTTATAATAGAGTCCAAATCCATTTTACATGGCCAGAAAAACAGAAATCAATTTTAGCATCAGATAATCGCTAGTAATTTAAATGGACTTGTTTTCTTATTTATTTTCATGCCAGCCCTAATACTTGCTTGTTCAGGAGGGAATTTTGTGAGCTATCCAGGCCCTTAGCCATTCTTACTCCTATGGCCATACAACTGTTTCTTAAACTTTGCTTCACAGGATATAAATATAGAAAGACATGGATGAAACCGTAGTACAGGGTACTTTTAGCATGTATCAAAAAGAGCGGGGGCGGGGGGGATGTCCATGGCCTAGAGATGGCAAGGTTTTTCTGATCAACTGAGAAGACTTCCGTAGCCACCATGGCATATGGTTAATAAAGCTATCTAATTCCACAATGATGGCATGATGCTCGTTAATACTTAGTGACTCCTAAAGGGCTTTTCTATTTTCATCATTATTATTATTATTAAATCTTGGTAGTAACCCCATGGGTGTATCAACCCCAAACACTTGATACAAAATTGAAAAATCAACCAAACTTTGTAGAAGGAAGCGGCGGGCTGTGTCCCGCCACCCGGCTAGCTTTACCCAAAATAATTACACGAAAACTGTATTCATTTAAACGCTGCCTGGCCCATAGTTTCAGCCTCTTATTGGCTAATTCTCACATCTTCCTTTAACCCATATTTAGTAATCTGTGTAGCACCATGAGGTGTGGCTTACCAGGAGAGATCTTAACCTGCGTCCATCTCGGAGAGGAGCAGCATGGAGACTCACTATGGCGACTGAAGCATCTCCCCACTCCTGCTACCCAGCATTCTGTTCTGTCTACTCTGCCTCCCTAATTTTTCTGTTCTCTTAAAGGGCCAAGGCAGTTTTCTTTATTAATTAACCAATGAAAGTAACATAGACAGATAACTCTCCTCCATCAAAACCTTAAAGAGGAAAGAAACCGGGATTCTCTCTGCTTAAGCACTTTGGCCATTACTGTTCCATTTTCTCAGACAAATCTGTCAACGTTTAGGTCTCATTTGATCCACTGTAATCCCAGCATTCAGGAGACTAAGACAGGAGGATTGCCTTGAACTTTAGGGCAGCATGGACTATATAATAAGTACCAAGTCAGCCAGGGCTACACTACAAAATCTCCGTCAGAGTAGCTTTTTTGCAGTGTGTAATACAGTTACAGGATCCAGAGGGGTGGCCTATTTGTACACGTAGAACTTTAGACATGATCTGTTCACCCAACCTAACTTGATCTCTTTTCCTAAGTTTGGAACTGTTACTCTATAACTCCAGCAAAGTCTCCCAGGACCATAGATCTCCCAGCTTTGCCTCCTTCATTCCGTTCTCTTTTCTTTAGTTCATTCAGCATCTGACTTGTTTTAGTTCATGGGAGACCAACCAAAGGCAATGAGATTTCAGATAGAGCCATAATGATTTCAATGCAACTTTGACTTTCCCAGTTGGAATGTAAATTCCTGATTCTAACAGCCTCCTGGGGTGCAGTCCAAGTGCAGCACTGTTTTCCCAAAGAATACTCTCCACATTTGGGGAGTCGTTTGCGAAACAAAGCAGTCTCTTACTGCCAGCATCCTAATGTGGCTCCAGGAGTGAGCTGGCATTATCACCCTCGGATGATGCACTCCACGTGTGCTGTGGTTATTGTTGAGTGTGGAAACCAGCCCTGCGGACTTGTTCCAGTGTGCTTGAGTCATTTTGTGTGCTCAATTAAAAGCCCAAAGAGAAATGACTAATATGCTTTTGGATGTCAAAGCCTTTCTTTTCTCACATTTCCATTTGCTTGAGTGGAGGAAGAGGGGCTTGATTTTTCTCCCTGAGCTGTTTTATTTTGTGCCCCACATGCCCTGCCTCTAACTTGTTTTGCTGTGGATTGGTGTGGCTGAATATTGTTTTGTCATAGGCTCTATTCATTGACTCGCCCTTTGCTTCCTTCATCATTTCTTCTATCTTTGGAGACTCTCCCCGAGGGCTGACCCTTTGCCTGGGCCATGGTACATGGCTGGATTTTCTGTATTTAATCCCGGGTCAAAGCATGAGGCAAAACCCTTAGCTCTGCTCTCTAACTCCCCAACACGGTCTTAATTCCATACCTTTGTCAAGTGTGAATGATCCACAGAGCTCATGATTCCTTTTAGATCTTGTAATAGGTTTAGATGAAACCCCTTCTGGGTAAGCACTGTAGCTTCCCTCCTGGGCACTGACACAGACTTCCTGTTCACCTAGTCTGTAACTTATTTTTTTTTTACCTTCCCCTACTAGGCTGACATCTACAATTAAGTGTTGCTGATGCCCTTTCTTTGCCTTCCTCCTCCTGTCTCCTGTGGACTGAATTCTCCTCCCATACCCGGTCCTTTAGCAGCCATGCCTTTGGTCTTCAGCGTGTCTCTACCAGGTCATCTGGAAGAGACTTTAAAAACAGCAGCTACTTAGTAGGATGTAATTACTTCAAGGCTCATCAGTGACAATCAACGAAAACAGTGCTAATCCATAAGTGTCCTTCCCACTTGAGATTCTGGAGCTGACTAAGAGGTTTATTTTTCCCTGACATAACCCTTACCTTATTATAGATTGTGGCAAAACCATCCTTTTAGGTCAAAATGTCTTCTTTAGAGCTAATCTGGCCCAATTCCCATCCTTACATGGAAAGAGCATGGTCCCTCCCACAGTTAGTGAACTCTAGTTCAAGAGGAATCCTGGTGCCTGTGACTGTAGTCTGTGGAAGCCAGATGACTTTTCATGAACTGCTTGCCTGTGACTCTTTTCCCCTTTGAAAAGGTGAACTTTTCACCTTTCACCTTTGGAACTGTGCTTTGCCCTTTTTACCACAAGGTCTAGATTTTTAAAAAAAAAAAAAAATAGAAGTAGAAAAGTCAAATTGATGTGCTTTTGGGATGGTCCACCAATAAAGCAGTGACGATATTGGAGAGATGAGCAGAATTCCCCCAGCTAGAGTGACAGATGAGGCCCGTGGATTAGAAAGCAGCAAAGCTGAAGCTTATGAATATGCAAGAGATATTATTTGATGTTCATTTTAATTCAGGTTTGGAGGTTTGGCTTCTTTAAACTTGTCTGAGGCTTTGAGCTTTAAGGCTATATAGTAATTAAACTTCTTTGAGGTATTTCTAACTAAATTGTAGTGTTTTTTTTAATTAGAGCTTTTATTTTACAAATGTTAAATATATACTGTCATTGGCTTATGCTAAGAAGTGAAGTACCAATAGTCTGAGCCTGAGTGCCTACCATCAAAACTATTCCATCCTTGAACTTGGGACTGGGTCTAAAATTGTAAGAAGGCTTTTTCTGATTGTGGGTTCTATACTTGAAACAGTGCTTAGAAGCATTGCTTAACAGGTGTTTGGTAATTGCTGCCTGAAGCCTGTCCCCACACAGTTGTGGTATTGCAATACTCAGATATTGATACAGCGGCAAAGAGAAGCTCATCCTCTATTTTGATGTAATTGGAGTGATTTTCCCATGTGTTTGGAGTGTGAATCAATCTCTTCATTTTAGCTATCTATAAAAGGCAGGGGACCATGATTTACACAGCAAAATACCTTAATAATTTGTAGTCCTCATTTTACAAGGCTATATCTAAAATCTCTAAAACTCTAGATTAAAATTTTCACTTTCACTTGCTGGAGTATTTATACCAACAGTGTTTCTAACCCCTGAAGCTGTTCTTCAGGATTTTCCTCTTTATCTTGCTCTTTCTTCTTATACTGTATGTTTAGAGTTTTTTGTTCGTTCGTTTGGTTGGTTGGTTCTTCGAGACAGGGTTTCTCAGTGTAGCCTTGACTGTCCTAGAACCCACTCTGTAGACCAGTTTGGCTTCAAACCCAGAGATTGCCTGCTTCTGCCTCCCGAGTGCTAAGATTAAAGACCTGTACTACCATAGTTTAACAGAGTCGGTGCTTACCTCAGATCCATCATCCAATATATACTCTTTGTTTGGTTTTCTTAGACTTTCTTGTCATGTCAAACTGTGATTTCCTGACCTTCTCTTTCCTTTGGCCGAAATGATTTCTTTGCCTGCCTTTAGAAACTGGATGGCCATTAAAATGGATAGAAAAAAAAAATTGCTTAGCTTTTTTTCTGTCCAAAAACTTTCAGGCCAGCCACTGGCATAAAAAAAAAAGGTCTAAATTATAAAACTTGATTGCTTTTATTTTTTTATTTTTTTAATCAATTTATCTATATGTATAGGCCCTTTACCTCCATGCATGCATGGGTGTTTTACCTGTGTATCACGTTTGCCTAGTAGTCATCAAGGCCCAAAGACAGAACTGAATTCCCTGAAACTGGAGTTACTGAGGGCTGTCATCTGCCACATGGTTGTTGGGAATCAAGGCCAGGTCCTCAAGAAGAACAGCCACTGAGCTTAAGAGCTGAGCTATCTCTCCAGTCCCATAGTGTGTTTATTTACCTTTTAATGTTTACTACACTAGTAACTACATGCTCCTTCTTTATTTCAAAATAAGGGGATGGGAAGGAGGAATGCCTAAGGAAGTAAGTGTGTAAGACAAGTATTCCCATGTAATCAAAACTAAAGAACACTTTAATGGCATGCACCATCCTTACTCTTGATGTGAGAGTCACTGAGATTTCAGTCCTGTGTTATTAAATGACTTATTGGTTTTGCAATTACAGCGCTAAAATGCAGCCTCGCCAAGAACTGTGCCTTATTCAATTATGTCATTAAGCATGTTCACTGTGCCCTAGAGTTAGGATTTCATTTACCCGCTGACTCCACCAATGTCTGCCCTATCCACGGTGAGAAATCAGTAGGCATGAGAAAAGTTTAAGCCTCGTAGTTTTCTTTCCTACTCAGGCTGGACTGGTACTGAAAGGTAAATGTCCCAGCTGTAAATGTGCATTTAAGAAGCACATGTTTAATCTCAGTGTCTTCAGAAGACAAGAAACTACTGCTAGCACCCTGTCCAACTGAACTGGCCTAAAGGAGCTCAGAAAGGTTCCCTGATCACACCCAGGACTTGTGATCTCTTGGGATCCAGGTGAAAGTGCATACATTAACACCTCTACCCCACCCAAGCCTGCCAAAAATAGTTGACAGGGAAAGAAGGAACTGGGGATGTAGCTCAGTGGTGGAATGCTTATTGGTCAGAAATAATATCCTGACTGTATTACTTCACACCATAAAAGGGATAAGGGGATGTATCTGAATCCTATGAAGATTTGAGGAATATATAGATAAGTAGTAAACAAGTTGTGGTAATGTTTCATTTCTTTTTTTTCTGTCAATGTTTTGAAAACTTGAGTATAAATTCTCTATTCAGATGGGTCAGGTATGTAGAAATATGTCTTTTCTAGAATGGTGCTGATGCTTTGTGGTTTGGTATATAACTATGCATTTATCCTGTTTCAGCCATATTTTCAGAAGACAAAAACACCACAGAGCCTGCTTATAAGGTTAAAAATGCCCTATCCATTCCCAACACTCCAGAGCCAGCAACAATGCAAGAACCTTTGGTAGGCAGCCAAAAGAGAAAAGCAAGGAAAACCAAGATCACACATCTTGTCAGGACTGCAGATGGCCGAGTATCACCAGCAGGAGGTACCTTGGGTAAGGATCAAGATCTTTAGGTCAAGGTTCTGAGAACCAGCAGGTGTCCACAATGGCTACACTGGCCAACAAATAATTATAAACCAGCCAATTTTTGTTTCTCAATGAAAACCCTGCCTATTTTGTATCTTTTTATTGGCCTCCACTCATGCTCCATTTCATGCTCTAAAGTCGTACATAGCTATTTCTCCAAGTGTGTGTCTGACTCCCTAAAAAGGAAGGTAATCTTTTGGAGTATTGGCTGCTTTTCCTCAGCATGCCCACCCCTCCACCAAACAGTCTTAAGTAAATTCTGGGAGAGCCTAGATTTTGAAAGCTACTAGATGAGTCTCTGTAACTTCATGGTGTTCTATTCATGTCACTACAAGCCAGATTATTAGATATTCAAAGCAGTGAATTAAGGAACCTGAAAATATATTTAACACTTTCTGTAGGGCTGATTCACATCACTAGTGGAGCCCGAGAATGTATATGGAAATCTTGTTTTCTGGTCTAAACAGACAGCAAAATTAACCACTTCCTGTTTTAACTTGTAATCTACTTGTTTCCAGTGGAATTTTCTGGAAGGCTCAAGGTAAAGGATAGTGACTGAACATCCCCTGAAAATCTTGAGGTGCCATGCTAGCTAGGCACAGTGATCTTAGTTGTTGCATTCTAGCAGGTCTAGCATTCTATTTGATCTTATTTGGGTTATATCAGTATTTGCAGATATGAATTACTTGCTGAATTCGAAGTAGAGGGCAGGACTAGAGAGATAGCTCAGTGGTTAAGAGCACCTGCTGCTCTTCCAGAGGGCCTGGGTTCAATTCTCAGCACCCAAATGGTGGCTCACAATTGTCTGTAACTCCAGTTTCAGAGGACCTGACACCCTCACACAGACATACATGTAGGCAAAACGCCAATGCACATAAAATAAAAATAAATAAATTAGAAGAAATAGACAATAGGACAATCATTAATTTTGCACTTTCCTTGTGTCTTGTATTTTTAAATAGTTGTTAAGCCCGTAAAGCAGATTACAAGTCCTAGTTTTAGTGTCATAGCAGAGTGAGACTTTGAAGAGGGGAGGTCAGAGTGAAGAGTAGCATCAGTGTTGGTCCAATGGGTCCTTCCTCTCTTCACTTTCTAATGTATATTCTGATCTGTGATTTTTATTTTTCTTTATTCATGATTAGCTCAAATGTTGTTGTATAAAGTAGTAGGCGCCCTAATGACGTCTTTATTGATGTAGATTGTGTGCTTTGATCACACTTGGCTCCCGTTACTCTTATCTCAAACCCCAACTGATTCCCTTTCCCAAATATTCTTTCTACTTTTCATGTGTAACTTTCATTTTATAGATTGTTACGTCCTTGTTCATTTATGTCCTCATTCATTCTCATATGTAGAAAAAAGAAATTTTAGGAGATACTCCCTTTTTACATAGGAAAGCAAGCCACTTATATGTCCTAATTATGACAGTCATATCTTTTATCAGTTGTTTTCTGTATTTAAATATTATTAAAAATTCTGTCTCTCCTATGATGTTTGCATAATGAAGAAGGTGTTCTTTTATATTTTTATAGGTACTAGAAAGTCTTTTGTCTTCGTTCCCGTATGTCTTTTGAACAAAGTCACAATATGGAAGCTCAGCAGGACTGATTATCTGTTGTTTAGTCTATTCTGTTAGAATTACATTAAACCCTAAGTCCACATTACCATGACAGTCTATGCTATGGCTTCTTGAGAGGTGCATATCCATCACAGACGTCTCTTGGGTTTTGTTTTGGTCACAGTTCACTTTTTTCTTCTGACCCCAACACTGAACCATTCTTTGACTCTGAATAAAACACACCTTTTTTTGTCGGCTTTTGGGCAGAGTCCACAGTTGGAAGGTGCCATTGAGCTTAATGAAAGTGCTTTATTTCCTTAGAGGAAGATACTCTGGATAAGCTTTGCTACTCAGAAGGTAGCAGACGTGGACAGGAAAGATAGCTCCCCACGCTGTCTGTCACAGTGCTTCCTCAGTACTCTTCTCGGAGTGATCCGCCTGTGATGGATTTCTCTTGTTTCAGAAGACAAACCAAAGGAGCAACTACACAGGAGTCTCCCTAAAGTGACTGAGACATACTGCAGTGACGACTGCCCACACAATACGGTTGACGAGCCACGGAGCAGTACTCCAGAAATGCCTGCTGTGTCTGCATTCTTTAGCCTCGCTGCACTGGCTGAGGTTGCAGCCATGGAGAATGTGCACAGGTGAGTGTCAGACATGAGTGGAGGAAGCTGTGTTGAAACCAACCAACCATTTGAGAAGTGATTGGTGTTTTACACACAATGTTCTGGCTTTCATACTGAGTTTAGTTATTTATGTGAATTGTTGCAAAGTATATATGTGAATTAACAGTATGGTAAACATGAGAGTCAATGGCAACCAAGTATTTTATCTTGAATATTGTAGTATGCTTAAATTATTCTGTGAAATTCCTGTGAGTAGAGAAGCACTATTATATAAGCGTTCTGGGGTCAGATCTTGAAGCAGAGGTGTGAGGGAAGAACAATATAGTATCCTGAGCGTAATCACCCTCTTTCACTCCCAGCATTTGTTTTATATAAATTGGGAGTGGCTGTATTTATTAATTTTCTGATGCTATGATAAGACTCCATGACCAAAGCAACTTCTAGAAGTTGGGCTCTAGAAAGAAGCGTTTACTTGGGCATACAGTTCCAAGAGAAGAGGGATAAGAATCCATTATGGTGGGAGTCATGGCAACAAGCAGCAGGCATGATGACAGGAGCAGGTACCTGACAGTGCCATCTCAACCATGAGCACAAAGTGGGGAGAGGAAATAGAAATTAGGGAGAAAACATAAACATTCTGAAAGCTCTCCCCACGTCTTCTAGCCAGGTTTCATCTCTCTAAGATTCCACAGCCTCCCCGAACAACACCACTCACTAGGGACCAGGTACTCAAATGTCTAAGCCTGGGGGAACATTCTTTATTTAAACCACCGCAATGGCACACATCTCATGGAGATGTTACGTGGTTGACTTGATATCTCAGTGCTAAGGATGTTGGTAGCCATGACAATATCTCCTGTCAAAATACTGTGGGTGCACAGTAAGGACCATGTTTACATCTAACTCATGGTAGACCGAAACCCATTAATTTCTTCAACTCTAAATGATCTGCTCCTCTGTTTCCTCACTTTATATTGAATGTAATGCCATCCCCCAAAGAATTAAGCTGTAAGGATCTGACCGGATCACAGTCATGAGAACTCCTTGAACTCAGTGAAGTTTCATAGAGAGCACGTTATTATAGTTGAATCTTCTGCTACTTAATTGATCCTTTGGGAAAGAAAGAAGGGCTTTTGTAAACCTGGGTGTTTTATTTATTTTTTTTATCCAAAGTGGATTACTCACTGAAAAGTAACTTTATTTATGAGACTTTCAGTCAAGTACAAAAGCTTTGAAAGCCCAGCGGATATACAGTGTGCTAGAGCTTCATGCCCCTCTAACCTCCAGACACCTGAAGGCCCTGGCGGCAGCTCTGTCTCCTGGCCCTTTACCTGTCAGTTCTGGTGCTCCCTCACCCAGCCTCCAGATGTCTCCAGGAAGTCACATTCCTGTTCTCTTGTGCACTGCAGCTTCCCACTGGGGAGTGAGGGCTGGCAGACATTTGCTGGGAGATCTGCTAAGCCTGTGAGCAAGATGATGCTTCTCCACTTGCACCTCAGTGAGAATCATAATGAAGGGCTCAGTAAGGGCCACAGTCAGCTCACTGCTGCAAGCATTCTCCTCTATACAGAGCTGTGGTTGCATCCTTGTCCTGTCCGTTAGCCTTCTGTGACTCACCCTTTGCAACAGCAGAACACCCAGACAAGCCTTTCCACTCTCAGCAAACCTGCACCCACCCTCCACTGCCTTGCTTTGCACTCAGTGAAGTGCTGTCCCCTCCCAGCTAGGCCATACCTGCCTTTGTAAGCAGATGCCGGAATTGCTGTTCCTCCTTCTAGCCCCTGTATTTAGTCTCCTCTCTCAGACACTCTGCTGCTGCAGCTTGCATGCCTCATGCAACTATGTACATACCTTCCTGAGACCTGCCGATGTTTTGTCTCCTGATATATTTTGAAAACAAAACGTTGGTTTTATTCTTTGTGTCCCAGCTTAGGTGGATTCTCTTTTTTGGAGATTACGAATCAAGATAGGAGAGTTTCCTTATTGGGCAAATTGAGCACAGGAAAGTACCACTTAAAATCTCCCTGCATGAAGAGGAAGGTGTTTTCATAGAGCTTCACTCTTGGCTGAAAGTTTTCCATGTCCTGAGAAGTTGCTCAGCTTTGTGGGTATTTCAGGTTTTTATCTCTACAGAGTGGGAGGCCTTAGCTTTGGATGGTAACAAGAAAATACATTGTTAGGGATTATTGTGTGAGGTAGGCAATGAATAACTCTTCATTAAAGAAAGGAAAGGAAGGAACAAAATAAAATTATAAAGACAAAACTGGATTTAGTGAAATGACTAAGTAGCAATTAATTACTGTTGAGGAAGACAGTGGAACATTCTTATCACCCATTGTCCTTCCTTATCTCAGATTATATACCCTCAATAAGTGACTTTTTCCCCTTTTGTTTTACAGAGGTCAGAGGTCAACTCCACTCACCCATGATGGACAGCCAAAAGAAATGCCACAGGCTCCTGTACTGATTTCTTGTGCTGACCAGTGAAGCGCCCTTTAATTGTAAAACATTGTGCTTTACCTACTACCCTAGCCTTGTCTTTACCAGGGATGCTGGCGAGTCCATGTGGTGGGAAGTACAGACTGCAGACAAGTGCTTGTTGTCCCACACAGCCCAGAATCACTTGAAGCAAAACTTAGCATTCTGGGCCCATTTGTTGTTTCAGAAGCCACAAGTTCTGAGGGCAGTGTTACTGCGTGATACTGAGCAAAAGCAAAGTCATGTGGACCTTTGCTTTGTATGGAAGGAAGGCTTTTGACGGTGACCAGTGGTAACTTGGTAAAAGGCTGCCTTTACTGTAGCTCATCCAGCATCTCTTTTACCAACCAGAGAGTGTGAAAACTAGTTTCATATATTACCTAGTTATTCTTTCAAAACAAACAAAAAAACCCTGACGCACTGCACTAGTTATTATTAGATATTCTTAGTCTTTTGTACATGAAGATTTAAGTTCTAAGATGGTTTATATAATAGGTTATACCTACATTTATATTGTAGAATAAATATTAAAAAGCCTGTACCAGAGACTCCTAAGCAGCATGGGCAGGCAGACGTACCATTGTTAGCGGTGTATGCTCGGCCTTGTGGTCCATATATTCTGCACTTTTATATTTGCCACCAGAATGGTAGTGGTAGTTTGCTGGAAGAGAGAGAGAGAGAGAGAGAGAGAGAGAGAGAGAGAGAGAGAGAGAGAGAGAGAGAGAGAGAGAGAGAGAGAGAGAGGAGAGAGGAGATTGATTTTGAGATCGAGAAAGAGACTATTACAATTCTTACAATCTGAATTTTTTTCTTAGCCTTGAGTGACCAAGAAGAATTTGCTTGGGGCAAATTGTGGCAAATATTTTCCCAGACAGGGGAAGCATCCTGCAGATTACAGATTACTGATGTTTTCATGCCTTGAGGATTCTTTTATTTTTACACAAGGGTCTAAGTGACCAACGGATCGTTCATACAAACAAAAAAAGACAAAAATATTATTCAGAAGTGACCTTAGTATTACTTCATTATTCTAAACACACTGAAGATGCTCACTTCATATGGACTTGGAGCTTCAGACCTTTTACATCCATCACAGACAGACTGGACGGGTTGCAATTGCTATGCACGGCCTAATAGGCACTGCAGGTTTAGGAGCCATTTGGAGTTGGTGTTGTTGAGGAGGTTTTGAGTAAACGAGGGGGGAGGTGTCTGAAGTGCGCCTCTCAGTCAGATCCACCTACAGGTTTGTTTCCTTTTCATGTTTTGTTGCTTTTAAGCATAAAACCAACCATATGCCAGTGCCAAGTGGATTAACTGGCTTACAACATTCAACATATTGACTTAACCACCTGACGTTCACAGTGTCTTGTTTCCTAGCAACAGATGCAAAGTGATACATCAAAATTAATCTGAGGCTACAGATTTTACAGGGTATTTGTTCCATAGCACAAAGTATTTCCCCACTGTTGCAACACAGCACAAACTACCAAATTTTAATTTTTAGATCCCAGCAATAATTTTTAATAGTTTTCAAACTGGTGGAGTTTTGATAGTGCTAGCTGGAATTTGAAGCTTTTGAATTAGATCTCTAAATGGTGACAGTTTACATGGTTTTATCTAGCTTTCTTATTTATACTTGACTGAAGTGTAATGGTTTTTTTCTAATTGTAATTTGACCTAATAGCCATATAAAATGACTCTATTAATACTGTCTAGGTCTAGCTTCTCATGGTTGTAGATATTCCTTCAGTTCCGGTGCTGGAAAATATGTACAACAATATTAACAGAATTGAAAAAGATAGAGGTTTGTTTTGTTGTTATTTTTCCAAAGCAAGTAGGGAAGGCAGCAGAGTATTAAAATTTTGTCCTCAAAAATTCATGTTCATTGAGGGGATGGAGGAAGCAGGAATTAGTAAAAGGTAAATCAGTAGGTATTGCTTAACCCCATTCACATAGAAATAAATTGAGTGAATAGCCCCATATTTTAGCATACTATTTTTACTATGATAACTGTTTTAATAATATTTTCTAAATTTCAAAACAAAAAAAAGTGAATGTTCGGAAATTGCTGGGTCCTGATGTTGGTGGCTGTTGGAGTTTTGGACCACTTGCTAGCAGTGATTTAAACATGATAATTAGCTAAAAACCCAAAAAATTAGTAACAAAATTAGAAAACCAACAATTGCATTGGTGCAGAACATGCATCTTGACAATGGTACTAACTTGTTATTCTCTAGAGTACATTAGAATAGACCTATTTTTGCCAGAGCACCCTCCTTCAGTCCTCTGAGTACATTTCACTAGAGCCCTTCAGAGACGGCTGTATATTCCTGAGACCTTTTTTTTAAAAAGAAACAAACAAGAGATGACCTTTTTCTACGTGGTTAATATCTTACCTGATCGGCTTTTCCCTTAGGCAGGGTGGGGATGGGAGGGACTTCCTGGATATGGCTGTTTTCAGATACTTTAAAAACAAACCTTTTTGTAGAAATGCTTAATTTTTAAGCGGTTAGGCACTGAGAGTAGCAGAAATCCTGCAAAGCTTTATAGTTCTCTGAGCGAGGTCTTGATTTCAGTAGCTGTGCTTCTTATGCCCCATCTGCTGGAGAGGGGTGTTGGTTTTTTCAGGTCACATTTGTTAGCACAAACCCTTCAGCCCATTATGTCATACTCCACTGCATTAGCGTTGTCGTCTTCATGTCGCTCCTCTCCTTCTGGAAACTGGCATTGCTGTGTTGCTCTGATGCCTACCTGTAGTCTGGCAGCAAGCACCAGCCACACTAACGTTTGTCTCATAGCATCCTCAAGAAAACAAGTCATTGCACCTTATGCATATCTCAAGCAAACCAAAATGCAATGCTCTTCTGCTTTGTTAAGTCCTAAATTGTGTAGCATATCTTTCTGAAACCACTTTGCATTTAGTTGAAGTTGTCAGTATTTATGCCTTTAACCTTAATTTCTGGATTCAAACCTGTATATAAATCTTGTTTTGAAAGTTGTTCTTGCCCTTCTCTGCAGTGCTGGAGTGGGAGGTTCTGTCTCAGGTGCAGACATAGGACTCTTCCAGTGTTCTTTAGCCTTTTATTTATTTTTGTTATTCTGGTATTTCCAATGTAAATTTGAGGTGTCCAGAGTATGTTATAGTAACTAAAACTGCAGCTCTTAAGATGAGTGAAAGAGAAAATACTGTAAGACATCCTTGAAGTTTTGTTTGTTTGGGTTCTGTAAATGAGATCAGGAAAAGGAAAAAATGTCCTATGGCCACATTGGAAACCACAGGTTCCTGTCCCCAGATTAGGTTAGTCTCAAATGGTAGATCAAAACTCCTAATTCATTCAACCCCCTCCTGAGTGATCCTGTCATTCTGGCAACCTTTCCCCCACAAGTGTCAGAAATTACTTAATTTTATCAGATGTGGCCCAGAAGCCATGCTGAAAGAATTATGACCTTACTTCCTGCCTTTACAGTTACTAGAGAAAAATGTTGGCAACACTGTATGTGCAGAGGAGCGTCTGAAACAGTCTGGGGGTTGGAGTCCGATGTGTTGATTCCCTATTGTTTTCTTAAAGTCAAGATGCTTTGCTAAGTCATAAAAAATGTGTTTGCACTCTGCAGTCTTTGACTCAGTGTACGGAAGTGTTTGCACCGATGTAAAATCTCAAGCAAATTGTAAATTGCTATGGAACAGACATTAGCTGAGAACTGAATGACGTGTTTTGTTTATAGGGTGGGGTGGGGAATACTACATAACTCTGTTCCAAGCTTGGCATTTGTTGTTAATGTGAAGCAGTGGGACCATGCTGCCTGCTAAACTACTGTATGCGTCATAAGTGTTCTGAAGACCAGCAGCTGGAGGCTGGAGCACAGCATCCATTCAGCAGAGGAGAAGCACCACTGCTGGTTCCTCGGGGGAGAGGAAGGAAATCAGGGGAGGCCTGGAGTCACCGCTTGTAAGGGAGATGTTGGGGTGTACATGATGCTGTTGAGATTCACCTTTGATTGCACTGCTCCCCAGAGCCCTCAGATAGGCCAATCCTCATGGGCTACCTCGGCTTCCAAAGTTAATTTCAGTAAGTCTGTCTTTCGCTTCTACCTTCAGTGCCACGATTTTCCACTGCAGTGTTTTTTCTTCACACACTGGCTTCTCCAGAGAGAACAACGAACGTCGTGCTGAAATGAGCAGTAGGAGCAAGTGCTTTTCGCTTTTGACCTGTTAAGTGTTTGGAGTGACTGCTAGGTGGAAACTGAACTTAGCTTCTCCCCACACGTCCTTGTTTTGCACTTTATGCAAAGTGTACTATTTGCTAATTAGATGTTGTTTCTGTTTATACAGGCATTCCCAAAGAGTTAGACTGGACTTGGTTTTATTTGAGTTTGGGGATTGTTAAAGTCTTACCTAGATTAACTAACAACATGTGTATAATGAGAACAGAAGCAGCTGTGTGGTTCATGGAACCATGGATCTGGGGAAGCGTCAGGGTTTGATGGACTACTTTGCTTATGTTTGGAAGTGATAGCTACGTTCGTTATACTCCATGCTGAAGGATTGTCCTTTTCAGTGGGGACGTTATTACCTTCTGACATTTCAGAACAAAGAAGCAACAGAAATAAATGACATACGTTTGACTTCTTTGTATATCTGCACCTATCTGTGCTGCCCTTTCCTTCAAATATATAAATATACATTATGATGGAGGGAAAGTGTCCTCTTTTGACCAAATTTTATCTGTGGTGGTGTGATTTTTACTGATAAAGTCACAGGAGGAACTTTATAGTTAAAAGTTCTGTGGCCACTGTTTTGTTTTGTTTTGTTTTTTTCTTTTGTGTTTGTTTATTTTTTTTTCATGGCAGACAGTGGTCAAGCTGATCATGCCATCACATTGATTTCATGCACAAAATTCATGTTTGTGAACATTACTACTACTTCCAAAGATTTTCTGATGACTTGGGCCAGAACTGGTGACTGAGTAACAAGGATCTGATAGAATGCCTCCAAACCCACCCACAACACGAATCTTACCTCACAAGCTCTAACCTAAATCATAGAGACACTCATGTTCCATGGAATGTCACTGACTTCTCTGTTGCTCACCAGAAGGTTTGCTCTTGTCTCCTGACTCCTCACGTTTAGTGCCTCGGCTCTTGGAGCAGCAGAACCTAGGGTCGGGAGGGAAGGCTGGAGACCTTGAGCTTAGTGATTGCTCGGCCACATTTTCATGTCATTAGCACTAAGCAAGCCTCTGACTCTCAGGAATTTGTCAAAAGGTTGACAAAAACCTCCTGAGATTCCACACACCAGGTTATAAACTGGTTCTCATAGGTTTGAATTGCTTACTTACATGTCATAAATTAACCATGGCTTCATTTGACCCCAGGTCTTAAGTCTGTTGACAGTTTTAGCATGACTGATTTGTTCATTTTATTTCAGTTTTTGTTTTATTTTAATTTGCTTTGGAAATTGGCTTTGTTCTCTTTAGAGTTGGTGTAAACATGCCATGTAATAAATGATTTCCAGTTAATGGTACAACAGAATTATTGCTTTCTTAGATGTATGTGTAGTTAAAAAGTCAATATATACATTTATATAATTTCTTCAAAATCTTATACCTAATTTGATATTTCTAAAAATTGCACATGTAAGTCATGTGTATAACATGCTAAAGTACTTTAACTGTGATCTTAAAACTGAATAAAAATATTTAATAAAAATTTGAAATATTTTAAAGATATTATTCAAATACATTTTCTTTCTGTCAGCTACCAGCCATAGAGTATGTGCCTTCGGTGTATCATGTCCACTAAATACAGTAGAGAAAATAATAAAGAATTCTTCAACTATTTCAGAACATTGGTCAATGGTTTCCCCTTACACTGTAGAGCTTGCTCTCCCTAACATGGAGGATGTAAGGTGGAGGGAAGTCCAATGGAAGAAAGTAGATTCACTTTAGGCTGCCACTTGGGATGAGAGCTTTTAGGGGAGCTTGACATACTCTTTCTGTAGGCAATGGCCACCCATAAAAGCTCACACCTAAAGTCGAATAAGTAGAGTGTTCCTGAACCTTGTCTTATTTTAAAAAAGTCTTTTGGACCTGGATATGGTGGTGGTCGCCTTTATTCCAGCACTTGGGGAAGCAAAGGCAGGAGGCAATCTAACTTTGAGGCCAATTCCCAACCAGCCAGGGCCATGTAAGGAGACCCTGTCTCAAATACAAAATTTTGTTCGTCCCAAACAACAAAAGTCCTCTGGAAACCATATGTATATCAACATAGGTATGTAATAACGCATATTTGGTCCCAAAGTTCTGAACCGTTACCCACTTACCACTGGGTTTTGAACCTCCCTGAATCACTTAATGAAAGTGGTTTGGTACCATCTACTATTGCTTTGAGGATATAAAATGTTGGAATGGCGCCTTTAATGGAAATGTACATTGGGTGCTCATTTTTTCAAGTCCTAGTCAGCATGCTTTTGAGCATATTCAAAGTATGCTGAGGGGCCACACAGGGTTGCATGCAATGTGATCCCCGCACTCAGGCAGGAAAATTGAGAATTTCATGTTAGCTTGACAATATGTTATATTCTAAAGTTAAATTGTTCTGGGAGATTTGATGGTGTAAAAACTCTTAAGTGAGTTAAATTCCTATCTGTTCATACTGTGGTATGTAAAATGTGTTCTGTAGAATTAGCTAATGAATTACTAAACTCACTCCATACTTCCTTCCCATTTCTGAGAATAAAATCATGGGAGGGAGACTGATGAAAGAGGGGCTCCTTGCTAAAGATACAAATTCTGTTAGAAAAAAAGTGACAGTGTATGCATATGTGTAATTATACAGTGTTATATGTATCAATACTGTTGCATCTTTTTAAATAGAAAGTGAAATCTCTTGCAAGGAAGAAAGTTATTAACAGTTAAGTGAGGTAAAACCAATATGACTGACTTGATACACATTAAAAAGATGCTAGAGAAGAACTTAAAATTTATCTCAACCCCCTTTGCTTTGTTGGAATTGTAGAGATTGAGTGCATGCAAAAGCAAAGAGTTTGTGTTTTGAATCCATGTACCCATCACCTTTCAGCTAATAGATACCAGTATTTCCTCAGTCCCTATTATATCTGTTGCCACTCGTCTCCACTTCATAGTCCAGCACCAGGTGACATACGTGCTAGAGACATTTCATCTGAGCATTTCAGACAAAGCCTTTGAAATGGTCAGTGTACATTCATTTGGTTTTGTTAATTCTCAACAATTCCAAAACTTGCCCAAAGTAAAAGAAATCCATGAAGCCAAAGCATGGATATTCTGGGATGGAGCTATTTGAAATGACAGAAAAACTGTTAAGCTTTGATATAGCTATTTACCTCTCTGATCCACAATCTCAAATAGATTTTTAACTCTTCAAAGAAAACCTTTTCCAAGAGGTCTTTGTGAGTGAGTTGTTTAGTGGAGGGGAGGTGGTCCTTATTGTACGCTTTTCTCCAGATTAAGTGACTTGGAAAGCCCAAGGCTAAACTTTAAAATGTGTCTATGTTAACCATATGTCTGAGTTCCTCTACCAGCCCTATTCCTATTGTCTTTCTCTCGCTGTGCCCTCAAGACTTCTAGGGAGTGTGAAATACTTTAGGAGCACTCTGGAAGACATTTCCAGAGATTTAGACCCTGAAAATTCTGATCAGCATGCTAGAAATTGAAGCACAGAATGAAATCCCAGGCTAAAAAAACAATTAAATATTGTAAGTTTGTGTATGACTTTCCCGGCTTGGAGACTCTTTACCCTAAAGGATTTTGCAACACTTATAATCGCAGGGTTGTACATAAAAGAAAAAATGTGAGGGGTGGAAGTCTCTAAAAAGTGACGGAGAATGAATGAAAGAATTTGTGTAAACAGGCCTTATATGATTTATATAAAAATAAATGGTTTTAAAGGCAGCATGAAATGTGCTCAAGAAATATTCTCAGATGAGTATTTTTCTGATGGTATCAGTGGAGCTTATGAATGGCCAATTAAACAAGCATGAGCTCTCCCAGAAATAAGCATAAAAAAAGCACTGAATGATAGACAAGCAGTAGACACATAATAGATACAAAATTAGGTAATGATTGGCCACAGAATTTGAAGCTCTTACTGGAATGCATTTAATAGAAAAAGTAATATTGATATGGTTTCCCCATATATATATATATATATATATATATATATATATATATAATTCTTGACATACTGTAAATTTTTAGTCACTGCTTTGTAGAATAAAATTTCCCATATTCTGTCTTGGCTTAATCGTATGTTAAAAATAGAGCAATAGTCTTTGCATAAGACCTTAAATATCCAAAGCCTTTTAAAGTAGAATCTGAAGTATTGCACACTCTGATGCTAGCTCCACCTAAAACTTGTATTGCATGTCAAAATTATACTTAGATGAAAGTTGCTTCAAACCTGATCTGTTCCACTGTTCTCTAAGCTCATGGGAAATTGCTCCAGCGTGCATGCTTTGGCTGAGAGTTCTCAGCTGCCCACATCTCATACCAACTGGATTGCTACATCATGCATTCCTTAATGGCAGTCCTTTCATTTAGCAAATCTGCTCTGGGGACTCTCTGTGTGTAAATACCAAAGCTCGGTTTCTATAAAGTGTTGAAAGGTGCTGAGACCTGGGAGAGAGTTCAGTGGATAATTCGTTTGCTGCAGACCCAAGGACCCCAGTCTGGAGTTCCAGTACCCACATCGTGCAGGATGGGTAGAACAGCTTCTGCAAGGATCAGGAGGGGGAGACAAGAACCCTGGGTTCAAATGACAGCCTGCCTTGGTGTATAAAGGTAGGAGAGACAAAGACAACCAAAGTCTGGACCTCCACTGGTGGGCATGCTTGCACACCTACCTGTACACCCATACCCCCATACACATGCAGAGATACCAAGTGCTGCAATGCAGGACCAGTGAGGACAGAGATGGGAATCCGAGACTAAGGAAACAGGGTCTGAGCTTAAGGGAGATTTGGTGATCTGTGCTTTGAATACTCTTTAATGTGATACTGTTCTACTTTAAAAGAACTTTATTTTTAAATCTCTTTTACAGAAGAGATTTTAGCATAAGGAAAACAAACTGCTACAGCAAGGCTACCAAGCTCCAAAACTGGCAAATGTGTGATAAAAGAGCTGGGGTGAGGCTTGCCATGACGATCCAGGGCATCGGTGTCTCTCCTGACAGCCCAGACTGAGGCTGTTGTAGGGCAGTGCCCTCACTCCCTTTGGTCATGCTCCTTTTTCTGTCCCAGTCCTGGATCGTGCATACCACTGGGCTCAATGTACTTTAGTCATTAAATTTTCCTTAAGTTATTGTAAAAGTTTCCCTTTTACTTTTTCCCCTCTGAAAGAACATACAAGTTTTTGTTTGTTTTAGTGTGGGTGAAAGACTCAGGAATTCCAGCCTAGAAGGATTCCTAAAGCAGAAAACTTGTAGGAGATGCTACCTGTTGATAGGTATTAACCCCACAACATTTTGGTTCTAGTCAGAATGGGAGCCTTCCCTTCCTAACGTTTAGCCTTTAAAGACTCTGTCCCAGAAAGTACCTATTCTGTTGTGCTCTATGGGATTATTTCATTTAGTGGGTGTTTGGCTGGAACCTCCAGCCCTGCACAATCCAGAAATCCCCATTCATGTCTCTGTCTCTCTCACCAACCCCAGGCGTCTAGAGTCTCCGAACAAAGGAACTCTGCCAAAAAGCTCAGTTCTCAAGGTTACTGCAGCTTCCTCCCCTGAAGTTACAATCTGCCCAAGTCCTCACCTAAGTGCTCAGTTTTGACTGCACTTGGGCACAAACCCGGCTTATGGCAGACATGTCAGCACTCCTCACCTACAACACATAAAATCTCTCTGCTTTCATTCGGGGGCGCGACTTCTCTGGCCTCCATCTCTAAGACCAGAGAACCTGCCCAGGAATTGATCTGCTTGGATATACCCTGATATTATACTTTTTCAATTCATCTTGATCTGGTTTACTGCATCAGCAGAGAAACTTATTATGGGATTGGGGGCTGGGGGTGAGCAGAAAACCCTATCGGTGGGTACTGAAGATTTCCTACTGGCTTTTGAAACCAAATACGTTAATATGGCCAAAGGAAAAAACCCCCTCTGGGGATTGATATAGGAGTTTTCTTTAATTTCAAAACCATCTGCTTTAAGAAGCAAGATCATGCCTCTTACATATGCAAGCTGCACTGTAATTTATGTATGAGTTCATAAGAAATTGTAGAAATTTAAAGAGTTTAATTTGAAGTTCATCAGGCACCTGTCTGTGTCGCCTTCTTCCTCCCAGAAGACTCAGACAGTTAAGCCTTTACTTCCTCTCCCTACCTTCTAAAAGTCTGGTGTGGGGAGCAGATGAAGAAGCCTGAACGAATGTGGATTGTCGACATGAATGAGGCCAGGTCAAGGGCACCATTGTCTCAGACTGCCAAAGCCTTTCTGGGCCAAGCTCGGGAATGACAAGGCCTTTACCTGGTATGGTGGGTATAAAAGAAAATGACCTCCAAAGGAAGTGACACTATTAGGAGGTGTGGCCTTTTGGGAGGAAGTGTGTCAGTGTTTGTGTGTGTGTGTGTGTGTAAGGGGCTTTGAGGTTTCCTTTGTTCACGCTACATTCGTGGTGGACAGTTCATTTTCTGTTGCCTGCAGATCAAGATGCAGACCTCCCAGGTCCTCCTCCAGCATTCATGTCTGCCTGCATGCTGCCATATCATGCCACGATGATAATGGATAATGATAATCTCTGACATTGAAAGCCACCCTGATTAAATGTTTTCCTTTATTAGAGTTGCTGTGGTGGTTTTGTCTCTTCACAGAAGTACAAACCCTAACTAAGACACCTGATTAGAGCATAGATGTTGATCAATGGTTAATCTTTAGCTAAAACCAGTAAATACAGAAGGTACCGCCACAGTTAACTTATTGGATGACTGCAACCAGAGACTGCTCCCTACAGCAACCCCCAACCAAGATCAGTGAACCCCTTCCTCATTTCTGCTGTCTATTAAAAAAAGTTGGCTTTTCTCGCGGCTTCTTGTGTGTCTCCAAGTACAGGACCCACCTGCTCCCAGTTTTACATACTTTGTATCTGTCATTTCTTTGTTCTCCATCACCCTAAGTCCAAAACTGTGCAGGTTAGGGCAAGTGGCACCCAAATAGGGGCCTTGACTGTGGGGTACTTGCATTGGTCGATGAAAAGGTCCCAAAGGGAAGGCACATTTCTATGCATTCAACATAAAACATGGGGGTGAGTGGAATCTAGAGATGGGCAGCTTTTGAAGAAGGCTTTGGGGAATGGAGGAAGTAAAGTTAAAAAAAAAAAAAATTCCAGCTTCATCAATTCTTAGCCTATGGGAGCCATTCCCTTGGTTTCCAGAAAAAGGTTCCATAAAATTGACTACTTGTAGAAAACAGAAAATTTAAAGGCTAGATACACAGCTGAAGTACCCAAGTGTCTTCCATTTTCACTTTCTTTTTATGGAGTCGTATACATGATTCCATAGATCAGAACCCATTTTCTCATGAAAGGATAGGGAGTCCGGCCTTGTACCTTTGCCCCTCTGGTTATGCAGGACTGACGCTTTGTCCCCGAGAGACAGCCAGCGACAATGGGGGCCAAAGCTGCAGCTCCAACAGCCATCCCCCGGGACCTGCACAGACAGACAGACAGTCAAATAGGCTTCACATGCTATCCATGCTCTGTCCAGTCTGGCCCTCAGATGCTAGTACTGAGGAAAGTGGTTACAACCTGTGCTGAGATTGCACCTTGGATCTGGCCCACTTCGACATTTAAGGTAACCTGAACTCCTTTAAAACCTTATTTAGAGCAAGAGATTTGGGGGAAGACACTAACGGTTTTTACTGCTTTCCTGTGCGTGAGTGTCACAAGACATCTGTGCGGCCAGCTCCAAAATAATGGCATGGAAACTTCCCATTAATCATGAACGCTTTAGCTTTTATTTGGCCTTTAGCTTAAGCTTATCTCAACTAGCTCTTAATTAACCCATGTATATTAATCTATGTTTTGCCACATGGCGTTACCTTTCTTTGTACTGCCCATCCTGCTTCCTCTGCCTCTGGCTGGTGATTCAGCCTTTCTTATTCCCAGAATCCTTTCTGGCCCCAGAAGACCTACCTAACACCTACCTAACCCCTTCCTGCCTAGCTATTGGTCGTTCAGCTCTTTGCGACACCAATCACAGTAATACATCTTCACATAGTTTACAAATATACCACAGTATTTGAGTGACCTGAATCACAGAATCCAAACCAAATAGGCTCTGATCAACTCTTGGGGCAGACTACCGTGTTAATTTAACCATTTGTCTCCTTTATAACTCTCTTAAGATATGTAGAGTGGCGTTGCTTTAGAATGGTACCCGTGTCAAAGATGAAAAACTACAACTAATAGGAGTTGAAGCTTCCAAGTATACAATGCCTCCCACCTCCAGTGGAAAAATGTAGCACACATAAGGTCAAATGAGTGCCTGGTTATGCTCCCTGGAGACATGGCTTGTTTGATGCCTCTCATACCTACCATGTTAGCAGCACTAATGTTGCTCAGTGTTTACCACAGAAGGTAATGATACAAACTCTTGGCATGAGCCTGAAACTGGACTAGGCAAAGGCCCTTATCATAAGAACCTGGAAATTGACAGCTACTACCAACCTTTTAATATCAGTTGGTCAAGTGCCGTCAATGTGGATAAAGGATGATTACAGGGCCTGCTTTCAATGCTGCTATGATATCTTGACTGGCTTGTCTCTGTCTCTCTGTGACTCATTGTCTCTATGTGTGTGTGTCTGTCTCTCTGTGATTCTGTCTCTCTGTCTTACACACACACACACACACACACACACACACATCAATTACACTCTGACAAAACTATAGATGCATGACTTAGCACCCTCAGAGCCACAGTGTTGTTGCTGGGTGATGAGATCCAGGTCCTACAAATTAGACTGGATTTAACAAGTCGAAAAACATTCAGGTCATGGCAGTCTGGCTTGAAATGAACAGATGGCATTGGAGCAATGCTCCTCCAGGACCCTGTGATGGAGGCTGGTGCAACAGAAGACAGTTGCCATCAAACAAGCCCACATTGCCTGCCCATCTTGGCCTCCAAGCATCTGACCTGAAGGCAAAGCAATTGACTCTTGGGAATGCTGCCTTTCCTTGTAGTTTGCTTTGAAACTGGAATCGGATCAAGAAATTTTGTTCTGTATATGGGCATTTATCCATGTGAAGTACTTTTTTTGGGTTCCTCTTTCACTCCTGCCCACACATCCAATATTCCATATGCCTCCTTTTAAAAAGCAAATGGTTTTCTGGTCTGGGTGTGCACTTTTCCCTTTCTGAGCTGCCTTTGTGTGACATTCTAGCCTGCCACCACCAACGCCTGCTCTTCAGCCGAGGATCTGTTTGAGCTAGAACATGTCCCCGCTTTGGAGCCCACTGTAGAGAACGGCAGCAGCACAGATTGGTGATGACATTACATTAGCTGATGAATAATGTTTCCCGGGGAATGGCTGGGCTTGGCTGGCATTCAAAGACTAAGCAGGCCCCACCCAGCAGGGAACTCATCCAGCAGACTGGACGTGGAAGAAGCAGATCTCAACAGGAGCCCTGACTGCCTCCGCAGCCTGTGAGACAACAGTCTGGGCCCAGGTTTGAGCTACACAATCCTCACGTCCTAGCCTCTGCTAATTTTTTTCCTATGTAAATTTTATCGGGGGGGGGGTCAAAATTTTCTCACTTGAAGATTAACGTGTTTAGCTTTTCTTAAGCCATTTTACCTTTGAAACTCGCCATATATGACTCTTGTGTTTGAGAACCAGGCAGAAGGGATTTTTTTTTTCATGTGATCTATGGTGGCCTCCCTTTGTCCTCATCAGCATAGTTCCCTCTTGTCAGGGCTTTACTTCCTGGTCTTTCAGTCACTACAGGTTACCCGAGGTCTGCAGCTATTAATTTGAGAACTTCCAGAAATGAATTCATACATCTTAAGCAAACTTCATCACAGTACAGTTGTATGTGTTAGCCTAAAGCTCGGCTCTCTCACTCAAAAGGGAACAGGAGGCTGGTTCATTCTTAACCAAAAGTGAGGGACCTAGGCACATAGATTTAGGTTATTCAGAATGACAGGTTCATCGTGGAACATTTTATTGTCACAATAAAATAAAATAATAAATTAAGGTATTTATCAAGTGCATTGGAACAACCAGGGAGAAATCTATGCTATAGGTCACAGATACTAGTGGATAGCATGCTTTGAGTATGGACTTGTAGAAACTAATAGTCTATTAATACCTTAGTTACTTAATATGCTCCATGATTTTATATGATAGCCAAAGGGTGAGTGATAAATGATTATTAAAAAAATTAAAAATCACCCACCCTAATTTTGGAACTTGATATGAAACATTTCATCTCTTACAATTACAGAACTTCTTATCAGTCAGTCTTTAGGAAATGCAGCTACCTGTATTTAAAAAAAGTTTACGGTATAATTCTATTAGTTAATTAATTTCTCACTGTGACTAACAATCATGTGTACATAGGAAAATGATAATATGTAGGGCTCAGTACTCTGGGTTCCAGGCATTTGTGGGTCATATCCCCTTTGGACGAGGGGTTAAGGGAGCACTTTATAGAAGATGAAAGCTGAGAAGTGTTCATGCCTCCTTCCTCCTTCCCTCTGCTTTTTGTTTTGCTTTGGCAATGCTGGGGACCAAACACAGAGCCTTAGGCATGCTAGGAAGGCATCCTTCCATTGAGCTGCATCCCGAGCCCTTCTGTTTTCCTCGTAAAGCTAATATTGTAAGCGCCTGTGTTGTACTAATGACCCCGGGTGTTTAAATAGGATTACATGTGCTCCACTTTACTTACCAGCCTCATCCACCTCCTCCAATTTTAAAACAATCTTCTCTTCCTCCACTGGCCATGGACTGCCAGTTTATTGAGTAATCACAGCTGCAAGGTTGAATACACCTAATTCTATTCATTCCTAAAAAGCCCTTTCTGTGATAGCCATACCAGGTAAATGTGGTTCTATTTATAAAGCCCAAAGACCCAGTTTCCTCAACCTCCTTGCCCTTCCAACAGCTGGCTTGGGACTCTATGCCCTCAGAGGCTCAGTATCTGGCTTTCCCCAGATCAATATGAGCAGCCTTGCCCTGCAGCAAGGCCTCTGGGGAGCCAGAGAGCGGAGGCAAGCCCAGGATGGCTTCCGTTCATTTGAACATTGCATTTGACTGCAATTATCACCCAGAGAATATTCTCCTGAGAGTGCAAAGACCAAGTCTGTTGCAAGTGGCTTCAAAAAGACAATGCTCTCATCCCACCCTTGAAGAAATTACTGACTGCACAGAGGAAAAGAGGTCACATTCGGGAACGTGACCAACGTGATCGTGAGCAATAACTCTAGAAGGGAAAGCAATTTAAATGTATTACTGGACAAAAACCATTAGCTCAATGAATGTAAATAAGCTTCTAAAGAAGGGCACTGTTCCCAGAGAACTTCCTCTGAGTGGAGTGTGGAGGAAATGTCTCTGCTGGAAGGTCCTTGAGTGTCATCGGAGGGCTTTGCAGCCCCCGCTTGTTATCAGGGAGTCAGCTTGCTCTGCTCGTGTAAACAGCCCCATTGGAATCACTGTGATACTCATTTAGGAGGGGAGCCAGAAACAGCATAGCAGCAGAACCAGGCAATTTTGCTGTGAAAGAAAGGCTGTCAACTTGACTCTTTCTCTCAAATTATCTCGAGCAAATGCTGCCAGATCCTGTTGATGTCACCCACACCATTTGCCGCTCCATTCGAATCTTTGTAGTCCTAATGCCGAGGCTGAAGCTCAGAGTTCACAGTGCTTCTCTCAGCAAGCCCTGCACCTCTGAGTAGGTAGCTTCGTACAGGGAAAAAGACTTTAGGCGGCTGCCCAGGGAACCTGTGTGTCTCAAGGGCATGCCCTCCTCCAGAGAGCTCTCCAGTAGAGAGTCCAGGAAATGCTCCCCACTGAGCCTAAAGGGCAACATCTCTTCGTCCTCCTCCTCCTCTTCCTCCACCTCCTCCTCTTCTTTCTCCTTCTCCTCCTTCCCCTGGTCTACTTTCCTCCCCCTCCCTCTGTTCGGTTTAGTTTTTGTCTTTGCCAAAAGAGCATTAGGAATATTCAGGACTTTTACCTTGAAGAAAAATTGTGGAGTTGTTGTTGATGGGGGTTTTGCTTGCTTTTGTGGTGTTTTGAGTTTCTTGGCCAACAGGCTCTCACTCTATAGCCTAGGCTATCCTAGACTTCACTATGTAGCCCAGAATCCTTGGCAATCTTGCCTCTGTTTCCCTTGCACTAGGATTACAAATATTTTAAGAGTACAGTTGTGATTATATCATGCACACCTGGATTTTTAAAAATTTTTTAATAAAAATTTTAATCTTACTTGCCATTTAAAAATTGTGCCTGCTATCCACAAGCCCAGAGAAGCTAGGTAAAAAGGATGACCCTAAGAGGGACCCACATGGAGGGCCCCAGGAAAGGGCAATAGTTAAGATCTCTTGGTCAAACTGGGAAGAGGAATAGAAGAGAAGGGATAGGGGATGGGAACATGAGAGCTTAAGATGGCTGACTTGGGGGAGGGAACAATGAAAGAGGAGCCATTTGCCAAGTAAGGGAGAAACCAGGTGCTAGAGAAATTCCCAGGAATCCACAAGACTGAGACTCCTAGCAATAGTGGAGAGGGTCTCAAACTGGCCTTCCGCTGTAATCAGACTGACAATTACCCTAATTGTCATCATAGAACCTACATCCAGTAACTGATGGAAGCAGATTCAGTGATCCACAGCCAAGTACTAGGCTGAGCTCCTGGAGTTAAGTTAAAGACAGGCAGGAAGGATCATATAAACAAGAAGGTCAAGATCATGATGGGGAAAACCACAGAGACTGCTGACCCCAGCTAGTGGGTGCTCACTGACCCTAGACTGACGGCTGGGATCCTGCATGGTACCAAACCAAGCCCTCTCAATGCGGGTGGCAGTTATGTGGCTTGATCTGTTGGGGGGTGGGTGGGCTGGCAGTGGTACCAGGACCTATCCCAGGTACATGAACTGGCTTTTTGGGGCCCATTCCCTGTGGTGGGATGCCTTGCTCAGCCTTGATACAGAGAGGAAGGGCTTGATACTACCTCAACTTTTATGCCAGACTTTATTGGCTCCCCGAAGGAGGCCTTAATTCCCCTGAGGAGTGGATGGGGAGTTGGGGAGTAGTGGGAGGGGGATGAGAGAAGGGGAGGGAGAACTGGGGCTAGTATGTAAAATTTTAAAATTTTTTCAATAAAAAAGTCGTGCCTGTTTATGAGAGAGTCATGTGATATCTCCTGTAGATGGGCACCTGTGTAGGCAGTGTAATAGGAACACTCATGGGCTTAAGGCTTACTTCTTTGTGTTGAGAATATTGTAGTTCTCTCTACAGGCTTTTTGAAAGTCACATTTCTGTCACCGTACTTATACATGCACTGTGTCATCACACATTAGAAGTTGATTTTCCTGTCCACTCTGCAACCCCTCTGAGGAACCATTTCTTTTTTTTCCTTTTCCTTTTTTTGTTTGTTTTTTGAGACAGGGATTCTCTGTGTAACAGCCCTAGCTGTCCTGGAACTCACTCTGTAGACCTGCTGTCCTTGAACTCACAGAGACCTGACTGTCTCTGCCTCCCGAGTGTTGGGATTAAAGGCATGTGCCATCACTGACCGACATCATCCATGTCTTAAATGCCACCAAAGAGGAGCAAACAAGTGACTGAAAAGCCATGTTATTTTTTCACTGCATTAATAAATCAGGCAAACCAAGTTATTTTTTTTTTTTTAAAAATAGTTTTCTTTTTGGAGGTATTCAACAAGGCTGTTTTTTTTTTAAACCTCCACTTTGAAGATGAAAAATAAGATATTGGTAAGTGTTTGGTTGGAAGTGTTACCCCAGCCCCTAGTGCCCCTATACCCAAAGAGTCTGGAATGTTTGGGTGGAAAGTTCCATCCCAAGCCTCCTCCCCTGAGAGTTGCCTCAGTTCAGACTCCACCTCCGAGAAAGCCCTGTCAAATGTGACCCCTCCCTAGAGAAGCTCAAGACCACTCCCATAGGGTATTTAAACTGCCCCCCCCCACAGAGAACAAACTTGTGGTTTCTGGTCTTCCTTCCTGTCTCCTCACCAGAGCGCTGGAATGCCACCCAGGAGTGCTAGTATCCATTAGGCCTGGGCTTTTTCTGATTCAGTTTGATTTGGTCTGATTTGGGTTATTGTGTCAGTGGAGAGGTTTATTGGTCCACAGAAAACTTTTCAGTAAGGATTTCCTGGATTGGTCCAGATACAAAAATGAGAAGTGAGCACATCTCTAGATGAATGAGCTGTCACCCTCTGGAGGAGCAGCCAGTTTTGCTTAGGTGCCCAAGCTTTGTTTCTAGTATAAAGTAGGATCTGGGAACCTAAGCTTCATCTTTGCGGAGTCTTGCTGGTCTGTACCCTGTGTTTACCTACACCACAGCAGTGTTTTAAAACATGAGAGAATGACAAACTCTGCCATGCTGTGACACCCTCCTCATGTCAGGTGTGCTAACATGGTTAGCAACTAAGAAGGCAGCACCTCCAGGGAAGGCTCCCCTGTTAAGGCCCCTTCAAAGTAGTCTTTCCCTTTGTTTTCAGCTAAAACCTTCTGGCGCAAGCTGAACAAGCCCATAGGCCTTTCTTTCTTTCCTTCCTTCCTTCCTTCCTTCTTCCTTCCTTCCTTCCTTCCTTCCTTCCTCCCTTCCTTTTTTTGTTGGTTTTTTTGGGGGGATGGGGATTCTCGTTTTAAAATAGGGTTTCTCTGTGTAGCCCTGGCTGTCCTGGAACTTACTCTATAGATCAGGCTAGCCTCAAACTCACAGAGATTCGCCTGTCTCTGCCTGAAAGCGCTGGGATTAAAGGCATGTGACACCACCACCCAGGTACTCAGAGGCATTTCTGCCCATCAGTGTGCTCCGAGACTTTGAACTAAACACACAGAGACCCTTCCCTGAGTGTGTCTACTATCTCTTCTTTTTAAATCATGACCTGAGCATGCTGGAGAAACCAGCCCACCCCTGTGTGAATATATAGAGGCAACCAGAATGAGAGCCCTGCTTCCTAGTGTTCTTTGCCTGGGAATTGGCTTTCCTTATCCTCTGCAGGTGATCCTTCTTTGTTTGATGTCTTGGCCGTGCTGTTTTGGCTTTGCATTCACCAAGCCACAAGCTTGTTCATTTGGCTATGACACTTATAGGGGCCAGAAGAAAAGCAAATCTAAGAAGTTCGGGTTGTACAACCCACGCTGGCTCAAGCCTAAGTAGTTAAGCTGACCTTGAATTCCAGACTCTCCTGCCTCCAAGTCCTAAAGGCCAGAATGACAGGCATGCATTGGCTTTTTACCCCAAATCTGCTTTGAGAGCTGGTATACTCCGTGCTGGCCAGTTTTGTAACACGTTAACACAAGCAGGAGTCACTTTAGAAGAGGAAACCCCAACTGAGAAAATGTCCTCAGAAGACTGCCCTGAGGACAAGGATTGGTCTGGAAGGGCCCAGTACACTGGGGGCTGCTGCCTGAAAGTGTGGCCCAGATTCCTTGTAAGTCTTCCACTTCAAATGATTCAGTCAAGAAAATTCTTCACAGTCCTGCCCAGCTGCTTGGGATTTTAGGTGCTTCCAGCTACAATACTGAAATTCAGATCATTTTTATTCAATTAGATTTTTGTAATAAAATTTTTATGGTTTTCAGTAATGCTACAGGAGAAATGTTAATTGTTCTTTGAATTTGTGGATAAAAAATGGTGACGTCTTTGCTTTCTAAAACTCTTGTCCTGGGCTCCCATGTGAGCGATCAGCAGCTTCTGCCCCATGAGACAGGATACAGGGCAGATGCTCCTGGCTACAGAATTCACTGCCTGTTCCTTGGAATACAAACTGGCCCTTACCCAAAGACTGGATTATTGAGGAAAAACTTTACTGTCTACTGTTAAAGCAGCCTTAAAGCTGAGTCATCAAAAGAACAGGCTAGCTATAATTCGCTATTAGATAATGTAGAAGCGGAAAAATATTTTTCACTGTACACTCTAGGTTCATGGTTGAGGTCCCTCATAAGAAATGACAGAATTTCAAAGAAAAGCACACAAATGTACTGAATATTAAGTCTGATGTAACTGATGAAGAAAGGAAAGATGAAGCGTTAAGCCTGGGTGTCTTTATCTAGGCATGATGAAGAGGGAGCATCACGAAGACATTTTGAGGCAGAAAATTATAAGAGACAGATTAGTATTCTGGAAACCCCACTTGACTTATGCACAAACTTCTCTCATAATAATGCACTTGACCGCCTAATAACATATCTCACACACATGAACTATGTGTGTATACCCCTCTCAAAAGAATGAACGTTGAGACCCCAGAACCCACTTTTCACGCCCTGCACCTGTATCAGGCTACACACACTCCCATCTCTGAACTATTATACTAGTTCCTCTGCCACTGATAACAATCAAATTTAGACAATAATCAGGAATATTCCCAACTATCTGAGGATGTAGACAAGAAGAATAGATCTGGTGTGGACTGATTTGTGGTACATGGACAGTAAGTAAAACTGTAGCCTCTCGTAACTTTTTAAGGAAACTCTTCTGTTTACCCTCTTACACCCATGCATAATTGAATATACATATGATTAAATCAGATGTGTTATGGGAAGTAACATACACAGTAGAGAAACAATTATATAATCCATTGATCAATTAAAATAGAAACTCCCACACTATGCTCTTACTAATGAACTCCTTCATTGAATCCCACAAAAAGATGCTTGAACGAACAATCATCTGGGCCTTTGATTACTCTCTCACTCAAGTGGCTGCCTGTCAATCTTGACTTATCCCCTCTTTGATCTGCAATATCACTTTTCTCCAGATACAATTATCTTACTTCTTTTGCAAATCTCGGTGAGCCTATATTTTCAATTCTTTGGCTCAGAGGCCAAGAACTACAAATACTGGGTCCAGACCTTGAACTCCAGAAACTATTTGACAGGTCAGAATCTGCTCTATAGACAATATACTTGGAGGAGAGGTTCTCAGCAAGGCCCAGGGATTCCTATCCTCTGAGACCCACATCTTTAGAGACAGAGCTGTACGTTCGGGTATAGGAAGAACCTCTTCCACACGAGGGCCTAATGACCTCTTCACGAGGAGGTCAGGAAATCTCCAGGGTCTTTTAACTGCTTTAAGAGAGAAAACAAAGGGAAGGGGAAGGGGAAGTAGCATGCTTGTTTCTCTCAACTTTCTTTAACTTAAGATTTACTATGCAAGGATGCCCCACTTTGGGATGGTGTCCTGAACCTTATCAATATTGTATTAGTCAAGTCGCAGCAGGAGGTGGATGATACTGTTAAATAGAGCAAATGTGAGCCCCGTAAAGGAATTATTTACTAAGAAAGCAAGAACTGTACAAGGAAGCGTGAGGCCTAGGACCAGATCTGCCAACACCAGGCCTAAAAAAGGAGGTCCTCAAAGGGTGAGCAGAGCGTGGAAGGATAAGAGGGCACAATTAGAGAGTCGTATAGAGAATCATATCAGCCCCCCTTCTCTCCTTCTCCCATAGCACTGACTTTATCCCTCCCTGCCCCCACCCCACTCCTGCTGTCTGGTCCTTCTTGAAGGTAGACAGCAGAATTTACTTAAATAGCTCCTCAGTGCAGGGACCCCAACACACCAAAATGGAGAGAGATAGAAGCCAGGGAGGGGAGGCAAGTAGACGATGCATTCCTTGATGGCATCAAAAGAACCTGGAGTGGTTTTGCGTTTCAACATGTTGTTTTGAAATAGAGTGGGGATGAAGCCACTAATGTTTTCATGCTTCCAAGAATCTTCATTTGACCTATTAAGGTGTATCTGGTTTGGGGCAAGGCTGTTATAAGCTGGTATGTGTCATTAAGTTTCTAGCACAGAATTCCCAAGACTCCAGAAGGACCGTGTGTTCTGTTACCCCCGACAACACTGGATTCTGGCTTTGCCACACAGAGGTGCTGTCACTAGGACCCATCATGTCTGTTCAGCCTCCCAGACTGGATGGAGCTTCATGCTTCAAGAGACAAGGCCTCCCACTGAATGGGGGAGGGGAAAATGTTCCATTGGGGGAGTGAACGCACAGCCAATTTCAAAAAACTAAGCGAGGTCACTATGCAGGACTCCGATGGGATTTTCTAGGGGAAATGTTTATGTTTTATTTAACCCTGTTGATCATGTTTACTCGCTCTCACCCTGAACAGGCAGCAGGACACTTTTGTCTGTACTCAGCACCCAAACAGAGCATCTGTATTTAAATATTTGAGTTAAACATATCTTGTTTGCAGAGCATACGCTGTTGACATTGTTCCCCAGCTAGGCTCTCCAGGGAGTATTAGTCGTCAAGCCACTGGAAACATTTGAATGCAGATCAAACTCCTGAAGCTACTCCAAGGACCCCTGAACTGGGCAAAGGAAGTTGGTTCAGGGAGGGATGGAGAGGTAGAGATCTTAACAGGAAGTACTTCTCTCATGGCAGCTCACCTCACTGGGGAGGAAAGGCATTCACCCCACCTGGGGTACCTACCCAGCTGTGGCCTCCAAAGAACAATCGGACTCTTTTGTGAATGATACGCTCCCTTCCCCTGACAGTGTGGAGCATCCTTGTCTGCCTAGAAACTTAGGACTGTGGACTAAGTCTGTTAGTCAGATATTAGTCGGAGGGCTTGCTTAATGTGCATGTGGTCCAGAGTTTAATCTCTAGAACTAAGAAGCGCCAGGAGCCACCCCTGATGGTGGACAGGTCCCGGCAGAGAATTTAAGGAATTGGCATGGGAGAGAGGGAGCCAGGCCATGATGGTCAGGAGACTCTGGCAGCCTGACTGACTGGCAGCCAGAATGCTTCTTTATTTACACAGAATTTAGTAGTAGAGATACATTAATGTTGTTCTAAAACATAGATCATATCTTTTTTGTTTTTGGACATGTGTTTCTCTTCCTTTTGCTCATATTTTAGTCATCATTAATAAACTACGGCAGAACAGAGTTATCATTGCCAATTATAACCCATAACCCAATTTTTAAGAATCTAGAGGCATATGACAAGGTGTTCTCAGGCTGATTGCTTCTGTGACTACAAGGACATTTGACCAAAACAATCTTCAATCCATCCCGGGCATGGTACCATGTCCCAAGCAGTGTATTATTAACTCTTAATGGTAGAGTGCCCAAGAAATATCCTCAGGCCAAAGCTGCTGCAGTTATGTTCAAATTCTGACATAATACAATGTTTGTATTTTATATCTTTATAGAATACTCTTCTCATCTTTCTACATCATTCTTTGCCCATCAGTTTAAGTCTCTGTGTGGGACAGAGGTGACTTCAGCTGGTCCAGCTTTGCTGCATATGCCACGTAATGGCCTGAGTGTAGAGCGTGAAGATGCTTGTAACTGTGGCCAACTCCTCTAGCCCACCAAATCTTGTTGAATTTGTTTCTGTGTCCCCATCTCACTAACTCTTAGTTCACTCCTGGAACCCTGTGTGGCAATGGAGGCCTATCAGTAACTGGCTCCAGTCTCCTGAAATACAGATTTCTATTCTGACCACGCAGCCCTATGAATCGTTTCTGTTTCAAGAGCCCCAGTTTCAAGAGTACTTAATTTAAACGGCCTCATGTGAGTTAAGAAGGAAATTAGAGAGCCAACTGAGAGCTGTAAGTTTCCATCAGAGACTGGAGCCTGGCCTGAGGCATCTGATTTGAAGAAACAGGGCTAGCAAGGTCAGATCCCTGTTGTGGAGAAGCCCAGCATGACCGTGGTGATGGCAGTGAGGGTGTCAGGGCCGCTGGCACTATTACTCACAGGACTCTGCATCCTCCTCCCCTGGGCTTTCCTGTGTCCCTCATTTCCCCACTCCCACTAAACCAGTACCCACCACAGTGCTCTGTGAGGTGGTATCTACCTGTTACTGCAATTTGGTGCCTGGACCAAAGCATCCCTATGATTAAGGCCTCCCTCCCTGTGTTTGTGACTTGCTGAAATGAGAACAAGCCCAGGCACAGTTGTGACACCCTGGCTCTGGGGCTGTTGGGGTGAGGCATGCTTCTATCACTCACTGAAAGTAAACAATGTGCCACACACAGCCCCCAGAGAAGTGGACACGTGGTCAAAGAAGACACACGTATGTCCATGTCCCAATCAGTCATGTCCCAACACTGTCTAGGGGATGCTGATATTCCTTTCCGCTACAGAAGCCTCCAGAGATACAGAAAGCCAATATCCTCTCCCTTCATCTGTTACCCAGAAAGCACTGCTTCTCCCAACACCAAAGCTGCTGCAGTGGCCCCACCCACTAGCCTTGCTGTTTCACCGTTGGCCCCTTCTCTCCTCTCCCTTTAACGTTCTTGGCCTCCCAGTGGCCTACCTTCCCGCTTCCTGCTGCCTAAGCCACCTTGTCACCTTCACTATCCCCACCAAGTTATTGAGGCCTTGTGGTCACGAGCTCCTGCCACCAAATCAGTGCCTAAGGCGGCTGCATAATAAGCTTCTTCCTTGATTAGGGCATCTTAATTATGCTCAAGGAATTTGCTCAAACAGATTAATCATTCTTGAGCACAAATTTAGAAGCTGTGCTTGCTGAGGGATCAGCTCTGATGTCTCCTGAGAAATTTGCTGATTACACCTGCCTGTTGGGCTCGCGCCAAAGGCCGGGTTCATCCTGGGCTCTGCCCCTGGGTGGAGGCTATCTATCTACCACCCCATACTCTGAGTTAGCTCCTTCCACTTCCCTTCCTGCGGGCTGGAGCTGTGAGCCCTGGCTGTGAAATGAAGCTGGTGTGTAGAGTGGGGATCCCAATGGCCTCTTCCTTTGCCCTGAAGAGTCAATATGTGGGCCTTCTCGGTGAAGACAAGCCCATTCTGTTTGCTGATTTGTGGCAACCTGGTTCCCAGGGTGGTTTTTAACAGAATTCCCAGTCTCCCTGACTGCTGGCCTTGGGAGTCTCATCCCAGAATAACTTCATCAGAATCTCCAGGACAGAGCATCCTGAGGATAGAGCCAGCAAAACCAGAACCTAGAATGTGATCTAATTTGCAAGGAATGAAGTGGCTGTCCAAAAAACCCTTGAGGCTAGGAGGCAATGATTACTGGTGCTTCCGATTTCTTATGAAAAGGCTGCCCGCTTCAAACAGTTATCAAGGGGAAGGTTAGCCAGATTTGCGTCTGTGAAGGCTTTAGCGCAGGGCCCATCTTGCAGGAAGCCCTCAGAAAGAGCAGCCTCATGGCTTCCCTCTTACTCCATCAACATAGAGATCAAGGGCGGAACAGAATGTTTGCATAGAAGCTGAATAGATGAAGACAACATGGTGCCCACAGTGGACTTTTATTCCATCACAAAGAAGAATAAAACTATGATCTGTGCAAAAATATGGCTGGAAGTAGAGATCATGTTAAATGGAATGAGCTCGACTCTAAAAGACAAATATTGGTTGTTTTCTCTCATTTGTGAAACCTAGGGGGTTATAAGCACATGCCACCAATCCCAGCTTGTGATGTAAACTATTTCTTTATTTTTTGAGATTAGAATATAGTCACATCATTTCTGCCTCCCTTTCCTTCCTCCCAATCCCCCCAAAAGTCCCTCCTTGTCTGGCCTTTAAACGTGGACCTTGAGGGTACAACTTAGGCATGTCTCATGCTTGGACTAATGTCTTGAGGGTACAACTTAGGCATGTCTCATGCTTGGACTAAGCACTTTACTGACAGATACCTTCCCAGCTCTGAAACCTTTATTTTGCAAGCAATTTGTTGTTTTTGTTTTGTTGTTGTAGAAAGAAAGAAAGAAAGAAAGAAAGAAAGAAAGAAAGAAAGAAAGAAAGAAAGAAAGAAAGAAAGATTCTGAGTTGGGAGACATTTCCCAGGGGCTCAGCCTGGAGCAAACCAATAACACGGTCTCTTTTGTTCATGCTCAAGGAATAAGCAGAAGTCAATATGTGCTTCTTCAGATCTAAACCCACGTGATGAGACAGAAATAGGTGTGTCTATCATTTTAAGTTTAGCTTTGGGGAAAAAAATTAAGACTTTTGAAGAGAAGGAAAATCAAACAAAGCTAATCTACCGAAAATGTGAATTCAAGAAACAAATACAAATAATGACTCTATGCATTATACACCTGCTTTTTCAGGTCATCTTTGTAGTCAGACTATGCCTATGCCTTTAAACATGGTCCTGCGGGGAACTGCTGCAAGTCCAGTTTCACAGGCTGTCAGCAGGAGGCTGGCAAGCCAGAACTGGCAGGGCTCAGTGTGTCTGGAGAAGGCATGTGTGCTCAGTCTGGCTAACCATGCACAGTGCCCACAAAAAGGGCAGAGGGACACAGGCAGGCACGATGCTGATCTTCAGGCACATGCTGCTGCCTGGATGCCAAGAGATGTCTTTTGTTAAATAGCAAAAGGACTGTGTGAAGGGTTTATAAATATTTGGAGGAAAGAAAGACTAGCAACATAAACCTGATCAGGAAATGTGCTGAATCAAAGAAGCAGACAGATGCGAGTTGTTTGGGTACTTTTTAGAGCTGTTCTTAACACGTTCGTGTCTTCAGAGAGAAAGTATAAGCAATAAGTTTTTAACCCACCAAAATATCTTTGGCATCAGTAACAATGTTAAATAAGACTATATTTTTAAAGAAATAATGAATACTTTTTCTTTTTTTTCCTTTGATATCGGGAGTGGCACCCAGGACTTTGCCTAAGCTACCCGAGTGTTATACACTAAGATATGCCCCCATGCCAGAAATTGCAACTGTAGGCTGAATTATTTCCCTTTTTTATATTAATTTTGTTGTTTTGGTAGGCAATAAGTTATCAATAAAAAGACATTTGGCCTTTTATTTCTCTTTAGCAAAAAAGAAAAATCAGTAAACCATTTCACTTTTGTAGATCTTAATATACATGCTACTGTAGAAAATTCTAGGCTAAATCAAACATCCTAGGAAGGCAAGAAGGAAAGGCAGGTATAGTTCACCCTGAAGGGAGTGCTGTTCTGGGAAAGAAAGCTACACTGGGCACTAACATGCTAATCCTGAAAGCTCTTGACAGGCTAGAGTACGGCATTGTGGAGAGGTGAGAACTGAGGGGGATTTGATGTAAGAGTCAAGCCTTACCCTTCAAGGACTGCCAAGGTCAGCTCTGCCCTAGATCCTGGTTTTCAGCCTCAGTCTCTTTGTCTGTGTGCATCGTCGCTGAAGCATGTGGGCTGGATCGCGCTCTTCCGTTCTTATTCTTATACGGTTTCTTTCTTAGACCCCGGCAGAAAACTTCACCCACGTCTCCATTAAATTTCATCTCAGCAGCAATTTTCGAAAAGGTGAAAGTTCGCGTGCCTGTGAAGGATTAGACATGGGCCGCATCGTCAAGGCTGAGATAGGAGCAATAGAAAGGTGGATAAGGAGTCAATATGGAAAAGCAATTTTCTAACCTTCAGAACAAAAATAGGAGATGTCCTTAGAATCAAGAGGGATGGATTCGTGTCACCAGGGGTGATCTGCCATGAGCTAGAGGTAACAGGCAAGGGGCAGCTGAGAGGATCCAAGCCTCAGATGAGATCTTTGCCAAAACATTCATCATGCATCAAATAAAAGCCCATTCACATACAATGAGGCTGAAGAGGCTTCAATCTGGAAAAATTTTAATTTGTGTTGATCGAATTCCTTTGCCTTTTCTTACTCTTTGGCAGATAATTCTATTCTGAGTAAGTTTGGAACTGTGTTTCTCCTGGCTTCCAATACCAGGTCTCTTTTCTTGAAGGCAATGACTCCAGCAAAAAGTTATTTACCCTTAAATGCCCAAAGCAAATTTCAAATACTCAATAATTACAAAAAATTCTTCTGACCTCAGGGAAGATGTATACAGGTGATAGACATATCTGTTCGTTCCTTTTTACTTTCAAGACTCTTACCTTTTATCTATCATTTGTCATAACAATTGAAGGAGAGGGACAATCAAGCATTTTTTATATTTATCTATTTTATGTGTGTGAATGTTTTGCCCAAGTGTATGCTTGTGCACCACACGTGTTCCTTGTACCCATGCATGTCAGAGTGGGCATTGAATCCCCTGGAACTGGAGTTACAGATGGCTGTAGCCCTTATGTGGATGCTGTGACTTTAACCAAGGTCCTTTCTAAGAGCAAGTGTTCTTAACTGCTAAGCCATCTTTCCGGCTGGCTTTTCATTTTCTTAATGCACTAAATTTCTTGGACTATAGCAAAAGGAATTAATTGTAGACAACTTAAGCTGTAAAATTGATTCAAATCCTTATTTTTTTACACCCCTCTTATCAGCCTCTTGAAGATTCACTCTTTGGGCAATGAGTTTGAAACAGTGGTTGAAGTGACTGGCTGCCTTCTATCTGAATGCTCACTGAAGAGTGAGCATCTCTTACTCTGTCATAATTCCAAGAATCTGAGTGTTCTTAGAGATGATCACATGGATTATTTATGTCAATAAAACTAACTAAGAGAAGGTTCATAAAATGTTGTGTATATGAAATGCCAAATTTGTCTCTGTGATAAAATACCCTCTGTAGAGGTTGGGTTTGCTATGTCCAGCCTAAGTACAGGTCTGATTTCTCTGACTAATCAAACATATCATCTTGTAGATGCCCATCAGTGCCACGGACCGGCTCAGGGGAGCCACTAAGACCATGGGAGAAGCAGGGTCTTGGTACACAGGAAGGCACAAGTTCGGCGAATGACAGACAGACACAACACACAAGAGAGTGGTTGGAATCTGCCACGATTTTACTGAATTCATGTTTTCATTATATAGTGTTCAAACAAAGAATAAATCAGAAGGTCAGATAGCATTGGTTGGCACAGTATGAAAGCTTCTTTTAGTCACATCAGTGATATTTAAGAAAAGCATATGTTAGACATAAAGCATCCTTAGAAGAGGAAATCTTGTCCTTGGGAGTGTAAACCTCAGCCAAATGGTTTCATCTTAAGAATAGAAAGTTTCTGTCTCATTATCGCTATCATGGCCCTTCCTCTTTCTAACCCTTTCTTTATCTCATCTAGTCACCAAATATGCCTAATCAGTTCTCTGCACCTGTTGAAATATACTTTTTAGTACCTTCTTATGCAGCAGACACCATGGGGGTTGGGATCTAGCAAGCCTATCCATAAAGTTCAAAGTATACTATAACTAATGTCCACCAACATTATCCCATCTATTCCCTTGCTCATCATACACCCCGTGTATGACAAAGGTTCTGCTGTAGTCTTATACATTCCCATACTGTGCTTCCCTATCCCAGAGATGTTCCTGAATAGATAATCCTTGTCTTGTATCTATAAAGAGTATCATTATTATAAAAGATATTGTGCAAAGCCATATCCTGCACAGCCAGCTACTCGAGAAACCCATCTATGCCTCAGTGGTGGCTAATACTGGGCCGTCTGCCATTAACCTCCAGGAAGCCAGTCCCATAGGACATGTAGCTCCCGTCTGGCATAATGACATATGTCATGTCACACAGACAACACTGGAGTTGGTGTGGCACATCAGAGATGTCCACATATGTCCCAAGTCTGCAAGAGTGACCTCAGTCTGCAGCCATGCCTGCCTTCTCAGAGGTGCATTTGGGTTGAAGGGATAGCTCTCTCATAGATAGAAACTTTATGTGCTTTTCTGTTTTAGAAACTTCTTCTGTTTTTATGTCCCAGAAGTCATATGGCAGTACTATCCCAGGGATGGCATATATGTTAATTTCTGAAGATTTTTTAACAGATGCACACATGGAGCATTGGTCCTTTTCTCTCAGCGTCACCTGGAGAGCTATCTGTGGTGGTTTAAATAAAAATAGCACCCGTAGGCTCTGACATTTGGACACCCAGTTTGGGCATGCTGGGTGATAAAGTCTTTCTAGAGGAAATATTTTACTGAGATATTCAAAGCCTCACACCCTTCCCAATTAGCTCCCTCTCCTTCATGCTTGCAGTTCAAGATGTGATCACTCAGCTTCCTACAGGCACCATGATGCCATTTTCCCACCAAGACAGACTCTCATCTCTCTGGACTCATTAGCCCCAATAAAATTCTTTCTTCATCAAGTTGCCTTGGTCATGGTGTGGTGTAGGAGGCCCTTCTGTATTTATGTTGCTTTCATTGGTTGAATAAAGATAATGCCTTGGCCTTTTGATAGGGCAGCCCTCAGGTAGGCAGGGCAGACAGAACAGAATGCTGGGAGGAAGAAGGCAGTGTGGCAGACACCATGCTTCTCCTGCCCAAGATGGACGTTGGTTAGACTCATACCGGTAAGCCACAACCTCATAGTGAACACAGATTAATAGAAAAGGGTTAATCAAGATGTGAGAGTTAGCCAATAAGAGGCTAGAGCTAATGGGCCAGACAGTATTTAAATGAATACAGTTTCTGTGCAATTATTTTGGAGCTAAGCTAGCTGGGTGGACGGGAGCCTGGTGGTGGGATGTGGCCCACCACTCATCTTACAACAATGGTGCTTTATCACAGCAACAGAGAGAAACTAAGACATTATCTAAATCCCAGCTAGAGGAAAGCCTGAGATTTTGCCTCTCTCCCTGGTGACGGGGAAGGTCCTGGTCCCATGACCACATCTGTAACACAGAAAAATAGAATTCCTGTCATCGCTTAATGCTTTAAGAAATAGTCATCATGGTCAATTTTCAGGATGAGTTGTGCCTAGAACTCATCCAAGAAATCACAGATAGCAGAAAGATCTAGACCTCTCTCTCCCTACATGGCAGTTGGAGCCTGCTTGTCTCACAATTCTGAGAGCTGGAAAGTTGTAGACAGTCTGCCTCGAGATCAAGAATACAATTAGAAAAGTGGGTAATCTCAAGTTCCAGGATATTCATTATGATAAGGCTTTTAGGGGCTAGAGAGACGGCTCAATGCTTATGATCACTGGCTGCTCTGCAAGAAGAATATGCAGTTCTTAGTAATCACATGGTGGCTCACAAATGTCTGTAACTATGCCCTCTTGTGGCCTCCTCCAGCACTGTACTCACTTGATCACACACACACACACACACACACACACACACACAAACACAAACACACACACACACAAACACACGAATCGAATCGATACTATCTCCTTCCTTCCTCCTTCTTCCTTTTCTTTCTTTCTTTCTTTCTGTTTTTTTTTTGACAGGGTTTCCCTGTGTAACCCTGACTGTCCTGGAATTAGTTTTGTAGACCAGGCTGGCCTTGAACTCAGAAATCTATCTGCCTCTGCCTCCCAAGTGTTGGGCTTAAAAACATGTACCACTATGCCAGATAATAAAATAAATCTTTTAAAGAAAAAGTAAGCCTTCATCTGAGCTAGCAGGACTGGGGACTAGAAAGGAAACTACACTAAACGATATAAAGACTATAGAAAGACTATAGTTCTCTAAAGTATCAGCCCATGGGGAAAAGGGACAGGAATTTCTTAAGATCGGGGACTTTAAAAGCCACTCTAAAGGCTAAGTTTACAACCCCAACCCACTGTCTTGTGCCAAATCAGCAGACAGCTAGTTTTTGCCTTTCCTTTATGCTGGTATCCATTCTGCAGAATGGTATATTAAAAAACTGTTTTCCTTTCAACAGTCTTGAATTTGTTATTACATTAGAAGGATCTTGTTTCTCATAATGTCAACAAATGATTGGGTCCAGAATTCTCCTATCTCCACAGGACACTGAAATCCATAGACACTCATGTGCCTTATATAAATGGCATTTATTTGCTTAGGGGTTATAAATATTTTTCTGTTTACTCTAAATCATTTCTACATTATAAAATTCCCAGTTCAATATGAGTGCTATGTGAATAGTTGCTTTATTTTATTGTTTGGAGTAGATAACGTGATGGTGATAGAATAAATATGATAAATTTGATAGATAAAATTTACACATGTTCAGTATGGATTCAATCTCATTTACTTTCTAAATTTTGTGTATATGTGTATATTCTATTATATGTACATATGTGTGAGCATGCCGACATGTGCACACGTGTGCCAAGGTGAGAGGTCAACTTGGATGTCTTTCCCTATTGCTCTGCTCCTAAGCTTTTGCAAAAGGCTCTGTTAGTGAACACAGAGTTCATCGGTTGCCTGAGACGACAGACTGTGAAGCCCCAGACTCTGCAGGTCTCCACCCACTTCCTCCCATTGCTAGGGTAACATAAGCATGGGCTCCCATAGATGGCTTTTTATATTGGAAGTGGGGATTTGAACTCTGGTCCCCCCGCTTGTATAGCAGACACTTTATCAAATGAGGTAACTCCCCCAAAATTTTCAGTCTGAGGTTGATTGAATCCATGAGTGCAGAATTTTCAGGAAGGGGGAATACTAACTGGTCTTAGTTGGGGCCAGGGCAGCTGTAGTTTTGAAACTTTTAAATCTCACTGCTGATTCTAATGTGCAAGTAGGTCTGAGAATGGCAGTTAAATCTGATGGTCATTTCTTAGGATGTGTGTGGTTCTTTTTAAATTTTCACATGAAGGTTAAGTGCAACGAGAAAAATCTTATGCTAAATACAAGGGCAGCATAATTCCAGCTGCTGAGTGCTGTGCGACCTAATTCAGATTCACTCGCTGACTTGACTATTACACTCACAGTATACATAGCTGTTAGCACATAGAGTACTTAAGAGGTTATGAATATCTTCTTAAAATAATTCTTATTATTCATCAAAAAGAGTAAGGAATGGGGTCGCCACCCTGAACTCACAGACACGTTTAATTTGCTCTGCTCAGTCCTCAACAAGGCACTTACAGGAAGCTAGCATTGTTGAGCAAACATAGAGAAGCTGAATAAACAAGAGTGCTATCGACGAGCGCGCGTGCGGGAGCAATACAAAACAGTTTAAGCAAGCCAGGCTCCTCTCCAATTAATGTCATCCTCTAAGAGCCCATTAAACCTGCATTTGGAATTAGGTGGTGCATTATCACTCATCATATTGCATCAATACTGACAGGATAAGCACAATGATTGGACAATTAAAAAAAACCATGTTTTAAACAAGTCCCTGAAATCAAACGCGGGGTTGTGGCTAGCCTTAAAGATCCACAGGTGTGGGTCTCTGTGTCCAGGCCCAGAACTCTCTCAGAGCTCCTGAAGGGAGGTTGTTTTTGTTGTTTTGTTTTTTTCTGCACTGGGGATGGAGCCCAAGGCTTCCTGCATGCTAGACAAGTGCTCTACTTAGCCACAGCTCTAGCCCAGGGGAGGTGTTTTGTTTTTTTTTTTATTTTCATTTTCTCTTAACCAGAGAGCTGAGAAGTTCTGGCTAGCACATCGACTCTCCTGTCAGGGACCGTGACTCACTTGTTTTCGTATAATAGTTACGTATTCCCGATGGAGTTCTTTCAGACAGATCTGCGTAAGTGGGGGGAGGGGCTTTCAAACATTATGTGACGTTTGAATTTCAACAGTATTTTTGAAAACCAAAAACCTAATGTGAGTAGATACTGCCCCAGTGGAAGCTTTGTCGCTGCAGATGCTTCCTGCAGCTGGGATGTGGCAGCTGGCATAGCTCCTACAGCCTCCTGTGAGAGCAGGTGCCCATGCTACTCAGAGGACCCACGCATAATAAAACAGATAGAGACGCTACCCTGAGAATAGAGGAAATAAGTTGTTTGTTTGTTTGCAATGACATGTTCCACTGAGTTGTTATGTTTGACAGCAGCAAAACTCAAGCTAGGGCTCCCAAGTCACATGAAGCAGGTCTAACAGGATGTCCAGAGAGGGAGCTTTATGCAGGTTAGACTGGGCAGAAGTCGCATCCCTGGGCAGGGCTGCCAGGGAGGTTCAGCTCCCCAGCTGGTGACTTTGGAGGGCACGGGTGACTCCCCTGCTGAATACAGAACAAGGGCAGAAAATTCCCAGGAAATATCAGCATCCTTTTGGATGCTGAAGCCAGACAGATGAAACTGGATGTGAAGAGGTTCAAGATCAAAGACAGAATAAACAGAAACAGCACATACACACAGAAAGAGGGGAGGAGGAGAGGGGGAGGGGACCACAAACATCCTATGTATCCAGAGAACAAAAGAACTTAGAATGCAACAGCCTGGGTGTCTGGCACTGAAACTCCATCCAGGTGGCCAGGCCAAGTGTGACTGCATCTGTGACTTTCTGTCTTATTTTTTTTTCCTGTCAAAAATGCAAGCTCATGGTCTCAGCATTTCCCTCGGTTTGAAGAAATCAGCACCATGGTGCAAAGCTCCAACTTTCCCATTGGCTCTGGTCATGATTTTCTGGGTGAAGCCATTCTCTGATTAAATTTCTTTGAAGGAGTCTGCTCCATACTGGAATGTTCTCTTCTGCTAAAATAATAGGCTGGTCCCTCAGATTATCTTAAGATGCTTAAATCACATTAACTCATAAAACCCAGACATTTTTAACCACAGTTTTTGTACGGCTCACAGATAGGTCCAGGTTAATCTACATCCATCCATTCCTGCTTCCTTAGAAGCTGTCGGATAGTTCCTTTCAATCCCCTCTATTACCAGACTAGAAAGGGCATTAGTTTTCTTCTTCATAAACACATCCAGAGAGTCCCTGGTCCAAGTCCTTATCATTCATCCTCATTTCCAAGCACGAAGGGCGCTTACAAAGATGGATCCTCAGCACGTGATGCCTGGCTCTTCATCCGCAGAAGAAGCCACCTCACAGACTTATTTGCAAGTCCGTTCCTTTCACCTTCTGAGTCACATTTGTTATCGCTCCTGTCACAGGAGCTGATTCAACACATCCTGGGCTATACCCCCCTCCGCCCCTTCATCTCATGCAGCAGCAGGAGGGCAGCAGGGATAAAGGCAGCATTCAAATCTGGGTTCAGAAATGACTTTGCACGTGTCTTTGAGGGAGCCCTAAATATTCCTACCCACCATTTTGGCCACAGTTGCCTGCTGATGAATGAGTCACTGGTGTTTTCTGAACACGTCGGCTGGCGATTTCCCTGCAGCCACATTCTCACTGTGAAAGCCCTCATGTCTGCTACCTCTCCTTGAGTGGCACCTATGGGAGCATTCCCCTAGTAGGGTCTGGCACAAGCCAACACCAGGATCAAGCCTGACCATAGATCTAATCCTGCTGTGGAGAGCAAGCCTGAGGTGGGAAGGGCAAGGGTGTTGAAGGAGGTCTGCTTGTTGGTTCCCCACCGCCCGGCTAGCTTAGACCCCAAAATAATCACACAGAATCTGTATTAATTAAATCACTGCTTATCCCATTAGCTCTAACTTCTTATTGGCTAACTTTTACATACTAAGTTAACCCATTTCCATTAATCTGTGTATCACCATGAGGTCGTGGCCTACCAGCAAAGTTTCAGCACATCTACCTCCGGCTGTGGATCCATGGCATCTCTCTCTCTGCCTTCCTTCTCCCATCATTCAGTCCAGTTTTCATCGCCTACCTAAGTTCTGCCCTATCAACAGGACAAGGCAGTTTCTTTACTCATTAACCAATAAAAGCAACACATAGACAGAAGGACCTCCCACACAAGGGGAGTGTGAGTTTGAGATGAGCCTGGTGGGACTGAACAACGATGCTCAGGGGTACAGTGCTCAACTAGCAAGAACAAGGGTCTGGATTCTACCCAGGGGATGGGTGGTTCTGGCCCTGCCTTGCATAGAGTAAGTGCCAGGGTGTGGGTTTTGCTATGAAAGGAAGTTCTGGGAAACTGGAGTGGGATAAACAGGAGGGGCTCAGACAAAAGGCTGGAGGGGCTGAGCAAGTCTCTGCTGTGGTCTCAATTACAAGGGCCACTCAAACAGTGGAGCCAGCTGAAGGACCTAAGGTGCGACCTTCCAATGCATGCAGATGTGACAGGACAGCCTTCTAGGTATGGGAGCTGAGCAGACATCCATGTAGGTGGGTCTTCTATCTATCTTTTGTTTCATTGGTTAATTAATAAAGAAAACTGCTTGGCCTGATAGGTCAGAACATAGGTGGGTGGAGTAGACAGAACAGAATGCTGGGAAGAAGGGAAGTGAGGCAGACACCATAGCTCTCCTCTCCAAGATGGATGCAGGTTAAGATCTTTCCTGGTAAGCCACTACCTCGTGGTGCTACACACATTAACAGAAATGGGTTAAGCAAGATATGAGAGTTAGCCAGTAAGAGGCTAGAGCTAATGGGCCAAGCAGTGTTTAAATGAATACAATTTGTGTGTTGTTATTTCAGGGGTAAAGCTAGCCATGTGGTAGCCAGGTGGGACGAAAAGCAGGCCTACTTGCCTCATCACTACATCCTTCCACCTGCTTAAGGCTCAGTTGTCACCTTCTTAACACTCTTTGCAAATATTGAACATGGGGCTTGGTGGCTCCATTTGCACCAGAACAGAATCCTGGGGTATGTGTGATAGCAGGAGGGGTAATAACGCTCTTTAGATGATAGGGTTCCAGCCAGAGACACACATGGGACAAAACTCCATTTCACCCCACAACCTCCAGGCTGTACCCGTTCACCATGCTTGATGCTTGCTTGAAAAAGCCTTCACTTCCCAGCATTAGCGTACTTATTGTTTCCTTGAAAGTATCCTCCAAGTGAATGTGGGGATCTTCATTATCAATGCAACAGTGCTGGGAGGTGGGATTTCTTGGTGGTTAGGTACAAGGTCTCTGACGTCATAGATGGACTAATGTTAGATCAGAAGAGGGTTCACTATAACAGGGTGGGTTTTCTGTCTGTCTTTCTCTATCTGGCCGTCTTTCCTCCCTACCCCTCTCATTTGATTCCTTTTGCCAAAGCATAACACAGTACAAAGTCCTCATGAATGTGGCCCCTTAGTCTTGAACTTTTCAACCTTGAAAACCATGAGCCAGACAAATTTTGGTTCCTTATAAATTTCTCTGCCAGCAATATTGCGATATCAGCATAAACCAGAAGAAGCCGTGGACCATCTCGCCCGACACCACGCCCCTCAAGGCAAAGATTTTGCCTATCTTGTTTACTTCAGTTTCTTCAACAGTGTCTGGCACCCATGTATCAGTGTGGAATGAATGGGGGGAGCGCACTACCAGGCCTCAGAAGAGACAAGGTCTTCAGGATCTCAGAGGAATTGATGGACTCAAAGCGATGTGTGCAATTGAGAAGGAACCCAGGTCTCTGCATGAAGCTTAAGCAGCAGTCCCAAGGAGTTCTGCACAGACAGAGGAGGTGCCCATGTCTCAAAGGGGAGTTTCAGGGAGTGTGGGTTTGGTAGTCTGTCTGCTCTGGCTCATTTCTCAGTCTGTCAGGGAATTGGGGGTCAGGGCAGAGCCTGCAAGAGGGAGTCTTTGGGAAAGCTGAGGCAGATAAAGGCATCTTAAATAAGATTGGGGTTTGCCGATACTCAATTATTTCAAAACTGCCTACAGGGAATGTCCAGATTGGCATGTAATATGTCTTTCTAAGCTGGCTGAGGTTCCAGAGGCAAAATTGAAATAAAAATGTGCTGAATTATTCTCACCCGAGCAGAGACAAGCAACTTCAAGAGGTTTACAAAAGCATATGCTGATTGGAACTGTTCATAGGGCTTGATCCAAGAGCTCACTGAGGAAGCCAACCCCTAACATATCAGGATTGTCACACAATAGCTATTACTATCTATCAATGTTCCATGACATGGCTTCCAATTCCTGTAGGTAGGGTTGTTCTGACCCTGGAATTGACACAGACCTGGGATAGCTGCTCTGATCATTTGGAACTATTTGCAAAATGCTCCAAAATGAAATAGAGTACCCCTACTTGCACAATGAACACACCCAAGTTCTGTTTCCCACCTCAGTACAGTGCTTGTGTCCAGTTGTGCAAATCATGGTGCTTTCAGAGGAAGAGAAAATAAATGGTGACCTCCCATTGGCCTGACCGACACCTTAAGAAACAAGTTAATCACAGTGTGGTCATATTGCTGACAAGAATACCTATACAACTCTTTGAACACAGGGAAGTCCAACTGGTGCCTACCTAAAGCCATCAACCCTATGGACTAAAGTCCATGGCACTGGAAGGTACTCTGCATGCTACCAAAGGGGAAAAGGTAAACACCATCTCAACTACAAACCCTTCAAGCTACAACGGTGACCTGCCTGCAAGATATACTTGTACGATACAGGCACAAATCTTGTGGGAGTCATCAACCAATGTTGGGTTTGACTTAAGGTAGACCAAGGACCTAGGGGAAAACCAAATAAACAAACAAAAACAAACAAAAGTCTATCAATAAAATGACTCCTAAAAACATTCTGCTATTCTCATCTGTGTCTTGCTCAACCATTATCAGAGAAGTTTCTCCAGCAGTAGGTGGGAACAAATACAGAGTCCCACAGCCAGACAATGTGCAGAGAGTGCGAGAGCTTGGAACATTCAGTCCTAAATGGGATATCTCCATTAAATCCCTCCCTCCCAGGGCCGAGGGTACTCTGTGGAAGAGGATGCAGAAAGAATGTTGAGAGCAGAGGGAATGGAGGGCACCAAGGAAGCAAGGGCTTCTGAACACAGCGTAGCAGATGCACGATGGAACTCACAGAGACTGAGGAAGCTTGCACAGGACCTGCAGGGGTCTGCACCAAGTTGGGTCTCAGAGCTGAAAGGAGAAGTAGACACATGCCTCCTCCCTAACTTAGAAGTCATTTCCAATGGAAAACCACTGCAAACGAAAGGCTCATTTTCTGCTTTCTCTTCTGGAGTCTCCCTGCGACAACACACCACTTTTAAGAGCATATCCCATGCCCATCAGTAGATGGCCAACAAAAAAGGAACTCAATGGCAGTTTCAAGTTCTTTGTCTCATATTTTTGGTCAGGCTTTTTTGTCTTTTTTTAAAATAACCTTACAGGTCCTTTGTGATCTATTATAACTTCTGGTTATGTTTTATGGGATTCCTGTGTGTGTCTTCATCTATATGTGCTTCTTGTTGTTTTCCTTTGGTTCTTTTTCTTACATTTGTTTTTTCCTATTCCAGTTCATTTGTTTTATCTTATTTTATTAGTATCCCTTAGATGCCTGTTCTGTTTTCAAAGGAAAGCAGAAAGGGTGTGGATCCATAGGGGAGGGGAGGTAGGGAGGAACTAGGAGGAGTTGGGAGATGGGGAACCATAATCAGAATATATTACATGAAAAGACAAGATCCAGTTTTCAATAAAAGTATGAGTTGTTTTATGGCATTTCTCATTTATTGCTTAATCAATCGGTAAAGATGTCCACTGTACACAAAAGGCACTCTATGCACATTTAGTGTGGTTGGATCTACTGAATGTTGCTTCTGACTGTGGCAGTCTGACCTAGTGACGGGCAAACATTGAGTATCCTGCCAACAGGGCACAGAAGTTTACCATGTGGCCGCAGATAGAAATAGAATATGGGTCTGGAGAACACACTTTTCTTTTCACTTTGGGTTCCCTAGAGTCTCACCAAATAAACGTGAGACCCACTGGAAAGAATAGGTAGCAAATACAACCCACTGTCATTGTAGAGCATCTCTTCCTGAGGCTCCTCGGAAGCAGGCACCCCTCCAAGTCATGTAACGTGCAAAGACAGGGATGATCACACCTGCCTTCTTGTTCTGCCCAGAGACAGTGTGGGATTAATTAAATAATGACTGCCAAGAACACCAGGCTCCTTGGAGATGAATGATCTGCAAACGCAATCCTGGATGCTTATTCAGAATTACATTCTGTAAATATCAGGACAGACGTGTAGCTTCTGAGAACAGGTTCACAAAGACCGCAGCTGTGCTGTTTCAGCTCCCCCAGAGGACTCAAAACATGCCTGGGATATTCCTGACCACCAAAGCCGCATAGGAATGTTTGGTTTTAGATAGATAACCCAGACCAACTTATGCTCACATCTGGAGCACCTGCATTGGGAGTCGCGCATGCAGTGCAGCTCCACATCCTTCCAAGTTGTTTTGTGATCTCAGGAATGTACTTGGGAGTCTTTGGGATAATAATAAGCTGTTTGTGCAGGCGCAGTTCCAAGTTCTTTACAGGGAGTACTCACCATCATTCCTGAAGGAAGGCTTTGTAGTTGCATTCATGTGAAGCTTGGAAAGACAGTCAGACAGGGGGGGGGAGGGAGAGGGGGAGGGGAAGGAGGAGGGAGGGGGGGAGAGAGAGAAGAGGGAGAGAGGGAGGGAGAGAGTAAGGGTGAGGGGAAGAAGGAGAGGGAGAGAGAGGGAGGAGAGAAAGGGGGAAGAGAGAGAGGGAGGGAGAGGGAGAGAAAAGAGGGAGAGGGAAAAGAGAAAGAGAGAGGAGAGAGAGAAGAGAGAGAGGAGAGAGAGGGAGAGGGAGAGAGAAGAGAGGGGGAGAGGAGAGAGATAGAGATAGAGAGAGAGAGCGTGAGAGAGAGAGAGAGAAAGAGAAAGAGAGAGAGGAGAGAGAGAGGAAGAGAGAAGAGAGGGGGAGAGGAGGGAGAGAGAGGGAGAGAGAAGAGAGGGAGAGAGGGGAGAGAGAGAGAGAGAGAGAGAGAGAGAGAGGGAGGGAGGGAGGGAGGGGGGGGGGGAGGGGGAGGGAGGAGTTTGCTGAGTATCACTCATCTGGTAACCTGGCAAAGCTGGAGTCTGCAGCTAGGTGATTAGATTCCAGGCCCACAGGTCCATGTTCGTAGGCCTCATGTAGTGCCTTTTTACAGAATTCCCAGAACTCAAAGTTGAAAATTATTAGGTCAAAAGAAGTCATGTTGCTCTATTTCTGTCTTTTATAACCAGTGGATAAGCTCAGAGTATAAATCTGGGAACATGATTTCTCTTTGACTCCGAGTGAAAACCACAAAGCAGCAGCCTAGGAATTCTGATGCCAAATGAGCAACAAACTGTTATCTCCCTTTAGACTTCTCTGCCATTGAACTGCCCCATGCTGCAGGCAACACAAGGCATGCGATGAGCCAGCCACATCTAATTGTAAATGTCCTGGCTGTCATCTGCCACCACACTGCCACCGACTTTGCTGCTGACTCATGGCTTTCAAATGCTGGGCTCCAGACTGACCTACTCACACCAGGATAAACCATCACTAGTCCAGTGTCCATCTTTCCAATGGGAATCAGACACTTTCATTGCGCAGTGGTCATGAGAGATGCTACCATTTATTTGACTTGCTTCACATACACTGGGCCTGAATCTTGCTGGTGTCTAGTCCAACGTGGCCTTCCTCCCCCTTACCATTGAAATTGAGCAATGTATTCACAGGCTGAAGAGCAACCATGTGACTTGGCTTCAGGGCTCTGGCTGTTATACCAAAATTGCCTGGGCTGAGTGTTTTAAAGATGCAGGTTTATTTTCAAGGGGCTGGGAGTCTAAATTGAGGTACCAGTATGATTAATTTCTGATGAGGCTAATCTTCCTAGCTTAATGACAATATCAGTGTGTGTGTGCATGTGTGTGTGTGTGTGTGTGTGAGTGTGTGTGTGTGTGTGTGTGTGTGTGAGAGAGAGAGAGAGAGAGAGAGAATTTCTTTTCCTATAAACTCACTAATTTTCCTGAGGGCCCCACACTTTTTGTCCCCCAAAGGTCTCATCACTAAACATCACAGGATCAGAACCTCTGAGGAGGGCACAATTTAATATATAACAGCTAACTGATTATCTCTGGGAATCCTATACCCTCCTATTCTATTCCCATAAAAGCAATACTACCTTTAGTAACTTAAAAGTGATTTAATCTCCTTATTGCATCCAAGTCAAAGTGACTTATCCCTCCCTCTATTATTCCTGCAGGAAAAAATGATTTTAAACTCTAGAAAGTTATCTTACGCTGACTATGAAAAATAGCATCAAAATGACAGCTTCACTTACCCAGCTTCAAGTTCAGATTCAAGGTCTGTATTTCCAAATAGGCCTAGGGTATAGCTATTATCTTGCCCTTGATTCCCAATTCAAAATAAAGGTTAAAGTGTTTCAATCAAAAGCAAAGTAATTTCCCCATTCTGTAATTATCCTTTGCTACTCCCTCAGTGCTAATTTCTGTTCCCACCCCTTTTAGTTGGCTGGCATATGCAGAACTGATTTCACAAATCACAAGTATGATACAAATAACACGTGAAAGGCGGGGGCAGGACTGGATTGCCGAGCTGAGAAGATTGACAGTGGTGCTAATGGTCTCTGATTAACTCTGAGGCAGGCTTTGAGATCTCACCTGCCTGATTGGAGGTGCTGTGCACATCTCAAAATCCCACTGGTGCTTCTCACATCCAGTTGATGTGTCTATTTGCTTGTTTGCATCATCATGCTCCATCATCATACTACTCTAGTCTATGTTTCCTGGAAAAAAATATTCAAAAGGTTAAATATTTTTTGAATGCAATCTCTCTGAAAGCACCTTTTATTGCTTGTTTTCTTAAGAGGATGTGTTTGTTTGAATGAGAATGACCTCCAAAGACTCAAATAATTGTATGTTTGCTTCTCAGTTGGTGGGACTATTTGGGAAGGATTAGGGGGTGTGGCCTTGTCAGAGTTGGTGTGCCACTGGCTGTGGGCTTGGAGGTTTCAAAAGTTGCTATTGGGACCAATCTGTTTTTTTCTCTCTCTCTGCCTCTTGCTTGCAGATCAGATATAAGTTCTCAGATGCAACTCCAGAGTTATGCCTGACTGCTGCCCTGCTCCTGCCATGATGGACTCTAACTCGTTGGAACTGTGGGCTTCCAAGCTAAATGTTTTCTGTTATAAACTGCTTTCATCACGGTGCTATGTCACAGCAGCAGAAAAGTAACTAAGGTACAAGGTAAAAATGAACAAGTGACTTGTATGATAACACAGAGAATGACTACTAATCTTACTTTCCTGAAACAGGTAAGCATAAGAAATAGTTTAGTACCCTGTGTGGTGGTTTCAAAGCAATTGGTCCCCATAAGTTCATAGGCTGTGGTACTATTAGGAGGTATGGCTTTGCTGGCAGAAATGTGCTACTGTGGATGCAGGCTTTGGGGTTTTGTATAGACTCAAGCCATGTCCAGTGCAACAGTCTACTTCCTGTTGCTTGCAGACCAAGATATATTATCAGCTCCTTCTCCCATACCGTGTCTGCTTGCAGGCCACTAAGTCCCACCATGATGATAATGGACTGAACCTCTGAAACTGCAAGCCACTCAATTAAATGTTTTCCTTTATAAAAGTTGCTTGTGGTCATGGTGTCTCTCCAAAGCAAGTGAAACTCTAACTAAGATGGAAGTTGATACCAGGGATTGGGGTATTGCTGTGATAGGCTGGACCATGTTTTCGCTTGAAAGAATATGGACCTTGGGACTGTGGGTTAGAAAAGCAGTAGAATGCTTTAAGTGCTGCTTAAAGGACCAGTCTAGTAGGAACATTGAAGACAATGGTGCTGAGCATGATTTGAATAGTGGGGATCTGGTTCAAGAGGTTTCAGAGGAGAAGAGATGTTTATGTTGCTTAGAGATTGCTCTTGTGATATTTTGGGGGAGAATGTGACTGCTTTTTGCCCTTGTCTGAAAAGTCTGCCTGAGGCTAAACTGAAGAGTTTTGGATTAATTCCACTGGCAGAGGAAATCTCCAAATAGCCTGGTATAGACTCTGTTGTATGGTTACTAGTGTTAACTTGAATGAAGATATATAATGAAAAGGAGCAAGGTGTGCAAGAAAAAATACAAAATGTATTTTGAGGCCAATCTGGTCTACAGCTCCAGTTTCAGGACGGTCAAACTTAGGCAGTGAAGGAAACCATCAAAACCAGAAAGTAGGTAAAGATGAGACTGAACCACGAGGCCATGTTCTAGCCCCAGTATGCAACAGACTTGGCAGCTTCAGGTTTTGGAGCTAAGGATAAAGCAAAGGGGCAATGGAATTTGCCCGGAAGACTAGGGGAAGCTACTAAGGCATGTGTCAGGGGTGTCCCTGAATGGAGGCCTAGTAGAGAGGCCATCGTGTGAAGCTGTGAAATTGAAGCCTGAATTTTCTTGGAGACCCAAAAATGTTAGAAATACCAGATCCTTGGGATACCTGCTGAGCAAGCTGCTAACAGGAAGTGGAACCAGCGCAAGAGAGTGAAGTAGGATTTTGACACTGATATAGAGATGCAGAGTTTGGAGTTTGCCCAGCTGGTTTTCAGTCTTGCTTTGGTTCAATATTCCATCACTATGCTCCCTTCCCTATGTTTTGGAATGATGGTGTATATCCTGTGCCATTATATATTGGAAGTATGTGATCTGTTTCTTGATTTTGATTTAGTAGGAGATTATAGTTAGGAGATTTCATGAATCTCAAAAGAGACTTTGGTCTTTGGACTTTTAAGCATTGTTGAGACTGTGGTAGACTATGGGGACTTTTGAAGTTGGATTGAATGCATTTTGCATTATGATATTGTTACAGTCTTATGGGGGCCAGAGAGTGGAATGTGGTGTTTTGAATGTAATTGGCCCCCATAAGCCCATAAAGAATGGTACTATTAGGAGGTGTAGCTTTTTAGGTGTGGCTTTGTTGGAGGAAGTATCTCAGTATGGATGCAGTCTTGGAGGTCTCATGTATGCTCAAGTCACACCCAGTGAGACAGTTCACTTCTGTTGGCTGAAGATTAAAGTGTATTAACCCTCAGCTCCTTCTCCAGCACCATGTCTACTTGCATGCCACCATGTCCCATCATGGGATGTGGAATTTCCCTCTGTATGCCGTGATTACCATTAATGAATAAAGAACTGCTTTGAGCCTATAGCAGAGCAGGGCGGGATGGAGCAGAACTAGGCAGGGATGACTGGACTGAATGCCAGAACAAAAAAGGGTGGAGTCAGAGAGAAGCCAGAGACAGACACTGGAAACTATCTGGTAAGCCACAGCCACATGGCAATATACAGATAAATAGAAATGGATTAAATTAATATAAAAGTTAGCCAATAAGAAGCTAGAGCTAATGGGCCAAGCAGTGATTTAATTAATACAGTTTCTATGTGATTATTTCGTGTCTAAGCTAGCCGGGCAGCTGGAAACCAACAAGCGGCCTTCTTACACAATCATGATGACAATGGACTAAACCTCTGAAACTGGAAGCCACCCAATTAAATGTTTTCCTTTATAAGAGTTGCTGTGGTCATGGTGTCTCTTCACAGCAATAGAAAGCCTAACTAAGACAGCCTGGAACCACCATTTGGTTTTGAGTTATGTCCACTTCTTTTCCTCTTATTGTAATGTACTTTTTCACTCACTGGCACATGGTGTATGTCTTAGTTAGGGTTTCTGCTGCTGTGAAGAGACACCAATGATAGCAACAACTCTTATAAAGAAAAACATTTAATTGGGTGGCTTACAGTTTCAGAGGTTTAATCCATTATCATCATGGTGGGACATGGCAGTGTTCAGGCAGACATGGAGCTGAGAGTTCTACATCTTGATCTGGAGGCAATAGGAAGTGAACTGAGACACTGGGTGTAACTTGAACATAGGAGAACTCAAAACCACAGTGACACACTACCTCCAAAACGTGACCAACAAAGCTACTCCAACAAAGCTGCACTTCCTAATAATGCCACTTCCTATAAGCTTATGGGGGCCAATTACATTCAAATTACCACACTATGCATACATATTCCTCTCCAATCTACCTAAAAACCCCAGAATTGCCCCAAGCCTCCTCTTGCATATGGCTACATGTACTTCCATCTCAGAATATTTATTAAGGTCTACCAGTTCCTGAGAACAAATTTACAGTTTTTATTCAAATATATCCTGCTGTGAGACAATGGTTTTGTACTCTGTAAAGACTTGTCACCACTTCTATTGTTTTAATAAAATGCTGATTGGCCAGTAGCCAGGCAGGAAGTATAGGTGGGGTAACCAGAACAGGAGAATTCTGGGAAAAGGAAAGGTTCAGTCTGCAGCTGTTACCCAGATACAGAGGAAGCAAGATGAGAATGCCTCACTGATAAAAGGTACCAGGTCACATGGCTAACACAGACAAGAATAATGGGTTAATGTAAGATGTAATAATTAGTTAACTAGAAAGCCTGATCTAATAAGCCAATGTAAGCCTCTGTGTGTTTCTTTGGGACTGAATGGATACGGGACCCGGCGGGACAGAAACCTCTGTCAACAATATCCCCAGTCTACTTTAGTAGGAAAAACAAAAGGGCCAATATAGCCTGAAAGAGTTTTGAGTGCATGGTCAGTAGGCAAAACCGTGTTTTCTAGCAACATTTTAGGTAAAATCCCCAATTTATCATCTCATGCCTATGCATAATTGTTTGTGCATATGATTGACATAAGAAACATTGTGGGAATGGACATGCTCAGTAGGAAAAAAATGAATGTATGAGCTAATATATCAATCAAAATAGAGAACTACCCAAACTATATACCTGAGTGACCAATTCCTCCCTTTCTGGAACCCCATAAAAGGAAGCCCCAAACAATAATCAGGACCCTGAGGGTTCTTATTTATACAGCCTTCTGTCAATTTTGACAGTGGACTCATGCAGTCTGCACTGTTGCTTTGCCCCAGGAAGGTTACACTGTTTCTTCTGCAAATCTGTGAGAGTCCTCATGTTCCATTCTTTGGGTTAAGACGCCAAGAACACAAGTGGTGACATTCTCTAATTGTAGCTGGGCATCTTTATATTAGGATTGCTGTGAAAAATTAAATGAAATGATTCATACATATAAACCATTAGCATGATGTGGTGTACAATGAATTTTAGTTCATCTTTTAACTTCCTTAGTTAGCCTGTGGGGAAAGTAATTTTTTTCTTTATGTGACCTAAGAACAGGCAGCTGAATGAAGATTATCTAGACCAATGGTTCCCAGAATTTTAGATTTCAAGGCCCATTAAAACTTTAAAAAAGAAATTAAGATTGATAATGGGACACTAATTTTTTTATTTTTTTCAAGCTGAAGCAAGTGAAAATAAAATTTTAGCTACTAGCAAGAATGTGGGTTACAAATAAAAGAAGACGCATTGCAGATACAATATACAATTAAAATGGAATAAATTTAAATGGTGGAATAGTGTGTCTATCGCTCATGCTTTCCTCATACTGCTAAGGAATAGAAGAAGCATGGCAGCCTGGAGAGGCTCTCCTTTAGAAGTCACCAACCCACCTCAAACCTTTGTCTTCATAAGCAATCTTGGTCACCTGGCTATCTCTCTTGGTTTGGGGATTTGGGGACATGAGAACTTCACAGTTCTCTTGGCAGCCTGTTCTGAAGTTCATCAGACATAAGGCATGTCTGAGCCTCCAAAGCCACCAAACCCAACCAGCAAAGGAAAACCAGCCTGACCCACCTGCTTTTCAGGTGGGCTGCACCTTATTGTGCATTGGAATTTATGATCAAGTCTGCCAAGTTGGGTCTGCCAGTTCCGACGCTTTTTCATCTTGTCATTCTCTAAATAATGCAGTATAATAAGTGGCAGATGTTTATAAAGTGTTTGCCCATGTTTACTATGATAAATCATCTACAGCTGATTTTGAGAATGCAGGAAGGTATGTGGCGTTTGTGTACAAAGACTGTTTCATTTTGGAGACTTGAACTCTATAGGTTTGGCTTCCACAAGGATTACTGTAACCAGTTCGCTATGAGATGGACAATAAAGGCAATGACAATCCAACAAATGGAAGATGTCATTTATCCCTATGTCCGGTCTCAGGATCTTCATCTGGATTAAGTGCAGAATTAAATCTAACTCACACTTGTGCCTTGATGGCAGGACCTCTTCCACATGAAGTTCAAGCAGCCACTGAGATCCCAGGAACCACCTACTTTTCATCTAAGTTCCTGGGCTCCATAGAATAGCCTCGGGGTGGGGTGGGTGGGATCGGATCTTTCTATTTGACAATTTGTAACAATTAGTGAAAGAATCTGAAGTTTGCAGTACTTGAAAATGCTCCCAGTAACCTAGACGGGTCTACATTCCCTACAGGGCCGAGTAAAGTGGAATGATTGATTTTATTTGTTAAGAAGATTAACTCATGCTGCAAATAAAGCTCCGCAATGGGGCAGAATTTTCTTTATCCTTTTAAAGAAAAACCACAATGCCAAATATTCGCCAATTCTTTTGTTTCATACACCACGTCTGCACAGGCAGCCGGAAGATGAATATGCTTCATTATTTGCCTGCAGTTGGTGTCTACAAATAGCCCCAGGATGGTGGGATGGTCAGACAGAACATAGATTTAACTGGCAATAAATTCAGAGGATAATCAAAGGATTGATTGGCTCAGAAAGTCTTTCTGGTGTAAGAAATGAGATAAAGATGAACAACAGTGGTCGTTTGGAGGGGAGGATGGCACCCTTCCCTTCAGGGAGGCTTATTAGAATGAATGACCGCAGGGCCGTGATTGGGCCATGAGGTGTGTGGGGAAGCATGTCGGACAGAAACAATACAATGTGTGGAGATCCAAACACGGTGGGCTCTTAAAATGGGGGAGATGTGGCTTCCCTTCAAAGCCTGGAGAGAGAATCTTCATTAATAGCAGGAACGAGGGAGCAAGATAGGGAAACAGAAAAGGGTATTTAGAAGGGGGAGATCAGAGGAGCCTCTTTAGAGCACCCTTCAAAACAATCTCCCAGGAGTCCTCCTGAGGAGTCCTGGAACAATTTTGCTCCCAGAGCAAAGACAAATCTGAATTTTTATAACGTTTTAGGGCCATGGGAAGTTTCTCATCATATGACTTAGTTCAGTATAGTGTGTGTGACGAGAAATACGGAGGAGCCAGGTACCGTAAACGGAGAGCTGTTAAGCCCAGCACAGACATCTTCTTAACTTCCTGTCTAAGAAATACCTGCAGGGAGGTGTGTCCTGACTCAGGATATGGGGGGCTGGTCTGGCGGTTCAGTCTATTCTTCTAACAACAAGTAAATATTTTGAAATAATGGCAGGGATAAGATCTTTTCCAGCCATGTCTTTTTTATCTTCATTTAAATCCATCTGCTTTTCAGGCTTTCTCCCCCTCCCCCAACTCCTTTGGTATTATTTATGTTTTTTTTATTTTATTGAAAATAAAATTAAAATATATATATATATATATGTTCTGATTACACTTGCTCTCCCCTCCACTCCTCTTCATATTCCCTCCCATCTAGATCTATACCCTTCCTTTCATTAGAAAACAAACAGACATCTAAGGAATGAAAAAAATAAAATAAAATAAAACAAAACAAAATAAAATAAATGTACCTGGGAGACTTTTCTCTGTCCTGTCCTGCTAGACCTGTTTCTCTCCTGCCCGCCAGTCTCCACAGCCACTTATGAAATTATCATTTGGAGGCTTAATATTAATTATAATTGTCTGGTTGATGGTTTGGGCTTATTACTAGCTAACTCTTAAATATAAATTAGCCCATTTCTATTCATCTGTGTATCCTGTCATGGCTTGCAGCTTACCGGTAATGCTCTGGAATCTTAACTCCTCTGGTAGCTGCTGGTGTCTTTCTCAACCCTGCCTTTTTCTCCCTGTATTCAATTTGGCTTTCCCAGCTAGCTATTCTGCCCCGCCAAAGGCCAAAGCAGCTTTATTCATCAACTAATAAAAGCACCACATATTCACAGTGTACAGAAGGACATCTGACATGAGATAAATAAAAACAAGCAAATTGGAATAAGACAAAACAACCAAACAAGGTAATGAGCCAAAGGAAAACACAAGAAATGCCTATAGTCACAGAAACACACATGTTCATACACATGGATATCCCATAAAACCCTCAAACGAAAGATACAATATATACATGAAGGATGTTTAAGATTGCTCTTCAGTCTCAAGGTGACATCTTTTGTATATCCCCAAGAGAATTTTGATTATCCTAAAAAATTCAGGTTGAAAGGGGTCACTAGCTATGAATGTGAGCAGAAAAATGATGTCAGAAAAGAATCACACCAATGCCTCAACAGTCATCTTACTAATTTATGGGGTTTTTTTCAGTTCAAAAAACTTACTCTGAGATGAATGAATTTTTGTTTAAGATTTTTTATTTTATGTGCTTTGGAAATTGGCCTGTATGTGTTTCTATGTGAGGGTAATGGATCCCCTAGAACCGAAGTTACAGACTGGTGTGAGCTGCCATGTGGGTGCTGGGAATCAAATCGGAGTCCTGTGGAAGATCACTCCGTGCTCCTAAACATGGAGCCATCTCTCCAGCCCCAAATCAAATGAATTTTAATGCACATATAAGCTCATACATTCATGTAATGAGCCAGAGAATTCTTAAGAACGTGCTTCCCCCACTGCTTACAGTGCAGCTCCTGTGGATGGGATGGTTTCATAGTTCCAGACGAATAAAGGTTTCTGTTAGCACCAACAGACGAAGCGCTTCCAGAAATCCTAGCAGAGAGCTGAAAACCAGGAAGTGTTCAGTTGCCCTGTTCTCCATTATTCATTTAAGCAAATGCATCTCGCCTGAGAGGAAAGACGGCAGCACAATGCTCTGCAGGGAAGTCTCTCTAGGAAGACGGCTGTACAACACACTCTGAAAACTAAAGCGCACGGTAAGTGCAGATTTGCTCTATGATGTGGGTGTACTTTGAATAGCGGCCAGATTTTACCTTTTGGCACAATAAAATAAAGAAAAGCCCCCCAAATACAGCAGTTCTAAAACACGAAGAATCTAAAAGCACAAGAATCTTCTCAGTAAGACTTTTAACAAAGGACAAAAGGAAGATCTATCATTGCCGAAACAACTCAATGGCTCTGCTGTGAACACATTCAAGAAACTAGGACATTACTAGGTCCACATACCATCAAGGGATTACCTTTTGAATCCAGAGCATGGCCCAGACTGCACGAAGGGCAGTGGGGACAGACACAGAGACACTGAGTGGTACGGATGGTGGCAACATTTCGAGGCAGCTCCGTTGAAGCAAGCGGTAAGACAGATGTGTATAAATTATAACCCTCCAAGGTCCAAGCGTCCATGGGTGGATGTGTGTCCATAATGCTGCCAGTATTTGCTAATGCATTGCAGCATTCCTGCTATTTATAATCAACAAAATTACAAACGCTGTAATCATGCAAGTTGGGTGATAGCAATTATGACAGAATAAATAGCAGTCAGAATGCCTTTGCCGCAGTTATTGATGTTGATGGCAAACAGCCAAGGAAGGTTTCCATTTTTTTAAGTATTTCTTTTTTGAACGGAAGCAACCCAAGAGGCTGGAATCTGCAAGTGTTTGCCAGGAGAAAGGTTTTATGTGCTATTTAAAAAGAGAGTTTCCGTGAGGAGATGTCAGGGAAGTGCGTTGCCTCTTATATGGCTGGAATTTATGAACAGCTAACTCATTTTAAAAAATAATCACATACGTGTTTATATAAACCATACACACAACATATGCTCACCAGTCCTCATTGTGGGGAGCCTGTGACTAACCCAAACTCAGCCTGTTCCCACTGGAGAGGGATCACATCAAAGGGCATGCACACGTCGTTCCTTTTGTGCTACACTGGGCAGTTCTTTACACGTTTCTTACCACTAATGTTGGATAAAGAAATAAAATCCAGAGACTTCTTTACAATTAAGAGTTCAATGCCATGTTGATGTACGGATTGAGCTGCTGGTGGAATGGACGTTTTATCTTTGAGGCTGGTTTTATTTCCTTGTGTCTTCAATTATGAGTGAATGCTTTCCTTATTACTTACTTTCCCCCATAAGTAGTCTTTTCAGTATCAAATCATTACTTCCTTAATAACTACCAGGCAATAAAGAGAGATGTCTCTTTGGGAGGCAGGGGGTGTGCGTTTCAATGACTCCATTCATCATGATTTCCAAACAGCAAATAGTGGAGATTGCTGAGACCTAGGAAGAGGGTGGCTCAACACTGAGGAAGTTACGATCCAAGTTTTATTTCTGGATGGAGTTCATGATAACTCGGGGATTCAACGGGCAAAGCAAATCGAATTAAATCGATTCCCCACAGTTAGAAGCTTTGCTAAGCAGAACATTTGCTTGGCTTGGTTTGTAAACGCCCACACCCTTTGACCCTGCAATGCAGTTTCCTGGGAATTTATCTGGAGGAAGAGTTGAGCGCATGGCAGAGGAGCACATTTGGGGACATCTTCTGTGTCCTTGTGTCTCACTGTCTGGTTGGGTTCATTTCCGTGGTGACCCCAGGAGGATTTAACGTGGTGGGTGCTTTGCTGCCGGGGTTCCCTCCACCACTCCCTCTGGGCCTTGTTTCAGGGGCAGAAGGAATGACAAGCTCTGTTTTCTGCTGACTGTTGCTGCCTGGAGAAAGGGGCCGACTCTTCCTCATTCCTTTTCTCTCAGGATCTTTAGTATTGGGGAAGCTCTTCTGCCCCTGGGGGTAGGTTGGCATTGTGAGGGAAGTCTGGTCTTTCATAACACACCCATTGCAGCTGTGGTCGAAACCAGGGGCCTGGGGACCAGAAACCTCAGCTGTAGCCGATGTCCGTAGCATCCCAAAGATGTATGAATTCTTTAAATGACTTTACTCTGTGAACACAAAGGGATGTTTGACATCCATCAGCAATTGTTACTGTATTTATGGACAGAAAAGGCCTGTGCTAAACAAAACAAAATAAAACAAAAACAAAGCCACCAGTTTAGAAGGCAGCATCTGTGTTAGCAAATTCATTTTATTTAAAGGATTACAACCATACAGACGTTCACCAGGTTATAGAACACTCACACAACCGAGAGTTGTTCCTGCATATGGCACCACAAGGCACATAATTGAGTCTTAGAGAGATAGACCTTTTCCCATCCCACGCAGAACACAGTGGCCCAGCACAAGGGAAAACGGTGGACAAAGCAAGTCAGAGCCTGCAGCAGCTTTACAAAAGTCTGCTGTTTCCACGTACTTCTGCTACCTGCTGAGTTCGCTGTGCAGAGGCCGTGCTAATTCCGCGTTGTTTGTGTGCTCACCCCCTTCCCCTTTAATGCGTTCTAATTATGACTGGAGAGCAGTGATAAGGAGTGAGGCTAGCAGCCTGTTTGCAGGTGTGGAAGGGGAAAGACGGCATTCATAGTTCAAAGTTGTGCTCGTCGTGGGAGGTTGAATAGCTTTAAAGATCTAGTTCCCTTTTTTCACCCATCCTGAAAGGCACTGTCCTGAACAGCAGGACAAAGCCAGCAGAGACAAACCTACAGTATTTCAATGTACATGAACACATGAAATGTGATTTGCTCGAGACCTTTGAAAAACCAAGTGACGGCACAAATTGGCAGAGGCCCGTATTCTCTGGGAGAAGTGGCTCTCTGTAGAGGATGGGTTTTCCAATTATGTTCCTTTGTTGGATGTCCCTCCAACATTGTGCTTCAAAAATTTCTAGAAATGTACTGATTGAGTGAGAAAGCATGATGATGGAGAAGAAAGGGGTGAAGGCAGAGCACCATCCTTAGTCCATAGGCTGCTGCTAACTTGTTTCACAGCCCTTGACAGGTAATAAAGGAAAACGCCATTCCAAAACATGTGATTTTACTATTTTTCAAAGATTGAAAAAGGAATGAGCATTTGTGTGAGCCTATATTAGTGTATGCGCACCACATGCATGCAGCAACCATAGAGGTCAGAAGAGGACCCTGGATTCTCTGGGCCTGGGGTTGAAGATGGTTCCCAGCCACTATGTGGTGCTGGGAACTGAACCCAGGTCCTCACAAGGGCAGCAGTGCTTTTAGTTCCTGTGCCATCTCTCCAGCCCCAGTTGTTATCATGTGAGACAGAGTGAGACAGAGTCTCTGACAGAGTTATAGCTAAATTTTCTAACCCGTTCCCACCAGTTCCTGCATCTAATCCAGCCACTTGGTGACTTGCCAAAAGATGTGAGTCTGGGTTTGGATCTCCTTTTCTTTCTTTACGGGAGAAACCAGCTTTTTGATTGTATGTTAGTGCAAGGACAGGAAACCTGAAACATGGCTAACGTGACTTTAAGCAGCCGTTCCCACTCTCTGGCTTCCCTGGTCAGGCAAATAAGTCCAAATGGCAATTATTTAGATGTCAAGGAGTGTTCTTCCATATGAGACAATGCCAGGGGCATCTGGTGGTCAATACCAGTGCAAACCAGTGAACAGTGTGTCTTTATATAAAAACCACTTTTCTTGGGTTGCTTTATTAATCATAGTAGCTTCTAGTTAAAAGATACTTATTTTACTAATTATTTTAAATGATGCTATTTTTACATGTCATATATATTTTATATGATATAACACACACATACACACACACACACACACACACACACACACACACACATTGGCATTTTGAGAAAGAGTTTCTCTGTATCCCTGGCTGTCCTAGAACTCACTCTGTTGACTAGACTAATCTTTAACTCACAGAGCCACCTGTCTCTGCCTCCCAAGTGCTGGGTTTAAAGGCGTACGCCACCCCTGCCTGGTTACATATTAAATTTTTAAAATGCATATGTGTCTTCACTAACCAGGACAACCATAAATTCTGTGAAATGGAGTTAATAAATATTTAGATGTTTCAGAGCATATAAAAATAAAGTTGATGGATACCAAGAAGAACAGGGACATTTTTAAAATTTCGTGCGTTTTAATGGAAGTGATGGCTCACTCCTCATCCTCCCTTTATTGAGTGCAGTGATTGTCTTTTCCAGGCTCGAGTTTTCCGCACCCTGTGGTCTCACCAATTATCCCAAGGGAGGCTGCACAACTGCCGCTGCCTCATGCCCAGCTCATTGCATGCATTGATTTATTAGGTCTACCTGAACGTACATCAAAGACAGTAATTGAAAATGCAGCCTGACAGGCTAGCAGGAGCGCAGGGGCTGGGAGGCTGGATGTAGCGGAGACTAGCTGATGCTTTAACTTCTGCAGGTGTGGCTACTCTAATGCTGCCACCCAGGATGCTAACCCAAAGCCTATTGAAGACTGGAGGGCAGAAGATAATTGCATCCTACCAGCCCTTCACCTGTCTCAGAGAAGGGCTTGGAGGAGAGCCACGTGGCAATTTTGCATACAATAAGACTCAAGCCAACCGTGTTAGTGTTATGAAGACCATGTATTATTTATTCTTTTACTTTTTCCATTTCTTGAAATCTCCCATTTTGCTTGTTGTTTCTTTTTCTTCCCTAGGTGGGCTGTTTCAAGCTCAACTAATCCAGATCTATTTCCACATAGTCATTTGTTTTGTTGAGAGAAGCAGCAGGATTTTAAAATGTGAACTTTTGTAAAATATTAATGGAGCCTCCCACCCCTGTCAGTGTTTCCCTCTGCTGTCTCGGTCCCTTTGGGTGTCAATCCTGTGCTCGCTGTTTCCAGGGAGGATGCAACCGTGGAGTCAAGGGAGGCACAGCGAGCAAACTTGACCTAGCACCTCAGAGGGGAGGGTGAGGGCCTGGAAGGAAATTAAAATTTGAGGCAAACTATAACTGATGGGGAATGGTAAGGAAATCAAGGCTCCTCTGGTGATTGGAAGAGAGCACAAAAAACAATGTTTCCTCCCTGTTAATAATTAGATAGCCTCAGGTGTCAGAGGACAATAGGTGATAGAGCCCAGGGTTAAGAAGATACCAGAGAAAGATGTCAGAGCGACTATAGGAAGCTGGGCCTTGGATAGCCTCACCAAAACTTCCCATCTTCCGAAGAGGTTCAGACATCACTGGGTGTGCCGAGGGGTCCAAGGAGGTCAGTTAGCAGAATTATGTGTCCCTGGAAACCTCTGAGGGTCACCAGCGGAGGATGTGTGGATGCCCAGCATGCATGCATGCAGAGTGGTAGAAGCCTCTGGCAACCAGGCAGCCCTGGCTCCCGCCACACCCACACTGGGGACCTCAGAATCCCCAGAACTCTGTAAGAAAGAACAAGGGTGACCAAGATTCATCTTTGACACTTGAAATATGTTAGTGTTAGAAGACGTGCTAGCTTTTTCTACATCTGAATGTGCCTAGGATTTATAATTATTCACACCTCACTGCGTACAGGGGAACAAGATGAAATGTGCAGTTGAAGATTTTACTATGTCAGCACATTTCCAAGAAATAAAAAAATATAATGCATCTTTTCCTAAACCGTGTAAGGAGGTCAGGAAGAGTATTATCCCATAATACAGACTAGGCAGCCAGATTGGGCTGCAGCCAAGGGCTTGTTCAACATCCCACAGCTGGTGTATCCAGTCCTTCTGGACCAGAACTTCTAGGCCTTTCCAATCCATCCTGTGGCCACCATCTTCCACTCTTCCTCTTTCCTAACAATAAAAATCCCATATATTGCTTAACACATTATTTTTTCAAATGTTTTAAAAGAAATTAAATTGTGCATTATTTTAAAATCAAAATGATGGGACAAAGAACTGATTTGCCCCAGAAATCTGACCTACCTGCCCACACTCTTTTGAAATACTGCTGCATTAGTAAGCTTTTCCAGGACAAAGGCCACCTTTGATTCATCCTTTATTATGTTTTGCATCAGGTCAGGTCAGGGAGTCATCCCACTGATTGGTTCATCCATTCTGAGCTGTTAGGGCAACATACACTGAAAGTTCTCCCCCGAAAGATGGGGCACCAGGAATAATTTTTTTGTTTGTTGTTTTTGTTTGGTTTTTTTTGTGGGTGTTTATTTAAAATATTGGAATTTCTATTTCCTTCATAGCTTTCATTCACCCCTTAAGTTATCTTTGACTCATGAATTTTGTAGACAACACTTCTATAAGCAGAAGTTTATATACTTTTTCCTTTCTTGATATCACCAGAACTTACAAGTTTATTCAACATTATTATTTTCATGGTGATGTAGTTATAAACGTAAGTTAATTATAACAGGATGTATTGAAAACATATTACCTGAAAGCATGACCTTGATTGACATCTTATATGTAACATGCACACATGAATTTGGAGATAGCCAAGCAGCTTTAAATAATTAAGATTTATATTATGGAGCTAAAGGTTACAAAGCTCACTTGAAAGCACAAGCCTGATACCTTCTATGCATGTCCCCAGTCTTAAAGGAGAAGGAGGCTTCTTGGCATTTCCAGACTCCTTGGGATATCTGGAACCCTCAACGAAAACAGAAATGGTCCAAATGTACAGATACTGTGGGCATACATATTGTTCTGCTGTGCCAATACCAAACAGAAGCATATTCTCCCAGGATTCTGGAGGCTAGGGATTTCTAGAACACTGCCACAGCATCTTCTGTAGGACTTCTACCTGTGTACTCAGGTGGCAGAAAAGAAGACAGAATCGTACCTCTCCTAAAAGCCTTTTCAAAATAGCACTGACCTATTCTTCTTTTTCTTTACTGTTGAGCCATCTCTCCAGCCCTTTATTTGTTAAAACACAAACAAAATATCACTATATTTTCCATTTTTTGTCTAAAATAAAAAAGAAGGCTATAGTTAATATAGGAAAAACTATGTACAATAAGTACAATAACTATATACAATATATACAGGTGATAAGTACATCAACAAAGTCTAGCCCATTGCATTTGACAAATTCACAGAAAATACTCCATTATCTACCTTATCTTGGTGAGTCCAGTGTTGTACCTAATTCACTTTCTATTCTAACTTGCATTACCAACTTAAAATCTTTTTATGTCTCTCAACCTTATATACTTTACTTTTCTTTAGTGAATTTCTCTTCTGAGTCTGGTAAACAAGAAAAACTATAACTATCTAGTCTTCAATTCCCTCAGAGAACCAATAAGGAAATAATACTAACTGAGTAAGCAGGAAGTATGAGCAAATGACTTCCAAAACTGTGAAAAATGACAAAGCATCTGGTTTCCTATACAGTCAGGCACCCATGGTTCCTCTGCAACACTGAGGCATCCATCTTTGGCCTGAAGGCCTAGAATATTTGACAGACTTTTCTATGAAGCAGGATTTTTGAAGGACTGTCCCACCTTGCCTTGACAAGGTTTGGCAGTCATACTCTTTTTTTAAACTGATTTTATTGAGCTATAAATTTTTCTCTGCTCCCCTCCCGTCCTCTCCCCTCCACTTCAACACTCCTCCACAGTCCCCATGCTCTCAATTTACTCAGGAGATCTTGTCTTTTTCTACTTCCCATGTACATTATATCCATGCATGTCTCTCTTAGGTTCCTCATGGTTGTCTAGGTTCTCTGGGACTATGAATTGTTGGCTGGCTTTCTTTGCTTTGTGAATAAAACCACTTATGAATGAGAAATATGATGTATGTATTTCTGGGTCTGAATTACTTCCCTCAATATGATGTTTTCTAGATCCATCCATTTGCCTGCAATCTCAAACTATCGTTATTTTTTTCTGCTGTGTAGTACTCCATTGTATAAATGTACCACATTTTTCTTATCCATTATTCAGTTGAGGGCCATTTAGGTTGTTTCCAGTTTCTGGCTATGACAAACAATGCTGTAATGTCCTTGTGATACAATTGAGCAGCCTTTGTGTATATAACCAAAAGTGGTATTACTGAGCCTTGAGGAAAGTTGTTTCCTAATTTTCTGAGAAATTGCCACACTGACATCCAAAGGGGTTGTACCAGCTTGCATCCAACCAGCAATGCAGGAGTGTTCCCTTTACCCCACAACCTCTCCAGCATAAGTTGTCATCAGTGTTTTTGATCTTGGCCATTCTTAGAGGTGTAAAATGGAATCTCAGAGTTGTTTTGATTTGCATTTCTCTGATGGATAAGGATGTTGAGCATTTCCTTAAGTGTTCTTCAACCATTTTAGATTCCTCTGTTAAGAGTTCTCTGTTTAGGTTTGTACCCAATTTTTTTATTGGATTATTTGTTCTTTTGATGACCAATTTCTTGAGTTTTTTGTATATTTTGAAGATCAGACCTCTGTCTGATATGGGGTTGGTGAAGATCTTTTACCATTCTGTAGGCTGCTGTTTTGTCTTGTTGACTGTGCCCTTTGTTTTACAGAAGATTTTCAGTTTCAGGAGGTTTCATTTGTTAACTGTTTCTCTCAGTGTCTGTGCTGCTGTGGTTATATATAGGAAATGGTCTCCTGTGCCAGTGCACTCAAGTGTACTTCCCACTTTCTCTTCTATGAGGTTCAGTGTGGCTGGCTTTATGTTGAGATCTTTGATCCATTTGGACTTGAGTTTTGTACATGGTGACAGATATAGATCTATTTTAATTCTTTTACATGTTGATATCCCATCAGGAATACTTAAGAAGCACCTGTTGTGATCTCTTTCTCTATATGTGAGAATAGCATTTATTGTCCGAAATCACAAAGCCAAACAGAGACAGGTTAAGTGGACTAAAACTTGTCTACCTTATTTCCTACCCAGTACCTTTTCCTATAGATTTTTGTGCCAGTTAGAGGAAACAAAGGGAAGTTTGCATTGGTGTATTTACTAGTAACCCAGGAGGGCTAAAGGAATGGCTCATCAGTTAAAAGCACTTACCGATCTTCCAGAGCACCCAGCACCCATAGGCAGCCATGACTTCCTGTAACACAAGTTCCCAATCTGACACACTTTTATGATCTCCCACACATACTCATAAGAATAAAATACTCTTGAAAAATCACAATAGTCTCATTTATTAAAGGAAAATTAGCCCTTGAGCCCAAACAATTTATTTCCCCTTGCCATTTAATTCTCTCCTTACTAGAAATGGTTTAAACTTCTCTTCTACAGGAAAAAGATAGCCACAACAAATTTCTCATATTGAAGATGTCAAGTTCCTATTTGTTATTTGATGGTATGAATTTCTGACTAAGGATGTAAACTCTCCCAAGAGTTGAATTCCAATATCTGTAGATATAAGTGATAACTAGAAGATTGTTTTGCGTGAGTTGCTTTGAGATAGTTGTGACTGCCATTGTTCAAAACAAGACTGACTCTGTGCACATCTGAAAGAGAGATAGCCATTGCTGATAGTTGTACTTATATTTGTCACTGTCATCAAACTCTAGAGCGGATATTGCCAAGAGGTCTCATTTTCATGTAAGAGATTTGTGGCTAACAATGGGAAGGAAGGGCAAGACATTAATATTTGTGGAGTATCTACTATGTTTAAGGATCATGCTAGGAAAATGGTATTTTTATGCTTCTGTAGAAAACAGGCTGGCCTGCAGTGGCTTGTACATACTATGGCTAAATCACATGTCATTCTCTGTACATCCATTCAACAGAGAGTGGACAAAGGTGGTAAAATATAAAAGAATGGAAATGGGTTAATTCTAGATGTAAGACTAGCTAGCAATATGCTTAAGCTATTGGCCAAACAGTATTGCAAATAATATAGTTTCTGTGTGATTATTTCAGGAGTCTGGGCAGCCAGGAAAAGAACAAGCAGCCTCCAACAACAGATACTACTTCATTTAAAGTTTTAAATGAGAAAATGAGGAACAAAGAGTAAATAACAACCTAATGCCTCAAGATTCACAAGTGAATTCAGAGAAATACTAACTAGTTTGTTTATGCTGTTAGCCACTGTAAACCACAATATATTGCAAATTTGCCTCCCCAGAAATTCATTGGTTGAATTTCATCTTCAATGTGATGTTTATATGAGATAGTGGCTTTAAGTCACAGGGTAAAGTTCTTATAAACACATGTAGCATCGCTGATGACCAAAAAACATTGTAAAATTGTCTAGATTTACAACAATCTATGAAATATGCCTCTGGGTATGTCTGTGAGGTAGTTTCCAGAGAGCTCTAATTGAGTGAAGACTCAGTCTAAATGTGGGTGGTCCTAATTCATGGGCTGGTACATAGGACTGCATAAGAAGGAGAATATGGGGCTTGAGAGATGGCTCAATGATTGCGAGCACCTACCATTCCTCCAGAGAACCCAGGTTCACTTCACAGCACATACACAGTGGCTCACAACCATCTGCAAGTCCTGTCCTGAGGTATCTAATTCTCTCTTCGGGTCTCTGTGGGCACTAGGCATGCATGTGGTACATAGACATACATACAGATAAAACAGTCCTGTATATAAAAATCAATACATAAAAATTTTAAAAGGTGAGTGTGAGATGTACATCGATACTCATCCCTTTTAAATTTGGATGTAGTAATATGCAGCTATCTCTTGCTTATGTAACCACAGTTAGAGCCATTCTTACCATTGTGCCTTCCCAGCCAGGATGCCTTCCTAGCTATAATGGTCTGTATTCTCAAGCATGAGTTGAAATAAGCCTTCTTTAAGTTGCTTTTGTCATATCTTAACTGTCCCTCCCTACACATGCTGGAATATTGACTGGCATGATCTTGTACAGGTGTTGTTCAGGCAGTCATAGCTTCTGTGAATTCATCTGTACAATGGTCTGTCCTGTCCAGAAGACACCATTTTGCAGCAGTCATCCTCAGCCTCTGGATCTTTAAATTTCTCACCCTCCTAACACGGTGTACCTTGAGCCTTAGGAAGACAGAAGGTGATGTAAATGTCCTAACTATGGCTTATCTTCCACAGACACTCAGTCTCTGCACTGCAACCATTCTCTATGTTAACTTCTGCCCACCACAAAAAAAGAAATTTCTCTGATGAGAACTGAACTGTGGTTTGAATGAGAATGGCCCTTTATTGGCTCATAGATTTGAATTCTTGGTCATCAGAGAGAGGCATTACTTGAGGATTAGGTGTGCCCTTGTTGGAATAGGTGTGGCCTTGTTGGAGGAAGTATGTCACTGAGGACATACTTTGGACTTTGAGGTTTCAAAAGCCCAAGCCAGTCCCAGTGACTCTTGCTCTTTCTACTGTCTGCTGATCAAGATGCACAATTCTCAGGTACTTCTCCAGCACCATGTCTCTACGTGTTTGCCACCACACTCCCTGTAATGGTGATAATAGACTAAATTTCTAAAATTGTAAGCAAGTCCCAATTAAATGCTTTCTTTTATAAGAGTTGCTATGGTCACTGTGGCTCTTAACAGCAACAGAACACACACTAATCTATGGGTATAGATATTAGCTCTTTAGAAGGCAGTTTGACACTGTGCCCATTTAGTAGTAGATTCTCATTTAGGGCTGACGAGCTCCTCAACCACAAGTTTTTGATCAGATTTACTGTAACAAAGTGATTTTTTCCCTCTGGAGTAGGCCTTAAGTCCAATTTTTAAAAGTAGTTGGCTACTTCCATAACATTCATGCCACTATTGCTCCTATGGGCACACATAGTCAAGCCAGTATTTTTTTTCCATCACTCAAGGTTGCCCATGGGTACTCAATTGTAATACCCTATTGCTGAAGCTATCACACACTCTGGTAACTGGACACAGAGAACTGGGCTGGCACTGACCTGGAAGCTTTCTTCCTGCCCACGAGATTTTATGGTATAGTAAGGTGTTATGTAGGTTTCTGGGGGAGAAAAGTCATCAATAGTTTTAACCCAGCTTTGCATCCATTTGCATTTTAAATAGTTTCTTGTATACTATTTATTAATATACTATTGTATATTATTTATGTATAATAGTTGTACAAAACCCTTGTCTTGTAGGTGTTTGCTAAGAACTGGAGGAATGCCTTTCCTTTTTTCTCTCTAATCCCCAGTCCCCAGGAGCAAACTGAGGCAGAACAACAATACTCCAAACATCCCACCATCAGTAACACATACCTCACTCAACAGGAAGGAACCAATTTTGATCTTATTTAATGAAGAACAACAGGACAACTAAATTGCAAGCTGGGAAGAAGATCTTGATCATAAGAGACTCTGGACCTCACATCTTTTTCTTCCCCTGCCTTTATCACATCTAGTACCAATGATAAAATCAACAGGCAAACGTTCAATTGTTCAGTCCTCTTAATGCTTCTTAGTTCATCACCTACTGTAGAGTTTTAGCATCACTTGGCCCGGAGACTACCTGGGTAGGAAAACAGGCCAGGATCTAGGATGATTTTTCCGACTTCCACTTACTTAGGAAAGCAGTTAAGAAGGATGAAGGAAAGCTGAGGACTAAATTCTCTCCATGGAGAAACTAAGGGCAGCACGCTGACTTCCTTTTTCCTTTTGAAATAAATGGGGACTAAGACCACCATGACACATTTTCAATTTTGTGCATAAAAGAACCCTGGGAGGATATAAAGAAACTGCCAATGAGTGGCGTGAGCGCTGGGAGAGTAAGAACTGATAGGGTAAGAACATTCATCTTCATTATACCACACATTTCAAATTAATTGAATGAATTGATTAATGTTAATTAATTACTCATTCAAAAGCCATTTTATCTCTAGATGGGGTAAATATGTAATTCCCGGTTAAATTATTGTGAGAACTTAGGTAAAGGGTTAGAAATAGCATGAGGGTCAAAAACATGTGCTGTACCCTAATGGGCTCCCTATAGGCAGGGGAAGGGAGTGCTAATGGCAACAACAGAACAGAAGGCTGGAGAAAGTACCAAGAAGAGGCTACTGGCTTCTAGGCCAGGAATCTGCCATGAAAAGTTAAAACACAAAGAAAAGTGACAGTGGTCTATAATGACCAGTCATCAGGAACTTGTCTATTTAATTCTTGAGTTGAGTTCTTGCTTATGTAGACCAGGCTGGCCTCAAACTGCCGATGCTTTTGGCTCAGCCTCATAATTTGGGACTGATGGTGTACAGCACCACACCCTGGTCCTCATTTTACTTTCTACATCTGCAGGTTTGTGAGCCGAGGGGCTAACTTACTGTTGCTAAATGAGAAAAAAAAATCTGGACTTTTTTTGCATAATAAAGGCAACAAATCTAGTGCTTAGCTGTCTATAAGTACATGGAATGATTTCCTTCAAAGCCTAGACATTCTGGTTTGGGTGAAGATAGGTTTGGTTTTTCTTTTTGTTTTTTTTTTTTTTTGGTTTTTCGAGACAGGGTTTCTCTGTGGCTTTGGAGCCTGTCCTGGAACTAACTCTTGTAGACCAGGCTGGTCTCGAACTCACAGAGATCCGCCTGCCTCTGCCTCCCAAGTGCTGGGATTAAAGGCGTGCGCCACCACCGCCCGGCGAAGATAGGTTTGGAATATATGTGGTTGAATTAAAAATGCCAAAGTCAGAGAAATGGAGTCTCGGTGATTTAAGACAGATATGAAGTTAATTCAAGTCTTGGCCGAAGATAATATGTACCATGATTCATGGGTTTGAGTTTGTTATTTGCTTCTAGTAACAATTTAGCAAATATTTCTGGAAGGTTCTATGTCTGATTTTAGATGCTAAATGGGCTTCTAAAAAATAGTATGCAATTTAGTTTCTATCCTCGGTGAGATTATTTTCCCCTTTGACCAAAATGTAAAAGGCAGCAGGTGAGTCTTCACTTGTGTGTACTAAACCCCACAATAGGAGACATCCATGTTGGAATAGATTGTCACAGAGAAGAGAACCTTAGATGAACTTGGAAGGATTAGTCTCCCGGGATGTGAGGAGACACAAAAATGAATTATTTTCAGTAATAACTATAATCTCAATTTCTTCACAGCCAGGAAGATTCAAATGTTAATTGTACATTGCACTGGGAAAATTAAGCAGTGAATATAACACCATGAAAACGCAAGCACAACCAAATCCCTGTGCTTAGCCGTTTGTCTCGTGGCAAGTCTCCTTCTTATGAGGAATTGTTATGAGAAAACGGGGGGGTGGGGGGACAGGAAGTGTCTTCCGTAAACAGCAACATAAACTCTCTGAGGTGTGGAAATGAAATCGCCTCCTGTGCTTAGCCCTGAGATGGCAGCAGGCCTTGTAGCTGCAAGGCCACTCCCTGAGTAGTAGCCAGAGCTAAAAGATCTTGGAAACAAGTGAAAAAACAAAACAAAACAAAACAAAACAAAAACAAAAGCCATTGGTGGGGATTGGTTCATTCAAATGTTCAGCATGAGCGAGATTATAAATTGGATACAGGTTCTTAAATAATCATCATCTCTGGGACTGGGGCAATAGCTAGGTTGATAAAGTATCTGCCAGACATTCATGAGAACAGGAATCTGATCTTCCACACCTGTGTAAAAACCAGTGTGGTTGTGCGTTTTTAATCCCAGCATCTGGTAGATGCAGACAGATGGATTTCTGGGGCTCACTCTTCAGTTAACCTAACTGGTGAGCCCCAGGTCCCAGAGAGAGACCTTTTCTCATAAAACAAGGTAGCAGGTTCCTAATAGCTAACATCTATGTTCGACCCTGTCCTTCATCCACGGGTGCACAGGTACATGTACGCATACGCAGAATAATCATTGTTTCTGGGAGTAATGTCTTCTGACTTGAAAGTATATATGTTAAAATATATCTATAGAAGCACACATACATATGAATACATGTATATTTATACACAGATGTATAAATCTGTCCTCATATATGTACATCCACATTGCTTGATGAATTCAAAAGCAATAATCCACTAATTAATCTAACACCAATATTCCATAGCCACCAGTCACAGCATCATGGAAGCTTGTTCCTGCTCCAGTCTCCTCCCTTCCTGGGTACCTCCTTTGCTGATGCTGTAGGTTCTGAGAAGGATGGGACTGGCAGAGAAAGAACTGAGAAATGCCAGAGCTGATGCTTGGGCTTCTGTGAAAAGCATCCCTGCTTCTGTGCCAGGAGGGATTCCTACAACCTGGAAGCCCTGGGCAATTATACCCAGTGAGGTCACTGTCACTGGTCACCATCACACATCTAATAAAACTAACGGACTGACTAATTAGATGCAGACATGAGATGCCGTTGTGGCAGGTTCTGAAGGAGGGGAATGTGGTGACCGCTTAAGAGACTTATGGCCCCAAGGAATACCAACAGACCTCATTTTCTGTTTTCCTCGCTTGAGTGAATGTATCTCACACGGTTCTGCCAGATCAGAAAGGCTGCTTCACCGGAAATAAGCTCCCTTCACCGTGTGTGCAGAAAGAGAGTGGGCAGGAGTCCCTTTTTCTGGTGCTCAGTCGGGTCCATGGGAGACACAGCTTCACAAAGATTGTGGTCCCCTCCTTCCCAGCCTTAAATCCAAAGACACAGCCTACAATGGCACTTCAGAACATAATCTTCACAGACAGAAAATTAATAGCTGTAAACCTTCTTTAAAGGATGTTTTATTTTACTTACCTAAATTATTGTTATTTTCATTCCAAAATCACGGCCCTGCAGCTCTGCCGTCTAAATGTTGTCATACTTCACGTGCTTAAAGGGAGAGGCAGCAGGCATCTGAAGAACCATATTGGACATACAGATAGGAATGGAAATATTTGTGTTTTTCTGGGAAGGAGGCCACTCATTTCAGGAAGGGTTGAGCTACACAGTGTTTTTATGAGAGTAGTCTGGGGGAAAAGCCACTGATGGCGAATGAAAGAATTAGAACACAGCTGAGAATAAACACCATGAATACCCACAGGGACTCTTTCTCCTAAGCCCCTACAAGGACTCTTTGCTGCTGAGTAATGATTTATTTGTGCTCATTTAAAAGTTCTGCTCAGTTATTTTCTATTTCTCCCCTTGGCACGTCAGTTTTCTAAAGTGAAGGATGAACACTCTATGCTGTGTTTGGGGATCAGGACTGAATTTGTTAATACAGGAAGGAATGCATTTGCGAGTATAGCCAGTCACCCACATCCTTTGGTCTGATGGCTTTAGGGTTAGGCACAGTGAGGTCTTTCCAGAAGACAAAGGCACTCAGACCAAAGAACCTTCAAAATCAGCTTTTGCACACTGCCCTTTGGTACAGGATGGTGGGACTGGACTTGCACCATGATTGGAGCTGTCATTTGTGATGTTAGGAGGTTTTTCCTTTGATTCTTGGTTTGATTTTTCTGGTTCACCTTGCCTCTAAGTCCCTTGATTGGGTGAGGTCAGCCTTTATTGTCTGCTTTTTGTAGTAGGAGTGGCGGGCTGCATTCCTGCCCAGCTCCCGGCCGCCTGGCTAGCCTTACACCCAGAATAATTACACGGAAACTGTATTCTTTTAAACACTGCCTGGCCCTTTAGTTTCAGCCTCTTATTGGCTAATTCTCACATCTTGCTTTAACCCATATTTAGTAATCTGTGTAGCACCACAAGGGGTGGCTTACCAGGAAAGATCTTAACCTGTGTCTGTCTCGGAGAAAAGAGGCATGGCATCTGCTTGAGATGTCTGCCTCACTGCTTTCTTCCTCCCAGCATTCTGTTCTGTCTACTCTGCCTACCTAATTTTCTGTCCTATCAAAGGGCCAAGACAGTTTATTAACCAATGAAAGTAACACATAGACAGATGACCCTCCTCCATCAGCTTTTGTGTCCCAGCCCTGTACTTGGTTCCTCCTCAATTTTGTGCTATGAAAGCCTTCAATTTTGTGACCTTAAAGTCTTCCATTTTGCAACCCAAGAAAAATGCAGTGTCCTTGGGGTGGAAAGGCTGCTGTGTCCTCAGAAGGATGGCCCAGCCGCGAGCCACAGGTGTAGGCCAGGCAGGACTTTTCCCTTGAGCTTGGCAGTGTCCCTTTGAGGAAACCAGATGCTTCAGTGAACATGGGCCTTCAGTACAGAGAGGAAATAGAAAACAGAATAAAATGTACTCTGGGGAAAATAATCAGGAAAAATACTCAGAAACATCTGATTTCTCTGTGACACAAACTGCCTGATTATCATAAAGGAGGAATGTGACCAAAAACATTACATGGGACTAACATCTGGCTATACGCACATTATAGGATTAATGAGATTTAAAGGTTCTTTTGATCAATAACATCTCCCCTAGTGGCCTGCCAAAGCATCTGAAAATTTACATTTTCATGTCCAGAAGGGCTCTGCTCAAATGCAACTATCTTTTCTGGGAGGCTGCACATACAAATTAATCAGCATCAATCCATCAGATACAGTGACTGTCCTAGCAGAACAGGCTCCGGAAATATAAAACACTAAGAAAGACTGTTTAGACACAGTGAGCACTGAGAATGACTTAGAGCTGAGGTTCTCAGCCTATAGTTTGTGATACCCACAGGGATCCCATCCTGGCTATCAGAGATTTACATTATGATTCATAACAGTAGCAGAATTGCAGTTATGAAGCAGCAACAAAATAGTTTTATGGTTGAGGTCATCACAACATGAGGAGCTGTATTGAAGGGTCTCAGCATTAGGAAGGTTGAGAACCACTTATTTATAGGGTAGTTTCCAAGACGATGGGCACTGGCTATGCAGCTACTTCAGCTTTAAGGAAGGAAATAGCTTATTGCCTCAGGCATGCTAACCACTCTTCAAGGGCTCAGCAGCTGCACTTGGCCAGTACATACCATATCACACACTGCAGACGCACACACCTCTTATTATTGGAAGCTTTGCCGCACAGCTATGGTCTACATGGACTATTGATGTTTTTATATTGTGCTTAGGGATTTGGAAAATAGCCAAGCAACTGCTGAAAGAGAAGGAGGTAATAGGGAGAAGGTCCAATAAAGAAATCAGATCTTATCAAGTGAGGGAGGCAGGGAGACTAAGGACCAACATTGTAGGTTTCATCGTTTATTGACAGTCATTTCCTGACATTCTATTATGAAAATTTCCCAGAAAGTCATACTGGAGTCAGAATCTGCTTTTGTCAAATACCAGCTGGGTACCTATGGACAAATAACTTAATTCTTCTTAATATTTTCCATCTATAAAATAGAGGTTGTGATTCTTACCCCATACCATTGTCGTGAAGATAAATGAAAGTCCAGCTGGATCTGGTGTATGGTGGGTTTCAATTAAAAAATACCCCCGTAGGTATTTGAACACCTGGTCCCCAGTTGGAGGCACTGTTCAGGGAGGGTATGGAACTTTTGCTTTTACAATCTCGTTCCACTATCCACTCTCTCTGTTTTCTATGTGAGGACAAAAATGTGATTGGCCAGCATTCAGTTTTGACCGCATGCTGCTGTATGTTCCTGCCATTATGAACACTCTCTCTAGAACCATAAATTCAAATATCCTTTTTCTTCTATAGGAAGTCTTGCTTTTAGCTATGGCATTAAATCACAATGACAGGAAAAGTAGCTAACACAGTAGATAGGTGGTTTGCTGGAATGAAACTCATTCCCATACCCTGGACCACTGATGGGGATCCCTGTACCTCTAAATCTGTCCTGTTCTCAACACACAGACGACCCTGCACATCCAGCTGTTGGATTTAATTGAACTGGAGTATGCTAACCTTTCTTTTTACACTCTCATTTTCATTATGAATGAAGACCCAGTGCAAACTCTGATGCTATTAGCATCCAAGGAGTAATTAACATGAAATAGGATCAGAAGACAACAATCCCTTAGAAGCTAATCCTTTTAAGTTAATAGAATTGAAATATTACAATTCATGAAATAACACTTAAATAATACTGCTTGGACAGTAACAGCTTGTTATTTATATTTGTTGAATTTTTAAAATTATACCCTTCACAGAATTGCTTGAGGGAATGAGTACAAAGAATTAATACATTAATTATCATAAATGAATCATTAAACAGCAACAGTCATAAACATCATAAGCTAATGTCTTAAAAAAATCAAACCAAACAAACCAACAGCCTAAGTACTTCTCTACACAGAAAAATGGGTTTAGGGAGCAGCTGATTGGAGGAACATTGGGTGTAAAAATGGGGCCACATATGCTTCTCTAGTCTCTTTCCTCCCTTACATATTGAAACCAGTGGGGAGAGGAGAGGCCCACGCTGGTAGCCCATGATGAAACAGTTTATAGTTTTTCTTTGCCTGCATGAATCTACTCTTAGACATCAACGATAAACTTGCAGATTTTACTTTCCATTTTTACAGATGAGATGGTTCTGATTTTCCAATGAGAAGTTATAAACTTTGGTTTCAGTGAGTCCAGAGCCAATCAAGGCCTTGGAGAGCAAAAAAGAAGAGCAGGATCCATAAGCATATGGTGACCCTTGACCTACTCTGCTCCTTCCCTGCCTCAACACCTGCCTCCCAACCTTGCTAAGCAAGCCCAGGCAATGTTCTCCTGCTTAATTGGTTTGCTTTAATTGGGTTTGAAGAAAAGGATTCAACAACTTAAGAGTAATTATTTTACTAATTACTAAATTAGAAAGTTTCAAATATCCAGGCCTATAATTATCCATTCTCACTGCCAGTTTATATTTTTATATAGTTAGATTGGGCTAGTGTAGAAGGAGGGCCCACTTGTTCCTTCCAGCCGCCTGGCTACCTTAACCCTAAAATAACCACACAGAAACTGTATTAATTAAATCACTGCTTGGCCCATTAGCTCTAACTTCTTCTTGGCTAACTCTTACATCTTAATTTAACCCATTTCTAGTAATCTGTGTATCGCCATGTGGCAGTGGCTTACCAGGTAAAATTCCCAGCATCTGTCTCTGGCTGCTCCCTGGCATTCCTCTCACTCTGCTCTGTTTTTCTCCCAGCATTCAGTTCTGTCTTCCCTGCCTACCTAAGTTCTTCCCTATCAACAGGTCAAGGCAGTTTCTTTATTCATTAACGAAGACAGAAGGACCTCCCATATCAGGCTACTATACCACGGACACTAATAGCTAAAAAATTCTATGCACAGGATCTTAGTTTATGGTCAAAGCTACGACCTGCTGCTCAGTGCAACTGCCCTGTTCTCTAACTAAGTAAAGATGACTAGGGTCATGTCCACTAGAGAATGGAGTTTCCTCCTGAGATCTCGGTTCACACTCTTTTATCTTTTTCCCCTGTGTTTCTATATGCATCACCATCCCAGTCTTGGCCCCAAGTAGTCACTGCTGTGAATCTCAAAGAATTTCCTGTCATTTAAGTCTACTGACATCTACTTGTTATTATGATGCTGTTGCTTTGAATCAGATGGTCTATTTGGGAAATCTCTGTCAACATATAAATGTTGAGATTGCCAAAAATGTGTTAAGAGTACATTTGGCCTTATGTGTGTGATGTTTTGCAATGACTCTAAACCTATTGTCATGAACACTGTCGTTCACAAGGAATAATTTGAACTCCAACAGGATTTTATTAATGGGCCACAAAATATGTAGCCACTTAGCTGTGGCTGCTACCCACTCTTTGCCCTGCTGTTTGTTGTTGCTATAGGGCAAAGATCAGCTCCCATGGTCAACATTCTGAGCCTTCCCTGAGCTCTTTTATGGTTTATATGGATGACCACAGTGTTGATAAACAAGTGCAGGAGAAAAAAAGGCACTGAATAGGATCTGTTCTGAACAGCTACAGCTAGCATTAATAAGGGCGTTTCCCACTCAGGGGGAACAGACTGCCCACTCTCTTCCCTCCTTCCCTCTGTCTTCCTTCTCTCCCTTCTAGATGGCCAAGGAAGCAGAAACATAATGAAAACAATGGCATAGATACCCATGTACCACATATCTTCACCCAACATAAATTCTAAGTTTTTTTTTTTCAGTATTTGAACTAGTCCATCAGCACTTAAGTTAAGAAATAGAAATTCCTCCATGGAGTTGAAGCTGCCTGTGTAGCCACTCACTTTCACCAGTGGTTCCCAGGCTTTGCTACACTTTGGAACCATCTGGAGAGACTTTAAACTCCCCTTACCCAATTCTCATCTCATGCTAATTGAATGAGAAATCTAGCGAGGCAGCCATTAGTACTCTCGGAACTCCACAAGCCATTATTATATGCAAAATCAGAGAACACTGTCCCGTCCCCTACTCCAGAGGGAAGGACCACGCTGCACTTAATATTTACATCTATACTGAATACATATTCATAAGCAATGCAGTTTTGCGTGTTTAAAAATTACAAATTGTATGCTATCTATGAGTTCTGTCACATACTTTCAATATTTAGCATTGCTTTATCCATGCTGACACGTGTATAATTTGTGCATTTAAGTATTGCATATTCACTTTTAAATAAGCCGAATTTATTTACCCACCATCTATTGGTAGATACTGTTCATGAATTTGGTTTATTTCTCCATTTATGGGTGAGCTTTTCAGATGTTGGTAAAGAGGTTGCATATCTCCTTGTAGGCTCTCCCCTGCACATCAAGACGTTTTCTACTTTGCCATCGTGTCTATAAACCGCTTGTCTCATTGGTCACTAGCTTGTAAGAATAATAACAATTTTACTGGGGTAAATTTGTGTCCTTGCTGGTATTTCTTACTTGCTTTAGGATATTTTCTATAGACCCTCTCAGATTCCATTTGGAAGCAATCATGTTACCTGTAAAGAGCCACTCATTTTTTTTCTCTCTCTAATCTTTGCAAGTTTTGACTTTTATTTTCTTGCACTATTTAGGACCCCGGAGCATAATATTCAATAAGACGTGTCATCAAAACCCTCGGCGTCTTTCTGATCATGTGGAAAAGGCTTCTAACAATTCACTTTTAAGAATTATATCTGCATTGGAATTATATCTGAGATGGAACCTGTCCCTGATACTGTTCTGGGGGCCAAGAACCTGAAGCCAGTTAGGCAAGGTGTTATGGATTTGCAGCTGCTCTGGGAGCGGGTCCCGAGAGCAGAGGGGGCAGCGGGTTTCCAGAGCAAGCAGTCCTGGGCAGGGCCCAGGCACACTGCGCAGCAGGTCTCCAAAGGTGACTGGTCCCCTGGCTGTCCTCTGAAGCTAGCCATGTGGGCGGCTTATTATTAAGATGGACAGCCAAGGTATGGAGGCCATCTCAGCCAAATGGGAATGGCTTTTCCATTTTGTTTTGGACAATGTGGGGCGTGTGTGTGTGTGTGTGTGTGTGTGTGTGTGTGTGTGTGGTTTGTGTTTCATTGTTAGGATAAAAATTGATGAGTTGTAGATATAGAGGTTGTGTTAACTGTCAATTTGACAGAATCCAGGATCATCTGGGAGATGACTTCTGAGCATGTCAGCTGGGGAATATTTTGTGTGTCAGTTGGGTTGGGAAGACCCACCTGCTATGGGTGACTCCATTCCCTGGTTCAGTCTTGGTCTGTGAAGGTGAAGGAAGAGAGCTGAGCAGAAAACACGCCTTCACTCAGGAAGGAAGAGAAAGTCTGAGGCTGTGAGCAGCAAGGGAGTGGGCATGGCTTGTCTCTTAAAGGGACAGAACATTACATTTCCATCTCTTTTTTATAATAAAAAGTGGGAGATAAGAACCACAGGTTGAAAGAATTGGGGTGGCAGATTCTCAAGACTGCTTCCAGCTTATTTGTGGGCATCGTCTTTTACACAGGGACATAGGGGAAAGCCAAATACCACTGTCTGCTCAAGAAATCCTGCAATAAAATGATGACTAATGGCATTCTGTTATACTCATAGGCCAGTGCCTTGCTCAGCCATCATCAAAGAGAATTCCTCCTGCCATAGATGGGAACAAATACAGAGACCCACAGCTGGACATTGGGCAGAGAGTGGGAGACCTTGGAACACTCAGTCCTAAATGGGATGTATACAGCAAATCCCTCCCCTCAGGGCTCAGGGAATCCCATAAAAGAGGAGGTAGAAAGATGGTGAGAGCCAGAGGACCCATGGAAGCAAGGCATTCTAACTGATGCACACACAAACTCCCAGACTGGCAGCCTGCACAGGATCTGCGCAGGTCTGCAGCAGATGGGGCTCCAGTTCTGAGAGGAGAAGGATATGCGAACTCCCATCCCTATCCCAGAAGATAGCTCCAGTTGTTAACTACTCAAAAATAAAAGATTAGTTCTCGCAAATGGAGTCTCACTGGGTCTGCAAACCACTTTCAAGGGCAGGCTGCAAACCAAATAGTAGATGGCAACACAAAATGAACTCAGTGGTATCTTTGGAGGTTCTTAGTCTCGTAGTGTTTTGTCAGGGCTTTCTTTTTGTCCTTATAAGCCCTTTGTGTATGTACTCAGGCTTCTGCTTTGTGTTCTCATGGAGTCCTGTGAGTGTGAACCTTTGTGACTCCGTGTCTCTATGTGTTTCTTGTGCCTTTCCCCCCCTCTTTTCCTTGTTTGTTGTTTTGTCCTATTCTAGTTTAGTTGCTTTAGTTTTATTATTATTATTTAGAGACCTGCTTGATTTCTCAAGAGAGACAGAAAGGGTGTGCATGAAAGAGGATGTGAGGAAGGTCTCAGAAGAGTTTGAGGAGGGGAACCATAATCAGAAAATATTGCATGAAAAAAATCTATTTTCAATAAAAGTTAATTAGAGGAAAAAAGAGTTATATGTGCTACAGGTTTTTCCTTGAGTTTCTGTTACACATTTAAAAAGTTTTCTTTTTATTTAGCTTAAAGTTTCTGTCTTGAAAGATATAATTTTTTTCATGTGCTTTTTGTTACATCAACTAAAAGGTCATATGGTTTTTCTATTTTAATCTAAGAGAATAAATTATATGAATAGAATTCATTTGTATATTACTGCATCAGAGTTATATAGGTAAACTTAATTTAATATGTATTCTTAATATATGTGCATATATATATACACTTAATTAAGAATCAAATTGTATAACTAATGTTATAATTGACCTGGTTTTTTGAGGAAACTATGTTTAATTATTTTGTATACTTATTCTGGTATTTTCTCATTTAAAATAATAAGTACACACTGATGTTTTTGTTCTGAAATCAGCCTTGTCTGACATGATCATAGCTCTCTGTTTTCTTTGGTTAGTACTAAGACAGTGTGCCTGTCTCTGCCCTTTTGTTTTACAGCTTATTCATAGTCTTTAAAGTGAGTTTCTTGATACAAAATTCATTTTGACAATTATATAGTTAGATAAATTACATATAATTATCAGAAATCTATATAACTCATATGTGTATGCTGTAACACATTTGTGTGTATTTAGGTTGTTACTGGCCACGTTTGCCACTGCTTTCTCTTTTGCATTGCTTTTTAATTTTTCTCACTTTTTGCTTCCTTCTCTGCTTCATTGAAAATGTACATATAGCTCACTACTTATTGTGTGTGTGTGTCTGTGTGCCTATGTGTGCCCGTGTGTATCTCTGTGTGTGTCTATGTGTGTCTGTGTCTGTGGGTACCTGTGTGTGTGTATCTGTGTGTATCTGTAACATGAGGGGGCCAGGCCTGCTTGTTTGGGTTTCTGTCCCACCCGGTACCCCACAGCCGACAAGCCCCAAAGAAATAACACAGAGATCTCTGTAAGTTATAAAGCTGATTGGCCCATTAGCTCTAGCCTCTCACTGGCTAACTCTCACATCTTGATTAACCCATTTTTCTGATCTATGTTAGCCATGTGGCTCAGTACCTTTTTCAGTGGTTGCAGATCACATCCTGCTGCTTTGGTGATCTGGGCAGGAGTGGGAGGAATCAACTTCCTCCTTCCCAGAATTCTCCTGTTCTCATTGTATCATTTCTATTTCCTGTCTGGTTTTCCCACCTTTACCTCCTGCCTGGCCAATCAGCGTTTATTTAAAACATGATTGACAGATTACAGACAATTCTCCCGCACCATGTATCTGTCTGTGTGTGTGTGTCTGTGTGTGTGCCCCTGTGTGTATCTGTATGTGTGTCTCCGTGTGTGTCTTTGTGTATGTGTCTGTGTTTGTGTGTTTGTGTTTCTGCATGTGTATGACTGTGTGTATGTGTCTGTGGGTGCCTGTGTGTTTCTATGTGTGTGTCTGCATGTGCCTGTGTGTGTTTCTGCATGTGTGTGTCTGTGTGTGTGTCTTCTGTGTGTGCCTGTGTGTGTCTGTGTGCCTGTGTGTGTATCTTTGTGTGTGTCTGTATCTGTCTGTGTGTGTGTATGTGTGTCTCCATGTGTGTCATTGTGAGTGTGTCTGTTTGTATGTGTGTATCTGTGTGTGTGTATCTGTGTGGTATCTGTCTCTGGGTGAGCATGACCATAGTACACGTGTAGGCCAACATATTGCAGAAGCTGTTTCTCTCCCTCCTCCAGATTGAACTTAGGTTGTCAGGTCTGACATTGAATCATCATGTCAGCCCAAATGGAGCATTTTCTATGGATGCTATTTTTTCTCTCTTATTAATTATATCTAAAATTTTATAATCATTTTCCTTGAGTTGCAATGTACATTTGCAACAAATGTAAAAGTACTCTCAAATTGCATGATTACACTTCGTGGATAGTACAATAATTTTTTTCTTTTAAGATTTATTATTTTATTAATATGTTGGAGTGTTTGATGTCAGTTAGTGCAGTGGGTGTGTGCCTGGTGCCTTGGAGGTCAGAAGGGGGCGCCAGATCCCTTGGAACTAAGTTACAGATGGTTGGGAGATGCCAAGTACTGGGGAATGAACCTGGGTCCTCGCTAGAGGAAGTGTTCTCAACAGCTGAGCCATCTCGCCAGCTCCTTAACTGCAGACTTTTCATAGTCCCTTTCAAGGACTCCACATTCCCGTGAAAGAAGGCACCTAGGTGATGGGACAGGCCCCATGCTGGCTCTGCAGCTGCTGAAGCCACACTCCAAGCTCCTGCTCCTCTGGGTTTCTGCCTCCTGTTTCTGGTTTTGGCCACTGGGAATTTCTTTTGTTTTAGTATTCTGTAATGCAAATTTAAAATGACATTCATGTATAGTCGGGCATTTCCAGGTGTTTGTTAAATGGAAGATCTGCTGGCTACGCATTTTACATTGTTGCTGGAAATCAATTCTAACAATTTTTCATAAAAGGATTTGCTAAACTGATGGGACTTGGGACTTCTAAGCCTGTGGACCAGCCAAGTCATGAGATCCTTGGGAAGGTAACAGGTATAGCCTAACAACAGATTTGCTGACCTCAGCGGATGCCACTGCTCCACCTTCTCCTCTCTCATCCGAGTGAAGCCTGTCTTGTTTGGAGCTCCTCTGTTACTGTGGTCAGGCCCATCCTAGGCACCACCGGGCTACGCTCTGGCTGACCCAGATTAGCTTTCTGCAGCCCTCCTTTCTGCCTCTGCCTTATCTAGAGACTCCAGTCTGTGAGTTTTCCCACAGAGAATGGATTTCACAAATTTCGCCTCCTTCTTGCTGTGTAATTTGCTCTTGTAAAATATGTAGCTTTGTCCCAAGAGCATATTGAAGTTAAATCTGTAGTTACTTTAAAGAACTATGGGGTGGGCTGCCTGCATGGTCAGTTTCTGAGGCTTAATTTACCTCAGTGCCCAAGGCCTTATGGGAGAAGAGACTGTGCATGTGGAGAATTAAGTATTTTTCCCCCAAGTGTTCTGCGTAATTGAGGTTAGTGACTGAGAGAAGGTGTGTGTGTGTGTGGGGGGGGGGGAACAACACTGCAATTCCTCTCCAGAAAACCTTGGGTGTTAGAGTACTGACAGAATTTTTGTTTGGTTTTGTTTGGTTTGGGTTTTGGTTTTGGTTTTCGGTTTTGGTTTTGGTTTTTTGAGACAGTGTTTTCTTCCCTGTAGTCTAGGTTAGCCTCAAATCATAGAGATTTTCCTGCCTCTGCCTCTGCCTCCCAAGTGCTGGGATTAAAAGTGTGTGCCTTCACTACCTGGCTTAAAAAAATCTATTTTTTATTAAACAAACTAAGAAAGAAAACCAGCCCTTTCATCTTGTGTCTACTGCAAAGTTATCCTTGCATGTGCTTCAAAGCTCCTTTAAAAATAAATTGACTCTGAAATAAAGCACTCAAGATTACTAATAGACTATATATATGGGTGTTTGTAAATTATGTGTGTGTGTGTGTGTGTGTGTGTGCACATGAACACAGGTGCCCTTGGAGGCCAGAAGTATAGGATCTCCCTAGGTCTGGTGTCACAGGTGGTTGTGAGCCACCTGATGTGAACGCTAGGACTGAGTCCTCGGTAGGAACACTTTGCTCCTTTAATCCATGGGCCAGCTCCTCAGCCTTTCAAGACCATATTTTGTGAGAGATTTCTCACTTAGATTGAAGGCAAATGCAGTTCCTGGATTAGTTAAGTTGAGTTTACATGATATAGTCCTTTTTCTATGACTCGTCTCTGAAGGTGACTGAGATTCTGTCAATTCGACATTCATTGCCAATCATCACACTTGGGTAAACTCAGTTCTGAGGCAGAAAAAGATTTCATTATTAAGAAACACACATAAACATTTGTTCCTGTTCTGAGACTTAAAGGATTTCTTTATATGCCTGTGTCCAGCAACAGTAACCTCTTTATCAAACTATCTTAATTCTTAGCTACCATTTCAATATCAGATGGCATTCCCCTTCCTTGGAAATCTACCCTAACTCCTACCTAGTCTGTTATTGCTTGCTTCAAGGCTCCTGCTGCAGAACTACCATGTGACAGCTTATCTTTGTCATTGCTGAAAACCATATTCTCAATATCTATCCCCCCCAGGCAATTGGTACCCAGAAGACAAAAACTGCATCAATACAGTGTGCTCTTCTGCCCCTCAGGATCCAGTGTACACCCAATTTTTTGAACTTAATTATGTAATTTTTTATTAAGCATTATAAAATCCAGAAGTTGAATGGGTTATACTTGAATAGTTCTGCTAATTTTTAGTAGTGAATGTATAGGCAGCTAAAGTCTATATCAAAGAATAGGATGATTATAGTGACCCAGAAGCCCCAGGTTCTATTTCAATTATACCCACTGTCCAAAGCCAGCACCTGACTTCTACTGTTATGCAGTATTTTTGCCTAGTTTGCTACCTTTATAGAAGCAGAATAATAAACTTACATTATTTTCAATTTTTTTGCAAACTTTATGTTTGTAAGATGTGTTCAAGTATTTGAGGTATGCCAATATAATTAAATTTCTAACTTGAGAGCATTCTATTACATAAATACTTCACAGTTTAACTAGTCTCCTGCTCTGGTGCATTTAGGGTTCCCATTTGGGACCATTGTGAGCAGTATTGCTGTGAACTTCCTTATATATATTATTAGACCACCAAAAATTTAAAGAGTTTATTTGAGCGGACAGCAGTTTATGATCCCCCCAGAAGAGACTTAACCAGAAGCTTTTATAGGGTACTTTTCGAAGTAAGATAAACAAGTGAAAACAAAATCCCCAGCCCCCAACAAGTGGGAGTGGGTCAAGTGGACAGTCCCTGGAAGAGGTTTCCCTGGAGGGTTCTGGCTGGGTGCACTCTAATTTTCACCGTATTCCTTACATCAAGTCAGACTTCAGTTTGCTTATTATTAAGATGGCCAGCCAAGGTCTGGAGGCCATCTCAGCCAAATGGGAATGAATTTTCCATTTTGTTTTGGACAACGTGGGGCGTGTGTGTGTGTGTGTGTGTGTGTGTGTGTGTGTGTGCACGTGTGGTTTGTGTGTATATTTTCATTGTTATAACAAAAATTGATGAGTTGTAGATATGGAGGTTGTGTTAATTGTCAATTTGACAGAGTCCAGGATCATCTGGGAGATGACTTCTGAGCATGTCAGCTGGGGAATATTTTGTGTGTCAGTTGGGGTGGGAAGACTCACGTGCTATGGGTGACTCCATTCCCTGGTTCAGTCTTGGTCTGTGAAGATGGAGAAAGAGAGCTGAGCAGAAAACACACCTTCACTCCCCTCTGCTTCTCACGACAGGTGCTATGTGTCTGGATGCTTCAAGCACCTGCTGTCTTGACTCCCGGCAATGAGGGACTGCGCTTGAACTGTGAGCTAAAAGCAAACCTTTTCCCCTAAAGATACATTTGTCAGAGCAGTTTATCACAGCCACAGAAAAACAAACCCAGGCAACAAATTTCACATATTTCCAGCTTTCACAGAAGTTACCAATCTTCCAGCGAGCTTGCATTGATTTTAACTTCTAGCACCTACCTTTGAGAGTTCAACAAATGTGTTTCTAGTAAATTAATAAGTAAAGGAATTCTTCTCCAAGATTAACTGTTGAGAGGAATGGTTTCCCTTGCTACCACGAAAAGAAAGGGTTGCTATTTCTTTCTTCTTTTTAATTGTCTTCCTGTAGCTGTTAATGATGACTTGAACTAGAGCTAAAAAGGAATTTTCATAAATGTTACCTATGAGAAATTCCCAAGTCATCCAACTAAAGCTATATTGGAGATGTTTCTTTTCCTGTCGATATATTATAACTGATGATTACCCTTCTGGGAGCAACTAGCTTTGCTGTAATATCATTTGTGCAAAATTCTGAGAGCATATTTAATTTTTCAAACATGCGCGTCAATAATAGTCCTCTTCCTGTGTGGGATCTTTTAGGTTCCCTCCATGCTGTAAACATATGGCAATCAAAACTAACTGTGGATTTAAGCAATGGAGACCAATTGAAGTAGAGTTACTGCTGGCTGTGTGGGTTCGTTACTGTGAGTGCCCCTCTGTGACAGGCTCCAGGCAGGCACGCTCACTGCCTGTCCTAAGCATCCTCATCTCTCAGCAGGTGTAAAGAATAAAGTGACAACAAACAAAAACAATTCCGTGTGCCATTAAGAGAAGGTGGTCAATTTTTTTCCCAGTAACACGTGCTATTCTGAGATTGCCGCTTAACTGGTTTTCCTGACCTAAACAAGGGTGGAATTTGTTAGTGGCGGGACAGTTTACATTTTTATCACAGGATCCAAGAAAAGATGGCCCCAAGCCAGGTTGGTGCATCTTTTCTTATTTAGGAGAAGGCTCAACTGAGCAGCAGCCTCCTGTGCTGGACCAGCACTGAGGTTTACCAAGCAGTTGTTCCTACTACTAACTGTTGGGTAGCCTTTCTTCAAATCCCATCTCTTAGATCCACAACCTTGCCTGAAAACCTGTGAGAGTGGACCCGGTGAAGCTTACTGGCATAGTTTCAGTGACTAGAGAAAATTTAGGAGTACATGCAACGGTGTCTTTCCGTCTCCTGCCGTCCTTCACTGTCTCCGAAGGTAGGTCCATGAGAGGTTGATGAAAGTGAGCATCCGTCTGTTGACATCAGTGTAATAAAATGCCCCATCTCTGAGCCACAGTTTCATTCTCTAATACATAGTTCCTGTAAATAGTGGGATGCGGGCTGAATTAAACAGGCCAGAGAGCTTCATTGTCTCCAAACTGAATCTCTGTGGACTAAATGAATTCAGATGAGCTGGTGCTGTAAAAGACACCAAGGAAGAGAAAAATACATGATTTCTCTGTCTCTATTAATCTTAATCTCCTACTATACCAAAATGAAGTACTCTTGATGGTTGCCGGGTCTTCATTTGTCTTCTTTGAGAAGTAGACAGAGCAAGTCAAGAGGACCATAGAACCCACAGCTGTAGTCCCTTCCATTAAGATTTCCCTTGCGTTACGACTTTCAGATGCAAGGGCCAGCATCAAAGACTGTCTTTTAGGAAGACACTAAGATATGGGTTAATTTGAAGGCTGTATTATGCGGACACAATGATTGCATTAGTGAAGGGTCGGCAAGGAAAAAGCTTCCTCTACCCTCTTACATACAGAAACTGAAAATGAAAGATCTGAAAATGAAACTAACAAAAGATCAATAATAGAAAAAGCAGAAATTAATAATTTTAAATTACTTATTCATTTATTTTAGTTGTAATTATTCATTTATTGATTGATTGATTTGTATATGTACATGCGTGCATGTGCTCACAGGACACATGGGTCCAGGAATGAAGCTTAAGTTGCTAGGCTTGGCAGCAAGTGCCATGAATGAATGGGTTATCTCCCAGACCCAAAGCACACAGTTGCATTTTTTTTGTTGTTGTTCTTATTGAATGTATATATGTATTTGCATATATTTATATATTCCTAAATACCACCAGTTGAGTCCATATAATATTATTTGTGTGTATATTTTCAGGGAGAACTAGAAAACCAGTTGATGTGCCCAACCCTGGAAAGGGCCACCTCTTCCTCATTCAGCTTTGTGTTGCCTGTAGTTCTTTGTGTAGGGTTAAGGTCTCATGGACTTTTCCCTGTCCACTATGGCATGATTGTCAGTGCCCTTGTTCAGCTCATATTTGGCCAGTCATGTTGCTAAGACTTTGCAGGTGTAGTTTTGTTTCTGATGTTACTGGGAGATACAACCTCACAGCAAAGTCCCTGATCCTCCAGCTTTTATAATCTTTCTGTCCCCTGTCTCCAATGTTTTCTGAGCTTTAGGTGCAGGAGTGTTCTGTAGATATATTCACTAGGACTAGGATCCACAATTCTGCACATTGGTTAGCTGTGTTTTTCAGTAGTTGTCCCTGTCCTTTGCAAAGAGAAATTTCCTTGATAAGGGATAGTGACTAGCCTTTCTCTGAGTATAATGGTAAATGCTTATAGATTGTTGTTGGGGGTTATGCTAGTTTAGTGGTTGTAGATTCTATTCCAATGCCATAATTTCACTAATGATGAATAATTGGCTAGGTTTCCAGTACTAGGCATGGTATCATTCTTGTTGAGAAGGTTTTAAGTCCAATTAGGGAACCATTAGTTACTGCCAAGATATGTGTGCCACCACTGCACTGGTAAGGCTATTGTGCCATGCTGGTCATGGATGAAAAGCACACAATTCTGATTAACCTTTCATATGCATAGCAGCTCTCTCTCTCTCTCTCTCTCTCTCTCTCTCTCTCTCTCTCTCTCTCTCTCTCTCACACACACACACACACACACATGAAATTCAAATAAGCATTTAGGCCTAAGGATTCATATTTCCTTCCTGAACAAAGAAATAAGGTTTTACTTCAAGGGCTAATAAAGCACCAGGACATGAGTGGGAAGCAGCTGAGAAAACTAGCAGATTAAAGAACTGTTTGTAATCAAGCCCACATGTGTAAATTCACCTGGGTGTGCATTTCCTGCTTCCCATCATGGAGTGACATTTCGCTCTCCTCAAGGGAGAGTTTATGCCTACTTTCAAGTCAGTGATGGAAACATGGGGAAGTATTGTTGTGCAGAGGAAAAGCACAACTCTCCCCTCGAAGAGGACAAGAGATGTTGATTCCGATGCTAAATATAGTGACCACCATTTAGGAGCTCAGATTTAGGGTATCACCAGTTCCATGTTTTGACGTGGTATCAATCTCGTGAAGTTTTTATAGTAAGAGATCAAAGAACAAATCGGGGCACTTTTCAAATACAGAGGTGAGCCACAGGTAGGCAGGTACAGTAAAGCGGGGGAATCTCAGCTAGAGGTTTCAGATGCGGGAGGGCATTCTTAGCCTCTGTGATGGTAGGAATGAGGCTATGCTTGTACATTCCAAAGGATTTACCTAATTGTCACAGAGATGTGACGTCACATACAGAGGAGGACAATAGCTGGTTATTAAAGGATGCTAATGGTCAGCCCAAGACAAGTCATCTTTGTACTGCCAAACTCTCCACAGGCACTGAAGGTCTGTTAATTATCCTTGCAGAAGGTTCAATGGAAGGTGTGGTTTTTGCCAAGTACTCTTGTTTGTAGTTGATTTTCTGTTATCGTCAGTCATGTTTTGAGGTATCACATTCTGAGCCATTTCAGGAGGTGCCGTGTTTGGAACTATGGGGCAGCTTCCTGATTAATATGCATAGTACCTACTGGACCTTAAATCTTCCTTGGAGGCAGTCACATAGAAAATGCCTTTAATCCCAGCACTTGGGAGGGAGAGGCAGGTGGATCTCTGTGTAGACAAGGCCAGCCTGGTCTACAGAGTGAGTTACAGGACAGGATCCAAAGCTACACAGAGAAACCTTGTCTCAAAAAAAGAAAAGGAAGGGAAAGGAAAGGAAAAGAAAGGAAACTGAATATTTGGAAGGATACACTTTCAGATACCCCGATGAGAAAGCAGAGAAAATCCTCTGAAGCCTACTAGAGGCAGAAGGAGAAGCTGCGTTGGAAACTTCTGGACTGGAATGGTGGGAGTCTGGGGCAGGGAGGAATCTGAGACCCAGGAACATCTGCGTATGAAATGCTCTGGACAGAGACAAAAAGACATTCGCCTGGACCTTCCCTTCAGCATCCACAAACGCAGGGCCAGGAAGGCAGGAGGCTTTCTTTCTTGGAAACTTTTTTTTTTAGACTAAGAAGAAGGGATTCTAATGACATAGAAGACCCAGAGATGCTTGGTGGTGTTTTTTTTTTGTTGTTGTTTTGTTTTGTTTTGTTTTGTTTTTTGGTTTTTTTTTTTTTTGGTTTTTCGAGACAGTGTTTCTCTGCAGCTTTAGAGCCTGTCCTGGAGCTAGCTCTTGTAGACCAGGCTGGTCTCGAACTCACAGAGATCTGCCTGCCTCTGCTTCCCGAGTGCTGGGATTAAAGGCGTGCGCCACCACCTTCCGGTTTTGGTGGTGTTTTAAGACCGTTACTGTATGAAGCAGAAGGGCACCTTGGACTTAGAGAAACAGCCGTGCCGTGGTTTGCATCAAAATGCCCCATGTGTTCATAGATTAGAATGCATGGCCCCCAGTGGGAAGAAATGTTTGGGAAAGATTAGAGGTGTGGCCTTGTTGGAGGAGATGTGCTAGTAGGAGTGGGCTTTGAGGTTTCACGAGCCCATGCCGTTTTAGTCGGCATTCCCTTGCTCTCTCTGCCTGGTGCTAGGGATCAAGATGGAAGCCCTCAGTTCCTGTCCCGGCACCATATCTGCCTGCCTACCGCAGTGCAGCCCACCATGATGGTCGTGGACTCACTCTCTGGAACCCTGAGCCTCTACAAACTCTTCCTTCCCTTTGGCCGTTTGTGTCGCATCACAGCAGTTGCGAATTAACAAAGACAAGCTGAATTCTGAAAAATTCGGTCAGATTATTGACGAGGAAAGGGGATGCTCCCACAGTCTGGGGACAGACAACTCAGTTCTCACTAGAAGCTGGGGATGTCCGATTCTATCCTAGTGGGAGGCTCGGAGTGGTGAGAAGGCGGCTTTGCTTCCCACTTTGGATTCTTGTTTTCTCTCTTCTCTTTCTATCCAACGCAGGTGAGCCCTGTTGCCAGGAAACTACACATGAGGATGTATGTGCTTCAGACTGAGAGACTCCTGGATACCATCTGGGCTAAACAGATCCTCTCCCCAAAGCTGCACCTCCGTTTCTATCACAAGCCCTATAAAAAGTCCCCAGTCTAGCAGCTCGGTGGTACTCTGCTCTGGGACCTGCTTCTGGGACCAACACAGAGGCTCTGCTTTCCCTCTTTTTCTTAGTTCACCCCATAACTCTATAGTTTCCTTTCTAAACTCGGCCTCTTGTTGTCTGTGAAATTTATTCTTCAGGCTCAAAAGACAGCGGACCCCCAAACCACTGTCTGCGGCGGCTCTATTGACCATTGGTTTGTCTGACCCTGAAGCTCTCTGAACTATGTCTACCTGAGCCTCCACACTTGTCAAGAACCCTTGCTTTTCTCTCATTTCACGTAGAGCCTCAGATTCGGGGAAGGGACTTGAGGAGGTGGGGTATGCGGATCAACACTCTGGTTTATCCCTGCATTAACTTTACCTTCGCTACTCTCCGTCTTTCTGTGCAGGCTCAGGCAGGAAGAATGAACTGTGCTATTTCCCTCTCCTTTATACACTCCTTTCACTTAGGAACGGAGTAGGTGGATTTCTGTGGGAGTGTTCTGCTGCTTATGTGGCCAGAAGCCAAGAAGGAGTTCAAAGTATGTACCTGGTCCCCTCTCTAAATGGATGCCTGCACAGATTCCAGAAGTGGGCTGCCTTCGAGCTGCCAGTCTAGGGACTTTTGAAATAGGACTGTGGCAGGAATGGGGCTGAGGTATCACAATGACATTCCATGATGTAATATAATGCCTTCCTTCCATGGGTATGGGAACTGAAAATGACACTCACTTCACTGAGCAGTGAGGGGCTATAATCATGCCATATACATGACCACATGCCAAGCAACTTCCTCATCAAGTTCCTCCTGGTGTTGGCAAGATGGTCAAATGCGTAACTGATTCTCCAGTGGCAAAACACAAAGAAAGAGAATGGCTGCGATTATTACTGTCATCATTAGGAGCTTCTCTCGTTCATCCATATCTCTAAAATCCAGAGGAATGCTCAAAGTGATGGGAGCATTTGCAGAGAACAAAAGCTGTGCGCAGGCTTTTGAATCAGAAGACTGAGCTAAAGAATGATCTGGCCGTGTCATGTGTTGGCTGCAAGACCTTAGACAGTTTGTTTAATCCTTTAGACTTTTATAGGAAGCATTGCATGTCTCATATCCCCATTGAAAACACAGTTGATGTGAGGTGTTTTGTGCACATTGAAAATGCATACAAATAAACGTAAGATATTATATGAGCATTTTGAAGTAAAAATGATTGCTACTTCACAGCCTCAGGATGGCTATAATCAAAAAGACAAATGTGTTGATGAGGATGTAGGGAAATGGAACACTTAGACCCTGCTTGTGGGGGTGTAATAGGCACCTTGAGGAACAGTCTGGCGCTTTCTGAAAAGGTTAAATATAGATTTGCCACATGACCCAGCAGTTCTCCGAGGTAGATGCTTGAGAGACGTAAACACGTGAGTCCCCACAGAATCTTGCACACGAGCGCTTGTAACGGCATTATGATAACAGCTAAAAGGTAGAGCAACCCAAATGTTCATCAACTTAGAAATGGGTAAACACCACGTGAGTGGTGCATACAGTGGAATTGTGCTTGGAAATGAAAAAAGAATGAGGCGCTAATGCACGCTACCCTATGAGTAAGCGGAAAACATTATGTTAAGTAAAAGAAACCATTCACAAAAGACTACATACTGCACTTGGTCTTAGCCAAAAGGCCAGAAAGCATTCACGGCCACATATTGCAAGATTCCATTTGTATGAAATGTCTGTCATCGGAGAATATATAGAGATAGAAAGTAGGTTAGTGGTTGCCCAGGGCTGGGAATGGGCTGGGGAGAAACGAAGAGTGACTGCTAATGGGTATTGGTTATTTTGGGTGCAATAAAATTGCAAGAAAATTGATTGTGGTGCTGATTGTGGCTGCAAAACTCTGTGACTACATTATAAACCATCGAATTGTACGCTTAAAGAAACAGTGCTTTCTAGCTCTATGAAGCCCAACTGATGGAAGACTAATTCATTAACAAGAAAAAGACATTAGTAAATGATGTATTTAAGTAAGATATTTAAGCAGTTTTTAGCGTTATTTTTTCTAGACTGGGTCAGTGGTAAAGGAGTGGCCTCTTCAACACTTTTGATTTTCTCATACTTGGTACATTTTTTATATATTATATAACTTTCCATATTATATACATTTGAGATCTCTGGGCTAAGACTTCAGCAGCAAATGTTTTAATTCCTCTACATGTCACATTTTTCTTGTGTGATTGATGGAAACAGGAGCTAGAAAATTGGCAGGTAGCTCAGGGCAGGGACTCCCAAAGCAGCAGTTCCAGAATCGCCTGTCTCTCTGGTCAGACAGGGGGCCCTGGTGGGAACTTGAACATCCCCGACTGACCCTCTAGTGAGAGCCTTTGGGACTAAGCTTTTCTCCCTGTGCCTTGGTTTCAGTCCAGCTCCTAGAGGAGCTCAGGTTTCCGCCCTCAGAGCGGCGAATCTACCACCACGTGGAGGCACAGCACTGCCTCCACTCTGAAGAGCTAACTCAATTGGGCAGATCTATGACCTGACCAAGGGACTATTCCTTACGAAGCAGGGCTACCCCTAGGTTCATCTTAAGCCATGCTAAAGAGGTAGGTGGAATAGTTATATCCCTTTAATGAGAAAATATACTTTTCCTTTCAAGGATTCTGCCCCTCAGCCTAGCCTGACTTTTTCTTCCCCTGAATTATTGAGAAAACTGTAACTTTTCTTTTCTTCTTTCTCTTCTCTAAGCATGCTTTTCTAACATTTTTGGGCTTATCCCTTCTCTAAAGCCCCACTCTGAGCCATGTGACTGCTTTCATGTCAGGTATCCAGTCTCTGTAGCAACTTAAGTACCTTGGGTTCCTTCCTCTCCTTCTCTTTTCCTCGGGAAGCAGCTGAGATTTACCGCTCACCTACCCTGGGCCTTTTTCTTTGAAACTCAGAGTTGTCCTGAAGATTCCATTTCAGTCCATTCTTAAACCATTTATTTATGAGGGGACTCCCTTTTTCCCACAAACCCCAAAGCAGCACCCCAAATTTTTGGTAACATGATGATGTTAGGAGCTTCTTGCATATAGCATATGGCTACACAGAAAGGTAGAAAGGGAGAGTCAATTCCCCAAAGTTTTCCCTGACCTACACATGGGGAAACAATAATCCCCATCATGCCCCCCACACATATACAATAATGAAAAATAAAAATAAATGCAAATTGACACCCTAACAGACAGGGATATTTGCAGTACACCCTTTTAATCAGCAGCATTTTGGAAAACCTTTGTTAACTTAGGCCAGAGGTGGAAATCTCAGAACCATGTACACATTTTAGGAAAGTTTATCTAAGTTCATGTCATATTGGGGGTCTCATCTGCCCATTTGCAATCTCTATACTTTCACTTCCCCTCTCAGAGGCTATGGAAAGGAGCTGGCATTCATGTCTCCCCCAAAGAGGCGTTTTACTCACCGTGATGAAAATCGCAGAACGAAATAAGTTGGGTCACTAGGGCAGGGTCCTCATGACGGCTCTGCTGGCCTGAAATCAGGCTTGTCTTTGGTATTTCTTGGCTGGAGGCCAGAAATGCTTAAGGGCACAGGTTCATGTTCTGTTTTCTCATTTTCATCTTTCTCGACTGTTTATACAGCAGCCTAATGAAGCAGCTGACCAGAATCGGTAGACTCAGACTTTTCCTTGACCCTAGAAGGTGTGTGCTAAAACTCCAGTCCAGCCATAGGAGTGGGGAGGCCCATAGACATCTCCTGGACATCTGTGGTTGGGCCAGCTGGACTGAACAGTTTACTTCCCCTTATCTCCACCTAGTAAGACCTTATGAGCCCCTATACAAGGACCTGCCATGATGACTCACATGGGACCCCTCCTGTGGGAACTTTTCTTGCTTTCCTTTCATGACAAAATTTTCTTTGAAGCTCAGAAAACTCCTTTCTAGACCTCACCTTCCAAATGCCCATGAAATTCATTGAGCAAAAGACATCAAGGTCACTGGCTTGGGATAGCTTTGGTGGACACTGGCCACTGATTATCCAGCACCCTTGTCTTCTGAACTCACTCATGTGAGAAGAGAATATGTCCATGCACTAAGGACCCATCTCCTCACGCCTATTTCCCTCCTCTTCATAGTGGTGACATACCTATGTGAGTATGAACGTGAGTGACTGAGAAATGCTGTTCGTGATAGGTGTGCTCTCCCAAACTGCTTGCGAAGATATTTTCTGGCCCAGACTTTCCTTCAGTACTTTGTCACACTCTTGTCAAGAGGCAGGTCCATGTCTCCCCTTTCCTTTGACCTGGGAGAACTTCCTGCCTGTCCTGGTGAATAGAGTATGGTAGATCCTACAGGGTATCAGATGCTGGATTAGAAATGGGTAATTTTTCTCCTTGCTTTCTTTCACTTTGGATCCCTGGGCTGTCTTTAATTTGGCCTCCTACCTTAATGCTGCTATACTGGAGAGACCAAATAAAGAGACCACACAGGGACAACGAAAGAGACCTCTTGCTTGGCATCTAGAATTTTGAGACCTCAGGTATTAGGATCTTTTGGGCCCATGCAATAGACATGTGAAGAACAAGGTTCAGAATGTTCAGGTATTATCTATCTGTTCTCCGACTGCAACTAGGAAAACTTCTTAAAAGACAACTATTTAGTGAGCCCAGCCAGCTTCCCAGGTCCTGTGAGTTAATAACGTGATTGTCTCACATCATTAAATTTTGGTGTGGTGTATCATGGCACAGATAATCAAATGTTCTTGGTTAGGAATGGTGAAAGGCCGCAAGAATGAGGTTATCCACAGGCAGAAGTCACAGAGGTCATAACTGTAAGGGTGTGATGGTGACTCGGGAACCAAACTCGATAAAACAGAAAATCTCGGAGAGGAAGGAACAGATGTGAGTGTAATCAAGAAAGCTAATTGTGCTAATGGTAGGGTACCAGATGTGGAGACCAGAGTCATGGAGACAGTTGCCAAGAGGATTTATCAGTGCTCATCTACCGGTGTTCATTTTATATTGGTGCATCTGGTGAATTATGGAAAAAGGAGTGATTTATGGGACTTTCCCTTTGAGCTGAATAATAGGCCTTGGGGGACAAACTTTTTCCTGCTCTGAACTTCCGAGGAAGCTTTCCTCTTTAGATTTATCAATAGACAGAAACCATGATGGCCAGACGAACGGCACCTCTCCAAGTGGTTTGTATAATCCTGCTGAGTGATACACATAATTAAAGTTTAAGCAGTGGTGCTTCCGATAGTAGCCAGTGTCAACCAGTGACCTGTAACCCAAGCACCCCAGAGGGCATCACTGAAAATCAAGCTCCTGGATGTGCAATTCTGACAAGTGGAAACAGATCCTGGTAACTTCTGGATGGCCTTGCCACTGTGGTCTCCCCCAGTCTTGGCTCCAATTAGCCCAGTGAGTATCTCCCTCTCATCTGACTAACAGAATGACTATTTGATAGGATTTCACCTAAAGCTTGCACTTTACTAAATGCTGAATTATCAGACAAATGTTCACCTTAGGTTAAATAATAAGTGGATATATCCCTAACCTGGGACATTAGGATGGAAATAGGGCTGTCATTAGATAGCTGGTGGGAGCTGGTTCCTTCCTTTCACCATGCGGGTCTCAAGGCTTGACCTCAGGTCATCAGGCTTGGCGGCAAACGCTTTCTTTACCTGAGCAGGCATCTCACTGTTTCTAGTGAGGGCTTTTGAAATCAATATTTAGTGGCATCAGCATTGATTTCAGCTGGTGGTAGAGATATAATTTACAGATGATAGAAATTGGTTCTCTGACTTTTGATGGGTATACAGTTATGCAAGCACCCCCTTCCCTCCTCTTCATAGTGAAGATGCATCTATGTGAGTGTGAATAAGATACAGGACAGTTTCATTTACCCCTAAAGTTCCCTGTGTCCTTTGTGGTCATATTCCAGCCCCTCCACCCAGACTCTGGCAGTCACAGGTCTAGCATTGCTTCTTATACCTCTGCTCTTGCTAGAGCAGTGTGTACATGGGAGGATATGCTGTGTCCTCATATTTCAAACCCAACTTCTCTGACAGCAATGCTTTCCACTATGTTTATTTACATTATTGCATTATTACAATAATATTACATTATTATTGATTGTTTATTCCTATTTAATGCTGAGAATTTTTCATAGTATAGCACATTTTATTTAGTTATTCAATAGTTGATGGATATTTGGCCTATTTATAGTTTGAGGACAATAATGATGAAAGGTGTTGAAATTTGTGTATGGGTTTTGGTGGCAAAATCATCATCAGCAACAGCTTCTTCTTTATCTTCTTCTCCTTCTCATTCTTCTTCTGTGGTGGGAAATACCTAGAACTGCCAATGTCAACTTAACAGACAAAGGATTTTTAATGTATACTTGACAGTCTGGCTTGCTGGCATAGTGCCTGTAATTCCAACATGCAGAGGCTGAGGCAGAAGGATCACTCACTTCAGACCAGACTGGACTACAGAGTCAGGTTATGTCTGGAGCTGTATATGCATATACATATATATGGATATACATACATTCATTCATACATACATACATACACACACACGCATACATACATACATACATACATACATACATACATACATACATACATATTCCTTACAAGCAGCCATTTGTGGAAATTATCACTGTTAGCTCATTTTAGAGATGAACTTAAGAATACAGACATTATGTAATTGTCTGAAATTACACAGTCAGTGGGAATAAACCAGGTTATTTTCCTGAGTCTTAACTATTTCTTCCTCATTTCCTACATTCACAACCACTGTCTGTATTGGAAACAGAAGCAACGGGTGTGACCTCATCACCCCAGTGAACAAGTGTGATAAATACTTAGTTTCAGAAGGAGAAATTGACAGATTAAAGCATAACATGAAAACCTTTATGGAATCAATTGAGGAGAACATGAGCTCACAAAGAAGACGATGTGAGTTAATTCAAAATTCAGCTCAAGATGAGTCCTGACCTTTACATTTTTATCCATTTCAAATACTATAGAATTGTGCCAAGCTCTGCATGTAAGCAGCTCTGATGGATGCTTCTTCATAAGGCCTCTCTGCTGTTAATGCATACTAAGTACCATGTCTGCTCCAGAGCAGGAAAGGCATGTCTATGCATTCAAATACCCCCGTACATTTGTGGTTTTTCTAACATCCTTTGTCACAATAACAATAGCAATAACTTTAGTATATGAATAATTAACATCTTTAACAGTTGCATTTTCTATTCACATGTATACTGCCTTGGATTCAAAAATGATATTCATAATATGAACAAAGGAGAAATTGTAGCAAAGTTTAACCTCTAAAAATGTACTGTGGAGGCTTGGGAACTCTTCCATAGAACTGGAAATAATGAGAAATTGACAGTGAAATATAAAAGTAGATCATGAATAGTTAATACCTAATTTTTCTTTGATGAAGGAATTAAAATACAAACTAAGTAATCATCCCAGTGACAATCCGAGGCAAATTTGTCATCGCCAGTGCCTAGCACCAGGCCTTGCATTTATTATATGCAGAATAAACACTTGCTGGGTTGAATTCAATCTTTCCAAGATAAATTTTTGTAGGAATGGTGAGATAATAGTGACAGCTACTCTGTATAAAGTCTATGAGTTTAGCATTAATAAAGGCAATGCAGTTTTGTCTTACTAAGAGAACTCGAAGGAATGCAAATGTTATTGACATGGTAACCAGCTTCCTCAAACACATCCGAAAAGAGAGGGATAACAGCAGCTGTGACTGATGCTTGGCCCCTGAGTACTATTGTATTCTGGATGCTCAAAATTTAGGTGTTAAGGCTTGGGAAATGTGGTACAGCATGTGCTGAGTGCATGCAAAGTCCTGGGTTCAGTCTCTAGCGCAGTGGTTCTCAACCTTCCTAATGCTTCAACCCTTTAATACAGGTCCTCAAGTTGTGATGACGCCCAGGCAAAATTTTGTTTTCCGTTCTTTTTGAGGCAGGTTTCTCTGTGTATCTTTGGCTGTCCTGGAACTCACTTTGTAGACCAGGCTGACCTAGAATTTATGGAGATCCGCCTGTCTCTGCCTCCCAAGTGCTGGGATTAAAGGCATGTGCCACCACCCCCAGTTCTATAAAATTATTTTCATTACTACTTAATAACTGTAATTTGCTACTGTTAAGAATCATAATGTAAATATCTGATATGCAAGGTAGTCTTAGGTGACCCCTGTAAAAAGTTCATTTGACCCCAAAGGGGTCACGACCCACAGATTGAGAACCACCGCTCTAGCACTGTAAGACATGAGGAAAGCGTTCATGAAGTCTTTTTCTGAAGGCTCTAACTGGACAAAAACAAATGCATGGGAATCCAGCTGATTGAAGCTTCTGCCTTGGAGCAGAGCTCAGGCCCTAGCTCAGGAGCTGAATCCATAGTTCCTGTTCCCTTGAAGCCAGGGTATTGGTTCAGTGTATAGATTTTGCCTACAGCATACACTTGCCTCGTGTTTTATTTGGAAAGTGATGTCTTGAAGGAGAAAGAGTTCCATAGAATCTATTCTCATAATTCCTGGGCAGTCGCAATGTGGCTTCTAGATTCTGGAAATGTGAGTTGTGAAATCCCAGTGACAATTTCTGGCCTCTGCTGCTCACATTGGTAGCAGGTTGTGTCCACTCTGGATGCACTCTCTAGGGGGCAGAGATGTCTCCTTCGGTTTAATAATGGTGTGAGGTTGGTTGCTGTTCCAGGAATCTTTCCATTTGAATCTGGAACTAAGAACCTTAACATGCAAACATTTAATAAGATAACTTGAAAGAGCCCAAGTGCATAGAGTATTCTTGAGGAAGAAAGTAAATCAAGGCACCCTGCGTACCCCAGAAGACAACAGAATCACAACAGGTAAGTGTGGATGATGGCTAGACACTAGAGTCAGTGAAAACATGAGGCATTCGTTAATGATTCAGGAACAGTGGTTAATTACATAGTAAGGATCCCGCATCAGTGGTCTCCCTGGAAGCCAGAGCTGTATTTTGCACAACTACAGTATTCTCACGTTAGAGCATTACATATACCACTTGGCCTCTGTAGGAGATAATTTCAAAATTTTACTGTCTGGGTAATATGAATGCATTCTTGGGCTCAATAGAAATGACATGAGGTTCCCCTGCAATTGCAGGGGTCACCTTCTCAGAATTCATTCTTTATCTTCATCTGTTTTGGTAATTGGCTGGAGCTGGTCTCATAGACGATCAAGTGATCGTCCCCAGGCATGGTGCTGATCTATCCCAGAGAGAAGCCAGGTACCTTGTGAGGGAAATTATCCCCCGTTATGAGGAAAAATTGCCCCTTCACCCTTTAGTAGCAAATGAGGGAGCAATAGCACTGCTGGTTGGTCTGTGACCATGTCGCAACCTTGAAGAGTGACAGCTGTAGGGGTTTCCTGGGGCTGGAAAGACTGGGTGGAGTCACAGAAGAAAAGTGGGCTCTGGACCAACCGGGGTCTCTGTCAAGCTTTGCCCAAACATCTCTGGCATATTGAGTAAAGAGGTAGGGAGATGGGGTTACCAAGTTCAAGCTTCACTGGGGTGGTTCCTATGAAAGAAAAAGGCAAAAGAAGCATACAGGAGTGGACACATGGACACATGAGAGCTTGGTGAAGTCCGGATGCTCATGGTGACACAGGAGTCAGGGAGATGCGTGTTGGACAGGGAGATGCAGACTGTGATGTAAATTCTTTGTTACCAGATCTGAAAGAGGGCCGCAGGCTGGACTGTTGGTTAGAAGAATGCCACTTTGGGCAGCAGTGCCAAGTCCTGCTGTGCTCAGTTCTCAGGAAGGTCGGCATTGCACCTCGGCTCTTCACATTGGACCCCGAATCTCTAGTAGCTGAGGACTGTCTGTTATTTGCACACCTGCCAGCCGATAGCCCATCCTCTTTTGAAGGGAGGTTCAAACTCATCTATTATTTTGTTGATGCTGCTGGTTACCATGATTACTAACATAGCTTGGCTTCAGGTTTTTATTACTGTTACTGAAAGAACTCAGCTCGTGTGTGAAGGGCTGGGTTCAGGTCTTGAAAGGGTTATCAGTTCAGTTCAGTGCATGCTCACGAGGCAAGCTAATTTGGTTATTTCTTAACTTGGAAAATGAACAGATGACCAAACATGTCACAGAGCTGGCAAGTTGCTGGCATAATTAGTGGCAGCTATTATGACCTAGCACCGTTACAGCTGTGCTTGTCTGTGGTGCTTAGTGATGCCAGTGGAGCTGTTGGTGGCCACATGGTGCTAGGTGGGCTTTTCTCTTTCTTTGTATAAATGATTATAATTATAATTTCTCTCATTTGTGTTTATATTTAAATGATGAAAGATATACAATTTATAACCTAATTTTTAAACGTTTTTATTTTTAACTTGGAAGTCTTATTAATATATTCACAAATCTTAACATTTTGGTTTGAGCAATTGTAAACACTTCATTTATTACTTAATTAATGTTCAATTAGCTTTAAAATTTGATGGATTAAGTCCTTTAAACATTAACACTGTTTAGAGACTTCCTTGATATTCCGAACTATAATTACCATTTTAATAAATGTATTCTCTAAATATCTGAAATACCTAATATTCCAATCTTATAAGTCTAACAAGCCAGACATTTGCAATTTTTATCAAACCCTTATAAATTTAATAATTCAGGCTTATAAATTTAATAAAGTTGTTTCTGTTATCTCTTTCTAACATCTTAAAGTGGATAAAGCGTTCATGAAATAACACAGCCACTAATAAACAACTTCCCAATAAACAGCAGTTCCTTTAAAATTCATATCTTTGGGGCTTGTACACATAGTTGCCCAATGAAAGGTACCATATGATCCCTCTGTATCACTTGGTTATAAGTTTAGGACAACCAAGAGCTTGTTAATATGGGTTAGGCTGGCAAGAAACTAAAGTACTAAACGGGTACTAAAGGCAGCTGGTAAAAGGAGACATGGGCTTGGTTGTCCAATGGTGTCCAGGACAACACTACAACACTAGTAGCCGAGCCCTAGGTTATGAATAACTCCCAGTGATTTTCACTTCTCTGCCCTCAGCAGACTCCTAGTTACAGTTTTCCACTGAGATCCCAACTCAGCACATGCTATGTCTTCTGAAAACGTTTTGAGCTTTGTCCTTAACTCGGTTTTCAACTCTTTATCTGTCAGAAACCCCAGCCTAAGTTTCAACGTACATCTTTGCTGCCTGATTTGACATAATGAATTTGGCACTTTGGGTTTCACTGTTTCAGTTCTCAACTCTGCTGCAAAAAATAATTTATTGAGAGGAAAACATTTCTGTCCTTTGGGAGTTATTTTTCTATTAGAGATAACAGAGACATGTTTATAAATCACCTATCATAGAAGGCAAAAATGGAGACTACCGTGAAAGGGAATGAGCATATTTCTGTAAGATCTATGGTAGAGAGAGCTGTATGATCACCCTCACACCCTGATCCCCTGCATTGCTCATGAAATTGTCACCGTTACAAACCAGAAGATTATTTTATAGGTGAGACTAAGACTTTATCTATTGATGAATTATTCAGCCTAACTTAATCATCAAGTCCAGTTTTTCAAGGACGCTGCTAGGAAAAGTAGAAGTTGGGGAGATTAAGGCCTGAGAGAGAATGGATATTGGACTGTTTAATTAAGGAAAAAAATCCCTTACAGGTGTGTGCAGTCATTTGGGTTTTCGTTAATTCCAGATGCAGCCAAGTTAACAACCAAGACTAGCCACCGTAGGTTTGAAGGAGTCGCTCTGTTGTTAAGATGAAGGAGGTTTCCTGACAAGGACCAGAGAGTGGACTCTACAGTCCGGCTATGGTTCCTAAGTGACAGCAGCATAGGATATGGCGATCTCTGTTTCAGAGACAAGGAACTGAATTTTACAGCAACATAAATGAGTTCTAGGCAGTTCTTTCCACCAGAGAGTTTGAACACGAGTCTAATTCCACTGACACCTTGATTTTGCCTTTGAAGATAGCAAGTGGAGAACTTGGTTGGTCTGACCCAGACTTTGGACCTACAGAGCCATCAGCTAATTAACAGACACTGTTTTAAATGGTGTTTGTGGGTTTTTTTCTGGCACAGCAATAGAAGATCAACACACTCAAATCCGCTTTCCATTCCGCCTACAGCTCGATTTCACAACCTTTACGGACATGCATATCTGATGCTTTGTTAAAAGTATAGACCTTACGCTCACTCCCCAGTCTAGTGTTTTTAGAGGAACTAGCAGATGAGACTGCAAGGTCAAGTTTAGGTGAGTGTACAGAAGTTTCAGCACCTAGTCGAGGATGCTTAATTGAATAACTACCCCAAAGCCTACAGTTTTCCCCTTCCGGTCTTGATAGAAGTGTTCTGTGCCAGTCTCTCATCTTCTCAGGTTGCACCTATTGCAATTATCAGTCGGAGACACTCAGCATAATCTAAGAGGATAGAGTTCAGGGTAGGCGGAGACTGAGAGAAAATGACAGGAGAAGGTAAAGACACAGACGGAAAAAGGCGCATGGGGGCCTACAGTGGAAAACTTGCCACCATTTCCATCCAGATGATGGAGGGAATGCACGTACAGAAAGCAGGAAGGATAAGGACAGAGATGTGTCCCCGCGCTGTCACACATGCAGCTCCTGCCTGCGCCGAGACATGTGAGAACAGATACGTTCTGCTTTTAATCGTCCTTCTTGAAAGCACATTGGAAAGAATGTTCCGAAGCAACGACTTGGGTGTGAATGTTTCTCCCATACTCTTTCTGGGAAGCAGCAATGACCTACAGTGTCTTTAACTGACAGAGCACATTCACTTCCTCAAAGCACAGACTCTACAGTGACCTTTCATTTCCTGACTGGTCATGAAGATGAAGTTGATAGTCATTTTATTGCTACCAGTGTGACATTTTTATATACTTTCCCCGACACAGCACAGAATGTGTTACCCCCTATAATTGCTTTTATATACTACTTGACTTAAGGATTGTTTCAACGGTTGTGCTCCTAAATCACTTTTATTTTCAGGGATAAATGTTTTTAAGAAGTTCCAGCTTCTAAGTAAAGGTTATAGCTTCCCCTTCTTTTCTTATGCTCTCCAAACTAAAATGTTATCACTTTTTTTGTTTGTTTCTGTTTTAAAGATTTAGTATAAGAAGAGATTTTCGCCACCACACTATATGAGCTCAGTTGTTACTATATTTATAAGTGTGTGTGTGTCTATTAGTCCCCCCTCCTTTGTAGCTAAGATTGCAATTGGACAGTATATCTCATGTTCTCACTAGTGGTATTTTTATAAGCGACAATAACAAATTACATCTGTGAGATCTCCTGAGTGTGCCAAGAGTTTATAGAATCTGCACCAAGGCAAACTTCTACTCACAGTCTTACTAAAAAACGTTATTCTATACTTCATCATATATATTATGTACATGTATTTGAGGCAATCTATCACTAAATAATCCAGGATGGTTTTGAACTCACTATGTAGCCAGGATGTCCTTGAACTTGTGATATTCTTTTCTCCTTCCTTCATGCTGAGATTATAGATGACCATTGACCATCACTGTATTTGGTTATGTTATTATTTTTAAAGGCTGAAAATAATTTTAAAAGTGTTATTACTAATTTTTTTATCTTTGTCATTAACAAGTTTTATTTTGTATTTTTAAGTTTTGAGGGACCTATTCATCTGTATTTTGATTTATTTCTTGTTGTAAAGATCCCAAGAGTAATGTATAATAAAGAGTATAATTTTCCTAACAGAAATTTAAGTTTTTCTCATCATGTACTAGGGAGATAGGGTTTGGTTACCTGTCTTAGTTAGGGTTTCTATTGCTGTGAAGAGACACCGTGACCACAGCAACTCTTATAGAGGAAAGCATTTAATTGGGGTGGCTCACGTACAGTCTCAGAGGTCCATTCCATTATCATCGTGACGGGACCACAGCAGCTGCAGGCAGGCACTGTGCTAGAGAAAGAGTTAAGAGTTCTGCCTCTGGATCTGAAGGCAACCGGTAGGGAATTGAGATACTGAGCCTGGCCTGAGCATATATGAGACCTCAAACCCCATCTCCACAGTGACACAGTTCCTCCAACAAGGCCATACCTACTCCAACAAGGCCATACCTACTCCAACAAGGCCATACCTACTCCAACAAGGCCATACCTACTCCAACAAGGCCATACCTACTCCAACAAAGCCACACCTCCCAATAGTACGCCTCCCTATGAGCTTATGGGGACCAATTACATTCAAACTGCCACAGTACTTAGTCCATGGAAATAATTCCTCAGGTCCATGATTCCTGTCTACAAGAACTCGATCTAAGAAGACAAATCTGTAAACAAATATAATCTGCTGATGGAATATTCATCATATTGCCAGTGATTATGACCATACTTACATAAAATGTAAGATAATATCTATATTGAAATATAGTGCAGCGTCTTATGACCAGGGCAGCAAGAGTGTGGGATAGGGCCTATTTGGGTGAGGAGAATAGACAAACTGTAGGGCTTCTAGCTCCCATCATCATCAAGGAATTTGGATGTTAGAGTAATATTCCCGTGCTTTGGATTTTCATTTATAGTCATAATTACTACGACTACTACTATACACGCAATAATTATACAAATATTGTTATTTGTGGAAAAGAGTTGAATTAAGCTTTCTGATAGATTAGTTGACAAAAGTATTTTTCCTTCTCATTTGTCTGCAATGTCTATAAAATGAAAATCAATGCTAAGCTTCCTACCCTTTAGGATTGGCATTTTCTAATTTTTTTTAAAAAGCCAAAACACAACTTCTAATTTATGACTTCCATTTAAATTTTGAATAACTTGGGTTGTAAGTATTAGATGTTAGACACTCACCGCAATGCAGAGAAATCTAACTATTTTATACACCAATGAATTCAAGGCAGATTTTCCACATTGGTCAGTGACCCATGAGAGTGTTCCCACCCTTTCCCTTCTTCCAGTTCCCAACACCGGACGCCATCACTCTCAGCCTTTACGTTGTTTGGTGTAAATCACGAAGATGCCTCGCAGTGGGGACATCATATCCAAACACCAGTATTTAAGCATAAAAGAGAGAGCAGAGGGGGAAAAAAACACCAAAAACCAAACCAACAGAAAGAGACCTTTCTATGCTTTCTGTTTATCTTGGCTACCGTTCTATTGCTGTGAAGAGTCACCAGGTCAGAGGCAACTTGTAAGAGATAGCATTTAATTGGGGGCTTGCTTCTAATTTCCGAGTGGGCCCACAAGTTGCAGGGAGAGGGAGAAAGGAAGAAAGGAAGTTCTCCTTTCGAAACCCTAATTCCCACCCTCAGTGATATACCTCCTCCATTAAAGCCACGGCTCCTAAATCTTCCCAAACAGTCCACTAACTGGAACCCAAGCGCGAGTTTATGGGGCCACTCTCTTTCAAACCACGGTGTTTCTGGGACAGCTCTGCTCGAAGTGCTTGTTTGGCTTCTTGGGTAGACCCATGTCATGTGACCATGCCTTTCTGAAAGAGGCGGGAAAGCAAATCGTTTCTCTCTTTTAGACATATTAAAAGGCCTGTCCGGGAAAGGGTGAGAGGCTCCGAAGAGTTATTGAATTAGTAAGTGAGTGTGTCACCAGTATGCAAGAACGTGACACAAAGCAAGTTCTTTCAGAAACTTCTGGAATGAGCTCTACCAATACAAGCAAGCAAACAAAAGAAGGTTTATTGTCTAAAATTTGGGCCATTATGCAGCCAGCACTTAGGAGGTGGGGTACAAGGCAAGAGTTTCAATGTTATTTGGTCTTTTAGGTGTTAGGTCTCTTTCAAAAACAATGAGATGATGAAGTTTTGAAATGGATGGGCTTTTTGTTGTTGTTGTTTCGTTTTTCTGTTTTTTAAAAGTTAGGCTTCAGCATCGGAGCCTCTTTACCAGTCTGGCTGCTCCTCTCACCTCTACAAACCTGCACAATTATCAGCAAATAACCCTATTATTTATATAATTACTCACTCAGTAAATGTTGGAACCTTCTCTTGAGGAAAACGAATGCAATGAAAATCCAATGATAATTGTCTAATAAATTATCTGACATTTCCAAAGACCTTAGAACCGTTTTTTTCTATGCATGTGTACCATTTATTTTTAGTCATGTATTGACTACTATTAAAAATATAATTGTAAAAAAACATGCAAACCATAAAAAAGAATCACCTTCGAAGCTATAATTGAGTCTTTAGGATGAAAGACATTACAGACTGGCTTCCCAGAATTAATAACTCTGGTGGAACAAGCTAGCACGCCTAGACAGTGGAATACTTGATTTGTGGAGCTTTCATGCTCTGGCAGTTTTGCTTCTTACTGTCTAAGAGTACACGTGAAGTTACTTAGGTCTCTGCACTGGCTATTCAAAAACCTAGGACTACTGTAATTTTAACAGCTGAGTGAGGCTTGCATGAAGGGCTCCTGAACTAGAAGCCACAGGTCCTCTTTCTCTTGAATTGTGAAGGAAGCTAATGTTTTCTTTCTTTCTTTTTTTGAAGCTAATGTTTTCTAAGCAGAATATTGGAGTGACAGCAAGAAATGATGTCAGTATACCATGACCCTCTGCTAACTTGGGCCAGATTCTACTGTGCTTCTGTGGTATCTGGATGATGCTGTACCACTACCTTCCACTGTGTGGCCACCGTGTGCCTATAGAGCTTGAACACAGTTACTACTGCCAGGCCCAAATGAGCACTGCCCGGTTACCCCTCTCCTCTGCGCGGTTACCCCTCTCCTCTCAGAAAGGATGAATCTAATCTGAAACCTGAGAAGCTATACTTAGTTTTAGTGCTTTGTTACAAAGTTTAAGATTCAAGCTGAGCATTGTGGTATACACCTATAACCCCAGTTATAAGAGACCCCAGTTCTTGAGAGACTGAGGCAGGAGAATTGCTGCAAGTTGAAGAACAGCAGGGCCTATATTACAAGACCATATATAAAAACAAAAGCCAAAAAGGGAAGGATTTTTTTAACTGGATATAGGGTGCACAAACACTATGATTGCAGTTATCTGAATGTTGCCCTAATATTTAAAACTAAGCTTATTCTTGGGTTTTAATAAGAAAAAAAAACTAGGTTAAAAGAGAAGTCATATATTTTCCTCTGAAAGTGTAGAAGCACAATTACTATGTAATTGCTAAATCAATCAAGATCGTCTCTCTCATTCACATTGTCTTTCAGATAGCCAATGGTGGTATCGTGCATGATTCATATCTCTAAGATCATGAGTCTCAAACTTTCAAGACATCCCAAGACCACTCAGAAACTCGTCAAAATGCTGACAGCCTGGACAAGCCCCTGAGTTTCTGATACAGATCTGAAACTTTTATTGGGATTTTTTTTTTAAATTTTAAAATGACAAATAAAATTCAGTTATTATATACAAGAAGCTGTTTTGAAAGATCTACAATTAAGATTTTTAAAACAATATTCTCTTACAAGTTCCCAGTCAATGCTGATGCTATTGGTCCAAGGAATACATGTTGAGAACTGCTCTATTAAGGAAGTGATATGAAATTCTATTTCTATACAGAAACCCACAACTGGTTATGGTACAGAGCTAAGAAAATGTGGACTGTTCAGCTCCAAATGGGACGTCTATATTAAATCCCCAAGGCTCAGGGGTCACTGTGGAAGTGGGGGTGGGAGGAGTGTAAAAGCCAGAGGTAGTGACTGACTACAGGAACATAAGGCTTTCTGGACACAACAGGCCAATTGAACACACAGTGGTTGTGACAGCATGTGCAAGACTTGTATAAGCTCAACTTGTGTAAACTCCTAGCGTGGAAAGGGGAGATGGGCATGAAGTTCCCACCCTTAGCTGAGGAACAGTGGACAAATGACAGCAGCACCTGGGAGAGTCAGTTTTCTTCAAGGGTGTAGCCCCTGGTAGGTCAACCACACTCCAATAGAAGGCCACACATCCAAGAATATATGAGGAGCACAAATTAGACTTTATGATTTAAACAAGAAAAGGAAGACACAAAACTAGGTTGATAAGGAAGAAGAGTAGATCTCAAAGGAGGCTGGGGATTGGGTGAATATGATTAAAACATGCTTCACTCAAATTTCCAAGAACTAAGAAAAATGAGACAAATTAATAAATAAACAAATAAGCAGAGCAAGCAAACAGAACCCTCGACCAAATTCCGGTTCCACACATGCCCTTTTCTTTTGGCTGGGCACAGTTTCCTGTTATTTGAACTAGATGACAGTAGTTCTGAATGATTCAGGCAATAATTGTGAGTTGGTGATGGGACTAGAGGACCAGCAATGGCTTTGCCAGGCTAAAGTTTCAGAGTTCTACACGAATCTTTTTGGGAAACCCGAATAACCCAAAACATAATGATATGATTCCAGGTGTGCACACCATGCTTCTAGCCTTAGTTAAGGGGAGGACGGGGTGACGTACAAATCACCTCTTCAGTTCTGTACAAGAAAAGGTATTTTCTTTGCTCAGTCACAGGGCTTTTCTGCACATCTCTGTTTGGGGTTTGTAGAAGTGGCAGGCTCCCGGGGATGTGTTGCTGTCTGCAAGCTCCCGGAGGTGTGGCAAATTATATCTTTGCACAGGTTCTACCGACTTAACTTGAGGGGGAATTGCATTTATGCACTCCATGCTGTGCCTTCCTGGGGCACAGCAACCATTGTGTATACCTACCTCTCCTTTTCTCTTAATGAGGAGATTGATTTCTCCATGAGGGTGGGTGTGCACGAGTATGTGCGAATGAGAAAACTCTCCAACACCTTAATTGTGGGTTCCTTAATAACATTCTATGCAAACATCTACGGCTCCCAAGCCTTCGTCTATCATGGGTCCTTAGTGTTTCTCTGATACAGCTTTTACGATCCTTGAGGTTTCCAGACCCCTCTCATTTTTTTTTCCACTTAACTTGGATGAAACTCGTTTTCCTTCTGTGCTACAAGTCCCGCTAAAGTGTCTAAAAATTTCTGGTTGGGAAAAGCATGGCTAAGGTTTCAGCTACGCTGGCCTTTGATTTGCATCCTCATGTTTATGTCCGGAACACTGTGTAGATGGGGCCACACTTAGCAGCAGAGCTTCACTAGAGAAAGAAGACCTAACGTGGTGGGTTTCTCACTTGGTAGCCAGTGAGCAATCAAGTCAAAAATCTTAAATTCTGGGGCATAATTAATCCTCTCCTCATCTTTACTTCAGAACCTCACTTCCTCTCCTGGGGGGCACTCTGGTGTGGTTTGAAGGAGGCTACTACATCTGTCATTGTACCCTCAGAGACACCAGATGCTTCCTTCCTCTAAGCATAAGCCATTTTCTTTAATGGCCAAGTACCAAGTCATCATCAGGATCAATGGTTGACACCAAATAGGTGTTTTTAGAGAGATTCGCAAATGAGCAAATAAGTGATTATCATCAATAAATGTAGCTGAGCCTGTATTAAACCTAGAAATATGCTCCATCCATCATACTTTGTAGCTTAATGAGATCCATAAATTTACTTTCTGTCTTAATAAATATCACTTCCTTTTTTTTGGCCTTAGGGTTATCTTTTCTATAGAATTACTGAAGGGAAGAGAGCCAATTTCTAATATTTTGGAATTGCCTCAAATCATGTCAAGGCATGTATTAGTTATCATGTGTGTGCTCATATGTGTGTTTAAGTCCACATGTGCACTCCCACATGCAGTGGGGAGGATAGAGGACAACACTGAGTGTTATTCCCCAGGTGCTGCCCACCTTTATTTCGAAACACAGACTCTCCCTGGCCTTGGAATTTAGACTAGAATGGCCGAAGAGAGGGCCCAAGGGCTCCATCTTTCTCCCTGTCCCCAGTGCTGTGATTACACACATACACCATATACTTTTTGTTTAGTGTGTTTTGGGTATGAGACTCAGATCCTTGCACTTCATCTTATCTGCTGAACTATCCCTTACCCACCCCCGACCATATGTTAGTTATTTTTGGCTGCAAACTAATGACGTCAAAAGTCATCAGCTTAAACTAGTGTTTACTATCTGCTGAGAGTCCCGAGGCAGCAAGTCAAGTACTCTTTTGTTGGGTTCTAGGGCTGTCATCCACTTAGAAAGAAAATATTTCATGTGTCACAGTCATTTGAGGACCAAGACAGGACAGCGGGGCGTGCTTCTAAGGTGGCTCGCTCACCCATCATTGGCAGGGCACCTCAGCTCCTTACCACATGAGGCACTGTGTAGGGAACAGAAATACCCTCTCAGACTCAGGAGTTAGTCAACAATGCACAAGCAAGCAGGCACATGGGAAGGAGGCCACCAGCTTGCTGTTTTCTAAACTCTTGTACCAACAACTTTTTTTAGCCCTTTAAAGCTGGCTAGTCATCAGTTCCAGCCCACATTCAAAGAAAGAGGAGTCAGGCTCCCTTCTTAAGGGGAGGGCTAGCAATGACAGTTGCATTGTGTGTGAGCGGGAGTATTGTAAAAATATCCACCAGCTAACATGGGAGAGATACTCTTACCTTCGGTAGAAGGAACCTTGGGACCACAGAATAGGGGGATGGTAGCTCTTCTCTCCATGACACTGCAGAGAGAAAAAGAGCGAGCTAAAGATTCCAAGAAATGTGTCAGAATGATCCTTGAAAGGTAAGAGAGTGTCCTGGGGAGAAGAGGAGAAAGGAAGATCCAGAGAGCTGTGGTATGCAGAGGGTAAGAGCAGCAGGAACACCCACTGAAGAAACACTAGGGGCCACACTCTCGTGCAAGTGTGGCCATGCAGAATGCAGGACTGGGAGGCATTTTACTGCCTGTGATAAAAGGTCTTGGACATTGTGGCTGTGGAATTTCCATTTCATTACTCCACAGCCTCCGAGTCATCCATTGGGCTGACTGTAGAAAATGTGTGATCTACGAGTCTCTTATTTCGCAACAGACATGAGAGCAACAAAGCTTTGTTGATAGGCACTGTGTTAATTAAGGGTCTGTTTGCTAGGCCAAGGCATTCACATGCCTATTTCCACTAGAAAATACAGTGTAGCTGCTTCAAAGGTAAAACTGATGGAAGGTGATGCTTGAATAGGTGTAGAAATTGTGGTTCTGAGTCTTCAGCCTTGTTTGAGTGAGAAGAAGGCGACAAACCACTTGCTAATTTGTATACCCTGCATGCACCCTGCAGAGGAGGGGTGGGGCCCCATCTTCCCTGAGCACCCCTGTCCACACTGGTGTAACATTGGACCAGCATAGAGAAGTGACTCCCTTTGTTATGTGCTCCCGTCCCAGAAAGAGCCTTTGGGACAGAAACGGAGGAGGGGGAAGTTGGGGTGCAAAGAGAATCATAGGCTTGATTTTAGACATGTTTTACTCTGATCAGAGCCAATCATCTAGGAGACCTGAGTCTGGAGCTCTGGGGAGGGAAGGTGGAAAGAGAGGAGGATTCTGGGAATATTGAAAGATGAGGTGGTCATTCAAGCTACTGTCATAGTGAAGACAATTCATTGGTGAGCATGTGGTGAAGGAGGCTCAGACATCTTAACGAGCAGTTTCACATCAAGAGAGGAGCCAGTGGAGTGGTGGGAAGTTTTCCAAAGCAGGAACAAAATCTGGGAGACAGGCAACACAGGAGCTATGAAAGGGGGGATTTTACGAAGGGAATGGTTTGCTGTGAAAGATAAAGTAAATGAGACAAAATCATTCTCCATGGGCTTTGGTTTAGGAAATTTTTACTTTCCATTGAAAGAGTTATTTTGGGGAGCATTGAGTATGGATGTTTGATCAAAGGACCAAAGAATGGAATGAAGGCAAGAAAGTAAAACATGAATATCTACACTAGACCATATATACACATGTGTGCATATATAATTAGATTTTTTATAAGAAGGGGCAGAGGGAGATTAGATCTTTCGTAGATTTTGGAATTTCATTGAGCAAGCATTAGATTCCTCTTGCCCACGTGCAAGCTATATCTATCCTCGAGTGTGAATCAGGCCGTCCATTCTCCCAACGCATTTCCCTAGTGAGCTGTCTCACTGCGGTGCTCCATGCCTGGCTCTGAAGCATTTTCTAGTTGTGCACACAGCACACAGCATGGTTTTGTGTGAAGCCTGAAGAATTCTTTCTATTTTGTCTCTAGTTACCATTCTAGTGATAACGGGAGCGTCGTCTCCCTTCTGACTTCAGCAGCACACTCTTGTACATTTGGGGGATTTTTTTATGATGCAAAGTTATCCTTTTTTAGAATTCTCATATTTGTACTTTGCACAAAAGACTTGCATATTTATTATTTAGATGAATCCTGTCAGGAGCAGCAATTTCGGAGGCAATTTGTGTTCTTATTTTTCTTCCTTAAATACATTTTCTCTGTGTTCTCATTCTTTGTGTTGGATTTGTGTTGGATTCAAATATCCAACTCAAGTGTTTCTCTTGGCATTCCACTACATCATCAAAGCCTCTGAGGTCCTGAAGGTGTCTCCCATTGTGTCCTCTCTTCCCATCAGTCAGGACATAGATTACATAGCACCTTTTCCTGGTGACCATGATACTTCTGATTCTTTATGCAGTAAAACACTTGCCCCCAAGTTGGATTGGTTGGTTGGTTATTTATTTATTTATTTATTTATTCATTGCCAAGTTGGATTGTTTGTCAATCATGATGATCTATTTTTCTCTCAGGTGTATGAGTGTATGTATGTGTGGATGTGTTTGTGTGTGTGTGTGTGTGTGTGTGTGTGTGTTTGTCTTTGAATGCACATGCAAGTGTCTGTACTTTCATGTGGAAGCTGGATGTCAACTTAAGTTCTGTTCATTGCTCTTCACCTTGGATATCAAAACAGGGTCTTTCACTTAAACCAAGAGCTTCACAATTGGCATGTCTAGCTAGCCAATTTGCTGTAGGAATTCCAGAATTATGGGTTGACAGGTGGATTGTCATATCAATATGGTATTCATGTGGGTTCTTGGGCTCTTTTTAAGATTACTTTTCATTCTTGAAATTATAATACAACTACATTTTCCTTTCCCTTTCTCCCCTCCAAATCTTCCCATATACCCCTCCCCAGTCTCCTTCAAATTCATTATTTTATTAATTGTTATTGCATGCATATATGTACATACATACACATATTCCTATATATAATCTCTTCAGTACATATGTTACTTATCTGAATGTATTCAGGGTTGACCATTTGGCACTGAACAACCAATTGGTTTGTTCTTTTTTTAAAAAAAAAAAAATGCCTCAATTGGTTTGTTCTTCCCTGGGGAAAAGTACCTTTCTCATTCCAAGCTTTCCCTGGTAACCTAGCGTCATTTAGGGTTGAGAATCATGGGCTTTCACCGTCTACTTTGGCGTGGTCACTGGTGTCATCCTTGTTCAGTTCATGTTTGGGCAACCATGTTGGTGAGACTTTGCGGGTGTGGATTCTTTCATTACTAGGAGACACAGTCTCACAGAAAACCCCCTGGTCCTCTGGTTCTTACAATCTCTCCTCCTCATCTTCTGCACTGTTCTCTGAGCTGTAGTGTGGGAGTGTTTCGATGGGGTGTCCACTGAGACTGGGCTCCATAACTCTGCATTTTAATTGTGGCTTTTTGTAGTGGTCTCTGTTACAAAGAGAAGTTCCCTTGATGACTGGCAAAGACTACACTCCTTGTGAGTTTGAAGACAGATGTTTGCAGACTATTGCCTGGAATTCATGTGGGTGTGAGGGATCTTAACTCCATTCCCACCGAGTTTAACAAGGGTTTTATCCACTGAGTTATCTTCCCAGCCCCTTAGTGTTTACTGTTGATGAACATTTACCCGAATGAGTTCCTGCTGTGACTCAGTTTGACAATGTTAAAATTACCCTGGAAACAAAAATCTTGTTGGAGGATTTTAAAAAAATAAACTGTTTCTTGAAATTTCATATTTTGTCACCCACTCTCGTCTGGTGGCTCTATCAGGAATAATTTCCTCTTATAGAGATTGTGATGCTTTATTGTGATATGTGCGGAAATGTTAGTCATTCTGCAGTGGATAGTACTAGAATTTTGCTCAGTATTCTGAGGTCTGCCTGCCGGGGACCTCATCGACTGTGGCAGGATGCCCATTTTGATCAATATATACACAATTTTAACTATAAATTCCCTAAATATGGTTGGGCGAGTGCCCATGGTTTATTTATTCCTGCTTGCCAATTAGGTCCAGAGAGCCATAATAATAGACTCACTAGAAGACAAAAGAAACTGTTAGAGACAGAGCCAAAGCTCACGAGAAAATTTTCCTCCTCGCCACATTTACCGGAAGCCCATCACCATTTTTGGTTTATGTCAACTCACTTTATCTCTCAGAATTCATCCAGCCTCTAAAGGAATCTTACAGCTTGGAGAATGCCTCCATCAGTCTGGACTTTGAAAATTCTTGCTTAATGTATAGTGCATGTGATCAGGGAATCCGGGTGTATTGCTAGCTCATTATTACGATGGTGCTCGTGGGCGTTGGGAACGATAATGTCTGTATTTAATGGCATTTGTGGCTCGCCCCTGGCTTGCAATTACCTGCCAAGTGTGTTGGCTGGATTGAAAGCGTGATTGCAGCAGCCCATTTTTAAGAGATCTCCTACTGGCTCCTTGATGATAATTTGACCTAAAGCATAGTGTGTTTGTGTGTGTGTGTGTGTGTCTGTGTGTGTGTGTGTGTGTGTGTGTGTGCGCGCGCGCACACGTGCGCGCGCGTGCGAGAAGGCTTTCCCCTTGAGCAGTAATAGGAAACTTCCCAGGGAACTGAACAAACCAAATATTAATTTTTTCAATATTAGCCTTACTCAACCAGCTGAATATTCTTGATAAAACAGCAAATGACGCTCCTTGACCTCATGCCCGAGGCAAGAGACACCTGGTCTGTGGAGGACACAGTGAGTTTGCCTGTGGCGGAGACAGCACAAGGTCGTGACAGAGGTGCCTGGTCTCAAGAGGGGCTGATTGTCCACGGAGTGGAGCAGGTGACAGGAGGCTATGTTGACTCAGCCATTTTGCATCCATTTGTCCGTAGTAAGCACTGTGGCACTGACTCCTTCCTCTTGCTCTTCCTAGAAAGTGTGGCACAGCTTGGGCAGCTGTGTGAGATCACCCTCCAGCCCTGAAGTTGGATGCTGATGCTGCATTCACAGAGTTGGCTACAAAGAAAACAACACGGAAGGCGGGATTTCAGGTTCCTACTGCAGGGCACATGGAGAGATAAAAAAAATAGCAAAAAAAAAAAAAAATGCATGCAAACGCAGACACCTCCGTCCTAAGAGCCTTTCTGTGTCTGAATGGAGCAGCCTAGAACTTAGGGCCATTGTTCTCTGATGTGTTGTTTTAACTGTCTCAATTATTTTATTTCTCCTCAGAATAGAAATTAATTAAATTGTCTGCCAATTATTAAGAATTCAAATTACAAAGAGTCTTTTTGGTTTTACACATTTGTAAAATCAATGTTTAATCACTGTAAAAAAATCACAAAGCAAGAAAAAGCAAAGCATAGAAAAAGCTAGCATTTATATTACTATGTTGCCAGTACTGGGCACTGTAATAAATGATTTTCAGAAACTCACATTCCTTTTTTTTTTTTTTTTTTTTTTTTTTTTTTTTTTTTACAGATGTCCCTGGTAGACCTGAAACCTGCTATGTAGACCAGGCTGGTATTGAACTCACAGAGACCCACCTGTTCCTGCCTTCTGAGTACTTGTATTTGCTCATTTAATTTTCATAGCAACCTTATAAAGTAGCTTTTCACCTGCCCACATTTTACACACGAGGAAAAAGTCGAATATAGAAGTCATCACCCCAGCACAGCTTTGCAGTCCTGTTTTTACTAACTTGTGCTCATCTCTAGAACTATATGCATCATGTCACTGCAGAGATACTCAAGGTTATCCAAGATAGCACTAGGACCTCTTTCTATTAGTATTGCAATGAAGCACAGCTCAATTGCATATCATATATGTACGTATGATTTTTTAACATGACTCTCAACATAGCCCTCCCCCTTTTATGGATGAAGAAATAAACTCATCCATAGAGGAAATGAATGTGTTATCCCAAATTTTATGGCTTTGGTGGGACAGAAGAAACCTCTTTGTAAGCCCCAGACCTCTGTGAACTGCATTTCTAGTTTTCTCTGCTCTGAGTTGCTGCATGGCTTTAGTTTGGTGAAGGTGCATGTTTCCATCGTCGTATGACATGTTTCCCAGTAGAAGATGACTAGTGAAGGCATTGTCTCCTCCCCCACCCAGCTGAGCCTTACCATTTCCAGCTCCACACCCGCCCCTGTGCTTGCTGTACCCTCATGTAGCTGTTCTTTAGAGAACTGTCCTTGCTCCTGTCGCCTCTCAGGGTCTAGCAAACCAAACTTAGGACAGGTAGGGAGCTCTAGTGTTAACAACATGACAGGTCTCTGTGGCTCAGAGTCAGTACCCACATCTGGACGAGAGATGTATTTTCGCGTTGCACAGCTGGTATCACACCATTTGCTTTGAACTGGTATAGATAGTTCCTTTCAAAATGTCTGATAACTATTCTCTTAATATTAAAATGATTTGTTAAGGTGAATTATATGAACCGAAGAAAGTCTCAAAAATCATTTTGAACATTTAATTCAGGGTCATTTCTCATGTTTCCATATTTCCAAGCTTTAATGCTTTTCTATTTCAAATCAATTACTTTCTATTCATTGTATAAGCACACACATTTTGGAGTGATAGCAGAAGAATAGCCACGAACCACTCCCCTGTCTTCCCCTTTAATTTCACAGCTCCCCCATCTTTCCATGTCCTTTGCTGAAATTCCTTTGTTACATCACTGTAATTTCATGGTTAGCTTTCTCCTACCAACTTCCAGTACATCTTGTTATAGAAGTGTTCTCTGGTGCGGCCCCCTCACTGGGGCTCTCTTTTAAAAGAACACTTCATGAAGACAAAAACTTCCAGTTTTTGAAGTTGCATGTAGTGCAAAATCCAAACATTTTTAACTGTTTTAAAATATAAACCACCATCATCATTTATAACTGACTTCCTTTGATTTGCAGCTAGAAAAATGAGCTAGGAGAAGTTCTGGAAGCCAGGCGATGGTGGCACACACCTTTAATCCCAAAACTTGAGAGGCAGAGACAGGCAGATCTCTGTGAGATTGAGGCCAGCCTGGTCTACAAGAGCTAGTTCTAGGACAGGCTCCAAAGCTACAGAGAAAAATCAAAAAACAAACAAAGAAGTCCTGAAAATTTTGGGACAATGCCCTGATCCAATTTTCTCCCAAAATAAGGGGCCCAGGAGGTATGTATAAAAGCATCCAGCTAGAATCCAACTTTATCCTTAACTCCTTAGACTCAGCATCTTAGACTCATCTCGACCACTCTTGAATGGAGGGATGTAAGCTTGATGGGTGGACCAAAAGAGGAATCCTGCCCTGGTCCCAGGAGTAGTGTAAAGCCTTAAAGGCATCAAATTCCAGGGTCCTGAGTGTAAGGCTGATGGAGAAGATGAAAGAAGAGCATGTGGATCCCTAGGGGTGTGGCTGGAGCTGGGACCAGTAGGACCTTATCAAACACACCCAGGGTTAAGAGACAATTTGCATACAGGAAGACTTATCACAATCTAATTCCAATTTTATGTTTTCAGCACCATCTCACACTAATTCTGGGTGTGATTGCTCCAGTCACTGAATGGTTCACTATCTTTGGGACAGGATCTCTCTCATCTACCCCAGTTACTATGCTCATGCTTGACAATGGGGACCAGGAAAACAGTGACGGGCAACAACACATTGGAGACAGCAACTCTCTTCTAAATGCTGGAGATAATTTCAGTTCTACTTAACTGGATTCATGGAACACTGAACTGCAATTTCCTCTTATTAAGATGAATTAGAATTACAGATTTTCATAGGAAATCTCTGATTTTGAAACATTGACAACTAGGCATGATAAAGAAAAGCCAAACACTGCTAATCAAATCATATTTTGTTGTGCTTCCGTTTGTGACCTGCTTATGTACCCCACGGTGGCCTATACCTCTTCTTCAACTCTGAGAAGCTTTGTTATCTCCCAACAAGGACTCAGACTCCATCAAGGCTATCTGGACCACCCCAAACCGTCTCTGAAGGATTATACTACTTACGACCTAGCCTTCTTTTACATCTCTAGTTGAATTATTTAAGGAGACCAGAGCTAAAATTACACTGTGGTAACGCAATAATAGATATTTGTTGAATCAAATAAAATACACATAAAACCAATGTTTACCAAACTTTAAAAATGTATATGTACTTTACACGAAGGAATTTAATTTTTAGCTGTTTACTACAAAAATGAAACTATGTGTACAAAGATGTGTGTATGCAATAAAATATTTATCATAGCATTACTGGCTAAAATGAAAAAGTTAGAAACAATTTAAGGATCCATCCAAAGCTTCCTGAATAAACTAAAACCATGATGCTCAATTTGACATGTTGAATGTCTCTCACATCCTTTCCATTTGTAGTTCCATCCACCACCTCTCTTATTTGTTATTTCCCTGCAAAGAAGCTGGGCTGTTTACCTGGCTTTGCTAACGTACTATGACTGATTCCTAATTTGTAAATAAGTAAAATGATAGTGAGCAGTTTGTTCTCCTAGAATCAGTGGCTTGCAGACTTGTATATGAAAAGGCTAGATGTTTAACATACAGATCTGAGTGACCGACCAAACACAACAAGCACTACTGTTTTGTTTAGGAGGCTTGCAGCTCAGCCCCAGCTCTGCTCCAGGCTCCAGGGTGTGTGAATCTTCCCTGCATCTTCCCATTGTGGTTTACCCAGAGTAGAAGGACCTGCTAGCTGGTACCTGATGTTTTCTAGACCATGCACAGAAGCTTAAAGGTAGGGAGAGTCAAATCACATCAATGTATCTAGAGATTTTCCCTGGAAGTAATATATGTCAGGTTTGCTCATATTCCGTTATTCAGATCTGTCTTGTGGCCAAGTTCAAAGTCAGAGGGGTGAGCCAGGAAAGTACAGCAAGGCTAGAGAGGAAATAAGTAAAATGATAGTGAGTAGTTTGTTCTCGTTGTTCTTATTTATTTCTTCTTTGAGAGGTTACAGTCATTTTTTCAAAGACTGAATTATGGTGGTACGCCAACTGCAACGTTTTTCTACTTTGTCAAACTAGTTATTAAATAAAAGAAATTTCTTTTTTCTAGCCATTTTTACCTTAAAATATAATTTTATGAAGGAAAACCAAGATGAGTAATTAATATTTTCTCTTTGTGGGTTATTAAAATAATAGTTTTGTCTTTGAAATGTGCCATGATTGATTTGAAGTATATGTGTTGGCTGTCTATGAGTTCATGGGTTTGTGCATATTTTAGACTGTGATGCAACCAGTCATCCTTCTTGGTGTCAGAATGGCTACATCTTTGACCACAGAGAGATTGCTCATTCTTTGGGGATGATCCTGGTCTTTTTGCCTTTAGTTTAAGATATTCCAGGTCTATCTTGTTCAGTTCTTGTCCATGATCTAGAACTTGGCAACCTTCAGTAATATCTTATTTCCTTAAAATGAGAAATAGTAACTGAGTCTAGAATTGCGGTATGCAGAGCTATTCTTTCTTACTTAGGCTAGCCCCTGTTTCTAGGCCTTTTGAGTATGTATGCCTTAAAAGATTTTTCATCTTTGTTTTGAATAAAATACATCATAAGTTTATTCACTATTTCTAGTGTGAGGCTAGGTTTTTCCCCTTTCTTTCTTTTGTCTAATCTCTCACACGCCAAAAATCTGACTGAACTTTAAATAATTAAAAAAATATTGACAGCTAGGAAAAGCAAAGCATGAATACATGTTTGATGATATTGAAGTATTAATATTTCTCAGAGATGAGCATGCCACTGCAACAGTATTCCCAAGACTACCGTGCTGTGCAGATATTCATGTATCTGTTTGTATACAAGTTTCTTTGGAATCTGGGATTTGCTTCAAGTTAACACAAGCAGTTTAGTGGCAGAAGTGAGCAGTCTATAGGTAAAAATTGGCCAAGGTTTGATCTCTGTTGAATCCAGGTGATGGGTCCACGGACCTCTTTTTGCTAGATTCTGTATTCATTTCATACTTGGAAATTTTAATAACACATTTTTTAAAAAAATGGAATGCTACAAGGCCAGACTAAGACAATGGGGCAATGCTTCTGTCCTGAAATTAAATGAAAATATAGGTGTGCTAGTTTTGTAAAATAAATAGAAATTCTACAGGAAAGATAAATATATATGGAAGACAATGAGGGTCAATATTGGATGGTAAGTAATGATCCTGTGTGTTACAGATTAATTTCATCTTAGATTTCTGTTTTCCTGTGTGTTTTAACTTTCTGGTACGACCATGCACTACTCGCATAATCAGCCAAAAGTGTGAATGTTACTGGCTGAAAGACTCTAAAGTGATGAGTGCTCCTCCACTTCCTGGTTCATAAGCTTTTGTATTGACAGCATCTCCTGATTTCAAACTCTTCCTAAACACTGCTATGCTATAACTGCTTGGCAGTCCCTAAACTACCGGATTCAAGTGTCATTTCCTCCAAATGTATCCCTGTGATCCTCGTCTTTCTTTCAGTATTGGTGCCAGTCATGAAAGTCAGGGCCTTAATTCAATGTGAGAAAGAGTCCAAATTTGCTTTTTGTCTGCTCTCTATTTCCTGATTCCATTGTGCCTTTTCTGTCCCTGTTTCTCTTCCTCATAGCTTAGAGCACTCCACATCAGAGCTTATATTCAGTTACTCATATCCATAGCAACACAAGGCTTCAACGGAACTCTCGCCACTCAGATATGTCACTCATGATGTGATGGGCAGGAGCCTGTTTTAGTCTTCTAAGAAACCTTAGGATTTAAGAATCATGTCCTTGCTTACAAGGATGTTTTAGCTTTGCAATTTATGTTCACAACAAATGGGGGTGCAACTCAGAGATGCCCAGTTTGTCCAGTCACACTTAGAGTATAATGTAGAGTTGGTTCAAATTCATCTCTATCTGAGGCCAGAATTCATAGTTTTCCATTATGCCTTGTGACCTTTCAAAGAGAAAAGGAGAAGATATCTTTCCATGACTCATAGGTGGAGCTCTAAAAACCTGTAAATTTAACTGCTGTGTTGGATTATTTCATTTTATGCATATTTCACACTAACCCTATAAAGTAGCCCTTTTGTTCTTGGCTTTGTTATCATGGAAGTAGAGCCTGAAAGTTGGCTCAACTGGTAGAGTTCTTGTCTACCATTTACAGAGCTCCATATTTGATTCCTAGAATCACATAAACCAGGAGTAGGCGGTGCAAACGCCATAATCCCAGCTCTCTAGAGATGAAGGCAGGGAATAACAAGTTCAAGATCCACTACGCAATGAGTTCGAGGCTAGCTTGAGATGCGTGAGACCCTGTCTCAGTAACGACAGCAACAAGGCGTGGTGATAAAATTGAGGGTTAAACCAAGTCTTAGTAGAAAGAACACAGAGAACAAGACATCTGAAAATGTCTGTGCAGAACGGAGGAACTTCAAGTCCAGGAAACAGAAAAAGATGGAGAAGAGAATTAACCACTAACGAGAAAGGATACTCCCAAGCCCTGAGGCCAGACCTGCTTCAAGGATTCTAAGGCAGGCAGAGGAAATCAGCAGATCCTTTTCAAGGCATTGCCTGAGAGTCGACTTTAACAGCCCCACTAACGTCATCTTTGGCACACACTCTTTGTGAAAACATGTTCTTCCAAGTTGTAAAAGGAAAAAAAAAGTAGAAAGTCCTTAAAACATAAACCCTGCCTTTTAGACGTTTAAAGCAAACTGAACAGCGTGTCTCATAGGCAGTCCTTTGCCAACAAGTGATTTTCTCTTGGGTACTCCCTACTTCGCCGTTTGGGACAGCTCAGTACTCTGGACAGAGTCAGCCCTGCAGTCTGCTTTCTGGGACCCACAGAACTGCTGGACAGAAGAAGTTTTCTTCTTCGTGTATCACATATATATCCACAGACCGGCTTGAAGCCCTTGGGACTCAAGGTCAATCCATCACGAAAGAACATAATAAACACTGGGAATGTTGCCAAGGAGCTAACTCTCATAGGGACAATATTTGTACATACCGGAGTTTTGGAACTCAATCATGTAAATTTAAGACGTTGGGAGAAGGTGATGCTCGTGTCTGTCTGTATCAGCTCACACTGTGGTTTAAGCAGACGAGCCCTGTGCCACTCCCTTCCACGGCCCTTTCCTCAATGGAGCCTCACTGTGCATATACTGGGAGCTTTAGTGGTAGCCTTCTTCAGGCAATGCAGGGTCTGGTCTCTCTTTCTATTGCTCTTCCTAGAACATATTGCTCGACTTCATGACTCTGTGTTTCTAGTCTACTAAACAGCCACGGGCCTTGTAGGAGCCTAGATCTTTAGGCAAGATTGAAGCAGAGCAGGAGAACAGAGACCCGAGGATCCCTCAAACACATGAAAGGCCAAACTAAGAGGATCCTGGGAAACACAAGGGAACAATTCTATTTCTTATAACTTGGTAACTTGTGAAGAATTAATTTAATATCTGGTTCAATTGCTTTTCTACTTTACCCTGTTCACTGACTTCCAAGTCCCAGAGCATCCTTGGAGGTTGTAAAGGAGCAGTGTCTGGGTACCATAGATGGTCTTTTTCTCACTCCTGCCTTCCTAGAGCTCTGCCAACTCAAGAGCTCAACGTGTGCAGAGAACTGACAGGGAATGGTGTGCACTGGTTCAGTGACAGAGTGTTTTCTAGCATGCGCAGACCTGGCTCTGATCTGCAGCACTGCTAAAATAATAAACAAACAAACAAATGATAGCCAGAAGGCGCAGAGGGATCAGCAGTGTCTGTCCCCAAGATAGAGCCCTTTTGTTCATTTTTACCCATGTTCATACTTCCACATCTAGAAAGGAGGTCTTGGGGAATGGTGTTGACGAGAAGGGCAGTTTATGCCTTGGAGCCGTGGAGATCCCAGCTCTTGTCTTTCTGGACTAACAGGCCCAACTTGCTGATTGGTGTGAGAAGGAGGCAATGCTGTGGTTCTGTCTGAAATCACCCAGCAGAATCACCTTTCTCATTGCTTCTACAAATAAGGTCCTGTATTCAGGGCCAGTCGGTGGTGGCGGGACTCAGTGGGAAGTTGTGTTTCCCTTGATACTCATCTTCTTCTGCCCACCCTCCTTCTTTATCCTATACCAAATTCCTTGAACCTCCTCTTTTCAGTTCTTTCCCCACATCCGCGCTCTCAAAAAGTTGTTTGAGGACCCACCATCTAATGAAAATGGCTAATCACAGGGCAAAAACTGAGTCTTTAGTGATGGCTGTTAGCTTTAGAACAGGCCTATTAATTTTTAAAAGCAGATTCTTAGCTCAGTGGTAGAATGCTTGCTTTGCCTACCATGTACAAGGTCCTGGGTTCAATCCCTAGTGCCATATCTCATAACAGATCCTGATCTTACTGATTCTCAATGCTCATTGTGACCCAAATCCCATAGGACTGGCTGCCACAGGGAAACCCCATCTGAAACCTAGGTACAAATCCTCGAAGTGGGAGGGTTGGTGGGGGAGCAGGGGGAGCAGAAGAGCTGGTGAGAAAGGCGGGACACAACTTCTCAGCATCCTCCATCCTCCCTCTTCTCCCGACTTGTTACAGTTTAAATTATGGCATCCAAAAATATACGTAAAAACCCAAACTCCCGGAACCATGAATGTGATTTTATTTAGAAATAGGCAGGATCTTTGCAGATACAGACAAGTCAGGGGGAGAGGTCATTCTGGAGTTGCGGAAGGTGTTATCCAGTGTTACAGGGGTCCTTCTAAGATGAGACACACAAAGAAGATGGCGTGAAGACATGAGGGAGACTGCCACATGCTAGCAGAGAAAGAGAGCAAGTGGTGCATGAGCGCAGCCAAACCCAGAGCAGGCCTTGCAGGCTCGGCCCGGCAGGAGTGACATGATTGTGATGCCACAGGCACTTTGGTCCAGGAGATGCTATACTCTTGCTATCTTAAGCAGCCCAGTTTGTGGGACTTTGTGATGGTTGTGCTAGCAAATGAAAAAGCATCCCTTCCCACCGGTCCTGTCTTCACTTCTCTCCCAAGTCCCAAAGGCAGAATTATGTCTCTAACTCCTGCCTGACATCAGCCTTGCTGGGAGCGGGCAGTCGCTGCTGATCTGGTCTCCTGGGAAACATGGCGTCCATGGCCTTGGGTTCCTCCCTGATCTTTCAGAGGAAGATGAACAGGATGTGCCCCATATGAAGGTCCTGACCTCAAACATTACACCAAAGACAGCTCAGCTTACAGGGAATCAGGGGATAAACAACAACAAAAAATCCCTGACTTCAGTTCTAAATCCTTTGTTTCCGTGAAGCTGTGGAAAATGCCAGCCAGAGTGCTACAAACCTATAGATGCCCAGTGGCCTAGGGCTTCCCTGCTTTTTGATCAGAACTCCTCCAAGGGTATCTACAATTTGTTGCTAGGCCCTATTTTCTCTCTGCAGATCAAGAAAAGAAAGCAGAGTGGGATGTAGGTGGTGATAGAACTCTAAAATACAGGGGTTAAGAAGTGGTACCCACAGTGGCTCTTCCAGATGCCCATCGTCTGGCATCTCATGCCACTCCCTCATGCTCTTATTTGGGTATATCGCTATCTGGTGCCCTGTACATGATCAGAGTTTATGAACACCATCCTTTATCAAACCCTGAACACTGTTGGCCTCCATCATACATCCTCACAGCAACTTGCCAAGGCTCCCAGTCTTCATTTTATAGATTAGGCTCAGAGAGAGAACAAAATGTGCTCAAACTAACAAAGACATGGGTGGTTGAAGCAGCCAGCAAGTCCAGACATGACCGTCCCCCCATTAGACCGCTCCACTCACCCATAAAGACAAACATGTTTTTAACTAGCCTTGAGCAACCAGTTTCTCTCGTAATCCACATTGCCCTTGAGTTAAGATAACTGCCTGGAGGCTAGGGACATTCTTCACAGTTCTCAAAGCCTTTCTCCATTGCCTTGGCATTTCGGTTGAGAGATGCGAACTCGGAAAAAGAGAAATTAAAGCTCTCCTAAGTCAAGCAGAAAAAAAAACAAGCCGTTCTGGTTGTTCCATGACTTATCTGAAGGCTGCACTTCATTAAAACGCGCTTTGCATTTTATTGAAAGCTTTTGTTATACCTGCTGTGTCCTTGCCACGAAGCATGCCCAAGCATTTCTCAGGATCAACAGTATTCAGAATATATGGGGTTAGGAAAGTGAAAAGTTCTAAAGCCCACTAGGAATCTGGAAGCATCTCACTGTCATGTCTAAAGGACTCTGGTTAGGAAGAAAGCTTAGAATACTCCACAATTTCTAAATAGCGTGAGACTGGCAGTTCAGATTTTTGCATATGTATTACCGAGCTGTGAACCTGTTTAGCAACTAAGCATATGTGGGAATTGTAAATTTTAATCCCAGATAAAGGAGGGATTAAACCAAGGGGATTAGAGAAAAAAGAGTTATTTAATTTTTTTCAGTGCTACAAATTGAATTCACATCTCACACTTTGTCTTGTATACTACCACTGAACTATACTCCCCACTAGATTATTAAATTGTAGATATCCATTTGTTCATTCATTTGTTCCCTCCCTCCCTCCTTCTTTTTCTCCCTCCCTCCATCACTCACTCACAGACAGGTCTCCTGTAGCCCAGACTGGCCTTGAGCTCTCTAAGTAGCTGAGGATGACCTTAAACTTCTGATTCTCCTACCTCTACAGAGTCCTGAGATTACAGGCATGCACCACTACACACCTGGTTTATATGGTGCTGGGAATTAAACCCAGGGTTTGTGTGTGTCTGTGTGTGTGTGTGCGTGTGTGTGTGTGTGTTATACAGGCACACTAGCAACTGAGCTACCTCCTCATTTTAAGAGTGGATATATAAAAGCTCTTATATAAAGCTGCCTGTAGAGATGACACTGGAGTTTCTAACTCCCCCAAGGCTCTAATCGAAGGTAACTGTGTACAGTTTTAGGTAGACATGACACAGAGCAACTTTAAAAAAAAAACAAAAAACAAAACAAAAAAACCCAAAGAATAAGAGAAGACATCTATTGCTGTCTTTGCAGGCCCTCAGCTCTGCCATTGTAGCATGGAGTGGGCACAGACATATAAATCAAAGTGAGTGTGCTCTCGTAGAACTGACAAGAGATCTATCTGGCAAGATGGCTCTACCTGTGAAGGCACCTGTCTCCAAGCCTGACAGCATCCATCAGATCCCTAGGATTATGGGAAGCAAAGAAAGAACTGACTTTTATTATTGCAAGTTGTACACACACACACACACACACACACACACAGCCACACCCCAAAAGCAAAACCAAAACAACAAAGCCAACCAACCTCTTATGTCAGTGGGTTGAATTGACTCTGTGGCTATGCTTTGCTGACCTCTGACATAGGATGTAGTATTGGTCAGTTTTCCATTGCTGAGGCAAAGCACCAGAGGCTACATGACATATAAAGAAAAGATTATTTTGTTTGGGGGATTCAAGGGTGTGACACCTGCCTTGACTTTACTCTGATGAAGACCTTACCGTGAATGACTTCATAGTGCCAGGAGCATATGGAAGTGTGAGAGATTCTTGTTGAGATACCAAGACAGACTGATGAGGAGCCAGTCTCACGCTGCCTAACGATCTTCTCTCAAGAGCTAACTGGGGTCTCACAAAAACTATTCAATTCCTTGAGGACAGTATCCATAGTGACATCCTGTATAGCCCTATCTCTTAAAGATCCCATCATCACTTAGCACAGTATACTGATGGCCAAGATGGGGAGCCACACTCAAATCACAACTAAGTCATAGCAAGCATCCAGGGCAAAACATTATCTAAGTAGGAATAATTTGCTGAGATTCTCCTTCTTTAAGGTTTTGAAAATCTGAATGAGCAGGTACTTCCTTGTATGTTGTCTAACATACATCAATTCTTCCATTTTGACTATTGGTTCACCTTTGCATTAGAAAGCACTAGACACCATAAATACTTCATAGTCCTTAGAGCACACTGCTGTTCCTTATCCTTAATGTTACAGACCCAATGAACGCCAGCATCTCTTTTCTTCTGAGCAGATTCAAGCCCCAGGGATAGATTTTCCTCCACGTCTTGTCCTGCGTTGAGAGTACATCTGAATGCTACGAGGAGCCATGGACACAGAGGGTGGGAGGATCAGAGTCTTGAAATATTGATAGGAGAAAATGGAAATTAATTGACCATTCATTTTTTTCCCCACATAGCAAAAATGCAATAGATTTTTGCAACAAAGAATCCTTCCCAGTAGGGCTGAATTTCTACTCTCCTGCTTCCCTCTGTGTCCCATCTAATTTACCACCCAGGAAGGGCTGATGAATAACCTGGCAGTCACAGTATTTGCACATGGCAGCCAAGAAGCACTTTGCAATGTTGAGCAGGTATCGTGGTACTTAAATGTGTACATATGTAAAACTGTACATATGTAGCGCTAGACACAACATGCAAAGGTCATGATATTGGATCTTTACATTGCTAGCTAGATTATCCATTGGATATTAAATTGTGGTTATTTGGGCATAGAGAGAAACCTCAGTTTGTAAAGCACCTGTTTTGCAAGGACAGGACCTGAGTTCAAATGACAACAATGCTGGGCATGGTGGTATATCCTTGTAATCTTAGCGCTGGGGAAGTGGAGACAGGAAGCTCCTTAGGGCTCAGGCTAGCTTAGTTGGTCAGTTTCAGGCCAATGACAGACCCTGTGGCAAAGGTGTAGGCAGTCTGTCTGAACAGGATACTGGAGGGGTTCTCTGGCCTCCACATCCATGCGTACAACATGAAGGTTCACATGTCCCCAGCCACCCATGCCTCCACAAACAACCGTGCAGATAGCTATACATGCATAAAATTAAAAAAAGGAAAAGACGTTAGCAACTTACTATAAATATGTTTAATAAAGGAAATTAGCTTTTTCTGAAATTAGATTTTCATTTTATAGACATGCTTTCTCAAAATGTATTTTTTATTAAATAAGTCATAGCTTCTTAATTTTAATACAGGTTTTCCAACATGTTGCAGAAAGGAAAAGTACATTTTTTGGAAATGTGAAAAAAGCTCACCATTATTTTGCATTAACTCTTTTATAAATATATATTAAGATGCTTAACTCACTTAGTCAGTTGTCAGTAAGTATGTGTAAACATGATGAGAACAACATTGTTTATGTTTTTGTATATTAAAGTTTATTTAGTCATTTGGAGAAGGTAAATAACTTGTGATGTACATGTTTTTATTCTATTACTCGTTCATTGTGGATAACCAGTCATACATAAGACAATAAAGTGCTAGCATATTTTGGAAATGGTACACACGGAAGCTGTCTGTTATTGAATGATAGCCGATCTCTATTTTGTCCCTTCAGGGCAGGGCCTGCCTCCCACCACTATCTTCCTTGTCCACAGGATGCTTTAATTCATGAATAGATGACTCAAAACTGCTTTTAGTTTAAATCCTCTTTTTAAAAATTATTTTCAGCATAACTCCATTCGAAAAGTCTTTTCCTGCAATTTCTAACTCCCCAAATCCCAGGGAAAAAAAGTTCCATTAAAAAATCATTTTGTGCCAAACTCTTTGAGTGGCAAAAGTGAACTGGTTTGACACGGGTTATTTATAGCTTGTCGGCATATCATTTACATTCAGATGCTCACTCTCGGGTACCAGTGAGCTTCACTGAGGGTCTGCCCCAGCCCGGGCGTCGAGGGTCATGTAAGGGACTGTTCACACATGATCCTGCCTTTCTAGAAGCTAAATAGAACAAATTTGAAGCATGTCTGGTCCAAAATTTGCTTGCCTTAGTAAAAGAGAAAAATCAATGCATGTGAAGAGGGTGGGGGAGCACGTTCGTTCAGCAAGTTACTTCAGCATAGAGGCACAGCATAGATAGAAATTCTTATTGTTCATAATGCATGGAACTTTTTAGCAAAAGCATACTGACAGTCATGATGAGTTTTAAAAAGATAAATTCCATCTATTTTTAAACCAACATTGTATCTTTGGCCTTTCTAGAAATGTGTTCGTATTGTCTAGGCTATTTTCTTTCATAGAATATACTTTTTTACAGCAGCCTCAAAAAAACCCCGATAAATTCAAAATCTACTCATTTTTATCTCATTCGTCATTTTTTTTCATAAAGCTGAGTTTGCAAAATAATTATAGTGCAGTGATACCATTAATTAGCTGATTCTAGTTCACACTAATTTTCATGATGCTGAATGTACTTTCTAGAATTAGGTCACAGTCTGCTTCACGCTGTATCCTTAGCTAGCACTTGGAGTTGTGGGAACCAAAAGAAAACAAGGAAGTCTCTTGCTATTGCTTTGGGCATATTGGGCAACAGAACCTTGTCAGAGTTCCTTATGGAGTAATACATGCCATTTGCACTCAGGGGCAGGACAGGATTTCGTCCTATAATGAGCACGAGGCTTTAAGAAGCCATCACTACAACCAGTCCAGGGCTAACTGATGTTTGTCACATCTGCAGGGAAAGCTACAAATGTAGAACAATCCCACAACTCTGACTGCAGATTTTTGTCTCCTGGGAAGCTTTTAATAAACACTAGCGCTCATAGCCTACCCCAGGCCACTGCCTCACTCTTCCAGGGAATTTGACTTAATCCCGTGGGACTACTGTAACAAAATACCACAGACTGTGTGGTTCATTAGCTTATGTGTACAGTTCTAGAGGCTCCGAAGTCCAAGACCAATCTGCTCGCAGATCTGGTCACTAGTGAGAGTCTGCTCTATGCTTCAACGTTGCTGCCTTTCGGTTGCGTCCTTCCAAGGCTGGAAGGTAGTCTCATAAGTGCTGTAGCCCCATTCGTGAGGGTAGAGCCTCATGATTGTGTCGCCTCCCAAGGACCCCAATCTCGATGCCATTGCTCTGGGGTTAGGAGTTGGTATGTGCATTTTGGAGTGATTCAGATTTCAGGCCATCACAAAGTTCTGATACACAGATGAGGACAGTGCCTCCTTGCTCTGGGTTAATGGTTCTCACAGTGTGGTCTCTGAAAGAGTGTGGCAAGGACCCGGGAACTGGGGGGTGCTTGAGTCTTCTGGGAATAAGACCACCTATGAAATAGTGACAATGACCTTGAAAGAATTGAGGTCAAATTTTCCTGAAATTTAGCCCTGCATTTGCCATTCTTATTTAAAGCTAAAACGAACAAAACATCCTCCCAAACAAACAAACAAAATACTGGGAAGGAAGTTTTTGTTTTGGTGCAGTGTCTCCAGTCTCTACTTGGAAACACTTTTTGCAGCGTACACTTTGATCTGCTGCCAGTTCAGCAGAGGCACGCCAGGATCCCATCCCGGAACCAGGGTGATCCCCTGGATCACAGAAAGAAAAATATTGGAGCTGCTATTAATGCACCTTCGTCCTTCATCCTGTTATAGTTTCTGCTCTCGGAGACAGTGTGTGTGGAACCTAAAGCATGTTTCAAAACATATCAACATTGAATACACGCATGTTGCATATATGGGCATGAAAAGACTCACTAACATAGATGCATAACTAAAAATCTCAGGCTTATTGTACCAACCCATAAGCTTACAGAGCAAGGAGATTACATTTTCATCTTTTTTTTTCTTCCCATAATTCTTTGCCTGCACATATACCACATCAGTTGGTGTGGAAATGAGTATTTTGGCTTGCTGCTATATTTTGAGAAAATGCAACTGAAATTTCATCCATCAGAAGAACTTAAAAGCGCCAAGGCTTTAATATCAACTTTCATCCTGCTCCAGGCTGTGGGTGGCTACACACCTATCGCCAAATATGAGAGTTCTTTTCTGCTTTTAGGCTAAAAGCAGCAACCATACTTGACATTGAATTTTTTTCAGTGTCGTGGAGAATAATCACACTCTTTTCATTTCAGATTTTATTGCCGTCACCGGGTGCTGACATCCTTTGTCATCTCACTTTCCAAGCCAACATTTCCCCCAAGTATCTCTCCAACCCATTCTTCCCACACTGTTGCTCATCTGTGGAGAAACAGCAAGTGTTGAGAGCCGCTTTCCTCCTCCAAAAGTGGTGGAAATAGGGGCAAAGCTTCCCACCATAATAATAGTGCAAGCTATTATTATGTTTAGGAATTATTAAGTCTAGGAATGCAATTTTTAAAAATCTTCTTGATACCCAATTTTTGATGAGATCCATGTAAGCACAAGGAGCAACTCTCCATGCTTACATATTAGAGAACATGTGTCTAGAAGTAGAAATAAAATCAAACATGTCTTACTTAAAAAATAGGTCATAGAATGCCCAGGGCCAATATGGACACTAAGACTCTGTATTGGTTTCTCTTAACATTGTCCCAAGAAAGGAACTGAGACTCCTTATAGAAACAACTTGTTCAAGAGGTGGAGTGAAGAATATTCTGTATGAGCCTGGCTCATCCTGGGGTTCTAGAAAGTGAAGAAATGCTAAATACACACACACACACACACACAGAGAGAGAGAGAGAGAGAGAGAGAGAGAGAGAGAGAGAGAGAGAGAGAGAGAGAGAGAGAGAGAGAGAGAGAGAGAGAGTTGAGGATGTGTCAGATAGAAGCTAACTAGAAAGAACTCACAAGAGTGAGAGATGGAGCAAGGAACAACAGATATAATGAAGTATTGTTATATAACCCAAACTATATAAAAATAAGTGATCTGTATTTACTGTTCAAAGTGATATCAAGAAATTATTAAATAAACCAGTACGATAAATAGACAAATCTACCATATAAAAGTATTTGAAGCAATTTATTCAACTAGACTGTCTTGAGGACCCTCGTTCTTTAAATGTGCCTGTGATAGTGACTTTCTTCCAAAGAGCAGGGGATGGAAAATGAGAAAACAAGAGGGATTTTGAGTAGAGAGACCCGATCAATGTATCCATGAAAGCAAGGTCAACAGCCACAGTAATAAGTCATGTTGACAGCTTGTGCTCTTGACATGATTGATGGGAATAACGTTTACTATTAAGCTCTTCCTTCACAAAGCCCCCAGTCCTAGACTGGTCACATGACAGACATCATCTGACCTCCAGTGAGCTATTCTATACAATGCCTGATAACTGTTTTCAAAATCCAAAGTCATCAAAAGCAGGAAGATTGTGAGATACTCAATGCTGCCTAAGGGACTCTAAGGAAATGCAGTAACTGTATTTATTGTGATAGTGTAGATGGGGCCCTGGAGGATATAGAGTAGAGAATGGCATTATGTAAAAAGAAAGGAAATCAGAATGCAGTTCAAACTACTTAATGTGTACATCAATATCAGCTTATTAGCTGCAGCAAATAGGAAACTTAGGGTATAGTATATAGGAACTCTTTGCAGTCTTTACTACTTTATTAATCAAAATTATGCCTAGAAGACCTAATAAGCATATGAAAAGATGTTTGACATCATTAATCCTCAGGAAAATGCAAGTTAAAACTATCACAGAATACGTTAAACTCCCAAGAAACATTAATATTATAGACTGATGGCAAGATTTAGAGTTGGAATTTCATGCACTTCCTATGGAGATGAAAACAGTAGGATTTCACTGTGAAAAATAGGTCAGTCTTTGGTGTGGTAAGTCCTTCTGTATATGTGCTGATTTTCTTGGTTAATGTATAAAGTGGCTTTTGGCCAATGGCTTAACAGAATATAGCTAGGCTAATAAAGTTATATAGGCTGGGCGGTAGTGGTACATGCCTTTAATCCCAGCACTTTGGAGGCAGAGGCAGGCAGATCTTTGTGAGTTCAAGGCCAGCCTGGAACAAGATCTAGTTCTAGGACAGGCTCCAAAGCTACAGAGAAACCCTGTGTAAAAAAAAAAAAAGTTATATATAGAGAGTAGGCAGAGTCAGTGAGAAGCCATGTGGCTGCCATCAGGAGACAGATGCACTGGAAACTTGCCGGTAAGCCACAGCCACACAGCAATACACAGATTAATAAAAATGGGTTAATTTAAGATATAAGAGCTAGCTAAAATATTCTTAAGATATTGGCCAAACAGTATTACAATTAATACAGTTTGTATATAATTATTTCAAATCTGGGTGGCCGGGAACAAATGAGCAGACTTTGCCAACAAGTCATTTTATGAAGTTCTATGTATAAAATCATAGGACCCAGTTATTATATTCCTGTATATTTACTCAAGATACAGTAGAACATACTTTCACATAAAGAAGTATACATGTATATTCATGTAAGGTTTCTTTTTAATAACCAGCCTTGCTAAACATAAAAAGATAACCCAGGCATCCACCAATATATACACACATAATCAATTGTGGAACTGGGGACATGCTCATGCAATAGAGTGCTACTTATCAATGAGAAGAAACAAACAACAACATTAGTGAATCTCAGGACATGCTTAGCGAGATGAAAGATAGCACACACACTTCATCACAGCTCTTCAATGAAATGTTAGCAAATATGCAATTTATTACTTGGGACAAAAAACCGAGCCCTAGGGCCCACTCAGGGGACCAGCTATTAATACCCAGAGGGGCCAGAGAGGACATTTTGGACCAGTGAAGTGTTCTCTAATCGAGTGTGATGATGATGTCACTAGATGGCTTTATAAATACCATCAAGTGATACATTTCTAAAAGTACATTTTATATCATGTAAATGGATTTTTAATGAAGATTATTTTTAAAGAGTTCTTAAGGGTTCTAAAGATGCCTCAAGAAGGACCAACTTGTCCTTCTTCTGCCTCACGGCCTATCCACCGTGCCATCCCATGCCATCCCATTGCATCCTATCCCATTTCCCTCTTTGCTTTCTGGCTGTTTGATAAGTGTCTTTCCTGTTTTATAGGTGCTTGATCCTCAGGCTATTTCAGAAGATAAAAGGTGTGATGATTTATGCCCATGGAGCTTAAAGGAAGTGATGCTACAGTGTGCTTGGGAAGGAGGAATGGACATCTTGCCCAGTTTTTTTTTTAATGACTCACAAGGCCCTAGGAATATAGCACGCAGGGGGCAGGCCATCAGGACACACAGCTGCTCCTCTACAGGAGAGAAGTGCTCAGCAGGGGCTGTCTTGTGGAGCTAATACAGGCCCTGGAAATCACACACAGCCACACGAAGGCCAGCAGCAGAAGCCCGTAAAATGACAGGGATGAACAGAAGGCTGGCTTCCCACTGCTCATTTTCTCTGAGAAGGAGGGCTCGTCACTCGTCCTTGCAGTGAACAAAAGGTGCATAGACAGTGTTGGTTTGGGAACGCTTGGGAATACAGACTGTGACCAATGTAATAACACTGTGTTTTGACAGAACATTCTCCAGAGAGATGGAAACTTTAATAACCAACATTGAATTACCAAAAGAATCACAGGACCAGACTGTGGCTTAGAAAGATGGTTGATTAAGATGCATGCCCTGAGTAAATTAGGTTCAGAGAAGTTTTGAGAATATAGTAAGTTTCATTTAAAAATTTTCCATTGAAGGGGCCTGGAGAGTTGGCACAGACGTTAAGATCACTAGTGGATCTTCCCAGAGGACCTGAGTTCTAGTTCCTACACCTATATCAGCATCTTACCAGTGCCAGTAGCTCCAGCTCCAGGGGATCTGATGTTCACTTCTGGCCTCTGTGGGCATCTGCACACATGTGGCATATGCCACACACACACACACACACACACACACACACACACACACAAATTTAAAAACTTGCTTTGATATATCACAACCCAAGTGCTTTATTTATGCACGTATAGTACTTTGTAGTGGATTTTTACTGGCCTGTGTACTTTGCACATTTGTCTGTCAAGACATATTCTTATATAACACAATCTTTAATATTTATGCAATGTTCCATCCCAGGAATGTATATATTTTACCTAACTAGTAGCTTATCGTTGAACATTAAGTCTCTTTTACCCCAACTTTCAAATAAATGTGGTGAAGAATATTACACACTTGTCTTTTCACACCACCCTGAGTTTCTATAAGATGAATTCACAGTTGGGAAATCAATGGGGCAGAGGGCATTTGTGTTTTGGGGTTTTTAACACCATTTACAAGGTGTGTGCCAATTTACACATCAGCTAGAAATCAGCAGTCTTTAAAGGATAATTTTCTGTTTATTTATACACCTACTCTGGCTCTGCCATGAGCTGAAAGAATGATCATTACAATCAGTACAAATTTAGAGCTAGCAAAATAGCATTACCAACAATATTGAAGCTTCATCTTAGTTGAGCCTTGGGAATAACCACGCCCCACAGAGTAAGAGTATAGCAATAGGCTGTACACAGAGACCATATACCAGACAGCACATACAGTGCTTTGCAGATATTAATAATCTGTTGAAGTAGAGGAAACTGAGTCACAAAGTGATAACTGCCTTGATAAACATGGTCTTTTAATGGCCTTATTAGTAAAATCATCACAACCTGGGTTATTTTAGTATTCCCTTTACTTTTCTTCTTTTACATACATACATACGGTGCATGTGTACAGTGGCACCAAGGAGCTCCACAATAGCCCAGAAAAGAGTATAAAAAAAAGGTTTATTTATTTGGGGATAAACTCACAGTAAGGGTAGAGATCCACTGTCCTCTGTGCTTGCTGGGAACAGAACCGAATCCAGCAGAACAATGGGCCGCACACACTTTTCATTTGCATTTATAGTACAGGAGACCATGCTCAAAGTGGGCCAGTATGAGAAAGGCTATTGGCTAAAGGAGTTCCCACAGCACATGTGGGCCTAGGTATGTGTATTTTTGTGTGTGAGGGCTCCCGTGTGTGCAAGGTAGAGATGCGGGTGCATGTGGGAGCCTGTGCAGTGAGGCTGGTGCTGTCAGTCATCCTTCATTGTTCTCACTATTCATTTAGGCAAGGGGCTCAGTCAAACCCACAGCTCACCAGTCTGGCTGGTGAGAATGGGGCTAGTTTTGCTAGCCAGCCTGCTCCAGAGATACCATATCTTTGCCTTCCAAGGCTGGACCTAGACATGGGGTGCCGTGCCCATCGGCATTTATGTGGGTCCTTGGGGGAATCCAAACTGTAGTCTTCTTGCTTGTACAGTGAGTGATTTAACTGCTAAATCATCTCAGCCTGCTTTTAGCATTTCTGATATCGTATTCCATTTAATATGTCTTAAGGCTTGAGTAAGTTTGCTCTTACACATATGAACTGCCAGATCACAGAGGAACCTGTGCCTGGAATATGAAGCAGTATGCTTGACCCGTGGGGAGGCCCGTGTGGTAGACTCTGTGAATCACTCACTTCATCTTGGAAATGAGAACAAAGATCATTTGTAAATCCTAAGTGCAATGTTATGACATGCTGTTCCAACCAGCTGTGGGGTTTGTCACAAACAGTTTGTTGCCAGGTGTGGTGGTACGTATTTTTGATCCCAGCACTAGGGAGACAGAGACAGGGGATCTCTGTGAGTTGGAGGCCAGCAAGGGCTGCATAGTGAGACCCTATCACTGAAAAAAAATTGTCATATTTGAGAATGTTCTGAAGTTTATGAATGGCACTTTTATGTCACTTAGAGTGGATGTAGGTTTGCCCTTGTACTGAGGTCACATCCCTCCCATTAGTTCCAGTGTGCCTTCAGAGCAGGTCAGAGGATGGTGTAAGGGCTAGGTATGCCCATTTTTTTGACAGTATAGAACAGCATCGTCATGTACAAAGCTTCTACTCAAGAACCACACAATCAGGTTGCCAAAAAAAAATGTACAATAAATCTCTCGTAGTGTTTTAACTTTGGGTTGGGCTGCATTAAACCAAAGCTTGCAACAACCTGCAGACCCTCTTGCTCTGCAGCCAGGAAGCAGGAGGCTGGTACATGTGTGAGCGTCTGCACTAGGAAACACAACTCTTAGCTGAAGGAAGAAACTGGAAGGAAACCATATTAATCTCATCAGTAGGAAAAGGTCTGTTTGCCTCAACACAGATGTTTCCTTCATCTTCTTTCCCTAATTAGTACCAGGGAGCTAAATTCAGACTCGGCCCACAACAACAGCAATAAAAGATGAGGTGTGTGTGCCCACATTGGGACGGAAAGCACCCTGGTGATGCTTCAGCCTGCTGAAGGCTACTGAGATAGCCACGAGAAGAATGGGTCGTCTGAAAATCTTCATCATTAAAGAAATGTTTTCCCATTGATGAACAGCTTGCTAAAGCCAGATAAGCAGTCTGAAAAGCATCAAAATGGGAGCATTCTTAATAATTCATTTGCTTCCAGTATCTGGAAAGCAACTGCCACCCTATCCCTCAGCAAGTCGGGGACAGTCTGCTAATGTTTACAGTGGCACGAATGTCCCTTTCCTTTGTTAATATTGACATCCGGGATGCGAATGCTCTTGCTCATTGATGTCACTGCTAATTAAGTCAGTGAATCTCTGGGGAAGCTTCATTCATTAACTGTCGCAGTGACAAAGCATACTCTAGTCCCATCCCAGAGAGACCATCTCCAAACTGATACCCATGTTCAGGGCCAGCACCAACCTCGGGATGAATTCGGCCAAGTGCCATTTTGGTGTGTATTTCAGCATATGGATGAGAAATCCCTGTTATTCTCTACATGTCCAGATTTCACAGTAGCCAGGGAACATGTCATTCTGAAGAAGTCTTCTGTGTCTAAGAGAAATGGTTTAGTACGTAAGAGGAAGCAGGATATAGAGGCCTGGCTTCTCGTCTGTTTAATTACAAGTCACTATGTAACTCTGGGCAAGGCTCGCCATCCCTCTGAGCGTTGATGTGGTAGTAGGTGTAATGCTATCCTTTCCAACTCTAATACCGCAATTCAATTTGAATGCAGGACTGCCAACTTCAGTGTTGCTAAATGGCCCTGTGAGTCTGATACAAAAGAAGAGGTGTTCGGCTATTAGAGCTTAAGGTTTCTCCAGAGCCCACAGTCTCTAAGTTCCAGACCAAAAGCAAGTGTATTCATTACTTTTCTGTTGGTATAATAAAACACGACGGAAGAGTCTACTTGGTTTCAGAGGGAAGACTCCATCACATAAGGAAAGTAACAAGCTTGGGGTAAGACTACCATAACTACCATAACAAAGAAATAGACCACTATTATTGTTTCCTCTATTCTTTTTTCTCTCCCCTCCCCTCCCCTTCCCTCCCCTCCCCTCCCCTCCTTCCCTTCCCTCCCCTCCCCTCCTCCTCTCCCCTCCCCTCCTCTCCTTTTTTTCCTCTCTCCTCCCCACCCCTCTCTCTTTCTTTTTCTTTTTCTGTTTTTTTGAGACAGGGTTACTCTGTGTAGCCCTGGTTATCCTAGAACTCATTCTGTAGACCAGGCTGGTTTCAACCTCACAGATATCTGCCTGCTTCTTATTGTTTTCTTCTTATCTTGTTCACAACAGTATAAATATTTGCTTTCTTTGGCTGTGGAGACACTATTAGTAAATACAACAAAAGGGGGATTAGTTCTCATGCATGTAGGGGTTAGAATGATTGAGACAGGGTGTTGTATAACCAAAGGAGACCTGAAACTCACAATGAGAAGAGGCTGACTTTTAACTACTGCCTCCACTCACCAACTGTCAGGATTATATTATTTGCCATTATGTCTGGCTCCAAAAAAAATCATTTCAATAAAGATTTGTGAAACCATTTAACAGTTACTTTTGAATTGCTTTTCTGTCTGGTTAGTTAGCAACCCTCTCTCTGTTTCTTTTTTGGTGTCATCTAGATTAAGATATGATGTCTCACATATATAGTCCTCAAGCCAGAAGCAGAGAGGGCACATGTACCCTATCTGCCATCACTCTCACTAAGACATCACCAGACACTGAAGACTCTCCACCTGTTGTGGAGGCCATTTGTTTGTTCCCGGCTGCCCAGGTTTGAAATAACCACACAGAAACTGTATTAATTAAATCACTGTTTGGCCCATTAGCTCTAGCTTCTTATTGGCTAATGTTTACGTCTTAATTTAACCTATATCTATTAATCTGTGTATTGCCACATGGCTGTGGTATGATTGTGGCTTACTGGCAAGATTCCGTCTGGCATCTGTTGCTGGTGGGGCTACATGGCTTCTTCATGACTCCACCTTCTTTCTCCCAGCATTCAGTTTTGTTTTCCCTACCTAGATCTACTCTGCTCTATCAGGTCAAGCCATTTTCTTTATTCATTAACCAATAAAAGCAACACACATACAGAAGAACTTTCTACATCAGTCCACTCACTTTCTCTAACTCCAGCATGCCTCTTAATCCAGCTCCCATGAGCTCCTATTGAACAGAGATTGTATTAACTCCCTGAAAGTCTCTCCAGGTCTCATCTCCCAAGTATTTTCATGACTTCAGTAAAAGCAACCTTCCTAAAGCTTGAATTGCTTACTTTGTCCCATTGTCCGCATTCTAAAAGATTTCTAGCTGCACTGAAGATATTCATTTCACCCTGGTTTGCAAGAATCCTACACAAGTGTTCAGCCTCTTCTCTCATTCATTGGCCATTCTCCCAACACTATTTCCTCCTTAAGGCTACTTCACATTGCTACATGGTAGACTAGCTCCCACCCTGACCTGCCAGCTATACATGCTATAGCTCCCTGTTTGAGTGTCATTGCCGTAGACTAGCTCGTCTTGGCTCCATCTCCCAAACCTTGCATTTTTATTACAATTATAACTACAAGTGTTTTTTTTTATTTATAATCTCTTTCCCTCATCTGAATAGATGGTACACTCTGTCTTAGCACCATATTCCTCTTCCACCAAATGGACAGCTCACTGTAAGCCTATCTTTGTTGGCTGAATAGAGACATGAGGGAAGTTCCTCCCTTTCAATAACATAATTTCTTTCCTATCAAGCTATCCATGGACAATGCTGTCTGTTACAGTCATTTTCTTTGAAGAGTTCTCCCTCTGAAGAGCTGAGTCTGGACTGAGTGGGTCTTATTAAAGAGTCACCATCTTCTCTCTACATGCACACTTTCCTGCTTAGGTATGCAGAGTTTCCAAGGGTAAATTTCAGTTTTAGTTAGGGTTTTCATTGCTGTGAAGAGACACCATGATCACCATGACCAAGGCAACTCTTTTTTCTTTTTTTTTTTAAATGTGCCTTAGGCATGAAACAGCTTTGGCCGCCAAGCCAGGCATTGAGCTAGGGTGAACAAAGGACTGCCATCTGCTCTGCCCCTGACTCATAGATTTAAGAACAATGCCACCAACAAGGTGTCTCTTTGTTTGTTGCCCGGGGTTTAGAAGAGTTCTTTTTATTTATTCATCTTTTAATTAAAATTTTTTATTTATTTTGCATACTAACCACAATTTCCCCTCGCTCTTCTGCTCCTGTTCCTTCCACCCATTTCTTGTCTACCCTCTCCCATTTATTCTCCTCCATTCAGAAAGGGGCAGGCCTCCCATGGGAGTCAACAAAGCATGGCATATCAAGTAGAGAAAGAACCAAACTCCTCCCCCTCTATCAAGGCTGGGTGAGGCATCCCAGTATGGGGAATAGGTCCTCAAAAGCCAGCTGCAGCACAAGGGACAGGTCCTGATCCCACTACTAGGAGTCCCACAAATAGACCAAGCTATACAACTGTCACCCACATGCACAGGACCTAAATCAGTCCCATGTAGGTTCCCTAGCTTTCAGTCCAGAGTTCATGAGCTCCTACTGTCTCAGGTCAGCCTTCTCTGTGGGTTTTCCCTTCATGATCTTTTAGCCCCCTCCCCTGCCCCAGTCAGGGCACATACAATCCTTCCTCCCTCTCTTCCACAGAACTCTTGGAGCTCAGCCCAGCCCAGTGCTTGGCTGTGGATCCCTTCATCTGCTTCAATCAGTTACTGGATAGAGTATCTTTGATGACAATTAGGGTAGTCGCCAATCTGATTACAGGAGGCTAGTTCAGACACCCTGTCTACTATTGCTAGGGGTCTTAGCTGGGGCCATCTTTGTGGATCCTGGGAGTCTCCCTGGCAGCAGGTTTCTTCCTAGCTCCTAGCTCCAAAACATCCCCCCATCAAGACATCTCTTTCATTACTCTCTCCCCTCCCCCACCCAGCCCTGCCCCCAACCTACCCAACCTCATCCCTTATATTCCCATCCTCTTACTCCCTCCCCTCCCCACTCCCCCAGTTTACCTAGAAGATCCTATCTATTTCCTCTTCCCAGGGAAATCTATGGTCTCTCTTTGGGTCATCTTTGTTATCTAGCTTCTCTGGGGCTATGGATTGTAGCTTGGTTATCCTTTACTTTACAGCTAATATTCACTTATGAGTGAATACATACCGTGTTTTTCTTTCTGGGTCTGGGTTATTTAGCTCAGGATGGTTGTTTTTTTCTAATTTCATCCATTTGCCTATTTGCCTGTAAATTTCATGATGTCATTTTTTTTTTATTGTGGAATAATACGCCATTGGGTAAATCTACCATATTTTCTTTAACCATTCTTCAGTTGAGGGGCATCTAGCTTGTTTCCAGATTCTGGCTATTATGAACAATGCTGCTGTGAACATAGTTGAGCAAATGTCCTTGTGGTATGATTGAGCATCTTTTGGTTATGTGCCCAAGATTGGTATAGCTGGGTCTTTAGTTAGATTGATTTCCAATTTTCTGAGAAACTACCATACCAATTTCCAAAGTGGCTGTACAAGTTTACATTCCCACCAGCAGTGGTAGATTGTTCTCCTTACTGCACATCTTCTCCAGCATAGGCTGTCATTAGTGTTTTTGATTATAGTCAAGGTGTAAGATGGTATCTCAGAGTCATTTTGATTTGCATTTTCCTGATGGCTGAGGATGTTGAACAATTCTTTATCTGCATCTCGCCCATTTGAGATTCTTCTGTTGAGAATTCTCTGTTTAGGTCTGTACCTTATTTTTAAATTGTATTATTTGATATTTTGATGTCTAATTTCTTGAGTTCTTTATATATTTTGGAGATGTGGGGTTGGTAAAGATCTTGTCCCATTCTATAGGTTGTTGCTTTGTCTTCTTGACAGTGTCCTTTGCTTTACAGAAGCTTTCCAATTTTGGAAGTTTTATTTATTAACTGTGGATTTCAGTGTCTATGCTACTGGTGTTATATTCAGGAAGTTGTTTTCTGTGCCCATGCATTCAAGGCTACTTCTCCCTTTCTCTTTTATTAGATTCAGTGTAACTGTATTTATGTTGAGGTCTTTGATCCACTTGTACTTGAGTTTTGTGTAGGATGATAGATACAAATCTATTTGCATTCTTCTACATGCCAACACCCAGTTATGCCAGCACTGTTTGTTAAAGTTGCTTCCATTTTATAGTTTTGGCTTTATCAAAAATCAGGTGTTCATAGGTGTGACCACGGCAACTTTTATAAAGAAAATATTTAATTGGGGTGACTTGCTTACAGTTACAGAGGTTCAGTCCATTATCATCTTGGAGCATGGTGACATATAGGCAGACATGGTGGTGGCCACATCTTGGCTTGCAGGCAACAAGAAGTTGACTGACTGTCACACTGACGGAAGCGTCAGCAAAAGCAACACACTTCCTCCAACAAGGTCACAACTCGCAATAATGCAGCTCCGTTTGGGGGTCATTTTCTTTAAAACCACCACAGCATGTCCCAAGACATCTGATGCCATCATCAGGACCTGTACTTCTCTTGTGACTTCCTTGGAGAGACTTCAAAGGAGATGCACAGCATAGGGTAGAAGATAGACTTTATTCCAGAAAAAAGACTCACTGTCAAGAGGCAAGCCTGCAAAAGGCCATAGAGAGAGACAGCTGCACAAACGTTGGGTAGGCTTAGTTCCCAATTCCCTGGACAGCTTTCCTAAGGGACATTTCTCTGTCCAGATGATTGACAGGCTCATTTGGATCAGCTTTTACAGGAGTGGGCATTGGTATGTCCTTGTTTTTGTTCATTTAGTCAAGGTCTCGTGTATCCTGTCTGGCTTCAAAATGGTACTCACTAAGTAGCTGAAAGTGATCTTAAACTTCTGGTCCTCTTGAGAGCTGGATGCCATACATCGGGGCCACCATGCATGGTTTATGTGTCTTTTGAATGATATCCTTGCACTTTATTAGAAGATTTACACAGTGATCTTCTAAAGTCTAGGGTTCCTGAACCAGGTTTTCAGAGTTACCCACTAGTGACTTTTCTGGCATTGCAGGGTGTCACACCAGTACCAGAGATAGGACACACCAATTCCAGTCCTTTGTTTGCCCAAGTCGTTGATTCTGAGAAAGGAACCCCAAATGACCTCTAATTCTGCTAATATCTGCCTGGCTACCTAGCAACGTGATGGCTGTTCGAGCTTCATTTCTGCTGTTGTAATAAAATATCCCGATAAAGAACAACTTCTGGGAGAAAGGGCTTATTTTGCCTCATGATTCCAGGTTACTATTTCTGGCGACATAATGGTGGCAGCAGTGTGACATAGCCAGTCAGAACACATCCACAGTCTAGAGCAGAGAGAAATAGAACCATATATGCTTGCTTGCTTGACTCTAATACAGCCTAGGACCCAAACCCAGAAAATAGTACAACATGCAGTGGGCTGGGTCTATCAATCAACCTAAATAAAAAATCCCTCCCAGGTCTGCCCATAGGCTAGCCTGATCTAGATAATCCCTCACTGAGACGGCAAGGATTCTGTTCCTTTCTAGGCACTTGACTCCGGGCAAAGACTGTAGCCTGTTTCTTAAGCTGTAAAATGAGTTAATAATAGAATCTGATAGGTTTTTCTTGAGGATTTAATGAGGTAATGAATGTAATTATAATGACTAGTGCAATGCCTGACCTGCAACAGATGCTTAACAAAGCTCTCACTAATAATGTTTTACTTAATCAGGAAAGGCAAATCCAAATGTGCAGGGGTGGGGGCTGGGTAGGGATGGGGGTGGGGCATCTGGAGAGTCATACATTCTGTTTTCTGCCCACCCTCCAACACTCTCTCCAACACTCCTGAAAAGGTAATGAACAAAAACTGGTGGGCTTTAATTCCCAATCCTATTAAAAACCAGCTTTATAAACCAGTACTATGAAATTGCTGATATGCATTAAACTTTGACAATCTGAATTACGTTTAGGAATAATGAATATGCATATAGTGGGCATTTTGTTTGTTTTTGCTGGTTTTTTTTTTTTTTAGGCAAATGAAGTCATTTGCCTGGAGGCCACCCGCGTATTGGCGTTTGGTGGCAGCTCAGTACAGGCAGAGCGAAGGTGATCTAAACCTCTTACCCAGTGGTTGTTACACACAGAGTGCCAGGACAGCAAGAACTTCACATTCTTCTTGCCCTGCCCTCCTGGTTGCAGCGTGGGTTTGTGTAGGAAGTGCAGCCCTGGTGCTCTGTGTAGATAGTGGAGTGGGAGGGGGTAAATTGCAAGCTTTGTTTCCCTCCCGCTGCCTGTCCTCCAATTCTCCGCTTTTCTCTGACTTTCATGAGTGATGAGGTCATCCCATCAAACTCCTATTTTTCAAATTCAATGAAGGCCAGCCTTGTTTAGTCTGCATAAACAGAGGCCAGATCCATGGAGCCAGGAAGACAAGCATCCCGCCCTCTAGTGGTCACACTGCGTAGTGCCCGCCACTCCCGGGAGAACCGACAGGAAGGCGGGAGCATGAGGTCTAAAATATAAGTTAAAATTAGATCAATAGTCAGCTTGGCTGTCTCAATCAATGCATTGCAGGGAGAGCATACAACCATCTATTTATAAGCTAAACCCTGCATTATCTTCCTCTTTTAGGACGCAGAGATCCATTACTGCGCGCGGCGGGGAAGAGGATGCTGCGGGGAGCTGGATCCTACCACTTTACAGCTCGCTGACTCGCCCGACCTCACCAGCCTAGGATGGGAGGTTGCTAAGCAGAGGGAGGACCCGCCCAGCCTGCGGCTCTCTTTGCTGAGGACTGTGCCCCTGCCGTGTCCCCTAACCAATCACTCCCGCCAATCCCGTACCACGATTGACTGCATCCTAGTCTTTAAATTGACGGGGCCCAAAGGGGGAACGGGCGGGGCTGAGGAGAGGAGAAGAGGCGCAAATACATTAAAAATAACAGAACTCGAGAGCCCTCCTACTGAGACAGGGCGCACATCAGTTGGATTCTAGCCACAGGCTTGACTGCCCTTTGACAAATGTTTCCAAACTAGCTTCCCCACTGTCCTGAATTATTCAGTCCCTGCTCAGGTAATTATTGCTGTCAATAGCTGTGGTTCACTCTCCCCCCCCCCCCCTCCATCATCATCCTCATCAAAACACAAACAGGAATCGATTTGTGTAGCAAGCCAGTGTAGTTCTTAAAGTCTGGCTGAGGTGAATCTGTACTCTATTAGCTCCGGCTGCCCTCTCCTCCCCCGGGGAAGGAACCTCTGAAATACGAAACAGATCTACAGGCAGCTATTGCGTTCATGTCGTTAAATTACACTCTTTGAAATATGCTACAGAAAAAAGAGATAAAATTTGATCTGGCACCCCCATAACGCAAGATCAAATCCTATTTTTCAAGAAATAAAAATCTTGTCTTAGAGATGTATGTAGCATATCATACAGATTTACAGACTTACTTTTTTATTTTTGTTTTTCTGTCTCTGATAATTTTCTTTCATAAGCATGTACTATTTTTATGATAGAAAAATTTTAAGGGTTCAAAGAATTTTAATGTTAGTGTAAGTGTACATTAGATATATTTTTAGTATCGATCTATTAGCTGCTATATATTTGAACATAAAAGAGTTTTGAACTAAAGATAGGAACTGTTGCATTCTTTATTTAGAAAGAGTCTCTTTCCTCCTCTTCCACTTCTTGTTGGCTTACCTCCAAAACCTTCCACATCTGTCTCTTTCTCAGCATCTACGCCGCTCCTCTCTTAGGGACCAGTCACCATTTATTATCTTTCACCTGTGCGCCCAAAATATCTTGTCCGCAATTTCTACCTCCGTCTTTCCCCAATGAGGGTCCTTACCCGCCACTTTAGCAACCAGATTGTTCTTTTAAAATGCAAATCAGATACTTGCTCTCGGTTTAAAAGCCTGCCTTGGCTTCTCAGAGGGTCTTGGTTAGACTAAATTTCTTCCCATAGCCAGAATGTAGCCTGCTGTGCCGGCCAGCTTCTCTTCTCTGTCATCTTGCTTGGGTTTGGAATGACCTGGATGGTATATGACCCTTGGAGGTGCCTGTTTCTAGAGCTTTAGCGGAGGCACTGAGATGGACATACATAGCTCATCGCTCCATGGGTTGGGGTCTCTGACAGAATAAAAAGGGGGAAGAAGGGAGGCCTGTGGCAGTGAAGAGCGCTGCCTGCTGTTGCAGAGAAGTCAGACTAGTTTCCCAAACCCATGTTGGCTGCTCACAACTGCCTGTAATCCAGCTCCAGGGAGATCCAGGGAGGTACTCAGGCACACACACCCAAGCACAGGCACACTTACACACATAAATAATGAAACATTTTCAAAACTGACGAATAATAGGTTTAAATAGGAGCCTAAAGTTGTGTGTGTGGTGGGGGAAGGTGACAGGGACAAAGGAACTGGGCACCAGCATTCTCTCTCTCTGGTTCCTGACTGAGGACGCAATGCAAATGCCCACCTCGCAGTCCCTATGTCTTGTTTTGCCAGCCATGGTGGACTACATCCTTCAAATGGTGATAAATCGGGATGAATAATGGATGCTAGGGATGGAATTCAGGTCTCCTTGGACAGGCACCCTTACAGGATGACCACCTGGTCAGCCCGGATCTATTTTATTTCAACACAGCAATGAGCTACAAATGGAATTCTAGTTTGCTCGCACACAGTAGAGTATAAGCCCCTTCTCTTTGGGCTCTAGGATAGTGCCTGGCTCATAGTGGGTGTTCAACTGGTGCTTGTTAAATGAATTATTGAATATGATTTCCTAGTAACTGGCTTATAAATGCTGCTTGTAATATTCTGAGTATTCTGCTTTGAATTTTAAATCTATTTTTCTGCCCATATGCTTCCTCCTCTCAAGTGTGAACTCCGTGAGGTGGGATCATATTTAGTTCATTTCATTTTCTACAGCCTTATGGAGTCTGACACATTACAGGTGTTTAATATATTTGCTGGATTAAAAATTGCTGTAAGTGAATGAGTAATGAGTTGACTCAATGTGACCTTGTCCCAGGTCAGACCTTTCACCAGGGAAAATGAAATGAATATTGATGCCCAAAGGGATAGATCGTTACTTTGATCTCTCTCTGCCCTTCTCATCCCTGCCCATTCACACACACACACACACACACACACACACACACGCACACTTGCACACTTGTTAGCAGTATTTTCAAAGGATATTATCATATTTGTTATGCCATTTGATCGTGACATCAGTTGGTACGTAGGAACAGAAGCTAGGGTATTAACTGACCTGTTCAAGTGTACACAGCTAAGATGAAACAGACAGGACTTGCTAACTTCAGATACATGGACACTAGCATTGACCAATATCTTCCCTCCTCAACCACATCTCTGGTTCAATGAGAATTATAAATTCAAAATATCTTTAATGGGTTCTAACACATGCCAGGCTCCCAATAAGTGGCCTTTCCTTCCTCTTGGTCACACACGGGCTCTCGCATCGCCTCATGCCCACAAAGAATGCTTCTGTATTCATTTCCTTCTTTTCCTTGCAAGGCTGATCTTTCGATCCTCCTTATGGTATGAGTTTAGTGTATTCGTCAGATATTTTCACACATCTGAGCCGCATGAAGTGGGTTTTCGTACGCTGACAACGGATTGCTCTTTTAATCTTTACTCTGAACATATAGCAATGGGTGTGTTCCACATACCTCAGTGAGAACCCCCTAACTCAGAGCTCAGAATGTTCCCCGGTGCAGTGTCAGCAAGGAGATGGCACACACGGTGCCAGATCTTGTCAGTTTTAACAAAGCCGCAATCACAGAACAGACAGAGAGGACAAGTGATGCACAAAATTAGTTTTGCTACAGACAAAACAAATTAGAAGCCTATTTGAATCATTCATTCGCTTGTGCATTTACTTGTTAAGTGTATTCTACATTCCAAGCACTGTACTCTGTTTAGGAGGAGCGAGGCAAGCAAAAATAGACTGAATATCTACTGATTTGGCTCCAGTAGAAAACACTGACTTGAAACAAAGGCTAACCCAACAGACTTCAGTGTGATGAGCAGGTGAAATAAGAGCTTGGCATAGTTCAGAAACTTCAGAGGTAATTTCTTGTGGAAGTGATAAGTAAGCTATGAAATATATATATTTCCAACACGGGTCAATAATCTAATGGTTAGTAAAAATGAAGACAGGGAAGGGAATGATGGAAAAACTAGCCACAGTGGCCAACTTCCAAATAAAGTTTTGAACATTTAATATGTGTCTAGGTGATAAGCATTGTAACAGTGGTCAAAGATAAAAAGTCACAACTTGATGAGCTTACATTGGAGTGGGAGAAGGTATACAAGAAACCACACAAAATTAAAATAGCAAAGAATGTTAAATTGTTGTTTTTGTTATGGAGAAAAATAAACCAAGGAAGTGAGACAAGAGATGAGCTTGGGTGGGGTAGTGAGACATTAGAGAGGACTGAATGTTCTCGCGAATAACACAGCAGGCCCCAAGTGCTACAGGAGCAAGGGTGCAGAGGAAACAGCTCTCTCTGTGACTGCCGTGGTCCAAGCTAGCTGTGTAATTAAGGAAGTGTGTAGCTTGTGTGCATAGTGTACGAGTATGCAAGACGGTCACAATGAGGTTGAGAGAGCTAATGAATCTGGAGCACACTACAGATGATACTAAGAAACTTGGATTTTTTTGTTGAGAGGACTGGGAAGCCATCAGAGGCCTTAGAAGGACTGGCTGGCACCCATTCACTTTAGCCTCTGGAAAAGTGTGGGAATGTACTCACTTTAGTCCAGACAGTAACCTAAATGTTTTCCCTGCTGGCTTCCTAGCACCTTCACAGTCCTGGGGTGTGTGCATCGGAAAGAGGGGAATGTAAGCTGTAAGGAATTTACAGGTCTTATTCAAAGTTGCAGATTCATGACTGACAGAGTTGCAGTTGAAAGCCAAGGCCACAGCACCACCTACGCTGCTGCCACAGTGGTGGCGGTGGTGCTAGGGCGTGTAATAATACCCAGCATTTATTTGGGGCTCACCAGCCATTGCCCTGTAATCTTCTTCAGTCTATTGTGTCCTCACACCAGCTCTAGCAGAGACGTATAAGTGCTTTTTTATCAGAGATGAGAAGATCAAGACACAGTTTTGAAATTAAAAATTTCAAGACAAATGCTTTGAAATTAAAAATTTACATCTAAGGTGCTCCTTCCCCAAAGTGCATGCCTTGTTGCTTTCTAGATAATGAGATCAAATCTCAAAATAGATGCCTCATAAATAATCTAAAAATGACTAGAAATGGATCGTGTTAAATTTATTCTCCTTCTTCCTCCTCCCTCCCCACAACTGCCCTTACCTTTCTCAATAATGTCTTGTGTAGCCCAGGCTATACAAGTGAGCCTCAACCTCACTATTTAGCTCATGATAGCTCTGAAGTCCTGATCTTCTTGCCTCTTCCTCCCAAGTGCTGAAGTAGAAAGAGGGTGAATTAGAGACCAGCTTGGGTTTCACAGTGACATCCTGTCTCAAAGCACAGTGAAACTGGTCCTTATCTTTCCTCTGAGTTAAACATTTCACAAATCCTTAGGCTCAGTCGATGAATCCTTGATGTTAGGCTTTGTGTGTTTCAAGTCAGTTTTGATTTTTAGCCACTTGCATTCTTGTTTGAAATTCTTAATCTTTTAACCCACATTTAATCTCCCCTCTTTCTTCAAAATGATAATCTTAATTATGTTAAGTAGTGTTTTTCTAATTCATGTGTCTGAGGTATAAGTATGTCTATTTCTATTGTGTATGTGTGTATGCATGTGCACACATGTGTATGTGGTTTACTGTGTGTGCACAAGCATAAAGAGGCCAGGGGATGACATCAGTGTCTTCCTCTACCATTCTTCACCTTGTTTTGTGAGACAGGGTCTCTTATTGAACCAGATGCTCAACATTATGGCTAGGCTGGCTTACCAGTGAGCACCTGGGCTCCACCTGTCTCCAGCCATGACACTGAGGTTGGAGGAGTACAGCCATGCCCAAGGGCCGCATGAGTGTTTTGGGGATTTGAACGCATGTCTGCTCATTTTAATAGCGAGCCCATATGCCCACTGAGTTACTTCCTTAGTATCTTTTGTTTGATATTTGTTTATTACTTTAAAAACTTAGTGAGTTTTAATGTGTATGAGTGCTTTGCCTGCATCTATGTCTGTGAACCAAGCGTGTGATGCCCACCAGAAGATGGCATCAGATCCCCTGGAACTGGAGTCACATATGACTGTGGGCTTCCATGTGGGTGCTGGGAATTGGGCTGGGATCCTCCTGAAAAACCAGCAAGTGCTCTATTGTCTGCTTTTAAACTCATTATAAATCACATCTTCAACTCTCATTTCATGCTAATAATTCTGAGTCGTGTTACAGGTATTGGGTATGAAAACCAAACCAAACAGACCAACCAACCGAATAAGCCCAGAATATCCAAAAGGAAATCTCATTTTATTAGCAAGGCTTTTCCCTTTTCTCCAGAGTTCATACAGGCAGTGATCATGCTAGGTTTGAGGCTGTTTAAAGTTTGGGGCAAGTCTGAGTGTTCCCCTGGGCTAACTCTGGTTTTACCAAGGTCACTTTGGGGCCTTTAATGGGAAATCTAGCAGGACCCTTTCTCTTTGACTCTCAAAGTTCCACACTTTGGGTGTTTCAAGGAGAATTGTTTTGCATTTATATTTCAAATTTATATTTCTGGTGGGGCTTCATTTTTAAGCATTCCAGATTATGGGAGATTGTATTCTGTCTTTCTGGCTTAGCCTAGTTAAGCCTTTCTTTACACCAAGCACAGGGGAGAGAGCATTGGATTCTCTACCCTTCCGTTTTCTGGTCCTTCATGCCACCCCTGTGCCTGGACCAAATCTTTCTCTGGCCCCTCATCCGTTCATTTGAGTCCCTCTATTTTGCCTGAATCTAATTTGTGGTCTCTACCCCAAATAAGCAACTGCTCTCTGGAAAGCAACTAGTTAATGCTTTCAGTCTTCTGATTTGGATTTAGGTCTTTTGTGTCTCTCATGATGTTTACAATTTTCCTTCTCTTTTGCTGTGAAGTATATGTCAGCAGGCTGTGTCCACCTACACTCTAACCAGGATCGGAAGTCCCTGTTGGGGACCTGAGATGTTTTTACAGCTCAAACAGATTTTGGCATCCCCCAAAAGCACATATACTTCCTTGGGCAAACAGACAACTACAGCTTTGAAACAGTGAAATATTCAAGGCTCAAAACTAGCAAGCCTAGAAACTGAGATCAACTGGGAGGTAGGTCTCCTGATACAAGTCCCACTTTTCAAGAGGACAAAAAGAAGAGTTAGGGACAGTGAGAGAAGGCGGTATGGCAAGAACTTGTCTGTGTAGGAGACAGGGAGAAATTCTGGAGTCCTCGCTGTTGCTATCCAGGTGGCCTGCCTCCTGAGGTTCCTTTGCGCAAAGAAGACTGAGTTCTGAGTCAACCATTAAATCAAGTACCTGCCTGCCCCCAACTTGTTTGAAAACTCATTGCCAGTGATAAGACCTCATGTGGTGGCAGTGGTTGATGAGGTGTACAGGACAGCTATGTGGAAGGTGGAAGGCTACAGAAACAGAGGACTCTGACCATGGCCTGGGGAATATTTATAGCTGGTGAAATTTCAGAATTAGGAGAATTATAGGCTTAATGAATTGCAGAAGAACTAAAACAAGAGCTGGGCGCTTGTTCTTTGAAAAACAGAAAAGCAAATGTTTTTATTCCTTTCTATACGGTGTTTATCACTGTCAGGTCTTCCTGCCTGTGATGATTAAACTAGTACAGGGGACAAAAGGAAGGCAGAAGAAAGTACAAGATTCCGGATGAACAGAGAGACCCATTCATTCCTGAGAAGCCTCCTGTCCATTACTGTGTATGACCCTCAACTTCCTGAGAAACCTCTTGCCTTCCTGTCTGTTACTGTGGACGACCTTCACCTCTCAGGAGAGGCAGGAAACAAATTCAAATCTGTGGAAGAAGAAAAACATGAGAAGAAGCTTTACACAGAAGGGATTTTTATCTTTAATCTTCAGTATGGTTTTTTTTTTAAGATTTGTAATATTCTATACTTTTTCTGTTCTTCATTGAAATTTTATGACTCTGCTCAAGCCTAGAGAAGGGGTTGCGAAGCAACTAAGCATCATAAACAGGTGAGAGCAGTGTTCAGCACCAATAGGAACCAGTCTGTCCTTATAGTCTTAGGAAAACAAATTGTATTTAAGGATATTCTTGCATTATTGTCTACACGCAAAAGAACTGCTATTTTAAATTAATCGTGTCTTTTATATAATTATTTATTGACTCTCTGGAAATTTCACATCACGCACCCCAATCTCTCTCACCTTCCAGTCCCTCCATATCTGCCCCACACCCCTGCAGCATATCCCTCCAAAGTTAATTTAAAATAGAACAAAGCAAACAAACAAAAACCCCACCTCGTTCCTCCATCTTTCCAACACATCTTCATTCATCCTAGCAGCATTGGGAGCTGAAGTGTGCCACTCCATAGCCCCTTTTGTCCACTCAGCCCCACCTGCAAAACGTTCATTGTAATGAGTTATTGGTTCAAGGTTCAAGGTCTCTGGCACACCATCATCACAGGACCCTCCCAGAAATCCCTCGGATATCCTGGCCTGAATCGTGGAGATCCCACTGCTATCGTTCTGCAGGACCACTCCCTTCAGGCACTTCAGCAAGTCACAGACTTGGCAGATGCTAGGGTGGACCAGGATGTGGGTATGGGTGGTAGCTGAGCTACTTCCGGGCCACTAGGACCCCCTCAGGCAAGAGACAGCACCAGCTCTCCCAAGCCTGTGATGATGTAAGGAGCCATCTTTCCTGAACGTGGCAGGAGGAGGTCATCTCTCCCATGGCGGGGGTCAGTTTTCATGCTGCAGGGTCCAGCCAGGGACAGGACCAGCTATCCCTGGGCCAGTGAGGAGCAGGGCTGGCCCAGCATGGCCCTCAAATTTCAGCGCACATGGTTCCTATGGCCCCTGTGGTAACAGGTGCCATGGACATCAGCCCAGACCCTGACAGCTGTTGGGCTATGGACCTAGGCATGGCCCATGGCAGTAGCCCAGGCCAAGACAACACCATGGCCCTGTGTGGCTGAGCTGGCCATTCAGATCGGCATGGCTCTGTTGGCAGCAGGGCTATCAGACACCAATATGGCCATAAGTTTTGCCCCAGACCATGGGTATCCATGTGGCCTTGGTAGTATCATTTACCATCATGGGCCACAGACACCAACAGAGACCCTGACCATGGTAGGACCACAGATCCAGACAAGGTCTTCATTAGCAGCTCAGACTTGAGTGTCACCTTGACCCCAGGTGGCAGTGTAGGCCACTCAGATAGGTATGGCTCCCATGGCAGTATGGTCTTTGGACACCAACATGGCTCCAGGTGGTAGCCCACTACTCTGGCATTGGCATTACCTACGATGGTATTGGGAGCCCCTACACCAACACAGACCCTGGTTTCAGTAGGGCCATGAACCCAGACATGGCCCTCAGCAGCAGTCCTGGTCCAGATGACACCATAGCTCCCAGGTGGTGGCAGGGGCCACTCAGATTGTTGTGGGCCTGGTGATGACATGGCCCTCAGATGCCAACATGGCCACCTTGGGCATGTTGGCCTTGACCCAGATGACATCATGGCCCCAATGGCAGCACGGCCCTTGAACATGGCCACAGGATGTGGCCAAGACCCTGGGCATCTGTGAGGCCTTTGGTGGGAATCGTCTTTTTTGTGAGAGAGGCTATCTTCTGGCCATCCTTACAGCAATTCCAGTGATTTAAAAAAAGAGTGGCCTTTGCTTAAAATCATCCACCGTTGATGATGGCGTGCATAGTATTATGAGCCAGGCACACTCCTAAGCAAGGGCACTTCACATAGCTATTGTATTTGATCTTACAATAGGAAGTGACATTAGGAAGTGACAGCATATGGTAGCCATCTTTTTTTAGCAAGTGTGAGGAAATGGACACTTACCAAGTCTGAGTAACTCGTCAAGGGCCATACAAAGGTAGAGTCTGGCTTGATCCGATCCATGTATCCATTAATTCAAGCATGCTAGAATGCTCCCTTCGGTGGCTTCAAAGTGTTGCAAATGTTCCTGTTTCAGCGATGGTCAATGGAGTGGCTTCATTTGTAACCAAGATGTACCTTTCTTCCTCCCCAGTCTTTTCTTTCAGTCAACGGTGGTGGAACTGCACGTTGTGACATCTGGAGAACGGTGGTCTGAGGAAGCAAGACTAACCCTGTGTATTGTCAATAGCAACCCCTTTGTTGGTTTCCAGCATATCACTTTGCTAATTGTGTAGCCAGAGTCAATTAACTTTGGTAATTTTCACCTATAAAACTGGAATAACATTAGCAGCCTTGCAGTGTCGCTGAGGAAATGGGATACACTCTTTGAAAAGTGCCCCAGTCAATGCAGACACCTGATTGTCAAATATGAATTCTCTTCTGCTTCCTTTCCTGTCATCAAAGCATGGGGTGCTACATCTGCCTTCAGGGTTGGTTGGCAATATGTCTAAGAGAATTCTGAGTGCCTCGGGATGACAGGCAGGCTTCATAGAACTTTGGAAGGACTGCAATACGACCAACATTAGCACACTCAAAGCTTTCCTAGCTGATGCATGATATTCTGATCACCATATTGTCTCCCACAAAGAAATCTCATAACACACTAAAGAAATACGAGACTCATGAGTGCCGGTTCCGTCTGTCCATTTGGAGTCATCTGGAAGGGGTCATTTTTTTCTGCTGGGATGAATTTGCCTTCTTTGGCAAACTCAGGGCACTGGCCTCCAGGTGGAGCTGCATGAGAGAAAGAGAAGGGAGAGCCAGGGAATAAAAAAAAATAGGTTGGTGCCCCCAGAGAAAGCAGCCAGGGGACAATACAAATGAAACCCCAAAATGGTGCATGATCCTAAGGGATTTGCCTGGAAGAGAAGTGGCATGTGAACTCATTCAGCCAGTTTAATTCCACGGGAATCTAAAGAAATTTCCAATGTGCTCAGTCAGCCCAGAGTAGGATGCAAAAGAAATGAGACACCGTCCCTGAGGAGCTGACAGTCTGGGAGTGGCTGCTCACCTACGCGGGGATGAACTGCGGAAGACTGTAACTCCGAGCAGGAACAGAGACACAGGCAAAGACATGGTTTCTAAGGTCAGAGAAAGGTTATTAGCTTTGTGGGTGCTGCTGTTTCCCAGGCACTGAACTCAGTGAGTCAAATAAATGATCTCATTCCATCTAAGCCTAAAATCAAACCTTTGACACGAGCCTATTTTGATGGTGAGGAAATTGAAGCACAGGGATTAAATACTGTGCCAGCAACCTAACAGCAAGTGAGCTTCAGAACTCCAAACTAAACGTGCTGAGCACAACTCCCAATTCTCTGAAGGCTCAGAGTCTCTTGCTAGCTGCATGACTCAGCCCTTCGAACTGTTCCTCGGTCTCCCTGCGTGACAAGTGGACATCGTAACACTATACTTGGGTAATACTATATTGTTTGGGGTTGACCCTTCGCTTGTACCTTCCAACAAGCAATCTGCAGCTCACTTTAGTCTCTGACAACTGGGTTCTTCTGGTACCCAATCACAGGACTCTATATTTAAATGGAGGATGCTCAGAGCAGGGTGGGCATGTGACCCAAGGAAGGGGGAAGCAGTAGCAGTGAGGGACCCTTATGGCAGTGTCAGCTTTGTCTGCCCCAAGCATAATCCCAGGGAACCTCTATGATAACCTTATAGTAACTCCTCACCCCATTCTGCCTGTTTTCTTGGCCTAAATTGAGTTTCTGTTACCTGTGACCAACAAATCCCTAAATAGAACAAATGTGTTCGCCATTTGGAGGAATCCATGAGATAAGGTAAATTACAAAGGGCAAGGTTGATGAGACCATAGCTATTTTATCTCAGTGAGTAAAATAACAATTCGGCTTTTATAATTGGGTTCCAGGGTTTTCAGTTCATGGAATGTTTCCTTACATTCAAAGGAGGGCTTGCATACATTTTCCTTCTCTGTGTCCTGCCAGGAATAATCAGCATGGTTGATAGTCATGTCAAAATCAAGTCTTAGAGCCCATCAAGTTCTCTGCATTTGGGACAAGTCGAGTGGCTCCAAGTCTGGTCATCTGGTAAGCACTTTAAATTGGGTTTTCACTGGAGCCAGACGGTACCTTTCAAAATCTGCTCTAGGGACTCAGATAGTCTGGCTGAGTGACAGACACTCTGACTGAGTGACTGGCTGGCTGGCCACGCTGCTATCTCTACCTGTGTGATAATGGTTCTGAGTGAGGTTTGACTGGGGATACCTCCTATTTGATTTGGTTCAGTTGCATTGCTGCTCTGTGTCACTCAAGATCACCAAAGCAAGCGCACAAGCATACAAACATGGCAGGAGGGACATCGCTACTTCTCTAGAATGGAAATGCAAGCATACTCAACATTAGGCTATTTAGTATCATGAATGCTTGTTAAAAATCTTTGGAAGTTACATATATTTATGTGTTTGGGGTTGAGACTGTGACACTGTGTGTGTAGAGGTCAGACAACAGCTTGCTCGTATGGGTCCTGGGGATTGAACTCCAGTTGACAGGCTTGTCAGCAAGAGCTTTTACCACTGAGCCAGCTCACTGCCCCTTATTGTAAATACTTTGCCTCTGGGCTGATGGTTCCATCCTGAGTTTATGGAGAAGGCTGGGAACAACACACTTTCTGCTGTGTTTTATGTTACCTAACAGGATACATTTTGTTTTATTTATCATGGACCTCCAGGTGCCAACCCTCTTGCTTTGTCTTTTAACCATTTTGATATCTCTAGGTGAAGACAGAGGTATTTTAAACTGGCTCTGTTCCTGGACCCTGCCCACATTTTTCCTGGGGTTTGCATTGCGCCTGGCATTCTTGCTTCACTAAGACTGCAGCAGCAGGAGCAGATTTCTGGAAGTGAGGTTTTCTTTGCCCGTGGCTGCCTTATTACTTAATGCAGACCATGAAAATTACCCATCACAGGGCTGCCTGTGGGAAACTCACTCTGCATCCTGACTGACGATGCAGATTGGAGGTCTGTCTCCTTCTTTCCTCTGCTTTTACTTTCTGGGACTTTGCTTGTTAGGATCAATTATGATTCTTTTTTAAAGTATTTTTTGGGGGACTATCCTTTAGAGTTATGTCCTCTAAGACATTGTGTGTCAGTGCTTATCTCTGTAGGGAGAGTTTCAGAAGGTCGGGAGGCATGGATGGAGTGACATAGGGACACCATGGTGGCCTTTAAGCCAACTGATTTCTCAGAAGCAAATGTTGACTCTGCCTTTGGGTCTTGTGTCCTGAAATTGCTGGAGGCATCAGAAAATGCTCTACCATCATCTCATACTGTGGATTCTACCGGAGACATCAGAGAGAAGTCTTTTAGAATAGCTTTCTGCATGGTATGTGGAGTTAGGAACACTTTTTTGCTCACTTAGTCTGTGCACTAGAATCTTGGTGGCCAAGATCAGGTCGTGGGAGTCAGTGGTTAAGAGCATTGGCTGCTGTTGCAGAGGACCCTGGCTCAACTCAACACCTATAGCGTGGCTCCCAACCATCTGTAACTTTAGTTCCGGGGAACCCGACACCCTGTCATGGTTTCCGCAGGCACCAGGTACACCCGTGATGTAGGGACATACATGCAGAAAATATATTTATGAAACAAAATATATTTAGAAAAACAATCAGGTTGGGTTTACCCAGTCAGTTACAGACATGTGATACCTGGGTGTGTTAACCTAGGACTAGATAAATAAGTGTCTACCACAACAGTGAGTGAAAAATACTTCAAGTACGAAATGATGTTGGACGTTTGTCCTACCTCATACCGGCCTGGGAGGTCACAATAAAACTCAGATTCATCAAGCTCTCACAATACACAGATATTTTCAGCTCCATCTAATGCTGCTATGGTTCGGTTGTGAAAGGTTCTTTTATATGTTCATATGTGCAAACACTCAGCCTAGCTGGTGGCCCTGATGGAGGGGTTGTAGAGTCTTTAGACATTGGACTGGATAGAAGAACCAGGTTGCTAGGGACAGGGCTATGAAGGGGGTCTCTGCTGGTTCCAGTTGGACTATCTGTTCTCTGATTCTTTAAGATGCTAACAAGCCACATCACAAGGTGCATCACCACACAACTGCAGAAGTCACCCTCAGCCACCCTTCTTCCCACGGTGGGCCATATCCTCTGAATTATGATTCAAAAAAACCTCTAAGTTACTACTGTTGGGTATTTAGCCACAGCCATGAGAACAGTACTAATACAGGTGTGGGCTTAGTTAACTTACCCAATAGATGTTGTGCCTATATGTTTTTGACAGAGTTTACATATAGGAAACTGAAGCCCATAGAGAGATTAGGGAACTCTCCCAAGGTCACATTGCTGGCAACTGGTGGAGATGGGATTCAAACACAGTGATCTCATTAAAAATCCATGCAATAAACTTCAACCTCAGCATGGACGGTGTGGACTGCAAGGAACACACGATGGATGTGGGGGTGGGAAACCTGGGTTCCCTCTGTTATTAAAGGAATCACTGTAGTTTCCGTGGGGCTGGAGCTTCCCTGTGTCGGATCTGTGCACTTCACTGTGGATGTCACACTGCTTTTGCCAGGGGCAGCCTATGCCAGAGCGATGGATGCTCATGCACCCTGCTTGCTATGTAAAATTTTTTCTCTACCACAGTGCCTGAAATTTCTCATGTTCCTCTTTAAATGCAGCTCTTTTCTGTTGATTTCTATGGTGACTGACTCCCCCAACACATTCTGCAAAATACCTGCTTCTAATTGCCAAGAAATGCCTCTCTCTGGGTTTGTTTACATGACACTTCGACTCTGTCTGCTTAGAACTCTGCCCTGGGTGCCCTGCATGCATCTCTCTCCTCTATTAGTATTCTCTGCTACGTTATGGCTGTGAAAAGAGCTGTATTTCCCTGCCTTTGCTAGAAAGAAACATTTTAATATTGGGATCTCAGCTAGAATGTGAAAGTCCTGTGGGTTCCTCCATGATATAATTAAATCTCCCATGTAATGGTAACTCTGGAGTATCCTCATTTGTTCTAAGACTTCTATACCTAATATGACATGTGTAACCCGGGAGATAAGTCTGGTCTCTCACATGGAGACAGAGTGATAGAGAGAAATGAACATGGAGCAAATAGACCTCAATGTACATGCCAATTCCAGCATGTGCTGTGTGGCACTGTGTGTTTGTTTGTGTGAATATGGTATATATAGGATGGATATATTGGGTGTGTACACACACACACACACACACACACACACACACACACACATATATATGTAATATATATGGTAATATGATACAAATCCTTCTGAGCTTTCCTTGTCCATAAAACATAATAATATAATACTTCATAGAATTTTTGGGCTACCAACCAGCTCCCAAATCATGACATGGAGAATTAATATTAGTTATGAATGCTCAGCTTTATCTTAGCTCTTATTTTTTGCTAGTGCTTTTAGCTTAAACTAACCTGTTTCTTTTTACCTACCTGTTGTCTCATGGCTTCTTATCTTTATTTCTTCTGTATATCTTACTTCCACTGCTTCTCATGTCTGTCTGTTCAGCTGGCTGGCCCCAGGCATGTCCCTCTCTTTCTCCTCTCTCTTCTCTCTCTTTCATTCTCTTTCCTTCTTCACATTCCTCCCCCTATTTATCCTGCCAGCCCTACATATCCCTCTTCTGCCTAGCTATTAGCCATTCAGCTTTTTATTAGACCAATCAGGTGCCTTAGGCAGGCAAGGTGAAGCAAATGCAAAACCTCTTTACATAATTAAACAAATGCAGCATAAAGAGATGAAACACACCTTTATACAGTTAAATTAATAGTACACAACATAAACAAATGTAACACTTTTTTGCTTAGTTAAATATTCCAAAACAGAGATATCTTCCTCAATAAAGTTTCAATTCGATTTTTAAAACAAAGTGTCTGACTGAACCTGGAGCCTACTGTTTGGCAAGTGAGCTCCTTGGATACAGTTGCTTCTACTTCCCTCCCAGATCTAAGTAACAGGTAGCATGCCACTACACCTGGCTTTTTATTTGGGTGCTAAAAAGCTGAACGCAGGTCTTTATTTATAAACAGAGACTGCACATTGGTTTCCTGGCTACCCAGACCAGAATAATCACACAGAAACTACATTAATTACAACACTACTTGGCCAACAGCTTAGGTGTAGTCCTACCTAGCTCTTATATCTTAAATTAATCCATTTCTATTAATTTGTATCACCACAAATCTGTGACTTACCAGAAAGGTTTCAGCAACATCTTTCTCCTTTGGCAGCTACATGGCTCCTTGATGACTCTGCCTATTCTCTTACCATCCCCCTTCAGATTTCCTTCCTGGCTTTACTCTGCTAAGCCATTGGCCAAAACACTTTATTTTTTAAAACCAACCAATAAAAGCAACACATATACAGAATGGTATCCCACATCATTTACTCTTTTGTAGCAGGCACTTTACCAACTAAGTCATCTTCCCAACACCCATAGAACTTAAAATAAACACAATTATTAATTTATTTGAGAAAGGAATTATGTCCTGCAGTGTGTGTGTGTGTGTATGCATGCACGTGTATGTATGTGCAAGTGTAGGTCAGAGAACAATTGCAGAGACAGTAAACAAACAGCAAACATGGACATGGAAATGCTGGAGTCCAGTGAACTCTGAAGCAGGGAGGGAGGTGGGGAGATACCAACTACTGCAAGAACCCAGAACCCCGAGTTTATTAGCAATAGCACAAGGGAGAGGAGCTAGCTAGTCTGGCTGGGAAGTGTCTCCAGGCAGTTTCCAGTTCTGTACATCCAGGAAGAGGAGGTTTCAGTCACAAGCTTTTGCATCCAGTCCTCAATCCTTAGTAAACACCTGCACTTGGACCAGAGGAAGGCATTGCTATTCTGAGCCTGACCTGAGGATCCCTTTGCCAGTTTCCGTTGGACTGGAGGCATTGCTATTCACTCCTTTCCCAGTCCCTCGGGGCTTCCTCAGCTCCCACAGACTATCAAATGGTTATACTAATTTGCATACGTGAGTATATGGGTGTTTACATGTGCCACACCCACATTTGACTCCACTTCACTATTCTGTTCCTTAGAGCAATTGATCTCAAATGCAAATTCCAGTAGAAGCTGTACTCAGCTTTCCCACAAACTACCTAAAACACGAGTTACTGATTCCAGGTGGTTTTATTGGCAGGTGTATCTCCAAGGAATCCACAACTGCCCTCATAATTATTAGTTGGTTGGAATCTGATATCCACTTCTTGGGGATTTATAGCCTTTCCCCCCTCCTTCTGCTGGTGTTTTGGATGATGGTTTAACAATACTACAGATACACTTGAGTCCTTCAGTGATGGTAATGTGCTATTTTCTTTATCATATTAAGTGAAAATTTACCCATCAACAGTGCTTCAGATCAATTGAATTTTATCTCACTTTTTAACCTCAACAAACATTAGAAAAGCTGAAAGATTCTGAGTGGCAGCCAACGCCTTTCATCAGAGAAACTCAAACTTCTTCCTAAACATTAATTAAACCCTACTGCATCATAGCCCAGTTGTAAGCTGGCTTTTTCTTTGAAAGAAAGAAAAAAATGCCAACAATATAAGCAAGTAGGTGGCAGATGTACAAGGCAGAGGAAAATGAAAACTTAGCGACACAGGCTTGGATTCCTAAGTAGCAAGTGCATCAACTCCTTTTCAATGAAACGGTATTCTTAGCACTTGATCCCATTCTGTTCTTGTTCTCCCACATAGAGCTGTTGATCAAATCGCCCTTGCAACAGGCTCTACTCCTTGGCACCAACAGAGATGTTAGCTTCTTGCTTTTATCACCGTTAGTCATGGTAAGGCTGTGGTCTACAGGAAAGCCTTCCAAGACAACAGGGAAGTTAGGAGGGATTCCAGGGTGTTACCTTGTACATCTGGTCCCTGAGAACGGAAAGATTGCAAACCACGTTGAGTATCTTTTAAAGTAGCAGGATCTAGGGAATGAGTGTGTGAATGAAAGTTCCCAGTGGAAGCTTTTCCTTCAAACTGAAACTCCTAGAAGGCTCAGCAACTGATGAGAACTCCAGTGGTTATAGATAATTTAGAATATTGCAAGTCCAGAGCCAAGTTATCTTGGGATGTCTTTAGCTGTCTTGCTAGCCATGTATTTACTCTGTCCTCTGCATCTGTCCTGACAGCTTTGTGACCCTCTGGTAACTATTTAGAATGTTCAGATTATTAATTTTCCAACCAAACAAAAAGTGAAGAATATTATCCAATATAATCTGAGTGAGGCCCTTGGTAGAACCTTTCCCTGTTTGTTTCAACCTGTCTGTATAATATTTCTGCCAATGTATTTACAAAGTGTCTTGATTTATGAATACTTTGTTCTGTAACTATAAAAGTATCCTCAAACTGTTTCTGTGTTGGAACATGGAATTTGGGGTGTCCTAAATCTATGTTCCCAGGCCACAACATTCCCATTTGTCTTCAGAATAAACCATCTTTTAGTCCCTTTATGATGAGAGTTCTGTTTTTGCATTGACAAGTATTGCAGAAATCAGGCATGGTTTCCATAAAACTTGGAATTGTGCCTTAGGGTCATGTGAAGAACCAAAGGAAGTTTGCTGCAGGTAGGGCTGGGACGTAGGCATAGGAGTTTTCTTTCTGTTCTTGTCATTATTCCTTGGCTTTCTGAGTCATTTCTCCTCCAAAGAGAGCTCAATTGCTGCATGTGGCTAGTGCTTAGTTATCTCTATGCTGGAACAGCAAAGGTGAACATACAACATGGAGCTTGTTTGACAGTCATTGTAATCTGCTTGGCAAGCTCTAGGCCAGTGAGAGACACTGTCTCAAAAAAATATGTGGGTCCTAAGGAAGAACACCTGAGGTTGTCCTCTGGCCTCCATGCATGTATGCACCTCTGTGCATTCACACACACACACAGACACACACAAATACACACACACAGACAGACATGTTGGAAGAGACGCTTGTTGGTTCCTGGCCACCCAGAGAGCTTAGCTCCAAAATAATCACACAGAAACTGTATTCATTAAATCACTGCTTGGCCCATTAGTTCTAGCTTCTTATTGACTAACTCTTATATATTAATTTAACCCATCTCCATTAATCTTTGTATCGCCACGAGGCTGTGGCTTACCAGGTAAAGTTTTCAGCTTCTGTCTCTGGTGGCAGCTCCATGGCTTCTTTCTGACTCCGTCCTTCTTTCTCCCAGCATTCAGCCTAGTTTTCCCTGCCTACCTAAGTTCTGCCTTGCTTTAAGTACAAAGCAGTTTCTTTATTCATTAACCAATAAAAGCAACACATAGATAGAAGGACCTCCCACATCACACACAGATACACACAGACACAGACACACACACACACACACACAGACACACACACACACACACACACACACACACACACACAGAGGGTTGAAGACAAAGAGACAGACTCAATTGCTAAGCTTAAATTTGCAACATTCTTTCTCTTGAAGGCCTCTGACTCTCCCAGACAGCAGAGTCCCACAAAACAGATGTCAGCTGGCAGTTTCTTAGAAATTTTGAGCTGGTTTATTGCTGTCGCTCTCTAGACTAAGTGAAATGAGGCCTCCTATTGGCACAAATTCCACAGTTATAAGATTCAATGTTTTGAGTATGGATTCTTTACTACTATTACCTTTTATACCTGTCTAATATTGTCACCACAGAAGTCTTAGTTGTTGGTATTGTCATCAGTGTCCTTGGAACAAGAGTAATGCTGCTCACTCACAGTCTACACAAGGATAATAAAAACTCCTTTCATTTAAAGATATTTTTATAACCATCATCTTAAGTTTGGGTTTACTTCTTTATTTGTTCATTTATTCGCTCACTCAACCAAGAGACTGCTAGGGTCTCATTGGGGATGGAATGATAATTAAAATGAGATATTTGATTTCCAGGCGCTGACAGAGTGGTGGGGAAAGGAGACATGCAAACAGATGCTGAGAACGTGAGTGCTGGGCTTGGCTTATTCCTCGCATCCTCTCATTTACCTATGAGAAAAGTAGGCAGCCAGAAGAACCTTCTCAAGTTCGCACAGAATAGAAGGGAAATCTCCAGATCTCTGCTTATTAAACTACTGAAGTTTTAGCCATACTTCTTCTTTTATTCTTTAAATGAGAAGTTCTCCAAAGTGTAACCCCAAGCCCAGAAGTACTGGCATCATTTTCAAACTTGTTAGACATGCAAATTTTCAGGCTCCATCTTGGTAATGCAGAACTGAAAATTTGAGTCTGGAATCTAGCTTTTTTTTTTTTAAAGGCTTCCAACAGTAAAATTTGGATCCTCACTAATGTTTGAAACCATTGTTCTCTATCAGGGTTTCCAGAACTTTGGTGTGTATAGGAGCAGCACTTGGGACCTTATTAAAATGCAGGACTTAGATTCAGTAGTTCTGAGGAGAGTTTTCTGATTTGTGTTTCTAACAAGCTCCCTGGCTATGCTGGAGCTTCTGGTCTCTGAGACCTTACTTGAAGGGTAAAAATGCACAAGGAGCTAATGTTGGTGGGTAGCATTGGTTAAGCTCAGCTGGTGAGTAATTCTGGGAAGTCAAGTGAACTCAGTAAAATTGCTGCCTGTCATCTCGGAGCTTAAAACGAGCACAGATAACACCCAGGTAGATAAAAATGTAAGGCTGGGAAAGCCTTCAACTACTGAATAAGTGTGTGTGTGTGTGTGTGTGTGTGTGTGTGTGTGTGTGTGCATGTGTGTGTAAAGGCATGCACAGCCTAGAGACAACATTACAGAGTTGCAGCTTTCTTATTAAGATACTGAATATGCAGGGATTCCATATTTAAGACCCAGGTGGAGGTCAATAATATTTCTCTACAGTCTCTCTCTATATATCTATATGTGTATAGATATTTAAAAATAGTTTGTAATATATACTGTTGCGGGAGCTCCTTCCTCTCCTTCAGCCAATAGCCACTGAGATACCAGCCCACTGGGACATGGTCTCTTTCCAGCAGCCCTCCGCTCACTCTCTTGCTCCAGCGACTAGACTCCTTTCCTGGCTGTCATGTAGGGCGGTGTTCTGTAAGTTTTTCTCCTCAAACAAATAACCCTTTGAATCCAAACTGGTGTGGGATTGCTTCGTGTATTAATATACTAAAATATATATCAGTGTCTATCACTTTTACTGATAGGTTAATAGATTACTCCATCACTATTTACAGTCATTTGGATTTATCTTAGACAAAATTTTAGCACATGCACTTTAAAGACAGACCAGAACAAGTACATAGGATAGATAAGGGTTAAGATGCCATAGGCAAGCAAGCACTCAGACATAAAGTAGCCCAGGATGGTTAGAGTAGCGCCAAAGGCCTATCAAGGGGAAACTCCTAATGATCAAGAGAATAGAAGTTCTGGCCTGGGTCAATCATGGGACATGTAAATCACCTAACCAATGGACCATCAATAGAAAGGCAGGCTCACCTTAAGTTATTCTAAAGTGATAGGAAGAATCATGCCTTCAAATGAGATAATACACTTTTTCCAGAATTCGCACCCCCTAGTTTACTCTCTTCCAGAGCACATGCATGAAACTCCATAAACTCTTAAGGGAAAGCATCATCTTTCCCTTTTCTTCTTTTTATTGCATTTCTAAGCATGCTTTTAATAATGTGCTGGTTTTCTCTGGTGCTTTGTCCATTGAACATGAATGTCAGAGAAGTTACACGTGGTGTTAAAGGTTAATTTTATGTCAGCTTGGGCCGTGTCATGGCCTAATATTTGATCAAATATTTTTTCTGGGTATGCATGATAATCAGTTTAACATCACTGTGATAAAATACCCAGAAGAAACCACTTAAAGAATGGAAGTTTATGTAGGCTCATGTTTTCAGGAGTTTTGGTTCATGGTTGCTCATCCCCATTTCGGTTGAGACAGAACATTGGTGTCTTCTGTCTATGTGTTGCTTTTATTGGTTAATGAATAAAGAACTGCCTTGGCCTATTGATATAGCAATACTTAGGTAGGTTAGAAGATGGAACTGAATTCTGGGAGAAAGAAGGGCGGAGTCAGAGAAGGATGCCATGGATCTGCTGCCAGAGATAGACGTGTTGAAACTTTGCTGGTAGGCCACTATCTCATGGTGATATACAGATTAATAGAAAGAGTAATCCAATAAGAAGCTAGAGATAATGGGCTAAGCAGTGATTTAGTTAATACAGTTTCTGTATGATTATTTTGGTTCTGGGTGTCCAGGACGAACAAGCGGTTCCTTGCAACAGAACATCATGTCAGAGAGTACATGGTGGAGAAAAGCTGCTTATCTATGGTGGAGGGAGAAGAGGACAAGCAAGGTAGGGGCCAGAAGCAAAATCACACCCTTTGGTGACTTGATTCATCCAGTTAGGCCCCACTGTTAGAAGTTCCATCACCTCCCAACAACTCACTAAAATACAAACCTATCATTGGGTTATTCCTGTCACAAAGAGGATCAAACTTTCAATCTGACTCTCTGGGAGACATTTCAGATTCACACCAAAACCATGTGTCTGTAAGGATGTTTCTTGATGATCTTAACATTTGAGCTGGTAGACTCTGTCCTGTGTGGGGGGATGGGGTAGGGTTGCCATTCAATCCTTTGAGGACCTAAATAGTACAAAATGACTAAGAGAGAATTCCTTCTGCCCGATTGCTTGATCCAAGATACCAGTCTTTCACTGTTTTCAGACAGCATACACCATCCGCTCTCCAGATTCTCACACCTTCTGACTTGGATGGAAATGCACCATTGGTCATGGTTGGCTGCAGATCTTGCAACTTCTCAGCCTTTTGTAATTGAATGAAACAATTCATTTCAAATATGCCTGTGTGACTTGGAGGACTTGAGCTAGAACTGACCTGGATGTTTCTTCCCTGAAGTGTAGCTTTCACAGTAGCTGAAGATGTTTTGCGAGCTGCCAAGGGAGAGAAGCAATTGGCAGTCCCTATCATTTGTAAAGCTGTGAACCACAATAGTAAGGCAGGATATTCCCAAGGGTGCAATGGTGGCACTTATGTCTTGAGGGCAACCAGCAGTTGTCTGTGACTTATGGTCTGCTCAATGGGAATGAACTGATGCCTGGTACTATACATCTAGGTGGTTGCTCACAGTTGGTGAGTTCAAGGCCCCTAGAGGAAACCTACCACTGTCACTCCTCTAAAGTATTATTTTAACTGTATGAATCCTTACTCTTCTGCCCACAGGTGAATGTGGCTCTTACACTTCATCAAAGAAGCTTCTTTTTATTGCAGACAGACACCATTACAGAAAGCCATAGCTGGTAAAAACAGAAAACAACTAACCATGGGGCATCCAACCCCAAATGATAAATCTATAATACAACCTCGACACCTAAAACTCAAGGAGCATCAAGGATGAGGAGGAACCATCTGCTGTGAGATTGTATCTCCTATATATAACAGGGAATCTGCATCCAGGAAATCTCCAAATATGGTCTCCTAAAAAAGATCTGCATAATGACAACACAAACTGACATGCCAATATGAACTGGGAAATTTTTGTGATACCCTGACCTTGGATTAAAAGCTATAAGCAATTAGGACTGATAAGAGAAAGAGAATCAGTCTTCTCCAGGGATGAGATCCTGATAGGTCATTGAATCCCTAGTCTCTGCATTAAACACATAAACACATAAGCAAAACCAAATAGAAGCAGATTATTAAGTGTGTATATGCACAGATACATAACAATAATTAAAGAAGTAATGAGTTTGAAAGAGAGAGGGGAAGGATCAGGTAATGATGGGGGTAGAAATCATATAAGTGCAGTACTTACATATGAAATTATCAAAAATAATTTAAAATGTGTCTCTTGTTCTTCTTGTTGTTGTTGTTCTGTCTCTCAGGGATGGCTCTGGCTAATGTAGGTGGGAAGTGATTTGAACAGGAAATGTCCCAGACAAGTTCATTGTCTATGAGTCTCTGCATTAAGGATGTACTGTTAATAACTTATTTATAACTGAACAGCGAAACACAACAAATGATGCCCTGAGTAAGGGATGAGTTCAGTAGTCTCAGTCAGAAAAGATACAAGTTAGATAGACCCTTGCCATTGAGAAAACCAACAAGGTCACCAAGGCCCAGAGTTCTAGTCCTATTCATCATTCTGGCCTTGAGTTCCTTAACACTGGAAAAGTTCTGCTATGCTTCCAAATGCTAAGTTTAAGTCCCAGACAAGATGAAACAGAGAGATAAAGACCAGACTGAGGAGTCAAAGCATATGGTAGATCATTTCTCTCTTAAACAAAGAATGCTTCCTAGACATTCTATACTCTAAGTCCATTTCTAAATGCAGTGGCTGGAAGGGGGCTGTGTAGCCAGCTGTTCTTGGCTGTGTGGAAAAGTATAGAAACAAGGTTTCTATTTTACTGTCTGTTTTGAAATGGGGTTTCCTACAGCCCACACTGACCTTCAGCTTAATACATGTCAGAGAATGACCTTGAACTCATCATTCTCATATCTCCACCCCGTAACTCTTAGGATCACAGATGTGTACAACAAGGCCTGATTTGTGTGTTTCATGCATGCTTGGTAGGTGTTTGATCAACTGAGCTACATCCCTGCCCCTGAAAGCTATTTTAAATTGGACAACTAGAACTTGAATAAATCGGAAAGAAATAATGGGTGATGCAGCAGGCCGCTTATTGGTTCCTGGCCACTTAGCCCCAAAATAATAACACAGAAACCATATTATTTAAAGCACTGCTTGGCCCATTTGCTCTAGCTTCTTACTGGCTAATTCTTACATCTTAATTTAGCCCATCTCCATTAATCTATATATTGCCATGTGACAGTGGCTTACTGGCAAAGTTTCAGCATGTCTGACTCTGGAGGTGGCTCCATGGCATCTCTTCGACTCCACCCTCCTTCCTCCCAGCATACAGCCTAACTTTATCCACCTAGTTCTGTTCTTCCCTGCCATAGGCTCAAAGCATGTCTTTATTCATTAACCAATAAGAGCAACACATAGGCAGAAGGACCTCCCATAATATTTCCCCTTTTCTGTTTAAACAAAACAGAAGGCTTTAACTTTAACATAGTAAATTTACACATAACAGTTATCAAGCAAGAATTACAGTTACAATATTTATATCTACTTTCTTTTATCATAACTAAGGAAAACTATAATGATGGAGGAGTGTCTATGTGTTACTTTCATTGGTTAGTAAAGAAACTGCCTTGGACATTTAATAGGACAGAAAATTGGGTAGTCGGAGTAGACAGAACAGAATTCTGGGAGAGAGAAGGCAGATGCTTCAGGCAGTCACCATAGTCAGTCACCATGCTTCTCCTCTACAAGACAGATGCAGGTTAAGATCTCTCCTGGTAAGCGACCACCTCATGGTGCTATATAGACTACTAAATATGGGTTAAAACAAGATGTGAGAAGTTAGCCAATAAGAGGCTGAAACTAATGGGACAGGCAGTGTTTAAATGAATACAGTTTCCATGTAATTATTTCGGGTGTAAAGCTAGCCGGGCGGTAGGACACAGCCCCACTGCTCCTTCTACACTATAATAATAACTATCTATATTTTAACTCCATCAAAGACTCCAGAAGGATATAATATTACCTAAGTAAATAGGAAGTGCATTGTAAGCAACTTCAAAAACTCTAGAATTGACAGATACATCTCATTGCCTGGACAGTTACCCAAAGTTCTTCTGTACCATTGGGGCATCCATCTTCAGCCTTCAGTACTATAGTATCCAACAGACTTTTCCATGAAGCAGAAAATTTCAAAGACAGTTCCGCTTATATTGGCAGTTTGTCAGTTACTTTCTTCTTTGTCCTGAAGAATGTCTGGCAGACTCTTTCATGAAGCAGGAATCCCAAAGGATCACCTTACATTTTTCTCTGTGGGTCCTGCATGTACAGTTCAGCAGTCTAGGCAGGAGCAGTTTCTTGCCAAAATGGCTAGCAAACTCCATAAGGAGCCTCTTCAATGCCCATCTTCCTTTTGAAGTAATTGTTGCCAGGAGCAGATGTGTCTCATTGTCATGAAAAGTTCTAAGTTATTAAAACTTTTAAAATACCATATTCTGAAGGTTTCTGAAAGATTTGAAGAATACTTTTCCATATGAAATACATCTCTGTAAATCTAGAAAATCTAACTAACATGACTACAATCTTGACTATTATAGATGACTCTCTATTAAGTTATATTTCTTAATTATTCATTACATTTTTAAATGAGCTGTATAAACACAATAATTTAATCAAGAGAAGAAATATACATATAACAAAATTGACCTAAAACTTGTATCAATAAACCAAGATCGATACCAATGCAAATCTCCATAGCCTATCCCCCTTAAATATGAAAAATATAAACAATATTTGGAAATATTGGCATAGTTTCTCCAAACTATTTCCTGATGTTTATTGGGCAAAATATTTTCTTTGTGGGGGTGTTCACAGCAACCTTTCAGGAGAGTCTTGTTCCATCAAACCAAACCAGTCTGGAAGCAATCCACAGGTTCTCATCCTTGTGAAAACAAGAGAAGAACCTCTTTTCCAAAGCAACATATCCTTAGACCCAAATTTGGAAGTCATAATACCTTTATAATATACATGCTGGTTTAGCTTAACAGTCCATACAATAAAATGTCTCTCTATACTTAGCTCCTTCACAGTCAAAAAAGAAAACACAATAATATATATAATCCAGACACTGTGAATTTTCCATCTTTACATGGCTTATTTTTCTTTACTCCTTTTAATCTGACCGTCTGTACTCTCTTTAAAGACTTTACCTTTTTTAAAAAAAATCCATTTACTTCTTCTTATAACTTCCATATTCTTTTTCTTCTCTCTTCCAAGCCTGTGTAGATTTATCCAACACTGTGACTCATTTAGAGGCTTTTTTTCCATCTGGATTTGTCTTTATTGCACATCTGTAATTCTTCACTGTCCAGGAGTGCTTTTTAAAATGCTAAGTGCTTCATAAAACTTAAGCTGTGCCATTTCTATAGTATATATGGTACTGCCTGCTTGCCTGCCCAGTCTAAAACTTAAGCTGCACCATTACTATGATATATACAGCACTTTCTGCTTGCTGTACACAGTCCAGCATGGTGGAGCTGCTTGCACCTCTGAGTCATGCATACAGCCTTATTCTCAGGCATACAGCCAGACAATGTTGCCATTAAGAAAGTGAATAAATACTGGGTAGATAAATTATTGAGCAGGCAATTCACATTATGTGTCTTTTTTCTTGTGTTTGCCATATTTTTCATTTAAAAACACTTATTTTTTGAGATTGCAATTTAATTATGTTTCTTCCTTCCCTTCCTTCCCTCAAACCCTCTTATATTCCTTCTTTGCTCTCCTTCAAATTTATGATTTTTCATCAATTATTACTGCATGCATATAGGTATTTGTGTATATACATATATTCCTAAAAATAAACTCTTGAGTCCATATAAGGCTACTTGTATGTATTTTGGGGAGTTGTTTGGCACTGTACAACCAATTGGTGTGCTCTTCTCTGGGGAGGACCATTTCTCCTGATCCCAGGTTTATTCAGTTGCCTGTGGCTCTTTGTGTAGGTTTGAGACCTCATGGGTCTTGGCATGTTATTGGTGCCATCCTTGTTCAGTTCATGTTTAGTAGTCATGTTGGTAAGCCTAACTTCACTAGGAGGCACAATCTCATGGAAAAATACCTTTACTGATACCAGAAGATGACATGGAATCTTCCAAAGGAGGGAGACAACCAACAGTCTTACCTAGTTATGACATCTATGAATCACGTCAACGACCAGCCTGGCACAATAACCCTATGGTTTCAGTAGTGGCACACATACCTTGATAGTAAACAATGGCTCTTTAATCTCCACCAGAGGGATGCCATGCCTGGAAATGAAAATCTCAGTGGTAACTAAACTGTGGCTATTGAAGGAGACTCTCCAACGACTAATTTCCTAACAGCATGATTCCTAACAACAAATTATAAGCACAATGTGTATGTCCAAAGCAATTGTTGAGGAGGAGCATTTGAATGCTGAGATGAATGGAGCCATCGAGGGTGAGAGATCATTGAGGAACTCCAAAGAAGTTTAGAAGCACGAGTAAGAGATTTTACCAGATTAGATGGTTATAAAAACCATTATATATCTTTAAGGAGGGGTAGAATTGCCCAATTCAAACTGATGTCCTATCTTCGAGGTCTGAAACATGCCATTCTGCCTGATCCTCACTAGCCCCAGACTCTTTGAGGGAACACGAGCAGTGCTGAGTGACAAGCAATGCAGACATATTTGACCTTTCCTTATTAGTAGACCAAGTTGTGTCTTAATTCAGTTTAATTTGAGAAGGATGGTCGGTGAGGTCTCTGGGCAATTGAAAAATCTATTATGGAGGTGACCCTTTTGATATAGCAGGAATTTAACCACCGTTAAATTAGGGAAACGGGAGAATCTTCACAGTTTTTGCAGCAGCCTTGCTTGTAGCAGTGGAATCTATAATACTCTATAAAACAAATGGCTGTGTTATATCAGAAGCTGGTACAACTCTAAGGAAAGCGTCCTAAAAAAATCATTTGCACCAGCCTGGAAGGATAAGACTTCAGCGGATGCAGACGCTGAAATGCTTCAAGACCCTGCTTCATCAGAGACTGTTTAAATCATCCTGAAAAGACACGTATTACAATGTCATAAAGACTGGCTTACCTGTGTTATAAAGAAAAGTGTGCCAGAAAACAGGAAAATAAGTTTTCTTGTATGTCCTATTGGTGTTGTGCTTTATTCTTATTAGATATATAGAAAAAAATCATCTCTCCAAGTCCTTTGGAATCATGAGCCTTTTTTCTGAATCCTAAGACAGCGCTCTTGTCGTGTGTTTTGTGAATGTTGCCTTCCTTACTTGCCAGCATTGTGAACAGCCCAATTTCATTCTATCTTTGATGGCTATAAAGGGGCCAGTCCTCTTTCACCTCCATCTTGGCAACAGTGTCAGGATTTATTCCTCTCTGACTTCATATTTGTATGGTTGGAGCACAAGGGAAAAAAACAATAAACAAAATCTGGAAAGGAGGTGAAGAATGTAGTGGCATTTCAATTGTATTTTAATAAATAAGGCTTGCCTGAAGATCTGAGAGTAAAACAGATTGGTCAGCCTTATAGACCAGGTAATTGTAACACACACCTTTAATCCCAGTAGCCAGACTAGTTTTCTATAGAAACCGGGTGATACATGTCTTTAAACACAGTGGTGCATGGCTTTAATCCCAGCGCTAGAAAGGATTATAAAATGGGAGGAAACAGCTCTCAGTCACAGTCTCATTCTGAGATTCTTGGAGGTAGGATCACCATTTTGAACTGAGGTTGAGGTAAGAGCCGGTGGCTGGATGCTTTGCTTTTTGGGCCTTCAGGTTGAAACCCAATTTCTCTCCCTGAGTTTTTAATAATTGTGCATCAGAAGAACATGTTGCTGGAATGTGGACCTAGGAGCAGTTGAATCAAGCTGCCAGCTGCTAGAAGTTTCTAATAAGAAAATTAGAGCAAGGTCATTTATGGCTATGTTACTCTGGTTCTAAATAGGTTTTACAAAGAGGCTGTAATTGAGCTTGGGAAACACAAACAAATTGGCTTTCCAGAATAAAGGCCAAACTACGTTTTGGTTAGAAAATTAAAATGATTTTCTGGGAGGTGTTCTGAGAGAATGGAGGGGGCTGTTTTAATGACTGAGAGAATTGAGTGGGCTGTTTTAATGACTGGGAGAATTGAGGGGTTTTAATGACGTCTCATCCATTTCCGATACAAGTTGGCTGGGCTTTGAAGAGTGGAGCTGTGAAATTCAAGATTAAGTGTTTTCACAGGGTCCCTAAAAGGACACAGGATTAGACAGGGGACAGGAGTACACATATCTGAAATTCCCAGTCTAGATACTAGAAGAAGGACTTGGGGAGATGCCTCAGTGGATAAAATACTTTATCTAAAGAGTGGGAATTGAACTGGAGTTGAGAGCCCCAGTTCCCATGTAAAACACAAGACAGGCAGTTGACTACCCAGCACGTGGAGACAGAGAAAAGGGTGAAAAGTGACAGACTAACCACAAATGGCCAACTGTAAAAAAAATAAAGTAAATAAAGTAATAAATAAATAAAGGAAAAAGTGATTGCAGAAGACACCTGGAATTTATGGTCTCTAAACACACAAATCAACACATACATATATGCATCCACAACATATATGCAAAATAAAAATATTGGAAAGAGAGGCACCATTACAAGAAAAGCTCGGCCATTTGCAAGAAAATGGGTGGGGCTTGAAACAACACTACTAAACAAATTAAGTCAGTCTTAGACAAATATTGCCATTTGTGGAACTCTAGGCTTTAAATACAATCACAAAATTATGTATGTATGTATGTATGTATGTATGTATGTATGTATGTATGTATGACATGAGAGTGTCAAGCAACTAAGGAGGGGGAAAGGGTGCAGAAAGGGGAGAAGATGGTATGGGGAAAATATGTTAAACCTACAATATATACTTGAATAAAAGTGAAACAAATTAAATTTAAAAAGCATAGATATTTGGATATCGTAAGCTTAAAACATAGTTATGTCACTAATTTCCCTGGAATGTTTTTTTTTTTTTTTTTTTGTCTGTAGACAGACAGGGACAGAAGTTCTTCCCTTGCATTCTCATGTATGAATATTCATGCCACATCCCCCTGCTTCCCCAATGGATTTTCTACAAACTCCCTAGCCTCAGAGGAGAGTCAGTACCAGTCTAGCTGAGAAATTTCTCATAAGGTTCAGGTTCAGCCTCAGACATCCCAAAGCCGTCTGAAAACACCAAAGGCTCTTCAGTCAAGATAAAAGGTTGTAAGTGTCTGTGTGTTCAAGCTTATATTTCGCGTGAGAAGATTAGCTTTCACTCTGCCAACTCTCCCGGTTGTTACAAGCTGCCCTGGTGTTGTGTGTTTTGTGCTTTCCATAGAGAGGAAATGGATCTGTTGATTTCCTGCCCCTTTTCTGAGTCTATCCGTTGCTGGCGAAGGCATGATCCGTTATTGAGTCCAAGTCAGCAAAATTCCTCTGGCCATAGTCAGTTTGTACTCTTGAAAACACATACTATGAGACCTGGTAGGTACCGCAGTGGACACTGGCTTGCAGTGTGGAAATTTAGACCCAGGTCACACACAGTGCATTTTACTGTCTCAAGACATTCTCGTGACAGATGCATGATTTAACCATACACCCCCTGTTCTGACTTTTCACCCACTGAATAATTTGCTCATAAAAATCTAGAGGCATATATAGTCAACTTTCTTCCTTTTTTTTTTGGATCTGAGTACGATAGCTAATTTTCCATGTCTACTTGATTGGGCTATTGGGCTCACAGATGCTTTGTTAAACAGTGTTTTTGGATGTGTCTGAGAGTACCCTTAGAGTCAGCAGATTGAGTAGAGGTTATACCCACCGCCTGCACCCTACAGCCTCTAGGGGCCAGAATGGATCTAATGCGAGGACAAATGGTCACTTTTCTTGAGCTGGGTGGTTAATCTCCTGTTGGGGACAGAGCTTCAGATCTTGGATGTATAGGGACACCCATACCTCCTTCCCACTTTCAGGCTTAATTCTCTGATTCTCTTGCAGATGGCACGCTATGGGTCTTCCCAGCCCTCATGACTGCATAAGGGAGTTTTCTGGAATAAAATAATCTTTAAAAATTAACCTCTCATCCCATGTGCCTCTCTCTCTACTCTCTCTCTCTCTCTCTCTCTCTCTCTCTCTCTCTCTTTCTCTCTCTCTCTCCTTCTCCCTCCCTCTCTCTCTCTCTCCCCCTCCCTCCCACCCTGAAGAGTATTGGTTAATGCAATGATATTCATCACTTAATCTCTCCCAAGAAATCCTTTTGGGGACCAAGTCAATGAGAAAACAGGACTTATAGCTATACCTGTCGCTATGGCCTCACTTTATGCAAAAAAAATTCTTAAAAATGATATAGGTATTTAGCAAAAGAAATCTTATATTTTTGTAAAATTTTGATCTCAGAGATACTCTTTTTCACTTATGATTCAGCTCTAATGGGGAATTTAGCACTAACAATTCAGTCCCCCCACTGACACTTGTGCTGTCAAATATGTAGAAATTTACAAACAAATTACTAGGTGAACTCCTTATTTAAAATGAACACTTAACTGAACTCATTGTGAAAATAAATTTTCTGCTCTCCTTACATCTCCCACTCAGTATAAACAGTTTATTTTCTTTCTGGTGTTTTCTTAAGTAGAAAAACTTTTCAAAACAGGCATGCTGTGAACTAGACCGTAGACATCGCCCCTCTACAATGGGCGCATCTGGATAAGTCAGACGTGACAGGATTATGTCAGGAACACTTGGAACGCTAGCATTCAGACTTTCCTTCCTCTACGAGATAAGGTTCTCTAGAGAAGATGAATTGCCAGGATGTCTGTAGCCATCTCTACCCATCTCTCAATTAATCTACCTATATTTCAGCCTATTGTCTACCAAGAGATTTATGTTAATGAGTTGGAATTGGCTTGAGTGATTATGGGAAATGGCAGCTCCAAAGTCTGTGCTTTGGACTGAAGACCTGGGCCAATGCACAGTTTAATTCCAGAACTGTTGCTGGCAGAATTCCCTTTACCCAGGAGACGTTGTTCTTCCTTTCTAGTCAAGTCTACACTAATTGCCTGAAAATCACCCACATTATGGAGACTAATACACTTTATTCAAAGTTGACTGACTTAGAAGTTCATCTTTGGGGGTTGTAGAGATGGTTCAGCAGTTCAGAGTTTGTATTGTTCTTGCAAGAGGACCTGAGTTCAGTTCCCAAAACCCAGGTTGGGTGTGTCACATCTACCTGTAACTGCAGCTTGAGGAAATCTGTCACCTTCTTCCGGGCTCATCAGGTGCTGGCTCTCAGAAGCACACACATAGGCACGCATATAGAGATGTAATTTAAAGACAATGAAAAAAGAAAAGTCCTTCAAAGAGATCTCTAGGAAAACATTTGGCCAAATATCCAGGCACTATTGTCTAATTTTGGGTGGCAAGTTGGTATATTCAGGTAGCCATCAAACCAAGAATACGAATGTTTTGAGCACCATGTTAAACAGATTTCTGACCTTCATTCTCAGAGATTTAGACTCTAATTTCTGATTATAGTAAACTCCATGGATTGAGGAGGAGGCAGCTCTCCCAGAAAGTATCCCTGTACTGCTCTGGATATGTCCCTATAAGATCATGGCTTCGCCTACGCTGCAGATGGTAAAGCTAAACCCCACAGCCATGAATTGGCTTGACTATGGGAGCTCACATGGATATTTTAACCTGGATCTTCCACTCTCGTCCCAGAACTCTTCCTGCATAACATATTTCCCAACATCTGGTGCAAGCAAGACTTTCTGAGGTTGAAATCCCACCTCAAGATTAAACCTTTCTAAAATCTAAAATGAACCAACAGGATTTTCTCCCAAATGTCACAGCCTGATCCCCAAAGGAACGATAAGGAAATTCTGAAGAACAGCAGCAAGGGAGGACTCCCTTTAGTACATCTGCAGGTGTAGTACAAAGCTACAGGAAGTGAGGCAATATGGTGGTGACAAGCTACTGGAACAGAGCTGGCAACTACCCAAATCATGATAGCGATGCATACATTGTGAGGGAAAGCTAAGATCCCAATAAACACTGCTAAAAAATGGCTTTGTAAGAAAAAAAATAATTTTTCTACACATAGCACACTTAGAAATAAATCCCATATGGACCCATATAGAAACAACATTGTGAGGCTTTTAATTATCATATCTGTAGATGCATTTTAAAGGCTGTTGTAAAGAAAAGACAGTATGGTGTTGACAAACATTCCACTGGAAGCCACTGAACCCATGGCAGAGGTACACTGTGAGGAAGCCCAAGCTATCAATGAATGTTGCTAAAAATGACTATCCATGTGAGAAAAAAAAAATAGACTTCTTACACAAACCACACTTAGAAATAATTCTAGTTGAATCCATGCAGGAACAAATATTTGAGACTTGTAATAGAAAATTAAAGAGAATATTTTTTATAACAGGGAAAAGGAATTTCTTTTTCATAAAGCATGAAAAGTACAAGCTCGAAAGTAGCATCATCCTAAGAATACTAAGCCAACACATTTGTTTGCTTTCCTATATATTTTATGATATTGAGTACACAAGTTATACTAAGTCATATGATTCTCACGATAACACTATGCGGCAGTAATCATCACAGTTTTCATAAAAGATGGAGGCCTGGTGAGGCCGTTAAATGCGTGCATTCTAGCTCTAATGCCATGGCTGTCTATACCTCTCAAGTGGGGAAAATCAACCACATTCAAGCTATTCACATAATGTGTGAGCTAATCAAACCTACAACGTACATACTAGGGAAAATACTTTCAATGCATATAGCTATCAGTAATACACATATAATATTTGTTCCTTACAAATCATTATGTAAAAATGGGCCCAGATTAGGAACAAACAGCATATCAGAAAGGCAAGTCCATGGCTATTATCATATGAAAATATGCATACTGATAGGCACATAATTCACTATAGTCATTTTGGAAGTAATTTGGCAGTATCTATGAAACTAGAACATGTGCTTTCCTATAATCTAGAAAATCCTTGATGCCCATAGGGGAAAAGAATGAATCAAATAAACTGTGTGTTAATTACATTTTGGAATGCAAAATTTTGGTTGAAGCAGTTAAGTTGAGTAGGCTATATACTACATGTTAACACTTGGGTTAAGTCTAAAACCTTACCAAATTATTGTGTGCATTGTCATGGTTGCCTACACTGTCAGAAGGCTTATGATCAACGTCATAATAATAGTTGCCCTGTGTGTGTGTGTATGGTGGGGGGGGGAAGGCATTAAGGATGGGAGGGATTAGAGGATAGATAAAAAAAAATTAACTTTATCTTCTTTTTCTTTAAAAAAAGGATACACACAAGAAAATACAATTAAATGTTAAGCCATTTAAAAATCTAGGTAAATCTAGGTGGTAGGTATTTGTGATGGCGAAGCACGATTGGCAACTTGACTGGACTGAGAAGCTCCTACGAGACTAGGAAAGCTGGATAGGCTGCATCTGGGAGGACATTTCTAGACACGATGCTGACAGAGAAACTTGCCCTGAATATGAGCTGCAGCAATGACTGGGGCCAGAAGGGAAAAGGTCAAGCAGCACTGGGTCCTCTCTTTCTGTTTCCAGGGCACTGTGATGTAAGCTACTCTACGGTGCCATACCTTTCCTGTCGTCATAGGCAGAAGCCTCTGAAACTGTAGACCAAAAAATATCTATTCCTATATATTCTACCACAGCATTGAAAGTCTGACAATACAGTTTCAAAATTTGCTCTGTGTGTGTGTGTACGCATGTGTGTGTGAGTCTGTTTATTATTTTCTATGCATTTGATATTGTACATAGTTGCACTTAAAACAAAAGTACATTGTAGTCATTCGTTTTAAGAGTCAATTATAATTCTCTTTTTCCTGAGAACTATCCTGCATGGATTTCAGTTTTCTACATATTAATAATTCTTAATATCTCTTTCTACTTATTATCAAAGTTTAGAATAGAAGGAAGACCTTGAGGGCATTTATTCAAATCTTCTGAGCTCAAGGTAGTTCAAGTTAGTATTTTGGGTAAAAATCCTTCCTCAAATCTTGCTTTATGATTAATAACCTGGAAATTACGGCTTTTGTTAACTGGATATTTTGTTTTCAGAAAGTCAAGGTTCACCAATAATGAATTTTTGAAGAAGTAGAACATAGTTGGTGAAACATAATGCTAATTCTGTGCAGAACATGTGATTCTCTCTATAATGAGACAGAGTCTTTGGGGAATCTCAGGGCTATTAGCATAACCATCAATTATCATTATTTTGGTAACATGTAGAAGAAAAGGTTGAAAGAGATCTGATTGGTAAAATGTCAACTACTGAAGAGTAAATGGTAGGAAATGAATGGTGTGGTTGTCTTGAGTATTTTAGGGGATGCTGTAGTTACATCAGTGCATATGGCTCTTTCAGCAACTGATAAGGTAGATGTTGGCATCTCCCCTTTTTAGATGATGGTAACAAGATTCAGTGAGATGAGATGATTTCTCCCAAATCTTAAGAAAAACTATACCAATCCTAAAAATAAGGCAAGGGCTCTCCCCATACCTACTACTTTTAACTGTAGCCGTGCACTTTAATACTGAACATCTTTGCTAAGTTAAGGAGAAAATCCTCCAAAGCAGGACAAGGGGGGAAAAATCTCAATATTAGAAAAATGATCCTGGTTTCTAACTCACAAAATAATAAAAAATGGGGGGTTGATGTGGGATTGTATGCTGTGAATGATTGGTTAATGAATAAATAGAACTGGCTTGGCCTGATAGGGTAGAACAGAGCTAGGTGGGAAAACTAAACTGAATGCTGGGAGAAGGAAGGTGGAAAAAGAGAGAAACCATGTAGCCCCACTGGAGCCAGATGGAACTTTAGCTGGTAAGCCACAGCCTCATGGTGATATACAGATGAATAGAAATAGGTTAAATTAATATGTAAGAGTCAGCCAATAAGAAGCTAGAGCCAATGGGCCAAGCAGTGAGTTAATTAATACAGTTTCTCTGTGTGATTATTTTGGGGCTGAGCAGCCAGGAATGCAACAAGCGGCCTCATCCAACAAATTGTCTCCAACGTGGTTGACTAAATCCATGTAAAACCTGAGAAATCTTAAAAAGGAATTTTAAACATAAAAGAACAGAGTTAAGCATGGTTTGGAAGCTACATTTTCTTGGGTGGGCTCTGTGTGCTAGAAGCAAGTAAAGGCATGACTCCTTTAAGAGAGGTTTTTCTGATTCAGTGTTAGTGTGGACTTTCCACAGGGTGGGGTGCATGGCACTCCCTTAGGGTTGGAGGGGTTGGGGGAGGGTATGTGGAGGGAGAGGGAGGGGAGTGGGAGGAGGGAAGGGAGTGGGAATTTGGATTGGTATTTTTTAAGTAATTAAAAAAAGAATCTTTTAAAAAATGAAGTGCTCCTGGACATTAAAAAATTACAGGTACACAATAGGACAGACTGAGGCATAAAAGACCTCTAAATGAGTCACAGTGTTGGATAAATGTACGTAGGTTTGGGAGAGAGAAGGAAAAGAATATAGACAGTTATAAAAAGAAGTAAATGGTTTTTTTTTCTAAAAAGGTAAGGTCTTTAAAGGGACAGAGTATAGACAGTCATAGGTTTAAAAGGAGTAAAAAAAAATGCCACATAAAGATGGAATATACACAGAGAGTCTGGATTATGTGTATTATTGCATTTTCTTTGAATTTTTTTACTGTGAAAGAGCTAAATACAGAGAGACATTTCATTGTATGGGATGCTAAGCTAAACCAGCATGTATATTATAAAGGTATCTTGACGTCAAAACTTGGCTCTAAGGATATGTTGCTTTGGAAAAGAAGTTTTTCTTTTGTTTCTACAGAGGATGAGAACTTGTGGAATACTTCTAGACTAATGTGGTTTAATAGACCAAGACCTCCTGAAAGGTTGCCTTGAACACCCCTCAAAAAATTACTTCTCCCAATAAACAACAGGAAGAAGTCTGAACAGAACTACACCCATATTCTCAAATATTGTTTATAAAAGTTTGTTTACATCTAAAGGGGGATATGCTATAGAGATTTGCATTGGCCTGTATCTTGGTTTATTGATACAAATTTAAGGTCAGTTTTGTTATACTGGATATATGTATTTCTGATCTTGATTAAGGTATTATGTTTGTCCAGCTCACTTAAAAATATAATGCATAATTAAGAAATATAGGTTAATAGATAGTTATCCATAATAGTTAAGCTTGTAGTCATGTTAATAGGTTTTCTAGATATATAGAGATTTATTTCAATTAGGTAGGTATTATTCAAATCTTTCAGAGACCATCAGAATATGGCATTTAAAATGTTTTAAGATCTTAGGACTTTTCATGACAATGAGACACATCTGCTCCTGGCAACAACAATTACTTCAAAAGGAAGATGGTCATCAAAGAGGGTCCTTATGGAATTGGTTAGCCATTTAGTCAAGAAACTGCTCTTGTCTGGACTGCTTGATGAACTGGACATGCAGGACCCACAGACTGCTGAACTTGTCTAAAGGTGAGATGATCTTTAAGGGTTCCTGCTTCATGAAAGAGTCTGCTAGACATTCTGCAGGATACAGAAGAAAATAACTGACAAACTGCCAATATAGGTGAAATTTCCTGCTTCATGGAAAAGTCTGCTGGATATTATGGGCCTGTAGAATGAAGAAGGATGCCCCAATGGTACAAAAAACTTGGGTGACTGTCCAGGCAATGAGATATCTCTGTTAATCCTAGAGTTTTGGAAGTTGCTTACAATGCACTTCCTATTTGCTTAGGTAATATTATATCTTTCTGGAATCTTTGATGGAGTTGGGGAGTAGATAGTAATAATATATTTTTCCTTAGTTATAATAGGAGATAAAATAGATATAAATATTGTAACTATAATTCTTGCTTGATACCTGTCTTGTTATATGTAATTTTATTATGTTAAAGTTAAAACTTTCCTTTTTTATTTAAACAGAAAAGGGGAGGTAATGTGGGATTCCACTTTGTATGCTGTGAATATGATTGGTTAATGAATAAAGGAAACTGGTTTGGCCTAATAGGGTAGAACAGAGTTAGGTGGGGAAAACTAAATAGATGCTTCAAGAAGGAAGGCAGAGTAAGAGAGAAGCTATGTATCCCCACTGGAGCCAGACAGAACTTTAGTCAGTAAGCCACAGCCATGTGGCGATACACAGATTAATAGAAATGGATTAAATTAATATGTAAAAGTCAGCCAATAAGAAGCTAGAGCTAATGGGCCAAGCAGTGATTTAATTAATATGGTTCCTGTGTGATTATTTCTGTCCTGGGAAGCCAGGACAAACAAATAGCCTTCCTCCAATAGGGGGTTTCCCAGCTCTAGATCTTTCTATTCTAATATGTAGGGAATGTTGTGGTTTGAATCAGAAATGTCACCCGCAGGCATGTGTTCTGAGCACTTGTTCCTTGATGATGGTCCTGTTTTGAGGGGTGTAGAGACTCTTACGAGGTAGGCCTTTGAAAGTATACCTTGGTTCAGGTCTGCTCTCTCTACCTCCTGATCTGCCAGGATGTGAGCAGTCCTGTTATAAGCTTCTGCTGCCACAGGCAGTAGAGCTTGCCACTATGCAATCCTACATGGCCCCAAAGTCTTCTGAAACAATGAGCCTCAACAAACCCTCCCTTCCTTAAGCTGTTTCTTTCTTTCCTTTTTTTTTTCCTTAAGACTGGGTTTCTCTGTAGCTTCGAAGTCTGTCCTGGAACTAGCTCTTGTGGACCAGGCTGGCCTCAAACTCACAGAGATCTGGCTGCCTCTGCCTCCCAAGTGCTGGGATTAAAGGTGTGCACCACCACTGCCCGACCTTAAGCTGTTTCTTGCACACTGTCAACCAGTCACAAAAGTAACTTAAATGGAGGCTTTATCCTTTCAATCCATACATACATCTGTACTTCATATAAATCTCTTTCCCTTGCCCAACAAAGAGAGGAATAGAAAGGATTATCTGTATACATACCCTGTTATACACTGGGTTGCATTAAATGTACTGTAGATGCCTAGAATCAAGGTTACTGGCTCGTTTCTGCTACCATCTCTACCTAATATATTTCTAGTTCTGTGCTAAATCCCTATAAACAATGTACTTAATATAGATACAGTTTATAAACTTCAGGCACATGTATTCACAGATATATTGTATGAATCCCAGATCATTTAAGGAGTTTCATTTTCTTCCACCCAGCTCCTTAAACAGGAAGTGGCATTATTAGAAAGTGTGATCTTGTTGGAGGAAGTGTGTCACTGTGGGGGTGGGCTTTGAGATCTCATATAAGCCTAAGTCCAGTACACGGTGTTTACTTCCTGTTGCTTGTGGATCAGGATGTAGCACCCTCAGCTCCTTCTCAGCACCATGTCTGCCTACATGACTACCATGCTTCTCACCATGATGATAATAGACTAAACCTCTGAACTGTAAGTCAGCCCCCAGTTAAATGTTTTCCTTTCTAAGAAATGCCACAGTAATGGTATCTCTTCACAGCAATATGAAGCATGATTAAGAAAAGCTCAGGGTCAGAAACTGGAGTTCAACCTGAAGATCAGAAAAGCAAAACAGCCAGCCATTAGCTCTTACCTCGACCTTAGTCTGAATGACAATCCTGCCTCCTGGAATCTCAGAAGGAGACTGTGTCTGAGAACTGTTTCCTCCCATTTTATAATCCTCTCTAGGGTTAGGATTAAAGGCATGCACCACCTTCATTAAAGGCATGCACTGCCCAGTTTCTATGGCAACTACTGTGGCTACTGGGATTAAAGGTGTGTGTTACTATAATCTGGTCTGTAAGGCTGACCAGTGTGATTTATTTACTCTCAGATCTTCAAGCAGTCTTTATTTATTAAAATACAACCGAAATGCCACTACAGCGATAGAAACCCTAAGACATATGGGTTGCCTTGAAAAGAACCAAAGTCATTTTATTTTTAAGGACTTATATGACAATATTCAGCTATGAAATCATACTCAGTATTTGTCCTTGGCTTCTTAATTAATGGGGGGATAAAAGTGGTTTGTAATCAGCTTATGAACACTAGGGAGACACAAGCATCTTAAATGATTGCAAAGATTGTTCTCTTAAGCAGGTTAAGTAACTCCTAGTTTCTTCATGACCCCTTTCAGATTCTTAATTAACATGGAGTATCTTTCATTGGAGAAAAAAGAAATCAACAGAAGTGGGTGAAATACAGGCTTGGGTATATAAACTAAGGATGATCCATTGAATCTACATTTTTTTTCTCCTATACATTTTATCAGGTGAAGGAAGTAATTGGCCCAGTCAACATTGCTGGCAGCACCATCTTGAAACAAAATGTTGGACAAGGTCTCCTGGCAAACGGTGGCCACTGCCCTTTTGCCCAGAAAAGGGGGCTACTGTTGTACCAGCTGGAGCCCTGTGCTGGCGGGCAGCAGTCTGAAGTGCTGCCTGCTCATGCTAATGATCTCAGACCAGCGCTGCTCTTATTGGGAAGTGGGCGGAGAGAAGTCCATGCCAAATTTTTGCACAAGGTCAAATGTTTCTGGAGAAAGAGAGCCAGGGTTAAATTAGCAGTCAGGCTGAGGTAGGGGTAACCAAGTGGAGGAATTGCAAGAACTCAGGTCACCCAGGAGGGGTGAATCTGGAAAGTCAAATGGACACAGCAATAAAGAGTAATTACTACCACATTGCTCAACTTGGAAAGCCAGCCACATCTCACATCAAGGCCAGATTCAGAGCAGTTCTGTTCCAAGGATGTTGGAGCAGGCTCAGGGACAGGAAGGGATTGTGTTAGCCAGCCGCCTCTCTCTGGCTTTGGAACCATGCATCCTCAAAAGAAAAATGCTTCTTAGAAGAGAAAATGAAGGATATATCTTTCTACCCCTCTACACTTTAAGACAAACATATTCCGTGTGTACAATATACCCATATTTTTAGAACTGCTCTCTAGTAAAAAATAAATAAATAAAATAACAACAGCAACAAAACAGTATCAAAGAAAAAGAAGGGGAACCCTTTTAGGGAAATATGAGCCATGGCTGACCTAAAATACCTCTTTTCGCCTCTGCTCGCCAACATCACTGTGGCAGAAAAGCTGTTTGTGGGATGAACACATCCTGAGAGAGGAGGTAGAAGAAAGGAATAGTGGGTGGAGGAGGTGCTGTTCTCCGGTTCTCCGGTGTCAGGGAGAAATTCTTGACAGGATTGACTGTTTTGGATTGATTATTTTGACAGCTGATTTTTATCCCCCTCCCCCGACTCCAGAATAATGACAGACAATTGCTGAACATCAAATTGATGAGTGAACACTTCATCAGATCTGGTTGCCTTAACAACTAAAATAGCCAAAATGTTAAGACAGGCAAACGGGGTTGATTATTTTCGATACAATCTGTGGGTGGTTGACCAGAATTCTCTCACCCTAATCAAACACATAAACAAAGGCATTATCAACCCATGCAAAAGCAGTTAGAGGACAAGAAAGGAGGCATCAATCACCTGGATCCCTTAGCTCTCCAATGCCACTGGAAAGATGGGAAGTACCAGCCATGGCAGCCTCTGGATTTCTCTAGGTGATGGGCGGTCCAGGAGGCAGCCATCTGTGACAGCTGGGACTCTGATCCCTGCAGCTTCTAGCACGATGAGAGTCTGGCTTGGATGGAAAAACAGATTGCCCCAAATCGTCGTCTGGAGGTGCTGAATCATGCATGAATGTCAGGACATGATGCCAGCTATGGCATCTTCTCCTTAGGGCTTTATCTGCTATGAATTCAGAAAGTTCTGGGCTTGGATTTTAATTTTTTTGAACATACAGAGATAATTGTTGTGTCATACACCCAAAGGGAAATTAAATCTCTCTCATAATTGGATTTGGTATTTGCTGGCTTCTTAAAGACAAGAGAAAGTTCATGTCAGATTCTTAAAATCTTGAATTAAAACATTTGCATCAAAGCCTGGTACAATGACACAAGCCTGTACATCACAAAAGTTAGGTGGCTGAGGCAGGAGGACTGCAATTTTGAAGCCAGTCTGCATTACCTACTGAGCTTCAGGTCATCTCCAAGGGGGGACGCGGTCTCAAAAATTAAAGAATCTTAAAAATCCAAATTTCATCATCATACCAGATGTGCCAGCGGCTACTGTGCCCAAGAGGCAGACATCTTAGCCTACTGGTGTGGGAAGAGGTACAGAAGGCCCCTGAAGCTTTATTCCTGTTTGTTTGCTTACTTGGGTCTTTTCCTTTTCATTCTGAGTTATGAAATAAATTAGTTAATAACTTGGCTGCAGTGCAGTATGTGTTGGGAAAACAGGAATTAATGAAGATTGTGACATTGCGAGGGACTGAAAATGAATAGGGGGAAAAACGCCCACGGAGCATTCACAGTGCAATTTTCAGATGTAGGTTGTAGTAGACGCCACACACAGAAACATCCTCAGATCTTTACTACTGAGCAAGGAATCATTCCTGAGCTTTCCTACTTTCAAAAGAATTCAGAAAAAAAAAAACCAATACAATGCTAAGATTGAAAACAGCACCGTCCTCATTTGGAAAATACCTAATAGCTTGAAAGCTGGTTCAGGCTCAGCTCTCAGAGGTCCGGAGACAGCAAGCTTGTGGCTGAGTAGCAATGAAAGTGGAAAGAAGTGTTATGGAAACAGAGAGGCTCTACCTTGAAGGAGGAGTCTGCTGGAACAACCACCAAAGATATTGATATATTGATTTGGAGAAATAGGAGTTTCTGAAAACATTTGAACATATATTCAAATATAATATTCCATTTTCTTCTTAGAACATTCTATCTTCTACAGTACTTTTCCTTTTCTTATTTTAATGGATCCTTCAGGAAAGGATTTACACTAGAATACACTGGAGAATGCCAACGTCACTGACCCGCCCCTTCTTTTGGTCTTGAACTGCTGGAGCCTGAATTTGTTGTCATTTGACTGTCTGTTCATTTGTTTAATAAGAGTGATGCCTTGATGTGGGAAGTCCTTCTGTATATGTGTTGCTTCTTTTGGCTAACAAATAAAGCTGTTTCAGCCAGTGGCTTAGCAGAATAGAGTGGGGCAGGAATTCCAAGCAGATAGAGCAGAAGAGAAGGTGGAGTCAGAGAGGCCATGTAGCCTCTGCAGAAGACAGATGCCTCTGCTGGAGCCTGCTGAAACTTTGCTGGGAGGCCACGACCTCTCAGTGATGCACAGATTAATGGAGATGGCTTAGTTTAGGATATAAGAGCAAGTTAGAAATACACTTAAGCTATTCGCCAAGTATTGTAAATAATATAGCTTCTGTGGGATTATTTCGGGTCTGGGCAGCTGGAAACGAAGTAGCAGCCTCTCCCAATAGCTGTGAATGTTAATAAAAATCATTTCAAAAGAGGGATGTCACTTAAACACAATCTTGTTTGAAGAAAGAAAATCATCCCTTTCCTGGGAATTTAAGCCATCAAATCCTAAAAGAATACTGGAGAGCGAGGGCTGATGCTGAACTGTGTTAACAGACACTAAGAAGGCCAGGGTGCTGAGTCAAACTGTGAGAAAGAAGGAAAATGGAGTCAGTGGAGATGACACAAAGATAACAGAAAACAGGGAAGGAACAGGGAGGATAAAACAAAAGGGTGAGAGGTCAGCCTGGTAGATTCTGGAGGAGGGGGAGACTCCACAACGGACAGACCCCAGCCCCACCTTCAGCTCCAGAACAGCTGCCCTTGCTTTTTGTTTGGTTTTACTGGCATCCTTTGTTTACATGAATGAGTTTCTATTCTTTGTATCTAAGAGTCTGTCTAAAAAGTCTTGTCTGAGTTTAAACTATCCTAGTTGAGAATAAAGAAATTTATGTTTATTTGGCGCTAATTGCAATCTTGAAAACTACAGATCTCAAAGTCTTTATTTTAGATGAAGCTACAAAAGGACAAATGGCTTCCACCCAGCCCTCTGCGAACCTAATTGCTTTGGGAATATAGTCAGCATGTTGTGAGGAAGCCCAACTTACAGAGCACATTGAAAGTTTCAGATGCTAGAGCTGGAGAAGATGGTAATGACGATGGGGAAGAGAGAGGAGGATGGGTCTGAACAGCTATACTCCCATCCTTCCTCCTCCAGCTCTCTGTGACCTAAGCTCAGCTACTGGCTGTAAGAATGGAAACCGCTCAAACTAGACTTTCCCAAATGAGGTCAGCAGTTGGTACCACCATTTTCCCCAATCACTCTCCACCTTTTATTTGTTTATGTATTTATTTTGAGATGGGACCTCACAGGGTCATAGCATACACATCTGATTAGGGGATAAGCGGGATAGGCTGGCCTGCATGCCCCAAGGATCTTCCTGTCTCCACCTGCCCAGAACTGGAATTAGAGTCACATGCAGACTTCCCTGATCTTTTATATAGGGGATGGGAAAGATGCTCGGTGAGCATTTTAGCTGAGAGATCTTCCTAGGCCTTTAAGGTGTATTTTAAGCATAGCAATAAAGATCTTCAGAGAACTATTACCAAGTATATAGTATGCTATGTGTAGAACCTAAAGAGGCCTCCCTGGCGTTGTGCTTCTTGATGGTAGGAGCTATAGATAATTCTTTGTCTTTTAGCATCAACACAACACCCAAGCAACTATAATCTGTCGCCACGTTTCCTTTCCTACTTAAAATACAACATCATCTGATGGGGAGATGGCTTGGTGGTTAAGAACACTTGTTGCTCTTCTAAAGACCTGAGTTCAGTTCCCAACATCCATATCTGTATTAGGAGACTCACAACAGCCTGTAACTCCAGTTCCAGGGGATCAAATGCGCTTAGCTGATCTCCACCGGCACACACACAGACACACACACACACACACACACACACACGACACTCACACAGGAGCACACACACATCAATAAATACTGAAGAAACACAAGAGCACACCTTTGTAAAATACTGATTGTATTTTACAGTTTTTACTTTTCTCCTTTTAATTTATCTATATCACAGTCCCTGGGAGGAGTTGACATGTACACTGTCATATGCCGATGTTTGCTCAGCTACCCTCTTATCCTACCTTTTCTTTCCAGTTGAATTTAGGGGAGCTGAGTCTTAGTTTACACAAGATTGTTTGTGTGGATAAAGTCTCTGGAAAGGGCCTTTTGAAGGCACCTGAAATACTTGCTTCTTTTTGTCTAGAAGTGACACACACATAGCTGTCAGAAATGCCAACGGTGGACACTGTATTTTGAGAAATAAGAGTTAACACAGCCAGCTCCTGGACAGATCATAAATAGGTACTGCATTGATCTCAACCTGTCTCAGAGAAGACCAATTCAATGTGCTTTTTCTAGTCTGTGACTCAGTAACCAACAGAGAAGCCATGGGTTGGTGGCCCAGTCGCACAGGCTGCAGGAGCTAATGGCAAGTCCCAGGTTCATAGCTTCTGGCACAGATCGTACGTGGGAATTCCCACAGTCTGCTCCTTGTGTTTAGAGCCACTCACCAAACTTAGGGAAGCTCGTATTTCATATCAGTTTATTTGAAAGGATACAGGTGATTGGCCTGGTGCAGATGGGAGAAGTAAAAGATATCTGAGATGGTGTACAGAGTTCTAATGTCCCCTCAGCAGCCCACCCTCCAGAAACTTAAGTCTAGAAACATCCAGATGCCTGTGGAACTCTGTCCTTCAGACAGAGGCCTCATTTCACAGGCACCAGAGAATCCATCACCCATTTATTGCTAACTAATCTTCATCCTCTCTCCCTTCTGGGTATGGGTGTGGTGTTGTATATTAGTTTTATCAACACCGTGACCAATACTTGAGAGACGACTTGATGGGAAGAGTTGTTTGTTTTGGCTCATGTTTTCTGAGGTATCAGTCCATCTTGGCAGGGCAGAGGGATGGTGGAGCAGAGGACTTTTCATCCAGGAGGCCAGAAAGCAGAGTTCGAGCAAGCTAAGCCCCCAGTGACCTCCTGAAAGGGCATCCTGCTTCAGACTTTCCAAAAGTGTCTTGTATAAGATGAAATATATTGTCTAAATTCAAACGGTCTGTGAAGCAAGGTCCAGAATACCAAGGCAACAGGAGTTGGACTTAGACACCATTGGGTCCCAGTTACATAGAGCAGCAAGGCACACTGGGAAATGCACTCTGCTTAGAAGAAGAAGGTAAAAAATGTAGAGTCACTCTTGTCTTTGCCACTCATTAGCTAAATTGTGCTGAGAAAATCAGTTAACATCTCCGATTCTCAATTTTCTCAACTGGAAAATGACTATCAGATGATGATATTATGCAGTATGTATTTTACAGGTAGCTATAACCAGCAGAGAGGCAATGTTTATGAACTATAAATGCCATCATAGTGTTGGTTAAAAGGAGAATTTCTTTAAGGATTATAACAAGGGCTTTGAATTGATTTTATCTTAAAACTTCATTAGCTTTGAGTCCCTAATGGGCAAATGTTTCTGAATTATACTCACTATTCGGATACAATGGGTTTCTCCTTTTTACAGGATGCTCACTGTAAACACAAAGGAAACATGCCTGTTATGTCAATGGGCCTCATTGACAACATAGAATGTTTGATTTGAAAGCTGCTTCTTGTAGTAAAGAAAGGAGTTATTTCAAACAAATCATTTTCAAATAGACAGAACCCAACCATTTCCACAATAGAAACCAGAAGAAAAACCACAAAAGAGACCTCAGTGAGTCTCCAGGGACAACAACACTTTGAAAAAGGAACTGTGGCAGCAGGGAGAGAGGGGAGGTAGAGGTAGAAGAGAGGGAGGGATGGGCACAGCAGAAATGCTTTATGTTTAGAGATACGCCATCCTGCATTGATTTCCAGGCACAGACGAACTCTAATTGGCTAATCTTCACATATCCCTTTGAGGTTAAGTGGGCAGCAAGCATTATCCCCGATTTTCAAAAGGACAAAGAGCTTAAGTGTCTCGCCTGAGGTCACAAGAATTGGCTGGTGATGAAGCTAAGAAGCAACCTGCTACAGGACCCCTGCCTTCCAACTCCCTCCCAGACTTGGAGACCTTCCTTAGGAGAGTCCTCTGGGGTCGCAAAGTCCTTGTCACCAGTGACAGACAATGTGACATCTTTATTCCTATACATCACTCACTTCCTATCAAAGTGCGGGTTTTCAGGCACAATGAACTTTTCCACAGCTACGCAGTGCTCAGAGGGAGGTAGAAGAGAACATTTGTGTGTGCGTGCGTGTGTGTTTGTGTGTGTGTGTGTGAGTGAGAGAGAGAGAGAGAGAGAGAGAGAGAGAGAGAGAGAGAGAGAGAGAGAGAGCACTTGAGTGTGTTTAATTTTCAAAAAAGACATTGATGTTCTTTTCTGGGGCTGAACACTCTTTGAATCCAACAGCAAGGCAGAGCCTGTGAACAAAACCTTCCCTATTCACTTCAAACTGTAGTCTTTTTACTAAACACTCTTCAGAGAATTCCCAGCTTTGTTTAACCAATTTCCAAGGCTTCTCTTCAAACTACCCAGCTGACCCCTGTTCATCCTGTTGCCTCTGAGTTGCCCGGAGAAACAGACCATCATCACTGGATTAAAGCATTAAAGCTCGCCAGGATATAAGACAATTTTGCATCTAAAAATAAATAAATAAAAAAGTATCCTGATGAGAATTGCAAAAAGCCTTTAGGTATATATGCAGGCAGAAAATCTCTGGGCAGCAAGAATAGAATTATTTCACCTTAACACAGAACACTGGGCTTTTTAGACTGTCATCATTATGTGGAGAAAATGAAATCTCCAGCCACTTTCTCTTAGGTGCTGGGTTGTATTAGGGCATCTCAACCTCAGTCAATGGCTTTAGAGCCTTCAGCTAGAGCACACAGCCCGCCTGATGCTTATTTTGTCCTAGGAAAGGACCAAAACCCTACTTCTTTACATTCACTATGCAGAGGAAGAAAGAGTAAAAAGATACACCTTTTTCTTTTGAGAAAAGAGGAAGAAAAGCAAATTGAAAAAAGACAGCTTGTGCCATAACAAGTAGACACTAATTTCCAAACCTTGCTTTTGAGACTATGCATACTCAAGGAGAGAATTGGTGAGCAACCTGTCTGAGCCCCAGTGACCTTAGCCTTAGATGCCCTGGGCTCTGACAAGCTGATAGTCTTGGACAAAGATTTGGACATTTATGGACGTTATGCTCTTAATAAATCAAACAAGGGATCAAGGTGTGCTTTAACTTCCTCTCTCACAGTCTGAAGAGAATAACCGATTGGCACGCCTTCCTCATGTAGCCTCCCTCACGGCCAGTCCACATCCCACTCAGGTGGGTCACTTAGCTATTGTGTTTCTCATTCTAGTGAATGATCTTCCTCCTTTGGGCAGCTGCCCAGAAGTCATCTTCTAAAAGAGAATGTGAAGGAGCATGAGAAGAGGGTGGGATCAGGGAAAGGAAGAAATAAGTCTGTGTAAAGTCAGCCCTTAACTCATGAATGTCATGGACTCTTCAACCCTGAGAGGAAAATATCATTACGCGTATTTTACAGTTGAGAAGAGCAAATATCGAAAGAGAATCATTGGCTGACACACTTTGAAGAATAAAATTAGAAATGGTACTACATTGTGGAGCCAAGTAAAACAAGGAAAACCTGAAGCCTTTCTCCAAATGTTATTAAGACTCCTGGTGCTGGAGGCTCAGAGGGGAAGAACAGTGTTGCTCTTGCACAGCATCTTGGTTTCCTTCTCAGTAACCACATGGCCACTTACAACTACCAGAAACTCCAGTCACAAGTGACCTGACACCCTTTTCTAACCTCTGTGGACACCAAGTACACACATGGTACACATATATACACGTAGACACAGTACCCATACACATACAATAGCTAAATTAATAGATCTAAAATAAAAAAAAGAAATCAAAGGTAGAGCAGGGGATATACATAGTTCAGTGACAGCCTAGTGGATATAAACCCTTGAGTTCAGTTCCTAATACCCTTACACACACACACACACACACACACACACACACACACACACACAGACACGCCCCAAGATGCTGAGGGCAGAGCATTAAATCACGTGCAGCTATTGTGCCTATAAAGCCACCCTGGATGGCATCAGCCTTCCTCTTCCCACGTTCTTTTTATGTATTGTCACCATTCACTGCTTCTGATCCACTCCTAACACTTCTCCACCAAGTCCTGTGCCCGAGAGTGACCATCTTGACTCTTTCCCTCTGGTTCCTGGTTGGGTAAGAGCGTTCCTTGCAAAGGTTAGAAAGAGGTGGGACAGTGAGCAACTTCCCTGTAGTCTGTACTTTGATAATATCTGTGTTCTCTCCTCCCTCTCTGCTGACAAGGAAGACGACAGGCAAAGCTCCTGTAGGGTTAGTTCTGGGGTTTCCTCCCAATCTCCCTCAGGTCAGCTTTTTAGTCCATTTTTCTACTGCCTGTACCTCTAAGTTGATTCAAATGGGTTTTTCTTTTTAAAAAATTGTATGATTGCTTTTTCCTTTTCTTCTGTGTATGTGGGAAGGTATGAATGTGTGTTGACATGTGTGTACAGGTGTGCTTGTCCATGCACTCATGTGTCAACCCAGAGACTGATGTTTACTGTCTGCATCTTTTAAAAAGAGATTTATTTATTTATTATGCATACAATGTTCTGTCTATGTATGCCCACAGGCCAGAAGAGGGCACCAGATCTCACTGCGGACGGTTGTGAGCCACTTGCGGTTGCTGGGAATTGAACTCAGGACCTCTGAAAGAGCAGCCAGTGCTCTTAACTGCTGAGTCATCTCTCCAACCTTATCATCTGTATCTTTACCACTCTCTATCTTATTTTCAGAGACAGGAACTTGCAGTGAAGCTGGAGCTTGGCAGTGAGCCTTCAGGATCCACCTTCCCTCTGTACTCCCTGGCCATCTCAGGCCTGGGGTTATGGACACCACCACACCCAGTGTTTTATATGAGTGTTGGAGATCCGAACTCAGATCCTCGCCTTTGCACAGTGAGCACTTTACCCACTGAGCTGTCTTTCCAGCCCTGACATCTGTTTCTTGCAGGGTACTTATTAGGTTTGGCTAACCACCATTCCCTTTTTGCAACTATGACCTACTTTTCTGTTAGGGAAAAAATGTATCACCCCAGGTATCCAGGGGGGTTCACAACAGTCAAACCTGTTGGAGTTCTCTTATCTTTTGCCATTTAATTGCCTTAAGAATATTCACATCTCCCTGGGACCTTTCTGCTGGAACTGGTGAAGGATGTAAGGGACTCTTATCTTTCAGGAGACAACCAACAGTTCCCATGAAGAGCCATGGAATAAATAATTCGGGTTTCTCAGGCTATAAACAACCCTGTCACTCAGCCTTCTTCCTTCTTTGCTTGTTTGTTACCTTGTAAAAGTTTAAGTTCTAATCCAACAGTGTAGGGAAATGCAAACACAACCGACCAGACCAGATCAGGAGCTAGCTTAGCAGTTCACACCAAAAAAGAAAAACAGAGGGCAAGAGAGGGCAAGAGAGGGCAAGAGAGACCGGTAGATATCCTCTCTGGAGTACAGAGGAAGTTAGCACACAGACCAAATGTTCATACTGATCCAGCACTCATAAACATACAGGTGTGGAGGTAGATAGGTGGGGTCAATACTGACAGACGGACAGACAGACAGACAGACAGACAGACACACACACACACACACACACACACACACACACACACACACACACACACACGCGCGCGCGCACACAACAAGGAGAAAAATTCCTGGAAGCACAAAGGCCCCCATGAAAGTCCCCAAAGCCCCAGTTCTGCAACTTTTGCTCCTACTTGATAGATACCCAGACTGTTTCTCAGTTACTCAACCTGAGCCTGTCTGAATGGCTTTCCCGCTGCTTCTAAATGACCAAACCCACGCTACTCCCTCTAAAACCCATAGTGAGAGTCTCCACTGATTGTTCTGATCTTCAGCAAGATCCCCATGGAGCCAGGGAGGAGACAGCTCTCCGCTAAAGACAACTGGTGATGTTCTTCCTTGCTGAGAGATGCGCACAGGTGGCATACATGTATTCTGAAACAGAACATGTGAAGAATAGAAAACCACCACAAATGAATATAACCTGGAGTATTCTCTGCACAAGCATCCAGAGGTCACAGGCCACAGGTCAGGAGGCAATGATATTTCAAAACAGGGTCTCCATGGACTCACATGTGGTAGCCAAAGGCCAGGAACTGGAAAACCAAGGCTTTAGTGTCAGTCGCTGTCTCTCTATCTAATCACATTGTTTCCGAAAGAGTTGGTACTTCCTAACAAGTATGTAGTATAGATCATGTTCAGGAATGGCTGTTACAGATTGCCTGCTCTCCTGCACGTGCAGGTGAAGGAGATGGGTACTGTAAAGGAGGTACCACAGCATCCACTGGGGACTGAGGCTGGGTTGTTGTATGTCCTGGCTCCATCAGTGTGGTGACGAACCTACCAAAGGGGAAGGGGGAAGATCTTCAAAGACTCTCTGTGAGGGAATCTGCTTGGAAGGCTGGAAAGATGGCTCAGTGGTCAAGAGCACAAGGTTCAGTTCCCAGCATTAGCGTGGTAGCTCACAACTCTCTGTAACTCCAGTTCCAGAGGATCTGATGTTTTTCTGGCCTTCTTAAGCTCTTGCATGCATGTGATGCACATATGTACAGGCAGACAAAACACTCATACACATAAAATGAAAAAGTTAACAAATCCTTTTTTAAAAGGAAAAGAAATGTTTTAGCAGACAGACTTTTTTAAAAAAAATCATAGCTACATAGTCTCTGTGACTAAGATAAAATTGGATGGGGTGGTGGACCATTTTAAAATAATTTGCCACCCTTCTCAGAGAAAGCAAAATGGTTATGAAATAGGAGTTAAATATAGCAACGACCAAACTCAATGTCCAATATTCTGCCTCATGATTCCCACTAAGTGAATTCACATTTGATTTGGCCACATGCCTAGATCTGAGTTGTAGGAAAATGTTTACCACATGGAGAACACTAGGAGACATTACCCTTTGGAACAGAGCATAGAGGGTGGGTGGGCCCTTTTAGGGAGACAGGGACTGTGCTGGACAACAGTGCCTCCACACTGATGTGTGTAGGCGTGGTCTGGACTTCTTTGCCTCTAAGTCATTAGGATCCAGTGCATCTTGGCTGTGGCCTGAATACTCCATTTCTAACAAGCTACTGAATGATGCTGGAGCTGCTGCTCTGTGGCTCACCACGAGCCACAGGGGAGTAGGGCAATAATAGCATCTCCAGAGTACTGGCCTTTGGTCAGTAATAAATGTTAATGACAATAGCTTACATGCAAAATACAATCGACATAAATGAAGTCACAGAGCTATAGGGAAGGTTGCTAGAGACTGTATGGAAATGCCATTCTGTTGGCCGTTCCACAAGGGCTTAGTGTAGGAAGAGAAATGGGCTGGCAAGTGTCTGCCTATGGGACTGGTGGATCACCAGATTCACTTCATGGGCAAAATTATCTAGGATGGAAGGCTCAGCCAAATTCAGTAAAATGTGCTCTAGGCTCAAAAATGCACATGGCATTTATAGACAGAGATGAACAGAATGGTTCTTCTAACCCTGAAGGAAAGGATAATTGGATGAAAGGAAGTAGAAAATCTGAAAGATGGTCAGTTATACACAAAATACAGTGGAATGACGTTTTTAAGGCAAGTGGATGATGACTGTCCCGCATCCCCACAGACGAGAACTGAAGAATTTAGTGCTGACATTTGCCTTTGTTTCTTCAATTGACAGAAAAACATAGGGCTACAGCGAGCAAATTATCCAGAAGGAAATTTTATGATTTCAAGCAGTTTTATCACTTAAAAGAAACCTGGATCTTAGACCTTTGGCCATGTGGGGTTACCATCTCAGCTTTTGTGCTGATTAGGCTGTGGGCTGCACATTTGAGAAAAGCCACAATCGGTTTGCAGCACTGTCTTTCCCTTGAAAGGCTTACAAATAGATTTTTTTCTTCTCTGGCCTCTACTCTAGAAGTTTCTCTTGGAGCACTCCAAGCAGAAGCAGCTTCAAGCAATCTAGGACACATGGGAAATTTCCCTTTGATGTTTCTCTGCTGCTTCCCTCTGGACCTTTTGTTCCCACGCTCCACTCTGCCTCCTCTGCTCCCAGTCCCGCACCCCTCCATATGCACAAGGCAATGCATAACACTTTGGGGGAGGATGTGGGAACAGCCGCTTGGATATTGTAGCCATTTGTATTTAGTTTATATCTTCATGAAAAATTACCCAGTTTTTCTTGTCACAAAGCAAATAGAATCATGACTTATGTTTTATAATTTATATAACCAATTTCATATACTTGTCAACTTCTTATCAGATTTCTGACAGTTATAAATCATTTCCCCCTGTGGAAAGATGAAAATATGCCCTCCTGCCCACCTGTAGCCATCTCCAAGATTATGTTTGCATGTTGTTGCTCACTGTGGAGTAATCAGGCACATGAAATATTTACTGATGAGGGCTCGGCCTATTCAGGTAAAAGCCTCCAGCACCTGCACACCAGAATGTCGTCATGGAGATGAGGTTTTGAGGGAGGATCGGAGTAGCGACAAGATGCCCCCATGCCACTGTCATCTCGGTGCTATGAGTTGTCAGTGTAGGGGACGCCTGAAGCAGTCTGAAAGACTCCAAGTTGTGGGCTTGGCGGCTGGGCTGAGGTAGCCTCCCAAGAGGAGATTCTGTGCTAAAGTCAACAAGAACTTTCATTGCAATGGTGAGCAGCAATGACTGTCCATGATGAGATAAAAACTGACCCTGCAGTATAAAGTCATTAAATATAATCATGAAACCACTGTAGAATGAAGCTATAGAAGAAGGAGCTAGAACTCCACTTGCTAATAGGCAGCTGTCTCTAAGCACATTGTTAGCTAACAATATAAGACACTTGTAATTTCCTTTCAAAACCTATATATCTGTTATTACGGTATGTGTATAATATTTCCTGAATAATACCATGGCAGGGAATATTAATAATGGTTATAATAGCTAAGAGGAATTAATGCTTTTGATATACACCTCTTTGTAATACTTTGTCCATCAATAACAATATTATTAATTAATGAATGATAGTAACGAATGACTTTTTGGTCTCTATTAAGCACTTGCTATTTAGCCACCCAAAGCAGATTTTGTGGCAGATTTTAATTTATCATTGCATAAACTTTAGTTTTTCCTCACTTGCCTTGCCACAGAGATGTTAAACAATATGCACAAAGGTCTCATGTCGGTAGAAGACATGAGACCTGACCTCCCCATGTCGAGTACACCAAGCAACAACATCTCTTTGGCCACCTATTCCCTACAGACATAGAACTGAAGGCACACTCCACCATTTAGAAGTAGATTCTTGATTCCAATTTCAGTATGCTATATGGTATCTCTTATTAGTCTATTTGACCTTTTCACAAAACAGATATATTAACTTCAATATTCAAAAACAAATCTAGTTGGGCACGGTGATACACTGGGATGTTAAGGTGGGTGATCATAGTTTAATGAGGCCAGTCTGGTGACTTATCAAAGCCATGGTTTGTTTTCTTTTTGAAAAGAAATCTTGAAAGAAAACTGAAGATTTTCCATAGTTTACAAAACACCCTGAAAACCCTTTAGGGGACATCTTGTCCCTCCGGGCTCACCATGCCACAGGGGATTCTTGCAAAGGAAAGAGTAAAAATGCACTTACAGGAGGTACAGGATGCCTCTGAAGCTCAGTCTATGGATGCAGGCTACATAGGAGTCGAGGAGGGGACTCCTCATAGTCATGTTTGAGTCGAATCTGCAAGGGTGAATAGGGAGATATTAGTATATTAGACAGCTATGGAGTTGGTCACAGAGGGAGGGGGAATGGGTAGAGACACAATTACCCCCAGGCACTACACAGTTTGAGATAGGTCAAACACAAGGCAAGCTAATTTCAATAGCTGAAAATTAGTCTGTAAGAGTGGTCAGGGGCCAACATGGGAGCCACCTCCCAGGGACTTGTAAACTCAACCTTAAAGGTGCATTACAGCTAAATCCCACCTGCTCTGAGAACCATGGGGCAACTTTTGTGGGTTATCCAGGTGAGGGATTTATTCTAAAGACAACAGGAAGCAGGGAAGAGCAGTTTAACCATGTTTGTGCTTTAGTAATAATTGCTACATTGATGGATTCTGTAATTTTTGGAGGTGGGAGACAATTAAAGTGAGGGAAATTATGTGGAGGTCATTGCTTAAGAACAAGGAAGAAATTATAAGAGGGTAGAAGGGCAAAGGGGGAATAAGAAACAGATCAGACAGTTATGAAAATTCTATTTAATGTGTCTACCCTTTGGAGGTAGGATATTGAGAAGAAAACAGCTAGGAATGATCTCTGGGTCTCTGGGATATTTTGGAAGAAGTAGAAATTTATCCTAAGAATTATGGAAGGAAAGAAACCATGAAAAAAAAGGTGAGTTCATTGAAGACATCAGATTGTGATATTTGTTACATCTAAACATGTATATCCAGCCAGTCAGGCCTGGAAGGAGGCTGGGGTTGGAGATCCATGCTTGAGAATTATCTATACATAGCTATGGCTATGTGTGTACAATAGACATCATGGGCTAAGTGGAAGCGTATGAATTTGAACAATATGTATGTGCCCCACATCACGTCTCTGGTGGGAGACGTTAGGTGACCATATGAAATAACTCCAATTTCCTTGTTCCTTGACCTACACTAATAATCCAAGTAAGAGAAGCCTCACCTATTCACAGTGCATCACCTCCTGAAGTTGAGGCAATGCACTTCTGCTTAGACGAGGTGAGGAGGGCTGGAGCAGAAGCTGATGATAGGAGGGCCTGGGCAGGGTCAGCCAAAAGAAGTCGGCTTGGAGAAACATTAGGACTACTGGGGCCTTACTCGGGGATGAGATCTCACACATTAAGGAGAAGCAAGCCCTTCTGCCTTCCTTTGAGGAACACCCAGGGAGAGAACTGTTAGCAAAGGAGCCATGTGAAAATAAGTCAAAACAATTTGGGTCCAAAGAAAGTGGGTGGAAGTCAAGATCTTTGTTTAGTTTCATCCTGTTTTATTAGGTTTGAAACAGTCTCTTGCCTGTAAACCAGACTGACTTGAAACATAGGTGAACTTGAAACTCAGGGTAATCCTCCTGTCTCAGCTTCCTGAGTACTAGGATTACAGCTATGAGCTGTTATCCCTAGTGTGGTGGTCTAAATGAAAATGGCCCCCCATAGACTCATAGGGAGTGGCATTATTGGAGTAGGTGTGGCCTGGTTGGAGGAAGTGTGTGGTTTCAGATGCTCAAGCCAGGCCCAGCATCTCACTCCCTTCCTGCTATCTGCCGATCCAGATGTAGAACTCTCAGTCACTTCCCCAGAACCATGTCTGCCTGTGTGTCCCCATGCTTCCCATAGTTATGACAATGGACTAAACCTCTGAACTGTAAGCCAGGCTCAATTAAATGTTTCCTTTGTGAGAGTAGCTATGGTTGTGGTGTCCCTTCACAGCAATAAAAACCCTAACTAACCTGGCTTTGGAGCTTAATCTTTTCGGAATTGTCCTGCCTCCCTCTCTAGGTCAAGAAGAACTCAACCAAGCAATTACACTTTAGAGCGAACAAGCACATTCTTGAGCTACAAGCAAAAGACTCCTCTGAGTCAAGAATTCTGTGGTTATGGACATGTTTGAGAGTTTCCTCATATCTTTAAGGAATGCACTGGGTGGGTGTTTTTCCCTGAATGCCTTCCTTATTAGAACACTCAGGCATTCCCGGCCTGGTCACAATGGCCATGTTACTGATCACAATAGCCCTAAACACCAGAGCTCCAGTGTCTCTTAATAGCATGCGACTTCCCATATGCCATCAATAGTAGAGGGATAAATATGAAAGATGGCCACATCCCCTCCTCTACTCTTCTGGTCTTCAAAATACTACAATATGGGGCATTATAATTATATGAAATATTGCTGAGGGCTTGTGTATATCTACAAGGGCCTACATTAGGAGAGAGATATTTTTATTTTATGTGCATGTATTTTGAGGGAGTCCATTCCCCATGAATAGCTTACATCGCTTCGTAGTCAAGATATTCTAAGCAAAATCATTTACAGTTGAATTTAATCTTTTTGCATAAGGAGATGTTCAGGATAGTAAAGCTTAAAGACATCTCTATCCCCAGAGATGCTTCAAAGTGGTAAAGATAAAATCCTCCTTTCCTTCTACCCAAAGATTAGATGAAATTCCAGAGTAAAGATAATGTTTTACTCTGTGGGGAGGATGTGTAGGTCTCTTACAGGCCTGTATAAGATCAGAGTGACCTAATTAACTGGGTTCTCCAATAGTGCTCTCAAATACACACCCGGTGCCCTTCCCCACACAGCAGAGTTTGTGGGAGATGCCACTCTGTCTTGCGTTCCCATTGAAAAGTCATCAATGGCCCTTGCCTCTGACACAAAGGTCTCGTGGATTCTGTGTGCAGGTACGTGCATAAATACGTAAATAGAACTGTTAAATATATACATATCTGTGTATACATATGCACATGTATTCATATATGAGTGAAATATGTGTCTGTACATATGTACACATACATAAATGTGCCACGAGCTAACTTACTTTTAAGTAAGTTAAAAAAGAAATCTTAGCTATTTTATAAATTCTAACTTAGCAATTTTATATGTAGATCCCTTCTAAGTAAAACTACCTCTTTATCGGGGAACATCCAGGCACAGGATCCACAGCCGGTTTTTCTCAGTGTACAGATTTTTAGGGTAATTTAGGATGGATGAATCATGGCACTCCAAGGCCAGGACTATTTGTACTGTACCCTACAGGGAGAGCTACAGATGGTCTCCTCAAATTCAAGGTTATCCAACAGATAATCATTGACTCCCATGTATCCCCTTACATATTAATAAGGCCCAAAGCCATCATTAAACTTCAGAGACTGAAAGTTCTGAACTTTAGGATTAGACACTTCTCTCTCGGCCGCACTGACCCCGACTGGTCACTGCTGCCTCTGGAAACCTGTGCACACGACACAGACCTGTGGAGCAGCTTTTGTTCCTCATCCAGTTTCAGGCGGTGTGTGCTTCAGGGTCTGCGGATGACACAGCGAGGCTTTGCTGAAAAGGACTTGTCACTTGAAGGCCAACTCTCAGCTGTAAGAAGACCCGGCAGCTGTGTGTGCATCTCCTGACACAGAAAAAGCTACAGCGGCTTTGATAACAGTACGTGCCTGTACACAAATACTTCCCACCTACAGCCCTTCTTCTCCTCTCCTCACCTAGGGCATATCCTACATTCCAGCAAATCTCAGTGTTCACAGAGAGCCGATCTAATCTCGGTTTTCAAGCTCTACGGACCATAGAAAGTCTATACCCGTTTTTCTATATTCCCTTTCCTGAATTCTAATTCATTGGAGCCTCCTCTTCATTTTCAATGTTTAAAATAAAACAAAGCTAAAAATAAACTGCCTCGAAGGACTCTATCTGGGTACCATTTTCTACATGCCTTCATGTCTATCCTCTGACCCTTAATCCCCACCTTTACATATTTACTATTGCTTACATCCTTATAGCGTCCTGGACATGCATGGGATCATGGTCAGTATGGAAGATTCAGCTCTGCCGGGAGGAATACAGAAAACCTGTTCTAGTGAGCACATTCATAGCTTTCTCAGGAATGAAACTCACAGTGATCTCCCCGTTGTCTGTGCTGCCATTTTATAAGAGGAAAGGTTTTGAGTTAATCCTCTCCTTCTGTTCAGGAAGCAGGAAAGCGCTCATCGAGGCCCCATTGTATGGCACCACCTGCCCATGTGTCCAGAACCACGTGACCACTTGAAGCTTGGAGGATAACTGGAACCTGGGATCATTTTCTGAGTTACAGAAAGTTGGCTGGGAAGCTGACAGAAGGTTTAGTTGGAAGAAAGGATCTCATCTCATTCCATCTATCTGCTCTTTAGAATAATATAAGACATTATCCTCTCTTGAGAGTGCGGGGTAAATAAGGAAAATGGCTGGTGAGATTGCTTCGTGGGTACAACCACCTGATGCCAGGTTTAATGACCTGAGTTCTATACCCTGAATCTAATTGTAGACGGGGAGAATCAATTTTCCCAGGTTGTCCTCTGACCTCCACATACACACTGTGGCATGTCCACATACACGCTGTGGCATGTCCACATACATACATCTACACACACACACTGCAAAGAAGAAAGTTTGCTTTAAAGGAAAATACTTCCTGCAAACACTGGGTTAAAGGCCTCACTTCTGTTGGGACTTTCTCTATTTTTCTCTGATCTCCCTCAGCCAGAAGCTTTCTGTGTGAGTTGAATGAGAATAGGAAGATATGGGGAGGGATTCTGGACCAGACAGAGGGTCTCTTGGCCAGCACTGTTACCTATGAAGGCCCTCATATCGCTAGCTGCTTTTAGGATGGAAGAAACAGCAGCTGTCTCTAAGAACAGAGGCCTTTTCTCCTGGTGATGTTCTATCTTCTAGGAGTCATGAGACTTACCTTAATAGCCTAATATGGAGCAGCTTCAGATACCTCTTTCTAAAGCTAAAGCTGGGACTAGGGCAGTGCTTTAGTTGACAATATCAAGTCATCAGGACCTGTGTTTGGAACCCCAAAAGTCACATGAAAGGCTGGGCCCCACCCACCACAACTTGATGTTAAGACCCTGTGGTTGGAGACACCTCACATGTAGGTCAGAAGACCTGAAGAAATCAAACTGGTGCTGACCAGAAAGATTCCTCCCAGCTGCCTGGCTTTCACAGTACCAGAGGTGCTATGTGTAGGCTGCGAGGGGGAAAAGTCACCAACACTCTTACCCAGCTGTGGACCCTATGGGCAATAGTAATGACTGGCATGGCAAGATAAAGCCCATGCGTGACATAGTGGCATGAATGGTATGGGTCTAACCAACTGCTTTCCTGGTTGGGTTAAAGGGCCACTCTACAGAAGGAGTCAAATGCCTGGTATCCTAAAGCTGTCCGAGATCAAAAGCTAACTTTTTACTATGCTTTCGCTGAATGAACATAGCAGCGAACTGGTCTCTAAATTTGTTTCTCTAGACCCCTGTGCGAATGCAGCTGTCAGGCCTCAGCAGAGACGTTTCTTGGTGCCATGGATGTCGGTTAGCACAGACACTCACAGATGATCGGAGTGTAGAGCCTGTCAGCAGAGTGCTCGCCTGCAAATGGAACATCTGTATCAACCCCTCCTTTGACTTTCAAGGGGGAGAGGCAGAAAGACTTTAAGAGTCAGAGTTGGGGAAGGCCAGAGAGAAGGTGTCTTTTGGCCACTCCAGGACTGCTGTACTCCTGAGCTCACGGCATTTACGGTCGCCTACACAAGACCTGCCCATGATCACACTTGTCAGCATTTTAGCATGGAGTGGGAAGAGACTCACGAGCCCCTACCCTCAACTGAAGAACTACATACAAATAAACAATTTGCCGGGGGGTGGGGGGGAGAATCAGTTTCCTTTAATGATGTGGTCCCTGGTAGATCTGCCATGTTTCAGTGGATAACCCCACACCCAGGATTGTGTGGGAAGCACAAATTGGGTCATTAAAAAAATAACATAAAGTTGTGGGAGTGGATCGGGAAAAATGGGGGAAGAGTGGAGATGAAGGCAATTGCATAAAATTCTCAAAGAATTAATTGAATACAGAAGCTGAATCCCGTTATGCACATGTCTAACTCCAGCACTTGGATCATAGAGATGAGGCTTTTGGAGCTCAGCTAATCTAGTTCATTTGATGAGCTCAGGTTTAGTGTGAGATTCTGTCTCAAAAAATAAGAGGGAAAGCAATTGAGGAAGATACTTGATATTCATCTCTAGCTTCCCCCATAAACACACACACACACACACACACACACACACACACACCATGAAAAGAGAAGAAACAGCCCTTATTGGCATCAGAATTTTAGTTTAAGGGATGGTTGATTGATGATTGGAGAGCAAACAGCGTCTGAGCAAGGACATTAAGTTTCTCTTTGCACAAGGTCTAGACTGAATTGAGTTGGGAGAACCCCGATGTCGTGTGGACATTTAAAGGAGTATTCCGCTGTAGCTAACGGCCAGAGCTCTAGTGAGGGGTGTTTGTAAGAGAGGGCAAGGATAGCGAGGAACTGATGTTACCGATGAAAAGAAGAAGGGCAGTGGGAATTGTGTCTCCCTCTTCACCTTTACGCTGCCCGAGAGATGATGGGGCATGACTGCGTAAGAGAATATGGAAGAAGTTAGCTGATGCTTGCTACAGGAGGGCATAGGAAAGCTTCACCTTTACGTTGCTCTGGGATCCCAGGCTCCTACATGGGTTTGACCATGTGTGGATGAGCTGAGCACTGCTAACTCGGATAAACAAACCTGACTTCCAGGTGAGGCAGGGCTGAATTTTAGACCCTTTGTGCCCCCTCTGTGTGATGCCCTTGCATGGTGAACCACCGGTACGGCTGGGGAGCAGTCCTTGGGGATGGAGAGGGGCCCATGAAACGGAATGTCACCTTCTAGGTAGGCTTTTCCTGGAAGTGTCTGCTCTCCAGCCTGCAACACAGCTCCAGGATTTCAGGGCAACCCAATTACATGAAGGCAAATGTCACAGCTTCACAGTGTCATTTTTTCCCCATCAGTAAGACATCATTTCCTCTCAGAGGCCACTGTAATTAACCCGAGAGAGAATAAGTCATCTTTAAAGTTAGAGAAGGAGCTACCATCATGGCTTGACATATTCTGACTGAAAACCTGTTTCGGGGATTCACCCAATCTTTTTGTCCTTCCACATGGAGACCCTTAAGGTCAATGCTACTTTAACAATTTTGTCTTCTATTTTTGAGAGTTTAGCACAACTGTATTGTTTCTCCCTTCCTTTTCTTCCTTCCAAACCCTCCTATATCCTCCTCCTTACTCTCTTTAAATTCATGGCCTTTTTTTCAAGTAATTGCTTTTACAGGCATATATGTCTCTACATATATATTTATAAATATAACCTGCTCATTCTGAACAATGTCACTTGTATGTATGCTTACAAGGCTGACCTTCTAATCATGGGTGCGATACTACACCCATGACTGCCTGAACATGAACTGAACAAGGACATCACCAAGAGACATGTCAAGGTGGACAGGAGAAAGCCCACGAGGCCTCACTCCTATATAAAGAATTATAGGCAACCGAAGAATCCTGAGAGAGAGAGAGAGAGAGAGAGAGAGAGAGAGAGAGAGAGAGAGAGAGAGAGAGAGAGAGAGAGAGAGAGAGAGGTATTTTTATTTTTAAAAGAGGGGAGAAAAAGACACAAAATAATTCCTCTACCTCTATCTCCCCTCCTCGGTATCCACACACCAGGTCTAACTGCTCAACCATCCTTATGAAGGAGTTTCTCTGCTTGTTCAGGAAATTAGACAATGACAGTCACATAGTCTATGCCAAGGTGAGGGTGTGCATACGCTCCTTTGTCTAAATGTCACAAATTGCTATAGTTTTGCTCTGCATTTCAGAGTCAATATCATCACCCTTTAATTAGCCAGAAGACTCCTCTGTAACAATCAAAAGGAACAGCAACATTCGAGGTCCCTGTCCGATTTTCAATATAATTATTTGTCAGAATCATATTAACCTGATGTATGACAAACCCGTAAAATGGATACATTTCGGTCTCCAGGAGTCCTCCCTCATTAACTCTGATATTTATAGCTGTGGTTTCAATGCTGCTGTCCCTCCTCCTGTGAAACACGGAGCAGGGAGCGCAGGTTCCTCTGATGTTATTAGGGGAGTCATTTGTTTTGCAGTGTTGCAAAGAGGGGTGGGGAAGAAACCTAGCCTTGGTTCCAGGCTCTCCTGAGTCCGGAATCGTTCCTCTGCCCATTTCTCTCCTTTTAGAGACAGGGAAGCAAACTCAGATTAGATATGTGTGTACAAATCCTGCATGGTTAATAACTCACCAGGGTAATGAGGCAGAACTAATTGGACAGAGCTGTTTGGGGGATGGTTCCTAGATCAATCTTTCTGGGATCAAAGTCTGGCTTTGCTCCTGACTCACTTAGGCAGGGTGCTGGATTTCCTCTGGTCTTGGCTTCCTTGTGTGCAAAATGGGGACAAGAGCAGTCCCTAACCTCATAATAGCAAAGAGGGAATTCAATGAATTAGTACAGGAAAAAGTGCTTAGGTTTTGGCGTGTAGCAAGTAGCACAAGTATCACCTGAGAGTGCCGATGTCACTGCTCTCAGGACGGCGGGGCCTGGGAATGCAGCCAGCACACAGGGAACCTCGGGTTCTAGTTTCTAGCCCTGGCATGACATTAACTGGAAACGTGGTTTGCCCTCGCAATGCTAGCACTTGAGACGCAGTGGTGATAGCACAAAATATTCAACTCCTTAACTACATACCCAGACGAAGATCAGCCTGGGGTTCAAGGAAGCCTGTCTCCGTAATAACAACAGCTGCTGTAATTTTGGGATCACGGCTTTACTAAGAGTTCCTTCTGCGGATGTCCAAAGTAGCCAATCTTTCTTTATACTTCTCTGGAGAGCTTGGGGCTTGGCAGAGACAGCAGCTTCCCAGAGATGGAGGTATATTAGCTATGGAAAGTGGAGACTAAAGCCTGTCTGTCTTTGTGGGTCTAAGAGCTAAAACAAAATACACCGTGACTTTTCTAGTGGCTTAATCCAGAACTCACTAAAATGGGTGGGATCATAAGTATTTCAGACTTTGATGGGCTTGTCAGTTCCCTGTTAGATTTTATTAGATTTTGTTTCTTTATTTCGCAATCCCCTCAAACATATCTCATAAAAATCTCTGCAGTACATTTAGCCCTTACTCTATTGTTTCCAAACCTGGATAAACCATCGTCCTTGTTCTCTGTTTTATTAATTCTTACAGCTGATGCCCTTAGTTGACATTTCCCCCAATAGAGACACATTTTAGGATACATGATCCATTGCATTTAGTTTCCATGGGTCTTCAGTTTCTGCTACAATAAATCATATTTCGCTTTCTCTTTCTGTCTTCTTTAACTTCCAAACATATGTATGTAACAACAATTAAGAAAACAAAAATAGGCCATGAATTTGAAAGAGAGCGAGAAGAGGTATACGGGAAGGTTTGGAGGGAGGGAAGGGAGAGGAAAGTGATGTAAATATAACAAAAAAATAAGAAATGATTTTTAAAAAAAACTTTATAGCTAGTTACTTAGTAAAATCCTTCAGTTTAGAGGATGTGTATAATGATTCCTCATAATTAGGTTATAGATATGGATTTATCTGGGAACATCGATTCTCTACCATTTGCCCAAGGTTGTGATGCCCCAGTCTTTCAGTACAACTGATGTACTACTGCTATTGGCTAATCAAAGGGGTATGTACCAGGTTCTTTATTGTAAAGTTACTATTTCCCCCTTTGTAATAAAAAATAATATAAGCAAAACTGAAATCACTAAACCTTGTGCTCCTTATTAAACTAAACTTTTTCACCTTCTCCACAAGTATATGAGATGGAATTCTCTCATCCATGAGACAGAGCCCCTACACTTTTGTATACTACATGAATTAGAACTGTGAACACATCTTCCTTTGAAGAATGGATTTGGGCTCACTGCACATTGGAAACTCAAGTTCTAGGCATCCCTAATGTTTGCAAGTTCCCCTAGCCTGTCCCAGGGGCCTCATGAACACCTGTCTGTCTGTGCTCATCTTCCAGACTTCTTTAAACTGTGACTGCAAGGCCCAGGGGTTGTAACCGGGAGTTGTCTCTCACTTTTTAATTTTGGACCATCACATAGAAGTAACTTAGTATGCCGGGGTTTCTTGGGGATTGTGAATGTTTATGTTGGAAATGTCCATGACAACAGAACACTATGCCTTTGGTTACTAGGGTCAGCAGAGACAGCTATTAATAATGATGAGATCTTATTTCACCAAGACACTTCTCATATTGTGGTCTTCATGTTTGACCTCATTCTGCTAATTGGAGACCATTGTGCTTTTGAATTGCACAACTGTCTCCTAGAGATCCAGCACAGGACATTTGTAGTCAATTCACGTCTTTGGGGAGTCTCCTGTTTGTCTCCCACAAAGTCCTTCAGTATTGATTTGTTAATTCTGAACAGTAATGAGATTGTAACAAAGTCCTTCCTCTTCATATCAAATGATCTAAGTCTGAAGAGAGTTTGAGCTTCTCCCCCATCAGATATCAGATAAAGTCCAAATTCTTCAGTCTGGCCTTTAGTTTCACCCAACAAACTTTAACTCTCCTTCAAAATAAACTTTGTGACAGAGCAAAGAGATTTTTATCACTAGCTTCTCTTTATCACCTCTCTCTCTTTCTCTCGCATGCACGAGTGTGTATGCCTGCATATGCACATATACAGCACCCCCATAATACACACACGCACACACACGTGCACACACACACACACACACACACACACACACACACACACACACACTACACAGAATCATTCTGAGAAGCCTTGCATCCACTAGGCGGTCTCCACCGAGTTACACCTTGTGTCCTTGTGCTTTTGTGACAGGGTTTTCTTTTCTTAGCCCAGATTGATTTAAGGCTGGCTATCCCCCTGCCTCTGTCTCCCAAGTGTTGGGATGTTATGCATGTACAAACATTTCTAGCTTTGATTCCTTTGTTTTCTGAGGCTCACTGGACACACCAAAGAGGATTGTCCTCTCCTGGGCTCTTCAGCTGTGTGTCCTACCTGCCAGGATCCTTTCTTAGTCTATGGTGAAAGCTGCAGGAGTAAAGGTCAATGGATCAGAACCCATGGAGGCTGGCCACACGTACACAGACAGGATCTCAAAGAGTGGCACCTGGCCCAGGGAGACAGTGGGCCAATCTCCAAACAACCACAACACTGATAGGGAATCAGCGTGCTCATTATGAGATAGAGATAGGCTGTTACATGAACATAACGTCCGGGTTCCTTTTCTCCTGCATCAAAATGTCAAGGAAGCTTAATTGGTCATTAGGAGGTTCAGCAGAGATGGCAAATCGCTTGTCAACTGTAATATGGGTTACAGTGAGAACTGGTTGCACATCCCAATTCCCTAGCAACAATGGGGACCTAGTGACCAAATGCTCAGAACCTTGAACTCACTGTCTCTCTGTTGAATATCATCATGTTGATAATGAAAACATTTGTCTAATTCTTCACTGTCTCAGTCCACAAGACTGGCTTCTTCCCTTCCCAGACTCATTAATTTTATACTTTTATTCAAGAAATACTTCTTGAGCACCATTTCTAGGTACCAAGTGTTGAGGATATAAGGGGAGAGCACCCGTGATGTTTTCACCACCACATATTTTATTACACTTGAGTTTTGTTATAAGCCTAAAGGCCTACAGATTTTTTGTTGGTGTTTGTGCGTTTGCATGCATATGTGTGTGCACGTATGAACATGCATGTACAGGTGCACTTACCCACGTGCTGACATTACACAATAGAAATCAACACTGTGTGTCTTCCTCTATTGCTCTTTACTTTGTGTTTTGAGGCAGGGTCTGTCCCAAACCTGGGTTGAGTGCTAGGCTGGACTGGTTGGTCAGCATTCCATCTCTTTCTGTCTCCCCAGCAGAGAGGCTACAGGCATATTCTCTCTCCCCTCACTTTTGTATAGATTACAGGATTCCACATTTTGATTATTTTTATTTTGTGTTGTATGTATGTTGTGTCTAATTCTAGTGTATGTGTACGGTGTGTATAGACATGTTTACATGTATACATGTGCTTGTAGAGGTTCAAGGTGACACCAAGTGTCTTTCTCAACCACTCTCCACCTTCTTTGAGAAAGGATTGCCAACAGAACTGGCAGTACATCATTTCAACTAGGCTAGCCGGCCAAATGAGTTCCAGGAGTCCTCTTGACTCCACCCCCTGTGCTGGGCTTACAGACACAAGCTGCTATGCTGTGCTTTTTATGTGGATGTTGGGGCATCGGCCCACACCCCCCCCCCCCGTGACCGTGTGGCAACTACTTTGTTGACTGAACCATCTTCCTATCTACTTGCCTCTTTCTTTATAAGACGGCTTTGGCATATAGGATCGGTGCCACTGTTTCGGTAACAAAGTATGCATTGTTTGGTTACCTAACTTTCCTGAGTGGAAGTGAACTGCTCCAGCCATATTCTAAATACATAGAAGGCTGAAAAGAACTTAATATTTATCATAGATTCCTTATGGTGTCTCCAGGAATGTTGTATACATAGTAGACACTAAATGTGTGTCTCTCCAGGGGACACTGAATTTGGTATAGCCATAAGGAGACTTAAGAAGAAGCAGTCTTATATGGTTTTATTTCAAATCATCTCAAACCATTGGTCCACAAATTAAATCCAGCCAGCAGGCACACAACATTTGCCATACACTGAGTTTTAGTTTAGCATTTTTTTAAATAAGCAAATGCTTTAAAAGCTAAAACCTCCTTCTTTCTCTAGACCCCCCTCTTTGACTCCTTTTCTCTCCTCAGAAATCAAGACGCCTCCAGATTTTCAGTTTCTTTGGAAAAACTGGAAGAGTTGCCACCCTTAGCCTCACACCTGCCGGGCAAAAGTGCTGGCATGCCAGTGTGTCAGCCACGTCAGCCAGCCATGGTCCCCAGCCCTCTGCAGTGCCTGTCACTCAGAATCTCATCACACAACCTGCCTGCCTTACATAAGAGCAGAATCCTGAGGCATTGGAATCAGTGTCCGCTGTGTTACCCAAAGTCAGGATATAGGAGAGGAAATGGCTCCCTCAACCTGCAGCCAAAGAAGAAGAACAACTCTGTGCTGCTCCTGTGAGCTGGCGTAAAGAGACAGGCTAGCAGGCTGTCCCCCTGTGCCTTGGCCCTGGGCCTTCCTTCCAGGCTGCCTTCTTTGGAATGTTGGCTTTCCCTGCTGGGCAGCCGACTGGGGCTCCAAATGGCCTGTCTCCTCTTATCCATGCGATTTCAACCTGCCGCTCAGGCTGTTTTCCAGCTCCCCTGAACCCCCTCAGCAGCTCAGCTCACTGCTCAGCTCCTGCCAAGAAATCTGCCCACCTCTCTGTCCCCTCTGCCACTTCCATCCTATTTGTTTCTCGCTTCATGGCGTGGACGTCCAATCCCCGGTGGAAACTCATAGTGAGGACAATAAAAAAATGAAAGAGAGAAAAGAAGAAACTGAAAAGGTCTCAGGCCACTGTATGAAGAGGTGTGTGTGTGTGTGTGTGTGTGTGTGTGTGTGTGTGTGTGGTGTATGTGGGGTGCACTTTCTTAAAAACAAAGAAAGGAAATACAAAGATTAGAACAAATACATTATGAATATTCTTCAAGCCAGAAATGAAAAGCCGCAATTGAGCATGTAATTTGGATCCCCAGTACCCATGGGAAATGAAATGAGCAAAGGTAAAAAATAAAAAAAGAAATGATAAGATAATAAACAGTAAATACAATCATAAGCTTAACAAACCACGAAAAAATCAAATCTGGGCGTGGTGTGTGCAAACCTACAATCCTAGTGCTGGGGAGAGAGAGGCAAGAGCATCCCTGGAGCTCCTCAGAGGCAAGAGCATCCCTGGAGCTCCTCAGAGGCAAGAGCATCCCTGGAGCTCATTGACCAGCTGGTCTTGTGGAACTGGTGAGGTTCAATCAGAGACTTTCCTTTAAAAATTAAATGGAAAGCAACAGCGGAAGATATCGGCTCCTGGCCTCCACAGGCACATCTGCATGCATGCTCACATGCCCACCCACCCACACAGAATAGTAAGCTTGTCACACATGAGGACATCTGTTACTCAGAACCCGAGCTGTGTCAAGAAGGCAGGAATGTATGGATCAGTGTTTATGAAAATAAATAATGCACATGTAAGATTTGATTTTTAGATTATAGATCAATTACTTGCTCATTATAGGAACCTCAATAAATTGTAATATTAAAAAGCAAAGGAAATGGGATAAAAATGCAACCATAATCTTATCACACAGAGATAATTTTTCATTGGTTTCCCATTTCCATGCATAATATACACAGCTTTAGAGTTGAGAATTTCTGTTGAACAGTAAAATTTTCTAGCTTGCTTTTTTCTTAAAAATTATAGATGAGTGTATCCCAATCACACAAAATCCCCTTTACACTTATAACGTTAATAGTTCCACTGCAAACATGCTGTAGATTCTCACTGTTTCAAGCTCCTGACGGAGTGCATGTAGACCAATAGACACTTTTTACCTTAATAAGTCATATGCTGGGAAGCTTCTTTATGCCTAGATGCTGCGTTCAATATTATTTCCTTCAAGGTGGGTTTGTAAGGCTGAAACTACTGGGCAAGAAGTAAAATTGTATTCAACATTCATGAGTTTTATATTGGCAACCTTTCCTCCCTAGAAAGGATATTGCTTTATCTTTCCAACATTTTTGTATAGAAGTGGATAGCAGAACCAGATGGCATGGGCCCCACGTGTAACCCCAGCCCCCAGGAACTGGAGGCAGGAGGATGGCTGCAAGTTCATGGCCAGCCTTGTCTACATACTAAATTTTAGGCTGACTATGTCTCCATAGGGAGACCACTGTAAAGGTGTCTAACAATATATTAAGGGCTGACAACCAGCTGCAGACAGTTTGTGACTTATGCTGGCTTTCTCTAATATGTTTTTCCTTTATGGATTGTTCAGAAGTGAACTTCATTCTGGAGAGGCCGTACCTTGAGTGTTTATCTTTTTCTAGTCCACTGATACATGGGAAGAAAATGTCTTGTATGTAGGGAAAGTGGGTTGCTACAGCCCCGGCCAGCTTCTTAATGATGAAGGGAAACGACCAACTGGCACTCTGCAGTGGTGTGTGCCTAAAAAATGCTTGACAGCGTAAGTAGATTAGATGAATTTTTGACTTACAGCTTTTACATTTTATTTTATAATGGGCTTATCACAACATAAGAGCATTGTAAGTCAAGCGAGTCCTCATAGGACTGGTTGAAAGGGTGCTTGTCCAAGCCACACCACAATTCAGCTTTCCTTAGAGAAGTCAAAGAGGGGAAACTACTTGAGTACTTGGCTTGGTCCCAGATAGCTTCCGAATCCCTAGCCATCTCTAGTGCCTGAGAGTTCAGGGCAAACCTACTGTGGCATAGCACTTGTGGAGAAGTAGTACACTATGCTACTGCCAAAGACGGCTCTTGTGCACCATCCCACTGACCAAAGGATGAAGTCCTGATGTACAGAGAGTCTCAGGAGCTGTGTGGACCCATCTTCTACCCATCTCTCTGGAAATGCTCCTTGTCTTCCAACCTGTGATCAGTTTCTTCTCTCCACACAGAACACACCTGCCTCTGGCATGAGAGACGGCAATTCCACCTCAAGGTAGGCTGCCAGTTTCAGAGCAGTGGTATTTTGTCCCTGTGGGTGGCTTTGTGTCCCTTATTCCTGTTGTGACTATTACTTGTGCTGTTACACAGCCCTTCCCCTCTTTGTTTATGGAACCGGTTCCAATCAGGCCAACCTGGCATCTACTATTGAACTTCTCTGCTGAAGGAAGTTATCCCTTGCCTCAGCTGTTTTGCTCCTAATTGGAGAAGACATTGATTGCTCTGTTGTGTAAATTGCCAGAATCTAGGGGGAACAGAGGTATATAAAAGGAAACCTTGTTTGCCTCTGAGGTCAGAGAGAGCCAGGGCTCAGTGTTGGTCCTTGGAATTCACAGTCCCTTTTCCTTGCCCTTGAGGCTTCTTGATCTCTGTGTGAATGACTGCTTAAGGTTTGTTGTCTTGGCATCCCAAGAGTTTACAACATCAGCTCTTACTGGATCCTCTGTTACAGGCCATTTATCATAAAAGTATTGTTTAAATCCAGTCCCTTCCTCTAAAAAAAAATTATCTTTTTTCTTGTCTTTGTAGAAGAATCAGCCTGATTCTCTATCTTTTGCTAATCCTTATGTTTAATTCGGATATCAGTCTGTGTCAAAACGGCCATTGCTTTAATCTTGGTAATTTTTTCATTAATTGAAAAAGAACCCCTAGTATCTATCTCTGAGTGCTAACACTTGACATCTGGCAATATGCGAGAGTTTTGATTTCTCTGCCTTCAGTGGCCAGAAGAGAGCGACTTTAAGGCTCAACAATGTCTGAAAAGCATGATTGGAAAAGACTGTGGGTGGATTTTAAAGTCTGAGCCACAGCGTCAGTCATTCCCTTGTGATACAGATCCCGAGAGATTTGCCGTTTCACTAGGCTAATTCTCATGATCATGGGCCCCCTTTTCTGGTCTCAGAAACTCTGTGTCCAGAGCCACAGTAATGAATAGAAATCACTTGTTGAGATATCTTCTTGACTTTTTTTTTATGAAACAAAAAGATGAAAGAAAAGAAAGTCCATCACTGAGGTAGCCCACATAGGTAAAGAATCCATGGAGACGGTGGGACAGAACTAATTGGAGATCACCAACTCCAGTTGGAATGGGTCTGATGGAACATGCGACCAAACCGGACTCTCTGAATGTGGACCGACGGTGGGGGCTGACTGAGAAGCCAAGGACAGTGGTGCTGGGCTTTGATTCTTCTGCATGGACGGGCTCTGTGGGAGCCTTCTCAGCTTGGTTGATCACCTTCCTGGACCTGGGGGGAGTTGGGAGGACCTTGGTCTTAACATAGAGTAGGGAACCCTGATGGCTCCTTGGCCTGGGTGGAGGGGGGGGGGAGGGAAGGGGGAGGAGGAGGAGAGGAGATGGAAATTTTTAAATATAAAAAAATAAACCATGAAAAAAAAAAAGAATCCACCCCAACAGACTTTTAGACTAAATTCAAATTGTCTCTTTTGGAGAACTTTTCCCTCATGTTATCAATATTATTTAATTTTATTATGGAATAATAAGCAAATGGTTTGTGAATAATAAAGTTTATTAAAAGTAACCCACGACTCACCAAAGACATCTAATTTTTGGCAGGTACCAAATGAAATCAAATCCAGCACAATTAAATAGGATCATAAGTCAGGCTTATTGTCACACACTACCTGAGAGGCTGAAGGAAAAAGGATTGCTTGAACCCTGGACTTTTAGACCAGCTAAGACAATTTAATAAGCTTTTATCTTAAAAATAAAAAAGGATGTTACCGTTTGACAGGTTTTTTTGTAATGGCAACAGTCCTGTAATCCTGGGATGGGAGGCCATGATAACATGCCTCAGGCTGGAGTGTTTGGTTCAGTCCTGTAACTACTGATCTGAGTATGCGCTGTCAAGACACAAGCAGAGGTAACAGACGTACCAAGCAGGTGGGCATCCCAGTTGCTGACAAGACTGCTTCAGTAGCCCCTTTGTGTTAGAATCCAGGATTTCACAGACTCCTCTCAATGATGTCATCTTGGTTAATGGGCCTCTCTGCCATCAACTTAGGCAGTTTATGGAAGTCAGCTTGTTATAACATCCCACTTTTCTAATCATTGCGATTCATGTTTAAAAATACTTCCATGGCTGTATTGTCTGAGACATGGCTTGCTTTTAGTTTAAAGTCTAGTATTTTTATATAGCTTAAATCATTATACTCAGGCAAATATCAAATGAACAAATGTCAAAGATTTTTATTTAACGCATTAATTAATGAGAAAGTCAGTGAGATGCTCTACTGGGTTCAAATGAGAATTCAAAGCAAGCATATATATAAGCAATCATGAGTGTTGGAATGAATAGATGAATACCCACAGGGCAATATTCAATTTCATTGTATAATTTGATTTCCTTTTATGCACAAGAGAACCTTGCATTATGATCAGTTCCTAGAAGTGATAGATTTGTAAAATGGCTTGAAGACAATAAAATACAGGGATAACTCTAGACAGGACACTTAGTAAGTTATGTTTTTTCACATTTAAAAAATTTTCAGATTTGAGGTTTGTGTATCCCTGCTTAGCTGTACGACTCTCTTCAATGTAGCTGGGTGCCAATGAGTAATGTTGGTTTTTGCAACAGAATAAACAGTGTTGTCATTACAGGACATTACAGGTGACAAGCTAGAGGCATGAGGGTAAATGTATTTGCCATATCAGAAAAGATACAGAAAGAGAACACACTGCCTTTAGAAACAGAGAAATAGAGACAGAAAGACAGAGAAAGACAGACTCACACAAAGACAGGAAGACAGAGAGAGGCACACAGACAGACAGACACACATACACACGCACACACACGCAAAGAGAGAGACGGAGATGGGGAGAGAGAGTGAGTTGTACCCACCTGTCTGAGAATAGTAGTTCTTTTACAACAGTTAAACTATTCTTTGGTCTTGTGCCATTTGTGTGAAGTCCATATTTCGATGGATAAGCTGGTATCTCACTATCTTGTTTAGTAGTGAATAAATTTTGCTGCAACTTGATTCTTTGTTTCTTTTCCTTCTTTGATTTTTTATATTTTGTTTTGTTTTGAGGTTGGTCATTTGGAGTTGGGTACTATAATGGGTAATTAAGAATTAACCTTAAAATGTTTGTATAAGACATCACAAGTCACTGGGGTCAGGCTCCCTACAGTCAAGATGATTATTAACACATGAAAATTCCAAATTTTATTTTTGCCTTTGTAGTGAGGAACTGTGGGCCGGTTTCCCGGCCGCCCTGCTCCCGCATGCTTAGCTTTACACACGAAATAACATCATACAAATTGTATTCTTTTATCTTGTTTTGTTTTTTTTTTTTTTTTTAAATACTGCCTGGCCCATTATTTTCAGCCTCTTACTCACATCTTGACTAACCCATATCGAATAATCTGTGTAACACCATGAATGGTGTCTTACCCGGAAAGATTCAGCACATCTGACCTGGTGGCTGGCTTCATCGCATCCCTCCCTGAGGAGAGGCACGGCAGTCTGTCTCACTTAGGAGAGGCGTGGCATCTGACTGAGCCATCTACCTCACTTCCTTCTACCTGTTCTGTCTACTCCACCCACCTAAGGGCTGGCCAAGGCAGTTTGTTTATTAGCCAATGAGAATCCTCCATCGTGCCTTCAATTTTTTGTTGCCGTTGTTGTTTCTACAAGTATGCAATGAAGAAGCCACCTTGTACCAAATGTATTTTGATTAGCTGTAGATCATAAACTAGTTGGTTCAGGCAAAGGTGGAGAAAGGAACTAGGAGAAGGCTGCCTTCCTGGGTCAGTTTCCTGAGTGACAGCCCAGGGTTCCAGAGAGCACTGGAGGCAGAAATCCAAAGGGCAACCAACAATTTATAGCTTCTTCTTCCAGCTGCCGTTCCCAGCAGGATGGGGATCTGTTTCCGTGCCTTGAATTCTGAGGTCAGGAGGCTACACTTGGCAGAGCCAGAGGGATGAAACACAAGGCAACTGAGGTCACAGGATTTGGGTGTTGGTTTTGATGTTGGTTGTGTTGGTATCAAAACCAGGACCTTGTATGTGCTCCAAACTCAGTTTTATTTCATACACATTTACAGCTTCTACCCTCAGACTATTCAAATAGTCCCTGTCAGTATCGGTTTCACTGAGTGTAATTCATCAGCCAACTTTAGCCAGTTTTGGTAGAATATTCAAATCGAGGCCCCGAATGCTCAGCAGACAGTGTGGATACAGATCACCCATGGCACTGGACAGCAGCATCTGGAAAGTCTCAAGTTAAAGCATGGTGACCTTTCTGGTCAGGAGCAGCCACCAAGCTGTCAAGAGGGTCCTGCTCTACTGGAGAACATCAGCTCTCTTAGATGGACGTGGGTTCTCACAAAGTATGTTAGGTAGTTTTTGGTCAATCTCTGGGTAGTCACTAGTACCCATTTCCTCTAAATCATTTTGATTCCAGCTTGAATGAAGCAAAACACCTTCCCCTGGATCGTTTGCCTAACTGAGAGCTCTGTGTATACAAGAAAGAGCTGGACCAAAGCAAAGCTCTATCATTCGGAGACCTAGAAATCTGTTTTCTTAGGAAGGCACAGGCTTCACAGAAGAATTGTACAAGGGCCACTGGGTAAATATTATACAACTTCCTGGCTGCTTGTGAGTGAGGTCATTATTATGCAGCTTCATCATTTTGTTTAAAGGGGATTCCCAGGATTGCTCAAGTTCATATGTGAGTCTGAAATGCCTTCCAAACGAACAAATGCTGTCACCGAGACTTCAGAAGTTCCATTTCCTCATTTCCACTAATAAACTTATGCGTGCTGTATAATCACAGTGTGCTAGGGCACACATTTGCATCTTGTATGTGGTCTGGTAGACACCCTCAAGTTGTATCCGTGGGCTCATAAGCCTTGTGATCATGGCAAGTTGCCCCCTGGCTTTGTGTCAGGGCACTCATCTGTGAGATAAGGGAAGGGGGACCAGATGGTCCTTCACCTCCCTCTGACTCCATGCATACACTTTCATCCTCAAACTAAGTGTGAATTCTAAAAGGAAGGGTTGCCAAGGACCCTGTGCCTGCCCAAACTCTTGGAGGACGATTGCATTGCACTTAGTCCAGTCATTCAAGTAAAGGCAACTATCACATATATTAGTATTTAATTAAGTCCATCTCCCTTGCTGGACACTAACCCCCATGCAGAAAGGGCTGATGTTTTTCTCACCCTGGGCTCTAACCACAGGATCCTGGGGTGGCCCAGTCATGTCAGTGCTTCTGGAGCTCTGTCCACAGGTTAGATGATTCTCTACTCACCCCTCATGGGGGTGGGTAGGCAACCCAACCCCTCAACCTCCAGCTCTGAGTCCTGTACAACTCTCCCATCCACGGGCTAAGCAGGCCTGACCCTGCCTAGCTTTTGAGACCACAGGAGATTAAGGTGCATTCAGAGGGGTATGGCCTTGGACCTTTCCTAATGCAGCTTCAGCAAGTCTAAGCCACTGCAAAGACATCCGGATGAATCCTAGTGGTGCCTGGAAACGCATCATATTCTCCTTACCAGGGTGAACCCTTCCCGGTGCGAAACGTTTGGTCTTTGTCCTTTTTAAAAAATGTATTTTATGTTCATTTTTCCTGTATGTCTGAGTGCCTGCCTTTAGGTATGTGTGCCTGGCACCTATCACGTCTCAGATAGCCTGGCACTGAATCTACAAGTGGTTGCAAGCCTCCACGAGGGTGCTGTGAACCAAGCCCAGGAACCCTGCAAGGGCAGCAAGTGTTCTTACCCACTGAACCATCTCTCCATCCCCTGCTCTGGAGTTTACCTAGAAAAAAAGGAAATTTTGAGGAGTTCGGTCAAACCAAACTATACCAGGAGAGCAATGTACAAGACTCTGAATAAATGCAGCCCTGTCAGGAGTAGTCTACCTTTGTTTCCCTTTCATCTCCCCTTGTCTGATAAGAGACAGTCCATTTTTTTTTTGAGACAAAGTCTTGCTCTGTAGCCAAGACCGACTTCTAACTTATGCTCTCCTCGTGTCCCCAGTGTTGGAGTTACAGGTCTGTGTCATCATGCCTGACTTTTTTTCTTTTTGTTTCTGTTTTTCCTCCCTTTTTCAGCCCTGGATTTTTGACTCCTCTCTTCTTTTTGATATTTTTGCTTTTTGCATTTATTGCATGTGTGTGTAAGTGTGTGTGTGTGTGTGTGTGTATACACAGGAGCACAGGAGTCTGTTCCCTCCTTCTGCCATGTGGATTCCAGGAATCAAACTTGCACCCTGAGGCTTGGCATCAGGTACCTTCGCCCATTGAAATGGTTTTCTGGCCCTCCTCTTCTCTTCTTTAGTGCTGAAGAGCTAGGCCCATATATGCAGGATACTCAATATATTTACATGAAAATGCAGAACCTGAGCATTTATATAAAGTGAAGGACTTGCTCTGTTTGACTCTGCCCAGAGTAGCAGACCCAGCCACCCTTCCTGCTTCTTCATGGATCAACTCAGGGGTGGTAAGGAGTTGGACGAAGTTCCGTAAGAGGCTCCAGCACTTCTTGCACACTCAGCACTGAATCTGACAGGAGCGAGCCAGGCTTGATGAACATATGTATCCTCTCACCAGCATGTGAACCAAGGTATTTCACCTGCCATGAAGCTAAACTTGAACGACAGTTTTAAGCTTAGAAACATCCCTTACGATTTCCACTGTGTTCTCTTTCATCCTGAAGTCTGTGATCTCCACCGGAGAGCTCTGAGAACATACAAAACTAGGAATAGCCACAGTCGGAGGTCACTTCTAGCAGTGTGATTGCCTGTGGCAGAGAGAGACTTCAGCTGTTTTTTTTTTGACAGACTCCCTTTATGCCTCTGGGGCTTACATGCTTCCTAGGACTAAACTAGCTGGCTAATATTTTTTTTTTATAAACACTGTCCACAAATTAGGATCAAAGCCAGTGAGCTCGCAAAGACGTATGCTAATTCCCTCTGCTCAGTATTAGACTCACAGTGCCACGTCTTAGGGGCACACTTGGCCATGTCAACATCCATTTCAAATGCCTGGCCATTTATCTACATCCCCAGGAAGGAATAAAAACGAACAGAATATGTCTCTTTTATAAATTGCTGAACAGAAGATTGGTAATCATAACAGGTATTTGAAGGTCACTTAGAAAAAAAAAAGCATTTACTCAAAAATCTACAGGGAACAAAGACATTAGATTTTTAAGAGCAAGAGAGAGTATGTGTAAATTCCACACAAAGGGGGGAGGGAAGAATCACAAATGACAGTAAAATTCCCTTCTATTTCTAATGATGAGTAGCAGAATGGAGATTTGATCTGGGAATCCCCACTGTATTTTTTCTCTCAAAGCCCTTTGTATATTGCTAAGTCATTTGCATACGTACAGGGGCAGTCAGGTCCCTGCCCAGCACTCCCCAGGCCTCTTTTTCTAGTTTTTGCTTCTGCCTTCCTCTTCCACTAGGAATATAGTACTAATTAAGCTAGCAGGAAACATGGAGAACAAAAGACACCATGACGGCTCTCAAAGTCACCTCCTCCTTTGAACTTCATAAAGATCTGGGGACAGATCTGCTCTGTTGGCTTCTCAGGAGCAGAGCCCACCAACACAATTTTCTCTCTTCTAGAAAGGAAACCCATCCGAGGGATTATGAATGTTATCCTGTGTCTCCGTCTGAAGTTTAAATCTTTTCAAGCCTGTCGTTATTAAGATGCCAAGTTGCCTCACTTAATTACAACCTTTATTATAGTATTGAATGCCTTAAACACACTATTTATCACACCTGAAGAGAAGAGTAGCTTTGCTTTAACGGACCACTCTCAGTGGGCCGTCTATTGGTTCTCTTCTCTGTTGAATTAATTCCTAGTAATCATCCAGTGAGCAGTCATTACCGGAAGTGCTTCCTGTGTGCTCAGGGCTGGGTTGAAGGAATCTGATGGGCCTCTCAAATAACAGCAGCTTTGGCATCTATAGAGTGGCTTGAATGAAAATGGCCTCCATACACTCATGAGTTTGAATGTCTGGTCCCCAGTTAGTGGAACTGTTTGTGAAGGATTAGGAGGAATGGCCTTGTCAGAGTAAGTGTGTTACTAGGGGCAGTCTTTGAGGTTTCAAAAGCCTGTACCATGCCCAGTTGGCCCTCTCTGCCTTGTGAGGGATGATCTTTCAGGGATGTGAGCACTGACCAAGTAGCTCCCCTGCCACCATGGTCCTTATCAAGGTGGTCATGGATTCACCTTCAGAGACTGTAAGCCCACAGGAAGAACTAAACTTGACTAGGAGACTCCTAGCAGCTGCAACCCCAAAGGAGGGGGTGTGGAGCTCTGCAGGTCCCTCTGGCCAGCCTAGTCATTCAGTGAGTTCTAAGGTCGGTGAAGGCTGATGGCACCCTGTCTCAAAAACCAAGGTGCAGAATGAGTGAAGAAGAAATTTTGAAATCAATTTCTGGCTTACACAGGCAAATGTACACACACACACACACACACACACACACACACGTACATGGATAATAAATAAGTAAATAAATAATCCAAGTGGTTGGCACTAAAGGAACAACCACTAAGATTGGTCTCTGGCCTCTGCACAGACATGTATACATGTGAATGTACACCTGCACACATGAACATGTACACTAAGGATGCAAGGCCTTCATCTAGACAAGTAGCCCTACCAATACAGAGCAAACACTTCATTAATGACTTTGTCCAAACAAGTCACCTGAGCTATTGTCCCCAGTGACACAGAAACAGAGACTAGAAGTCTGGAGCCAGTAGGAGGCTAGTGTTTTGGAATTTCCACCACATCAAGGGGACAGGGGTGGGGCTTACAGGACATTGGCCTCATTTCATTGACTTTAATCCAGTCATTGAATGAGGCCCTTGCTCAAGATGCAGACTTCAAAGGGCTCAGTATCAGTCCCGTTTTGCAAAAGAGCTCCCCGAGGGTCAGCACGGGGCTGTGTAATGTCGTCCAAGCAGATAGTAGCTGGTAGGTGGTAGCTCTGTCCTATTTCAGAGGAGACTAATTTCGTAAAACAGCATGCCAATGAGAGAGACAGGAAGGTCAAGTCCATGGCTGCCAACTCTGCCTTTCCCCAGTGAAGGACAGAGGTCCCCACTGACCCAGGATCTCCCTGATGACCTGTGCTCTCTTGTACTTTTGTATCTCCCATCCAGCAGCCACTGTGTAGGACTGTGTGGAACCTGCCCACCACAGGCACCCCAGCCTTTTATAAATGAACTGTCTCCCCTGATTCAATTCCAGTGCAGAGCCTGCAGCAGCCAGAGCAGAAACACATTTGCAAAGCTGAGCAAGGAGTTGTCTAGTTGGCTGTTTCTTTCAAATTTCTCTTTTTGCTTCGGAGAACCACACCCAGAAAGGCCTCTCCCTTCTTTGACTACTTTTCAGAGATAAGTGGAAAAGAGTTTTGCAAAGAATGTCATTTGTTGGCCCAGCAGATTGCAATGTTTGCCCAGGGTTCTCAAATCTTCCAGGGGCCACATTTAGAAAGAAAAATTGGTGGACTTAAATGTTATCCCCCTGTAATGCTTCTCACTCCTTCCTCCCTGCAATCTCGCCTCTCCTTTTGGCATCGTACAATAGCAACAATGATGGTAATTTAAAAGGAAAAAGAAAACCCCCACTTATTAAATGTTTACTAATGTGTGAAGCCTGGAGCTTCACATATTATTCCATTTAATTCTGACAGCTCCCTGAGTCAGGCATGGTCATTTTCTTACTAATGAGATGCTGTGTGTGTCAGCTGTTGCTGCATATTATAATCACCTGACTTTTAGCTGCCCAGCCACAAAGCCTAACAACCCATGGCTACTAAGGGGAGCTTCTGTTGAAAGGCCAAAGATTCCATTTCTGTGCCCAGCCCTTTGGAACTTTGAACTATACCTCGGCCCTCAGGATAAACTGAAGGCCATAGGACCCCTCTTTAGGGGAAGTATTAGCTAATGGAGAAACCTAAGTTACATAAAGTTGCTGACTATTTTATTCCCATTCCCCCACCCAACTTCCCCTATCAGCTGAGTGATATCAGCTGGACAATATTTCAAGCAGCCCCTGACGTTAGCACAGGGTCAGCAGTTATGTGGAGGACATCTCCAGGGGGGATGTTGCTATCCCCCTTAGATACTAATAGCCTATCAGGAACTAACAGCCGAGCTTTACCTCACCCTTAGCTAATTGTGATATAGGATAAGTAATTTTGTATTTTGAGACTGTAACCTTGTGTCTGCTTCGTGGTTTTTGTCTTTTATAAACCCCTTACAAAAATAGATGGGGGTCCTTCTTCCTCCATCTCCTGTGTCAGATTATGAGGCAGAGGATCCATGCTAGCCTGTACTTAAACAAAATCTTGTTTTTGCATTCAGAAGTGTGGCTCTGTGGTGGTCTTCACGGGGATCCCAGGACTCAGGCACAACATTTGGGGGCTCGTCCGGGACCCCCAAAACCCCTGGACCCTCACCCCAAAGGTTTCTGGACCACCGGTGAGTGATGTTGTCAGATGTTTGTAGCTGTGATTTCTGTCTGAACCTCTGTTCTGTGTGAATCTGGTAGCCTGATAGAAGGCAGTTCCTAGGGTTCCCCTTGCTTTGTGGGCTGAAAATTCTTTTTCCTTTCAAAGCAGTCCATGTCAGTGTCTGTAGCAGCATGTCATGTCTAAGCTTTTGAGGTGGCTGGTAATAGTCAATGTCTGGGACAGTTGACAGACGTGTCAGTAGGTCTGGAGTCATGGGCATCCAAGAAGATGTTCTGGAGCCCACTGGGGGAGCAGCCCCATCTAGAGGAAATTGGATCCTCATTGTCCAGAGCCCAGCAAGGAGCCTGGAGTCTGTGCAGAGCAGAGAAGCAGGTTCTGACCAGGTTCCTCTTTTGGAGGGCTTGTAGTTCTGTCTGGAGGATATTAAGTCCTCAGTAACCTGGAGCCTCCACAGGGAGCCAGGGTCTCCTACAGTGTTTGGAATCGTGAATTCACCCCCAAAACAGGTGGAGGTAGCCACAGTTTCAGACCTCTGAGTTTTTGAGGCCTCACTGTTTTCTTCCTGTAGCTTTTGTTTGTTGTCTGATTGTTGTCTCTTTGTTTATTGTGTTTGAGACTGGACTGATAAAGACTGAAAAAATGGGACAGAGTTTAAATGTTGGGAGGAAAAAGGAGGTGCACAACAAGAACAATAGCCCCTCAGCTGCTGCTGATGGCATAACAGCAGCCCATGTAGGGTCTTCACCCCTAGCTCTGAGCCAGGTCTGATAGCCTGGGCTCTGAGAGCCAAGCCGTGAGACTGCAGGAAGTACAATGTGTCAGAGGTCCTGAGGCTCGGTGGTGGTAAGCTCTCTGTATGCTGGAAGCATGCCCCACATGGCCCTGGGATCCCTTTGAGGGTGGTGACTCGGGCAGGGATGGGGTGAAGGTCGGCCTTCAGCTCTCCTGCAGCCTCCAAAAGGGCTCAGCATAGATATGAAATATTTTCTGGCCTCTCATTTCAACATCATGGAAAAGGGTAAGGTTGACCCCCTCATCCCACCCTCACTGAACTTGATTTGACTTGTCTTGGTTGAAGCTCAGGTGTTGTCAACTACTTAAGTGTCTCTCGATGCATGAAAGGAACAGTATAAGCAGTGGGCTTGAATAATGTGCCTGAGATCTTCGGGAATCAGGAGGTGAAGTAGGAGCTGGTTAGCTCCGGCTTGTGAGCTCCTGCTATGCCTAACCCTTTTGCTATCCTAACACGGGTGGGAAGCCGTTCATTATTTATAACCTCATACTGGTGCGTTTGGTAGCGTTTTAAATTCCCCTTTACTGTTTGTAGAAGGGAAGCCACTGCACACCATGAGAAGCATTTTAGGTCTCTGGAGGTTGGTGGAAGCAGTTTGGAGGTTATCGGAAAGCAGGGCCCCGCTGCTTCATTGCCGGAGCTGCGTTTGTGCCTGACACCAAGGTCATAAATCCTACGGGTGTCTTGGGGCTGGTAGGATTACAGTAGAGACTCTGTGTGTGTGTGTGTGTGTGTGTGTGTGTGTGTGTGTGTGTGTGTGCGTGTGCGCGCGCGCGCACGCGCTGCTGGGACCCAGGGCAAAACGCTGACCTCCTGCATGACTCATCTTGATTAGCATAGCTGCTCTCATTTTGCACTTAATCCTCACTCAAAGGAAAAAAATTACAGTTATTTTTTTTAATAAAAAGTGCTCCTATCTTAGTATTTTAGCCTTTTCGAGATTCCACTGCATAGTGGAGATCTACACTATTCCTCTTATCCCCAATTTGTCCCTGCCACTTGTTATTCCAGTCCTACCCGGGGGCTATACCAAATTTGTCCCTGAGTGTGCAAGTTTGGTTCTTTGCAAGTTTTCCTTGGAGCATGCAACCTGTCTCTACCTGAAAACCCCACATTTTCTGAAGGGCTCACACTGCCTATGCTTCCTTGGCTATTAGTCCCTGGGTGCAGGCATGCAGTTCCTATCCTCATGCATTTCCAGGAGCTTGAAGCATGTCCTGCATCCAGTGTGGAAGAAGCTCCAGCCAAGGCTTTAGTTAGTTTTGAAAATCTCTAACTCTTTCCTTCTCGCTGGGCACTGGGCAAGGAGGTGTCACAGCTGGGTACTGTTCAGGGAAGAAAACCTACAAAGTTGTTTAAATTATTAATTTAATGTGTTCATTTGGGCCTGGCAAGATAGCTCAGCAGTTAAGAGCATATACTGTCCTTACAGTGGCCCTGCTTGGTTCCTAACACCCATATGAGGGTGGGGGTGGCTAACAACCTTCAGTTACACAGGGATCTGAAGCCTCTGGCCCCGTGGGTACATGTAGTTATGTGCCCATGTATTCACACAAACACACACATGCACATAATTTTAAAATAATCAAAAAATAAATCTTTAGATTTATCCTTTGACATTTTCATACATGTATAAAATATATCCAAATTACTCTCATCTCCCACCCCTGTCAACACCCCATCAGCCTCACAAATCTGTTCCCTGTGTTCATGTCTTTTTGTTTCATGACCCACTCAGTTTAAGGTAGTTATTATTTTATTGAGCTCTACATTTTTCTTTACTCCCCTCCCTGCTTCTTCTCCCCCTTTCAATCCTCTCCCATGATCTCCATGCTCCCAATTTACTCAGGAGATCTTGTCTTTTTCTACTTTCCATGTAGATTAGATCCATGTATGTCTCTCTTAGGGTCCTCATTGTTGTCTAGGTTCTCTGGGATTTTTATTTATAGGCTGGTTTTCTGTGCTTTATGTTTAAAAACCACTAGTGAGTGAGTACATATGATAATTGTCTTTCTGGGTCTGGGTTACCTTACTCAATATGATGTGTTTTAGCTCCATCCATTTTCCTGTAAATTTCAAGATGTCATTATTTTTTTCTGCTATGTAGTACTTGATTGTGTAAATGTACCACATTTTCCTTTTCCATTATTAGGCCAAGGGGCATTTAGTTTGTTTCCAGGTTCTGGCTATGACAAACAATGCTGCTATGAACATAGTTGAGCACATGTCCTTGTGGCACCATTGAGCATCCTTTGGATATATACCCAAAAGTGGTATTGCTGGGTCTTGAGTAAGGTTGTGATCATGTAATTAGATGCTGAAAAAGCTTTCAACAAAATACAACATCCCTTCATGATAAAGGTCTTGGAGAGAGCAGGGATACAAGGAACACACCTAAACATAATAAAGGCAATATACAGCAAGCCAATAGCCAACATCAAACTAAATAGAGAGAAACTCACAGCAATCCCACTGAAATCAGGGACAAGACAAGGTTGTCCACTTTCTCTATATCTTTTCTATATAGTTCTTGAGTTCCTAGCTAGAGCAATAAGACAACAAAAGGAGATCAAGGGGATAAAAATCAAAAAAGAAGAAATCAAACTCTCCCTATTTGCTGATGATATGATAGTTTATATAAGCAACCCCAAAAATTCTACCAAGTACCTTCTACAACTTATAAACACATTCAGTAATGTAGCAGGATACAAGATTAACTCAAAAAAATAAGTAGTCCTCTTTTACACACTTGATAAATGGGCCAAGAAAGAAATAGAGAACCATCACCCTTCACAATAGCCACAAACAGTATAAAATATCTAGGCGTAACTCTAACCAAACAAGCAGAAGATTTATATGACAAGAACTTTAAATCTTTGAAGAAAAAAACTGAAGAAGACACCAGAAAGTGGAAAGATCTCCCATGCTCTTGGGTAGGCAGAATTAACATAGTAAAAATGGCAATCTTACCAAAAGCAATCTACAGATTCAATGCAATGCCCATCAAAATCCCAGCAAAATTCTTCACAGGCCTCAAAAGAACACTACTCAACTTCATATGGAAAAGAAAAAACCCAGAATAGCCAAAACAATCCTGTACAATGAAAGAACTTCTGGAGGCATCACAATCCCTGACTTCAAACTCTACTACAGAGCTACAGTGCTGGAAACAGCCTGGTATTGGCATAAAAACAGACAGGAGGATCAATGGAACTGAATAGAATACCCAGATATCAATCCACATACCTTTTAACACTTGATTTTTGACAAAGAAGCAAAAAAAAAAATCAAATGTAAAAAAGAAAGCATATTTAACAAACGGTGTTTGGCATAACCGGATATCAAGATGTAGAAGAATGAAAATAGACCCATATCTATCACTATGTACAAAATTCAAGTCCAAATGGATCAAAGACCTCAACATAAAGCCAGCCACACTGAAACTCATAGAAGAGAAAGTGGGAAATACACTTGAACTCATTGGCACAGGAGACCACTTCCTAAATATAACCACAGAAGCACAGACCCTGAGAGAAAAAAATTAATAAATGGGACCTCCTGTGTAACATGAGGGCTTGCTAGTTGGGGTTTATGTCCTGCCAAATTCCCACAGCCATTTAGCCCCAAAGAATCACACAGAAGTCTACATTAGATATAAACTAATTGGCCCATTAGCTCAGGCTTCTTATTAGCTCTTTTAGCTTATATTAACCCATTATTCTTATCTATGTTAGCCACATGGCTCGGTACCTTTCTCACAGGGCAGGTCACATTCTGCTTCTTCAGTGATCTGGGAAGGAATATGGAGGAATGGGCTTCCTCCTTCCTAGCATTCTCCTGTCCTCATCACCTCACCTCTACTTTCTGACCCACCTATACTTCCTGCCTGGCCAATCAGCATTTATTTAAAATATGATTGACAGAATACAGACAATTCTTCTACACCATGTCCTCCTCTTTTAAAAAAAAAAGGAAAATATCCATAGTTCATTTTCTGGGAATATGGGCATAGTATTCCAGGCTACTTCCGGCTGGTTGGGGGCACTGATAATCTTATGATGACCTAAAGAAAATTTAGAATTATGGTCAAGTCCTGACTGGAATATCCTGTGAGTCTTGATCATCTCAGGCAGCAGTCTTGAATCTGTTCTGGATGAAGAACTCAGACATCTGGGCCATCTGTTCCTGCCAGAGATTTCTCAGGTCATCTTCCTTGATCAAACCTGATTTTTCTTAACTCAGAATGAATCCATAGCCTCTCATTTCCTGTGGAAACAAAAGCAAAATCTCTTCTCCAAAGTAACATACCTTTTGACTTCAATTTTGAAGTCAAGGTATTTTTAAAATACCTATCCTGGATTAATTTAGCAGCATTTATAAGCAAATATCTTTTAGCAGCTGTTGCTCCTTCCTCAGCATTTAAACAATTCAAAGAGAGCACAGTAACATATAGTATCAAGATTGTCTGTGTATTTTCCATCTTTATGTGGCTTTATTTTAACTTCTATTTCTTTTATTTTTACTTTTAACTTTTGGCTTTTTGAGAGAGGTTCTCTGTGTATCTTTGTCCTGGAACTCCCTCTATAAACCAGGCTTTCCTTGAACTCACAGAGATCTGTCTGTCTCTGCCTCCTCAGTGCTGGGACTAAAGGTGTATGCTACCACACCTTGAATTCACAGAGATCTGTCTGTCTCTGCCTCCCAGGCATTGGGATTAAAGGTGTGTGCTACCACACCCTGAAGTCACAGAGGTCAGTCTACCTCCGTCTCAGGTTTTATGGGGAGTTAATTGACCAGGTTAAGGCACCAAACTGTTGTAGGAGGAGGGGGCTGCTTCCCGCCACCCAGCTAGCTTAACCCCCAAAATAATCACATGGAAATTGTATTAATTAGATTACTGCCTGAGCCGTTATATCTAGCCTCTTCTTGGCTAATTCTTACATCTTGATTCAACCCATTTCTAATAATCTGTGTAGAACCATGAGGTCATGGCTTACCAGGAAAGATTCATCATGTCTGACTCTGGAGACTTCTTGGCAGCTCTCCCTGCCTGCCTTCTTCCTCCCAAAATTCTGTTCTGTCTACTCCACCCACCTAAGGGCTGCTCTATCAAAAAGCCAAGGCACCTTCTTTATTCAACCAATGAAATCAACACAAACACAGAAGGACCTCCTGCACCACTCCTGAAACTGAAAAGCTTCTATAAAGCAAAGGGCATGGTCAACAAGACAAAATGACAGCCTACAGAATGGGAAAAGATCTTCACCAACTCCACATCAGACAGAGGTCTGATCTCCAAAATATACAAAGAATTCAAGAAATTGGTCATCAAAAGAACAAATAATCCACTAAAAAAAATGGGGTACAGACCTAAACAGAAAAGTCTCAACAGAGGAATCTAAAAGGGCTAAAAGACACTTCAGGAAATGCTAAACATCATTAGCCATCAGATAAATGAAAATCAAACAACTCTGAGATTCCACTTTATACCTGTAAGAAAGGCCACGATCAAAAACACTGATGACAATTTATGTTGGAGAGGTTGCGGGATAAAGGGAACACTCCTCCATTGCTGGTGGGAGTGCAAACTGGTACAGCCCCTTTGGATATCAGTATGGCGATTTCTCAGACCCATTGAGTTTAACCAAGGTGAGTTGTTACTGGGCATGTAACTATCCATAGGAGCTCAGTGGGCTCTCCCAACCGGTACACAGCTCAAGACAATGATTCCCCTTCTCCAGAATCTTTCTGTACCAGTAGTTCAGCAGGGGTCGAGCTGGAGGACAGGGCCATGGATGAGCTTCTTCCTGTCTGTAAATGATCTCTAGCAGGACCAGTCTTGTGAGGTCCAGTGCAGGGAACCTGAGCTTCTATGACTGTAGATTTCACTGGCTCTATCACGGCCAGAGGACAGCGTTTTTGAGCTCTCATCCACACCTTGCAGCTTTTGAGCTCTTGTCTCCTCTCCCACAATGTTCTCCGAGTGATTTGAATAGAACTCTCTCTCTTTCCGATGTTCTTCATGTCTGTCTCTCTGGGAGTCAGAGGTCAGTGGAGACCTGAGCTAAGGACAAAACAGATCTTGCATGTGTTCACACTGAAGTTCACTGGTGACTAACGTGACCCATCTGCTGACCCTTCCTTTGCTTCCGAAATGACTCGGTTTATTGGGCACAGTGGCAGGTGACTTTAGTAGAAGTATGCTCTGGATACAACTTTCGAACTGACCATGACTAAAAAGTTTGTTAGAGTTCCCAAACCTACAGCAGCACTGCCAAAGAAAAACATGCTGGAAGTGTTAGCTAAAGGAGACTGCGTATACCAGCTGCGTATTTGCGGTTTCTTACAATCTCAGCCTTGGGGTGACCCTTGCCATCTCGCCTGCCTTCCTCCCTCACCTCACTCCGCAAGGCACCTGATCCTGAGGGTTCAGCCTTCAGAGTCCATTGGGAATAAGACCATATCTCACCATCTCAACTCTTCCCCCATGGTCCAAAACATCATCTTCTTTTCTGCCAACACCAACACTTCTCTTTTGTCTTACCTTTTGTTGCTTTTGATCAAAGCTGAATCGGATCACATCACCCCACTGCTCAGTAACTTCCTACCACAGGCTTTCCAAGTCACCCGGAATGAAATCATGTCTGGCTGCTGGTATAACCCTTTGAATGCCTCTCCTGCTTTCTCCAGTTAACCCTTCTTCAGCCACAGGATGTCTGGAATCCTCTGTCAGCAGTGTTTCCCAAACTATTAACTTGAATAAGTGCTCAATTGTTTTGCATTGAGTTCCAAATTCAGATTTATAACTTTAAGTCGTTGCTTTCTCATTTATCAATTGAAGCCATGTGAAAGATCACTGGCAACGACCCCAGAAGAAATCGTCACGGGCAGTTCCCCTTTTGTATTTGGCTCAGGCGGGTTATAGATTATAGTGAATGGAAGAAACATGTTCACTTGCTAATAAGAATATCTCAAAGGAATATCTAGATGAACCCTGGGCAAGGTTTGACAACCATTTATGACCACTAAGAAGCAACTGAAGTGTGAATTTACTTTGAAAAACGACTATTAGTAATGAAAATGTCAAGCAGACACTGACATTCTGTAACAGGAGTCGATAGATTCACCTTTTTTGCCAGGCCACAGCACTCAAAATGAACAGGCTCTGCTCTTTCCCACAGATTAAAGCCTATTTAAGACTGTGGCTGGAAGCCCGCATAGCAGTAGCCCAGAAAGGAGCTATGCTGCTATTTAAATTACAGCTCTAGATGTCTCTAAATTATTCTTAGAGCCTGAGCAGGGCCAGCCTGACCAGTTGAATGTACTTGTTTTTCTAGTGGGAATATTTCACAGATTGGCTGCGATGGGGAGAAACAAAATTTGTATGCATGAGTTTTGGTGCCATCTCCATTTTTGTCTGTTTCTATAGTATATGCTTATCTAAGATTAAGCAAGAAGACATTTAAGAATGCTGGCTTGGTGCCTGCTTGAATGATAGACCAGAGGTTAAGGAAGGGTTTACTACTCATACGCTCTCAACCTCCTCTTGCGCTCTTGACCCATTGGTTGAGTGTCCCTGCATATTTCCTTAATTACCTGGATTCCTTCAAGCTCCACATTCTCTCAACCCTCAGCATTTGCTGCTGGAATTTAAATGTATGCAGTTTTATGAGCTGGCTGACTTTTAAGAACTCACGGCTCTATATTATCAAAGTCCGAGGTGAGGAACAAACCCGTGCTTATCTCTACAGATGTGTATCCTACATTGACCAAATCCTCACCCTTTTTCTCAGAGCTGCATTTTCAAAAGGAAGACAATGTTGAGTCTCCCCCTTCGCTTCGTGCCCTCACTAGCACACACTCAGGATGTTCTTCGATACAGCAGCCAGGCTGCCAGCGGAGATGTCTTTGAGAAGGAAGGCATACTGTACTCTTCAGGATAAACCATGTCAAATGAAAGGGCCAGCTGCTTGCCTATGGCTGAGCCAAGAGACGAAATTAAACTGTAGCTATTTATCTATTGGCATCTGCCTCTCACCTCTTTTTTTACTCTTTGTTTTTCCCTTCTCTCTCACTTCTAAATGGGGGCTAAAAAATTGAAAAAGATGAAAATAAACTGGGAGATGAAAGGCACTGAAACTCGGAAGGGGAGTCTGCATGGAAATAACGTCTTTGGGGGTTATTTTTGAGTCACTTCTATGCATATCTGCTTGCTTTCAAATTCAATGAGTGCCATCACTTCCATCATCTATGCTGTGCTAGGCCTAATGTTAATCTGTAGCTGAAGATGTTTAGGAAAATAAGCAGAATATCCTTTCAGAGGGATTATTTGTAATATGGTGCCATTCATGTAAGCAATCATTTTCTGTGACAAGTCACCGAAGAGACACACAATTAAAACTCAGTTATATTCCTGTAATACTATAAAAAAAGGAAGAAGTGGTAATTTTAACTTGCTTCTAAGAATTAAACGTCTTCAGTGGTTCTAGGCTTTTCCGGTGCATGTATAAATATAGCTTATGTGCACACCCCCAGGGGTCCACAACTTTCTAGAAAGACTTCAGTACATAGTTTAATTCCCCAGTTAAGATTTATTACAATGAAGAGATAGAACAAGATCAACCAAGGCAAAAGGCTCATGAGGCACAGTCTGAAAGAGGCTAAGTACCAAGTTCTGGTGGAACTGTCCCACCTTAATTCTCTAAGATGGTTCGGGGAATGTCATCTTCTAGGGAAGCACTTTACAGACTCATTGTTCAGTATTCGAATGGGGGTGTTGATATCGTGGGTAGTCTTGCTCTGACTGGTACATATCAAAATTTTAGACTCCCAGAAGGAAAGCAGATGGTCAACATAAAAACTCACATTTTATTCATAGAAGCAGGCATAATGTGCCATTCTATCTGGTGGAAAGGATGCTCCTCAATTTCAAGTTCTCTGACGTTATCCTAATGTATAAGCCATGATGTCAGTAACGTGGATCTGGGATGTAGACCTTCCAGGGTATAGCGGCAGAGCCTTCTGTATCAATTCTTTCCTGTACATTTCTCCAATTTATTTCATGCCATGGCATTGTGCTCTGTCTGCAACTTTTAAAAGATAACACCCAATTACAGACTCGTTTCCATGTCAGTTCCTGCAGCCTAGCTAATTCTCTGCTATGGTTTCATCACGTTCCATTTCCTAGACACCCAATGCATTTGTCATTCTTGTATTGTCAGAGATTTTTTTTTAAATGGTACTATAATGACCAGTCCTGTGCTTACATTCTTCATGGATATGTTTGTTACTTCTGTTACACAGGCTTCTAGAAATAATATTCGCGTTGTTATTCAATGTGATAAGGAAAGAAAAGTCACTATGTTGGAATTTTAGTGGATATTTGAGAGTATAGGAAGAGTCCAGGAAAAAGGAGAGTCAGGAGGTGGATGAGAATGTCCAAGCGAAACTGTGGGATAGAACTTTGAACAGAATTGCTGTGGACTCCATTGGAAGCTACTATGACAATCCTGAATGGTGGGTGGAAAGGGAGCAGGGAGTAGCTGAAGGTGACTCTTAGTTATATGACCCAAAGGCTGACGAGTGGAAAGGCTGTAAGAACATCAACTCTGGAGCAGTTATATGACTCAGAGGAACTCAGATTTTCAGTTGCTCATTCATCCATCCCTTCATTCGTACGTGTTGGGCATCTGTGATGTGGCAGTCACTCTGTTTATACTTACCATTAGCACAATTTTTGTCTTTTCCTTTTTTGTTTTGCTAAAAACACTGAGCTAGCAATGATATTCAATATAGATTCTAGATAACGTGGCCATTAATTAACTTCATTGCTATTCTTTTGTGACTCTCACAAAGTGCAATGAAAGCTGTAGAGAGTGGCGATGAGTCGGGTCCCCGATGCTTGAATAATTTGCACACACTTGAGAATCAAAACATGAGAAGGGAAGGGGAAAGGAATTATGAAAACTGAGAAGATCTCTCTAGTGTCTCGTTTCAATATAGGCTCTTTCCAGAGCTCCCATTTCAGACAAATGCCTTTCCTAAACATGAGCAGGTGATTGGCCTCCATCCTGCCTGCCAGAGTCCTCTTTGCTACACACTTCTGAGTTTCCCTGTGAGTGCATCAGTATGATGTGGGAGGGAGGAGCGGTAGGCAGCTCTCTATTTCTGTTCATTCATTTGCTCTCCCTTTCATTTTTGTCTCACCTCCCTGCCCAGGAAGCCTGAAATGCAACCATCACGCACAACTTGAAGGATAAGGAAAAGGCTATCCTCGTAGGGCTTTATGCAGGAGTGTAGAAATCGAGCGCCATATGCGTTTTATCTGGTGACTTGTTTGAGTTTGTATTGGAGTCTGTGTCTGAATGCAGTTTAGTTGACGGGGCAGAACACCACCGTTCTGCATTCATTTGTCATGGGATCGCATACCTTCTTTATGAGAGACATTTTCCTTTCCTGAAACTCAAATTAAGGGAAAAGATGGCTTTCTTTTTCCTCAGTTACATGAGTGTCTTTATTCTCCTTTTCATTCATTTTCAAAGCCAAGTTACATTCTCCAAAGAAGATACATAAATAACCTGTAAATACTTGACAGGATGTTCAACATCATTGATTATTAGGAAAATATAAACCAAAATCACGACAAGATATCAATTCCTACCCACTAGGATAGCTCTTATTGAAACGGCAGACAACAGCAAGTGTAGGTAGGATGTGAAGAAATCCGAGCGCTTGTACATTGCAGGTTGGAAAATTGAAGAATCCTGTAGTTGTAGAAAACAGAGTGGTAGTGTCCCAAAATTAAACCTAGAGTCACCCTGGGACTCAGCAATTCTGAGTAGAACACTGCCCCATAGGAACTGAAAGAAGAGCAAATCCGAGTGCATATTTTTACACTAGTGTTCTAGTGTTCCAGCAGCGCTGCTCACAGTAGTGCAAAGTAGAAGTGACCCAAAAGTGCATGAAGAGATGAATAGGTAAGTAAATGTGGTATATCCATTTCACAAACTCAGCTTTAAATGAATTCTGACATATACTGCAACTCGGATAAACATGATTCCAGATGGAACTATTCTTGACCCCAAAGAAAAAGTACTTCACGGTTCTATTGTCTAGGTTCTTAGACTGTACAGATTCCGAGAGACAGGAGGTATGATGGAGGCTGCCAGGGGCTAGGAATAGGACACGGGTAGTTAGTTATTGTATAATTGGAAGAACGTTTCAGTTTGGGGAAATAGAAAAAGTTCTGAGGTTGGACGTGGTGATCCCAGGTCCAGGAAAATTAAGACAGGAGAATTATATACTTGAGGCTGGTGGGCTACATGGTGAGAATGTATCTAAAGACTAGGGGGAGATGTCTGAAAGTGGGCCGTGATGACGGTACAATGTGAATGTGCCTAGTGCCACAGAACCATCCACTTAAAAAATGGCTAAAGTGGCGGTGAAGTGGGAGATAGCAAAGTAGTTGTTGTCATGCATGAGGATGTGAGTTTGGCCTTCAGAAAAAAAAAAGCCGAGTGGTCGTGGGTACTTGGGAGATGGAGTGAGACAGAGCTCCACGACTAGACAGTTTAGCCTAATCCATGAGTTTCAGATGAGTCAGAGATGGTCTCAATAAACTGAATAGTGCTGATTGATTGTTGACAACATATTCCATTTCGAGTGTATTTTACTACCATGTTAAAAACTAAGTAAGCTGGCACAGTTAGGACTTGCGTAGTTATGGTTACCATTGCTGTGATGAAACACAATGACCAAAACCAACTTGGGTAGGAAAAGGATTATTTGGCTTACATAATCCTAAATCACAGTCCATTGAGAGAAACCAAGCAAGAACTCAACCCAGGAGTGAACCTAGAAACCAGAGCAGATATGGAGGCCATGAAGGAGTGCTGCTTACTGGCTTGTTCCTCATGGCTTGCTTTTATAGAACCCAGGGCCACCAGCCCAGGGTGGGAACATCCACAATGGGCTTTTACCTTCCTATACCAATCACTAAATAAAACGTCTTACAGGCTTGCTTACAGCCCCACCTTACAGAGGCATTTTCTCAATGAGGTTTCCCCTCTCAGATGGCAGCTCACATTGAGTTGACATAAAACTGGCCCGAACACAGAACAAGAATGCTCTTTGTGCAGATCCTTTCCTTCCCTCTTTCCTCCTTGGGGCACTTCTTCTAAGAGTAAGCTCTGATGCAATCACTGGTTGCATCTGAAGAGAGGCTATGGGGGCCTAGATGCTAGGCCTTCCTGTGTTGTAGCGCACACAGAGTCAGGCGGATCTCTGTGAGTTCAAGGTCTACAAGAGCTAGTTCTGGGACAGGCACCAAAGCTACAGAGAAACCTTGTCTCAAAAAGAAAAAAAAAGCTTATGTGTAATTTTACGTGTAAGGCTCTATTTCCCAACGAAGAAGGTGTCCTTGAGCTCATACAACTATGCTCCTGATACCCCCATACCATCCCTTAGAACTGAGGTCATGAACAAGACATCATAGTAGGTATTTCACGTAAAGAAAAAATTTAGAGGTGAAGTTTGAAGCAGGAGCATCACCACAGACACTGGGTACTGAAGTCTTCCTTTCCAGCTGCCATAGGAACCTGCTTGCCTCTGAGCCCATGGGACTCCACCCCCTGCTGCCTACTCAGACATTACCCAAGCCAGCAGTCACTTTCCTTGGCCCTGGACAGATATTCTACCCTTGGCACCTCTGTAGAGTCAGCAATTGATGTTTGCTTCCCAACGGAAGACTGAAAAAGAGCCCTTGCTCCCCACGAGGGTATTCTTTGGGCATAGTTTATGCTGGAACCCACTGGCAGAGGCATCTGAGAAACAAAATTTGCGTGTTTCTAGCCCTTGTGATTCCACACGGCAGGCCAGTTTCCTGCAGGAGCCCAATCCAATGCAACAGGTAAGTGATTGCTTTTCATAGATGAGTTGGGCTCTGCTCTGCAAGGATCATGGCTCCCATATCACAAAGGCACGTCTTGTGATCCCAGTGTCCTTGGGCAACAGCAGCAGAAGCTATTTCCCCAGCTCCTCCAGGAAGACACATGTGCTCTGTGACATGCTTTAAAGCTTATACCAGCCAGCCGGCCAGGGAAGGTTAATATTTGCGTTTTAAAGATTAGGTTGGACAAGGGACAGAGAAACTGATTGGTGGGGCTGGCATCCAAATCCAAGCCTGATTGACTGCTATCGTATCTTATTCTTTTGAGCTTCAGTTTCTAAATCCCAGGGCCCTTGGGTTTTCACCATGAATCTGGGTGGCCAACTACAGTTTTAATGTTTAGACCCCAGGAATGTGCATTCACTTGCTCTTCTATTGACTCCTCTTTCCTCCTTCCCTCCATCATATATAGTATATATTATAAATATATATAACATAGATAGTGAATTCTAGTTATTGTCACCCCATATCTTTCTTCTCCTCTTACTCCTGCCAGTCCCCACCTGTCCTGACATGTGCCTTTCCCACATCCATATCCATGTCTTTTTGTGACCCACTGAACTTAACCAAGGCCATCTGTGTGACCACAGAACAGTTTGGAAGTATCCACTGGAACTTGGTGGGCTCATCAGTGGGAACGAAACTGAAGACTGTGACTGTCCCCTCTCTGAAACCATCAGTACTGGTTCTTATTTTCCATGGGTTCTTTTGTCAAGAAGAAGCCCTGTAGGGTCTCATTTGGTTATGAAACTCTACCCTCCTCTGCAGAGTAGATACAATCAACAGTACTGCCTCTTTGGTTCTTGGGAATGCACCCTGTCCTGGACATAAGAGAGAAACTAGGAGACTTCTTGTGATTTCTGCTACCAAGCAATGCTGTCATTATCACCTGTTTATCATCAGTTGACAGTGTCTGCAGTAAGGAACAGCCCTCTGCTTGGTAACTTCCCAAACAGAAATACCTGCTATTCTGATTCTGGGGGACAGGAGCCTGAAATGTAGGTCTCAGCAGTCACTCTGGAGGACCATCTTCTGCCTTTGTGGTGGCTCCAGGCATGGCTGGGGATTCTCCCTTCCCCTGCATATCATCTTTTCTGTATGTCTAATCTCCTGTGTGCTCTGGTAAGGCTACTTCTGGTGATTTCTGGCCTTACCTGGATGATCTAGGATAATCTCTTCTCAAGATCTTTAACTTAATTCCACTTCCAAAGACCCTTTTCACCAGGTCCTAAGATTTCTTTGTGGTTATAGCTTTGGGGATGCCATTTAGCCCACTTTTCCTTCCTGGGGAATCTAGGAAGAAAGGCTGGCTGCTTCCTCCTCCCTGGATTGGTCTTGGATATGAGCCTATCTACTTTTTTCTCTTTCTGTTTTGCTCAGTTATTTCTGTACAGTACCACTGTAGGAGCCAGCCATGATGAGGTAAAGGTGAACAGATCACCCAAAGAAGTTCTTAACTTCTATCCTTTATCACCTGCCAGAGTAGGACTCAGCCATAGATAAGGTGAATGGGGGCCTGAATCTCAGTAGTTTACCCTGAGGCAATATCTGGTTGCAGGAAGGACCATAAACTAAGATTACCCAGAGCACTGCCCAAGAACAGACCTCCAAAGGAAATGCCTAAGGACCAACCACTGTAGATAGGATCACCTGCCAGCACACACTCACCAGGACACCCCTAGACAAAAGTCAGCCAGTCAAGGGCCCTGAACCTTAGAAACCTCTCAGCCCCACCTTTAATACTATAAAAACCTAACTCTAACTGAGCTTGGGGCTCTCTGTTTATTCCAGTAAGTTGGACATGCAGAGAGACCAAGTTTGCAAACTTGCATAAAATAAAGGCTCTTTGTTTTTACATACGGGACTCCGTCTCTTTGTTGGGTTTTTTGGGGTGACTTCACGGATTGGGGCATAACAACTCTCTTTTGGCACCCATTTGAAAGTTTGGTATTTATAAATGCAACATTATTTTCCTGCTCAGCTATACAAAATTAAGCTCAATCCAACCTCATTTCCAGCCACTCAGTCATCAAGAAACTTCCAGATCTGCAGCGTGATTCACACCTGCGCTGTCCCCACCCCTCACAGAAACTGCACAGAGACCTTCTTCTCTTGCGGCACACAAACACCACATTCCATGCTGCTTCCCTCTTTCTGGACGTTGTTTCACAACAGCGATTTCCAGTCATTCCCTCACCTGGCTCTGAATGACTTCATTGTTAATTCTCTGGGGTGAATACCCAGAGCCAAACTTCCTGGTTCCTCCTGCTCAGCCCAGCACCGTGCATGCGTTGTCATTTGTCACTCCTTCCCAGAGTCACCAGTGTGTAGTTAGGGCCCAGCACTGAAGTCGATGACATCCTCCCACGCAGGGGAGAAGAGCGGAGGTTACTCTTCCATGAAGGATGTAGGAGAAGGGATTTCCACTCTTCGGAATTTTAGAGCAAAGATGACTTCCTATGTCCACCCCCAGAAACACCTGGTTACCTCTCTTTTGGGGGTCAGTTCCACAAGCCTCACAGGCCCTCACTGTTCAGCCTTTTATTCCACTTAAGGGACTCATTTAGGGGCTCGCCAGGTCCCCCTCCTGCAACTAAATATCTGGAGGGTCTGACTTTGTATCTTTACCCACACACCAGCCACTCGGCAAAGCTACCCTAAACTCCAAGCAATGGCTCCCATTTGTACAGCTCCAGCTTTGGGGATTAAAAAGCGTGGAGCAGCTGACCGGAGACAATGACCTTCAGTCCGCAAACTGAGAATCCGCGGTTAGATGATTGGTTCCGGGTTGTCAGCCTGGAAGTAGCCAAGCTGTAACCTAGGAATCTTGACTGTGAAGCTAATTGGCTTCCTATACTTAGACTATTCCTTGTAGTCTTGCTTCCTGTTTGGCTCACTTTCTTTTCCATTATGGTGATAAGCACTGACCAAAACCAACTTGGGGACAAAAAGGGTTATTTTGTCTTCCAGTTTATAGTCCATCATTGAGGGATTCCAAGGCAGGAGCTTAGAGGCTGGAACTGATGCAGAAAGCCCGGAGGAAAGCTGCTCGCTGGCTTGCATAGGTACTTTTAATATGCAGTACAGGTCAGTCTTCCTAGGGCTGGCACCTCCCAAAGTGGTCTGGGCCCTCCCACATGAATTAACAATGAAGAAAATACCATCCACACATCCACAGGCCTTCCATAGGGACGATTCCTCAATTGGATGTTTCCTTTTCCCAGGTGACTCTAACTTATGTCAAGTTGACAAAAGGTAATCACCACACCCTATTCTGTTTTCTTTTCTCATCCCTGTTCCCTTCTGAGCTCAGTTCCCTACCATCTATCTCCTTCTGTTCTTTCTGCTTCAACTCCCAGACCTCCATACGCGGACCTCACTAATACCTGTAGAGTCTGAGGCACATTTTCTAACATCTCTGAGTTTCAGTTTCTTGGTCTGAGATGAGAAATATTATTAATGTATTAGATAAAAACCATGAAGAGAGATGAGGGAAAAGAGGATTTAGAGAAACTACATGTGCGTAATTGAAGCTTCGTCGACCGGGTTGGAAATCAGCAGACATTGCTTTCCTCCATTTTTGAGAGCAGGGACTAATAGCTAGGATGGTATATGTTTATCCCCCATTCACCTCAATCATCGTCATCATAGAACTCTTGTATCTGATTTATCAGGAGACCCCAGCTGTGCCGCTCTGACAATGAGCTGTGACCAAATGAGAGAAGCCTCACAGATGCGGGCAGAGTGATTAATAGCAGCCAGGCTCTAGAGCTGTGGGAGTGGCCAGTGATCCGCTGTGCCCTGACTCCCTTTTTAATTCTGTATTGTCATTTGCAGTTGTTTGGCCAAGCGAAAGGCCCTTCATCTCAGCACAATGTCTGGCTGTGGGCCTTCGATTTCCTGGATCACCAAGATATATTCTCTGGGCACTGGCATTTTCCCAGAGCAGAGTATGAGCAAGGGATGTGTGTGCAACTGCGTGTCTGCACTTGCCTGATGGCCTCTGGGGACAAAGTGCGGGTCAGAGGAGGCACAGCAGAGTCACGGCTGTATATGTCCCGCCGCTGCTCCTGCAATGCCGTTGTCTGGAGCTTCTGTGATGAGCAATCCATCAGTAGCATCCATGCCAAGCCATGTTAAGAGTCGAGTCAAGTCAGAAAAGAGACAGGTCTCATTTTCAGATGTTGTAGTAGCTGACAGCGATACATCTTCTGAGAAATGAAATAATAGTCTCTTGCTGAGCCTGGTACTTACCAACTCCCCTTCTGCAGACCTTCATATGCCTTTAGTCTGAGGTCAGGGGGATTAAACAGAAAACAGCAGCAACCCCAACAAACAAACAAACCAAAATCCAACTCAGTGCCCCATTAAAGTTAACACACACACACACACACACACACACACACACACACACACACACACACCGTCTTGACTGCTACCATTAGAGCACTGGTTTTATTCAAAGAGAAAGCAGCAGTGAAAAACGGCTTTTTTCTTCCTCATGCCAATCGTTAAATAGAAAGTGGAGTTTGTGGGGCTGCAATCTGTCAGGAATGGGGAAGTTGAGGTCCTGCCCTGCTGGGCCAGCCTTCCTGATCTCACCCCCGCCCCCAGAAGAGCTGGAAAAAACACTGTGGTTCCTATTTCAAATTACACAGTTGGATGATGTTTCTCTTGGCTTCAAGTAGAAAGGCTGGTGCCCAGAGCCATCTTTTTTTGGCAAAAAATGCAGTGTGCGAAGTTTTTCTTCCCTTCTGACATTCTCAGCATTACTCTTAATCACTTTTCTTTGGATCTCTATCCAAGTTTCCCTAGACTGGTTTGGTTTTGTTTTGCTTTTTCTTTTCCTCGTTGCCTCATCTGCTTGTGAACTCTGAGGGAGCCGAAACAGTCTCTCCCTCTCTACAGTGTTTCACAACTGTCGTGTGTGTGTGTGTGTGTGTGTGTGCGTGTGTGTGTGTGTATGTGTGTGTGTGTGCGTGTGTGTGTATGTGTGTGTGTATGTGTGTGTATGTGTGTGTGTGTATGTGTGTGTATGTGTGTGTATGTGTGTATGTGTGTGTGTATGTGTGTGTATGTGTGTGTATGTGTGTATGTGTGTGTATGTGTGTATGTGTGTGTGTATGTGTGTGTATGTGTGTGTATGTGTGTGTATATGTGTGTATGTGTGTGTGTGTATGTGTGTGTGTGTGTGTGTCTGTGTGTGTGTGAACCTGCTCTACTTAGTCCTGTTCTGAGAACAAAATACTCCAGGCTCAATAACTTAAATAAGTTAGGGAGAGATGTTGCCCCAACTAAGTCACAGTGTGGGAAGCACTGGGGAGGGCCTTCCTGGCTACATTGTATTATAGTGATAGTAACAGCAGGGATTTCTCCTATGAGAGGAAGCCAGAGGGCAGGGCAGGACCAGGATTGCTTTGTTACGTCAACCTCTTCCCAGAACTAACCCAGTGTTCATAGAGAGGCGTTATTTCCTTCCATTGCTTTTATATCCACCCATCTTGGTCACCTAATTTCTCCCTATTAGATTCCACTACCTCCCAGTGGTATGGCATCCGGGCTAAACTCAGAACACAGGAACCCAAGGTGGACATACTCAAACAACAGCCAAACTATAAACTTACTAAAACAAAAACTTTATCCAGTAGTTCTGCAGCTGAGTCTGAGTCTGTATCTCTAACAAGCTCCTGGCCAGGGTGATGTGTCTGGTCTGAGGTCTACACTTTGAATAGCAAAGCCATAAACCAAGGCCAGATGAAGCCACCTAGAATAGCTGTGGCAATATTTAAGACAGGGAAGAGGAAGTTGAGACAGGTACTGAAATCCCTGGTAAAAATCACAACGGCCAAGGCCTGAGCTCCTGCAGGCTGTTTGAGTCCGTGAATTAAGAAGTGACAGCTCACACTTCTAACTTTGCAAGGCTCACACTCGGGAAACATCACCAGCTGGACACCTCCATTCTGAATGTCCCCGGGGAAGGAGGACAAGATCAGACCTCATTCCACTGTGATTGAAATGCTTCAGGAATGGGATTTCTGAATAAATTAGCTATTCATCATGAACGAGGTATTATAGATAAATACCATATCTCATTGCTATTCTAAGGTGTCCACCAGCCATCTCTGTTAAGAAGAAAAATAGAAGAATTAATGTGATTCTGAACAGCGATCTGCTTAATGAGTTCAAGGTTTTTTATCTGAAGAGGATTTCAATAAACTACTTTAAAAGAAGTGGAAGAAAAAAAAACGTGTGAAGGGCTCATATAATTGCTAAAAGGTTGGTTCTCCAGGACGAGAAATCAAGAAAATGGGTGAATGTTATAGGAAGATATTTAAGTACTTATTCAGGAAAACTAAATAGAAAATCAATCAGAAAAAATAAAAAATTCACAAATCCAATTGCTTCTAATTGGCTTAGCACATAGTACAGAATTTCAAATGTTTGCCTGTGAACGGCTCACTCTCTTGAAATGATGCCTATTAGCGCAGGAGAGACTATTTGGGTCGTACTTCTTTTCCTGTCAAAGAACCCTCATCAAGCCCACAGCAGTCCTTCAAAGGCCTGAAAAACTCCTTGCGGTCGCTATTTATGGAGAAATTCCCACTAAGACTTATTTAAGTCAGAGAAGAACACATTTTCATTTCTAGTCTTTTATACATTTATTAATTTCCTAGTATCTACACAGCTCTAGACTCGGTCCCTCAGGAGAGACACCGTACTGAGCAATGATTCTTGGAATTTTGTGATTTTATTTTTGAAGGGGGAAGGGATGGAAGCCTAATTAACTGAAGAACAAGATGGACGTGAGTGATTACTAACAGAGATCTCCTCACACAGTATGTGAGGAGAGACGGGGATGATTTCTGATGAAGGGAATTGCAAAGGTCACTTGAAGGACGTGAAACCGACTTCAGTAGGTATTAAGATATTTCACAGTGCAGAAAACCATACAACTCCTTGAGCAAATGTCCAGTAGAAATGTGAGATAGGCTCGGAGAATGCAGACAGACTTGTGGCTTAGCAAACTATATTGTGAAAGCCTGAAGAAATGTCATCAATTTCCAACCTCCATGCCTGCCTCTCCATCTCTAACTTGTGTGGACATTCAGACTTTTTCCACTTCCTTAGTTTCTTTCTCTTGTCAGAACAAAAGTCTCCCACTATGACTGGAGAGACAGTGGGCAGAGCACAAACTGCTATTCTGAAAGACCAGAGTGGGATTGCTGGTGCCCACATCTGGCAGTTCACAGCCCCCTAAAACTCCAGCTCTGCTGGAGTCAACATTTTTGACCTCCATGCACATCTGCATTATATGCACAAATCCCCACATAGATACATACACATACAAATAATTAAAAAGTAAAGTAAACATTTTAAGAAAATATCCTAGAAAATACCCTTGTTGTTCACAAAGTAAGGCTGTCCCTTTCAAGGAGTATTTGTTTTACTTTTATAAAAAAGAAAGAAAAGTATTTATTTACTCTGTATTTGTTTAAGAAACAGAAGAATTCAAGATAGAGGAGTATTTATAATGTAAACAGTAAAAACAACTTTATGAAGCTACTGGATCTCCCCACCCCATCCCCTTTTTGTCTTGAGCATTTTTATTATTCCAGACCTTGCTCAACGTCTGTTTTTATAGTGGAGACATAGGAAAACTGTAGACGGAAGTTTCTGTCCTGCCAGATCCCACAAGCTGCTCAGTCTGAAATAAACACACAAAGGCTTACATTAATTATAAACTGTTTGGCCTATTGCTCAGGCTTATTACTTAGTAGCGCTTACAACTTAAACTAACCCATAATTCTTATCATGTTTAACCTTGTGGCTTGGTACCTTTTCTCAGCTAGGCATTCTCATCTTGCTTCCTCTGAGTTTGACTTGTGACTCTCAAAGAGGAATGTCTTTGCAGTTCCTCTTCCCAGAATTCTTGAAGTCTGGTCATGCTGCCTAAACTTCCTGCTTGGTGTTTTATTAAAGCAATATGAGTGAAAAAAATCTTTACAGTATACAGGGGCATTATTCCACAACATTAAAAAGTCACACTGTTTACTAAGTTACAACCTTTGCCCACTTGAGAAATTTCTGGCAACTATGTGATGGTCCCATGTTCAGATCAGAAGATTTACCAAAGGCCATCCTCAGAGTGCTTCCTTAGTATTACACGAGGAGCATGTATTTTAGAAATGGAAGTCCCCAGGTTTGATTCTAAACCCAGCATTCAGAGCACTGACTCTGGGTCAAAGTGTTCTGCTTCTCAGTGCTGAGACGTCTCCCCATGCAAACTGAAAGTGTTTAGTTATGACCAAGGTCAGGGTACAACACAAGGCCCCCTCCGATCATGACAGGAGATGGCAGGTGTAATATTACCCACAAGCAGAGTCATCTTCAGCATGGATGCAGTAGAAATGGCTTGCCAGAGGGCTGCAGGCAGCTCAAATGTAGGTTCTGGGGTCCTCTGTCTGCTTCTAGCTCAGAAGAGCTTCACATACCCCTGACACAGCTCTTGATAATTCCATACCACTCTCCTAGTCCAGTTCCTGCAGTGTGGGGTGGTCATCTCTTGCCTCTTAGGGAAACATTGCTTCTTCCAGGAGACCACCCCACACAGAGCAGGCAGGGGCTGATCTCTTCTTACTCCTATGGCAACTTCTAATTTACCAACATCAGTGTCCTTACTCCTTAGAACATTCCCGTGGGTAAATACTAGCCTGGTCTGTAGTGAATGAACACAAACATTCTTGAGTGAGTTAAAAAAATAAAAGGAGAAAATTAGGGGGAGAGGGAGGGGGAGGAAGGAGGGAAAAGCCTGTTAAAATTCACTGCACTACAACCAAATAGACCAGCATCGGGGAGTGAAGGACAGTGTGTTCAAACTCAGTTGGCAGCCACCAAGAAAGAATCAGAGGCAGCCCACATTAATATGCTATGATCTTTCTGAAAAAAAAAAATAGAAAGACAGCACAGGGGCCCACTCATTCCTACAGGCGTTAGCTTTGCTTTTCACACGGTGCTCGCTAATATCTAAGCGCCATCACCACAATCCTGGGGCCTCATGAACTTCACGCAATAAAGTTCCACAGACTGACATTCTTCTGTGGCTCAAGAGAGAGCTTCATAGGCTCGCTCCCCTGCTTTACGAACCGGTCGCCTTTTACTAAGTAGAGTAGATGAATATTTTAGAGTAGTCTTTCAGGAAAAATACAATAGAATATTCTATCATAAGGCATTCTGCTTCTGTTTGCAATGCAAAATATTTGATGGCCTCTGAGATGGGGAATTTGAAAGGCTCTTCTCATTTTTACCTTGGTTGCATACTGGAAGTCCTGGCAAGGAGGGGGTGAGGTTACAGAGAGGTGAAGACGCTCAGCAGGGATTTAGAGCTCAATGTAAGGAACACCTATGAAGCACTTAACATACGAACAGCTCAAATTAATGCCAAGCATCAGATATCTACCATGTTAATAATTAAAACGTGTTACGCAAGTATGGTGCTGGGTATTAAATTGTCTCACTCATTCCTGTCACCTCTGCCCTTGCTAACACTCTGCTCTTGTTCTAGATTTACCAGACACAGCAATCGATTTAAAGCATGTACAAACAAACACACCGAAAAGGCTCCTAGTCCTTAAACGGCAAATTCAAGAACTAAGCAGGACAGCTGCTTCCCCTGCGCTGGGCAATGCAGGTCAGGAGGTGGGACTGGAGGGAGAGTGGAGTGGATAGACAGTCCTCATCTTGGAGAAGCTTGAGCCAGCGGAGTCCGTGGCAGGAGGAACTCACACTTTGATGGTTTCATCCTTCCTCAAGTCACAGAATCTCCCTTTTGGAACTGGAGAGCAGCCCGTGGTGTGCTTTGACCAGCTGGTCTGATAATCCTCCCTTGTCCCTCTGATCCGGCGGCTACAGTTGACTGGCCCGCAAATGCTGAGAAAAGAAAACATTTTCTAGGCAAAAGTGCCTGTTGCAATAATGCCTCAGACCTCACAACACTGGGGTGTAGAGAGAAGGCAAAAGAAGGAACAGAGCTAAGTCCAGACCCAAACACTGGCTAGCCCTGCAGCCCAACAGCTCGGCAAACTTTAGAATGCTATTGTTTAAATATTTATTCAGCATTTGTTTAAACAGGAGGATGAGATCTGCCAGGTAAAAGGGCAGAAGGAGGTCATATCCATCTGTCCCACAGTTCTGGCTTAGCTGTGATCTCAGACATTGTGTTAACCCATCAAGGCCCATGTCTATGGTAGAGAAGATCAGCTGCTCCATATCCCTCCCTTCCTTTCTCATTTCTCACCCTTTCCTGTCATCACATTCCAAGGGGCTGATTCTCCACCCACTTCCAAGTGCCTTAAGCTTTCAAGTACCTGTGGTGCTCTCCGAGAAGAGCTGCTACTTTGTAACCATTTGGTACCAAACTACATTTAGATTTTCTCCTAGAACAGTGTTTCTCAACCTGTGACTCCCACCCCCATGTGGGTCACAAATAAGTATTCTGCATATCAGATATTTACATTATGATTCATAATGGTATAAAGTACCAAGAAAATAATTTTAGGGTAGAAGGTCACTACAACATGAGGAACTGTATAAAAGGATCTTATCATTAGACAGGTTGAAAAACACTCTAGAAAATTCTCTACTGGAATTGACCCAAATCTGTCGCTCATCTCTGAGAGAACGAGTGGTACATTGAAAAGGTGAGTTGGTGATTGTACAGGGCCTTGGCATATGACAATGGGAGCCACGGGAAGTTTTAAAGGGAAGGAATGAAGTCTGTGTTCTACTGAGACTGCTGTTAACAGGACCCTGTGCTGGCTGTGATTGGAGGCTCTCGAGCACTGAGGCTTGCAATACTAAAACTTCTCCATCCTCTCAGAGACATGACTTTGACATTTCTCTTTTTAGTAGCGGTCATTGTCACAGTGGTCACTTTGGTCTTTCTAGTTCAGAGGGCCCTGAACAAAATGGAAATCCAGGCTCTCTTAAGAATTCCAAGATAGAGGGCTCGAGACATGGCTCAGGAGTTAAGAGCACTGGCTGTTCTTCCAAAGGACCTTGGTTCGATTCACTGGCAGTCTGAAGCTCCAGTTCCAGGGACCCGGCACCCTCACACAGACATACATGCAGGGAAAACTCCAATGCACATAAAATAAATAGATCTTAAAGAATTCCAAGATAAATATCAGCCAGGCTGGAGCTGGTTTGAGCCCAGAGCCCATGAAGCCTGCCATATGTTTTTTGTTCTAAAATGTACTGTTGCAATCCAGCTGTTTCCTGTTTCAACATCTCCATTCTATACTCGCTGACTTTACTGTGCCCTTTTCTGCTTCATCATCTGCTTACTGCTCTTCTGAATGTCACTGTCCTACTGGTGATTGTGTCTCAATAATTCATGCTCAGCCCCCTCACAAGACAGAGCTTGAAAAAACTCAAATAGATAGCATCCAATAGGGATTGCTTTTTGCTAAATGAATACGAGCAATGATTAATCTCAAAGTCATAGGCTGACCTCGACTCATCCATCCACTACTGGCCAGGCTGGCAGGAGCATATGGCAGAGAGGTGCTGGGTGTGTGTGTGAAATGCAGGCATGCTTGTGTAATGGACTAGGCTCTTATTAAAACAGAATAGAGATGAGCCCTCGTCCAGGCTCTAGACCCACAAAGAATAGTAAGAAAAACAATAGAGGGGGCTAGAGAGGTGCTACCAATGTTTAAAGTGATTGCTTGCTGCTCTTTTGGATGAAGTGGGTGTGATTCCTGGCACGCACCTGGTGGTTCACCACTATTCATGACACAAGTTCCAGAGAATTTGACACCCTCTTCTGATCTTTATGGACACCATATGGTGTGTATAGCCTATGTATATGTATGTGTGTGTGTGTGTGTGTGTGTGTGTGTGTGTAAAAGACTGGGACACAAGAAAAAGAAAATAAATATATCTTTCAAAAGAAAGGAGAAATATAATAGACTCTTTGTACTCTGAAAGGCTTGAAAAGTTACAGGGATTAGCTGCTTTCTCTGATTGTAACACTGTATATGAGACTGAGTGACTTACAGAGAAACTAAGTTTCTTTGGTTCAGTGTATCAGAAGTCCAAGGGCATGATGAGGGCATCTGGTTAGGCCCCCCATGCTGTGTTATCCCATCATAAAAGATATGATGGGCCTACCTTCTTCCATGGAGCCCATGCCCATAGTAATACAGCCACTTCTGCAATAACAGTTTCAATCTCTACAAGACGACGAGACGGTGGGCAGCTTATCACCTAATTATTCCTTAAAGGGTCATCATTATGGTGTTTAAATGTCAGCATGAGTTTTAGAGGTTATCCTTCAAACAGTGGCGCAGAGGTAGGATATAAAACCCACATCAAGTTAGAAGGCACCTGTTGGGACTATTGTGGTTGGTTTGGGAACCCCAAAGTCAGCTGCAGGAGTGAATTTAGAAGTCTAAGAAGTCTTAGAGGTCTAAGAAAAGTCTTAGACGTCTAAGAAAAACGGGGACCACCAAGATGGTGATGCATCTAGCCTAGAACTGACCCTCATCAGTCTGAATTACATTAGTGTGGGAAAACCTTTGCCCAGGGAGAGTGATGATGTATATACCTGAACTGAAGGTGCTTTTCCTAAGGGGTAGGCTGTAGTAAACTTTGTTTTTACCTCAGAAATCTCTGTGTCTACTGGCTACCCTACATGAGGAAAAGACCCACCCAGCTACTGACAGTAAGACAGGCCTTCTGCTACTCTCATGCCCATCTCTTGCCCTCCTGGTACAGGCTGGGAGGTCGCCTTGCCCACACTGTCACCTGGCCTATACCTTCCTGTGCTGTCTCAGGCATGCATGTTTCTTCATCTCTGTGGGCCTCCACTTTTCTGTTATAAAATTGGTACAGTAGTTGTGAGATCCTAAAGTCACAGAGTTTTGTGGGGTGGAATTCATGGCTCAGCAAATGATTTGACTTGATGCTTTCTGCCATAAACTGCCCCCTCCTTTGTCACCGAGTTTCTGAGCCTCTGTTGAATAGGCAGTTTGAGCTCTTTCTCTTGGCAAGAGCCATGCTTCTTTTCAGCTCTTGGGGTTCACAGTCTCCCCACCACTCAGGTGTTCTCCTTTATCTTAACCCGCTGTGGCCTTCATGAAACTGTCTTTGACTGTTTTAACCTCAAGACAGATTAGGAAGGCAGTGTCGAGCACCACAGCCCTCAGACCTCGGAGTGCAAAATCTCCGCCATCAAGGAATTTGGTGTTGGCCAAGTCCAAAGTCTAATGCTTCTTTCCCAACCTCCTGCTTACATCCTTCTTCTTAGCACACATCACGACACTTAATCACCATTGCCTCTGCTCTTCCTGCTTCCTGTTTTAAAAGCTACTCAGCCTTCAGTGCTCAGATCAAAGGGATCTTTCAACTTTTCTTTTGTGCCCCAGAACAGACTAATCTCGACAGCTAGCCTCTCTCAGGCTACCAGTTCTTCTCATTGGCAGACTTCTCCAAAGAGCACTGGGGAGTGACTGCTGCAGTTAGATAGCTAATGCCCATCTCCCTCCATCCCTGGAATGAGAGCTGCTACTGTCTAAAGATCAAATGCTTCCTGAGCGCCTACTATATGTAGTGTGCTGACTACTAATTATTCAATGGTCACCCAAGCGATTTGTTCCCTGTCTTCATGAATTCTATATAAAACTACACAACTGAAAGTTGGGAACAAGCTCCTCGGATTTATGGGCTCTCTCACAAGCTGCAAGTACCTCTTAAAAAATAAAAAGATATCTGGGGATTCCCCCCTCTCTAAATTGAAGTGAAACAGTGATGGAATTTCTACGGTCAAACAAAAACTGAACAAAATATCTCACACTCCTAATTTAAAAAAAAAAAAGGAAATACCCCATTCTTTATGAAAGGTTTTGGGTTTGGGGCTCAAGAGGGACAGTGAAGTTGACTTATTAAGAGATTTATTCAAAGGGTTATCTGTGTAAAAGATAAGCAGACAGTAGCACAGTGAGGACTTTGGGCACTGTGGCATCCTTCCTTATAAGTGTCAGGAAAAGGGGGCTTCTATGCAATAGGATTGTTAGCAGTCCATAGTACATCATCACAGTCAGAGTGTCTCTAATCAGCTATGAGGGTGGGGAGGGCAAGAATCGAGAAACTGTCACATTTTGACCAAAATGGAGGTTTACAAAAATGGCATGTGATATAAGATGAATACTTTGCATTGGCATGGATCTTGGTCTACTGATACAAATTTAAGGTCAATTTTGTTACGCTGGGTGTCTGTGTGTGTGTCTGTGTGTGTGTGTGTGTGTGTGTGTGTGTGTGTGTGTGTCTGTATCCTCTTGTTTAAAGTAGTATGTTTATGTAACTCTTTTAAAAATGTAATATATAATTAAAAATTACAGATTGATAGTCATTTATAATAGTCAAACTTGTAGTCATGTTAGATTTTCTAGATAAACAGTTATAGTTCAGTTAGATAGATAATCTTCATTACTTCAAAGATCTATGGAATATTGCATTTAAAAGATGTTTTAAGAACTTAGTCTTTTCTCAACAGTGAGACATGTCTGCTTCTGGCAGCACCAATTACTTCAGAGAGGTTGGTGGGCATTAAAGAATTTCGTTATGGAATTTGCCTTCAATGTAATAAGGCTAGACAGTTGGGCAAGATACTGCTCTTCCCTGGACTGCTGGATGGTATGCTATATGAAATAGACATGCAGGACCCACAAAAAAATGACTGATGAACTTTTCAAAAAATGGGATGATCCTTCAGGATTCCTGATTCGTGAAAGAGTCTGCCAGACATTCTGCAGGAGACAAGAAAGTGACTGATAAACTGCCAATATAGGCGAAACAGTCTTCCAAATTTCCTGCTTCATGAAAAAGTCTGCCAGATACCACAGGTCTGTAGGCTGAAGATGAATGCCCTAATGTTGGAGAGGAACTTTGAGTGACTATCCAGGCAGCACAATGTCTCTGTCAATTCTAGAGTTTTGGAAGTTGCTTACAATGTACTTCCTGTTTACTTAGATAATAAAAGACCTTCTGGAGTCTTTGAAGAGTTGAAGACAGATAGTTATAGTTATAGTTTTCCTTAGTTATGATAAATGATAAATTAGATATAAGACTTTAGACTCACAAAGATAGGATAGATGATAGAGTATTTTCCTTATTTTTCCAAATACAAACAGACTAAATATTGTAACTATAATTCTTGCTTGATAATTGTTTTGTATATGTAATTTTACTATGTTAAAGTTAAAACCTTCCTTTTTATTTAGACAGAAAAGGGGATATGATGTGGGATGGCCTTCTGTATGTGTGTTGCTTTTATTAGTAGATGAATAAAGATGTTTGGGCCAATGACTTAGCAGAGTAAAGCCAGGTGGGAAATCATAACAGAGAGAGGGAATAGGCGGGGTCAAGGAGAAACCATGTAGCTGCTGAAGAAGAAGCCGGGAATGCTGGAACGTTACTGGTGAGGCCACAGCCTTGTGGTGACACATAGATTAATAGAAATGGGTTAATTCAAGATGTAAGAGCTAGCTAGAAATATGCCTGAGTCATTGGCCAAACAGTGTTATAATTAAGATAGTTTCTGTGTGAGTATAAAGGTCTGAGCAACTGGGAAATGACCAAGCAGTCACTGCTTACAGGCATGGCCCTGTCTCACACATGGGGAGTCTTTTGAAGGATAAGACTCAATGTTTGTTTTTATTTTAGCTTAGTGCCACTCCCTTCCCCTGATACTGCTTGCTCTGTGAGGCACAGCCTGGTGTTCTGTTGAGGATGACGGTTGTACGGAGCATCTGAGCCTTGCTCTTCCTTTGTTAACTGACATGAAGGTAAACAAATATCTTCATTGAAGTTCCTGAGTTTCCTTTTCTGACTTGTTAAAACAACCACAGTCTTGGGATACAACCCCATTTATAAGCATCCCACCCAACAAGGGTAGAGTTTTCTAGGCTCCAGATTGTGCACTTAAGGAAACTTCCATCATCTGGTGAGTTTGTTTGGAAATTTTCTCTCTAGGGCTTAGGATGTTGGCAACATCTCCAACTAGAGGTTCTGATAACCTAGTGGTCAGTTCCGTTTAGCTCTGGGCAGAGAGCTCTGTATCAACAGTGCCAGATGGAAAATGATCTTTTCTCTTATTCCCAGCACTTCTGAATGACTCCTCTGACTTAGAAATCTGAGACCTGTTCCTCACTCCCTATTCAAATGTAGAAGCCGCTGTTTTGACCTAAATACTGTTAGAATGACTTTGACCCGTGTTCCATTCCTCTTCTTCCCTTCTTCCTCACCCACCTTGACCGACGTCATTACACCATAATTACAGGGAAAGGCACTTGGTCTTCCGTGCTTTCTGGATGTCATGGCGCCTGTTTGTTTTGCCTAGCATTTTTTTGTTTTGTTTTTGCCTTTGTTTTTTTCTGAATCCCATCTACTTAGGTCAGCTCTCTTTGCAGTTACTGCTCTGCTACTTCCCAGTCATACTCAGCACTTTCCCTCAAGAGGATGGGGTCCTCAGAAGAGCCAGGAGGGTCACGTTTCTGGCATGTCTATCACACTATAGAACATTAAGCCCTACCCACTCCCCCATCATGCTGATAACCAATGCATATAGACACATTCCAAATACGACTTGGTATCATTTTTTTCTTCGCATCAGGTTCTTGCTTCTCAACCACAAGGACATGACACACATGAATGGGGAGCAAGAAGGATTTTATCAAGAGGAAGAACACTCTCAGCAAGATAAGTTGTGGCAAAGAGACTGTATGTGTCTAGCGCTGCAGTTCTCAACCTTCCTATTGCCATGACCTTTTTATACAGTTCCCCATGTCGTGGTGATTTCCAACTATAAATATATATAAATATATATATTTATATACATTTATAAGTATATATATATAAATATAAATATATTTCGTTGCTACCTCATAACTGTAATTTTGCTACTGAAATATATAAATATCTGATATGCAATCCCTGTGAAACAATTGTTTTACTCCCTAAAGGGTCACGACCCTACAGGCTGAGAAGTACTGGTCTAGTGCCTACATGAGGGAATAGGCCTGATTGGTTTGTATATATGTAACTTAGGTGAAAGTAAGGATCCATCAAGAGAAAGCTTACCAAACCAGGAAGGGTTCTTCATGAGATTCACAGGGAGCTCCATTCCTCCCCATCTCTTGATGTTACAATGTTTGTGGGGGAATCTGAAGAAAGAAGAGGGTCTTTGATTGTCTTAAGGCCTGTAGTGCAGAGTAAAACACTTTATATCCTGTGGTTCTTATAGAGGCCCCAAAGTTGAAGTTTCCATGTTTAGGTCTAGAGATCCGAATGTTTCTGATCATCTGCCCACAGCACAGAGAAGATAAGTTATCATGACTAGCAGGGGCCCTTTCCATCCGTTTTATTTAAAGGGTCCATCTACCCCTTACTTCTATCACTATCCAGTTGGTAATTTCCTCTAAGAGAAAAATCAGACCATTTTTTGGACTCCAACACCCTGTAACTCCTGGCTCCTGAATTTCCCATGCTGCGCCCTAGTGCACATTTGATTACTGTCCACAGTGAGCTGCTGTGCTCTTCTGCACCCCAGAATCACCTCCTTCTTCCTCACCTAAATAACTCCTCGTTCCTTGAGGCTCAGGTCAGGATCTTCTTCCAGAAGTCTTCCTTTTTTTCCTTCATTTCTTGTTCCTACTTTGTTTCCCGAGTGTCGGCCTGCACCCTTCCTGACTCCAGTACTGATTGGTAAAGTGTTTCTCCGGGCACATTCAACAACACAGCGCCGCTCACAATACCGAGCTTTAGCAGGTTACAGTGACCTGCTTTGGCCTGATAACACTCCATCAGTATTTTCGGGACAGATGTATCTTCCAGACTTTCTTTCAAGGGGGCCTTTGGTGTCTATATTAGTTTTCTATAGCTGGCATAACAAAGTGTAACCACTGAAGTGAATTGCAGACCTGTTATGGAAATCTCAAGTTCAAAATCAGGGTTTCGACAGGGGTGCTTCTCCTGCTGACAGCTCGAAGGGAGCATCCTTCTTTGTTTCTTTCAGCCTCTGGTGACTCCAGGGTTTCCTCGGCTGGTGGCCGCATGATGCTAATCGTTGCTTCATTTCTTTTATGTCCTTTCTGTCCTCACAAGTCCCCTTGTCATTGGACTTAGGGACCTCTGGTCAATTCAAAATAATCTTATCTAACCTGTGGTTAGAACCTGAGTTGGGTGTTCATGGGTTTATATCCAAAGAGTTGAAATAAAGGTTCATAAAAATTAAAAAGTAGCAAGGAAACTTTCCTAGAAGAATAGTGTACAGATAGGAGCATCTCAGAAAGAAACATGCTGTCATGGAGGAAAACAAGATCACATGAGTGAAACTCTTCTAAGACCCAATTATTGTTTGGAGATTCCTTTAATCGAATATATATTAGTTGCTTTGCTATTGCTATGATGAAACACCAGGACCAAGGCAACTTATAAAATGAAAAGTTTATTCTGAACTTACAATTCCACAGGGTAATAGTCCATGCATGATGGTGGAGTAGACGCAGCATGTGGCCGGTGTCTAAAGAGCAGCTGATACATCTCACATCTCCAGTCACAAACAGGAGGCAGAGACTGCAATGGTCATGGTGCATGGCTTTTCAAACATCAAAGCCCACCCCCAGGGACACATCTTGTTCAATAAGTTCACACATCCTAATTCTTCCCAAACAGCATCGGCAATCTGGTGACCAAGTATTCAAATATATACATCTGTGAGACTCATTCTTATTCATACCAGCACAGGGTTTGAGTTTGGTTTTTTAAGGGGTGTGATAGTAACGTGCTTGGTCCTCCATTTTGGTTGATATGTTTGGATTATGTAAGCCTTGGTGTACGTGCATGGGACTTCCCACAATGCATCTGATTGTTTTTTTCTTTGGGAACATAGTTTTTGTGTTACATATTTTTATTAGCTCTTTGAGAGTTCATGCAATGTGTTTGATCATATTCATTCTTCATATCCCAACTCTTTCCAGATGGCCCCTTCCTTACCCCCCCAAACTAGTACCATATGGTTTTAATCCTTCAAGATCAACTTATGCTGCTCAAATACTCTTAGATGTGGAGCTTTCAAGTGGAGAGTGGTCACCTTACCACTCCATCTATCTCTACCTCTCTCAGCAGCTAACAATGAAGCATCTGGTTCAATCGTATGCATAACTAATCATAAGTAGGGGTTCTCTCCAAAGGGTCACTCAGAGGACATAGTTTGCTTTGCCTTATTGATATGCACCCAAAACTGGTGCAGCCTGGATCAACCCATTGCTCATAGGTCCCATATGTGTTCCCAGATGTGTTTGAGCAGAAATGGGCATTATCCAAGGAACACGAAGGGAAATAGTTTACTTAGATTTTTAAATCAGGTATATGCAGCCTGGTGCAGGGGAGAGTCCCAGGTTGCCATTAGGTTGCTATACACATTGTTAGAAGAGGGCTATGCCCCTCTCTATGCTTGCCTACCTCAGAGGTATAGCTTAATTACATCCTCAACTATTCCTTTTACAAAAGGAAGGAAGGAAGGAAGGAAGGAAGGAAGGAAGGAAGGAAGGAAGGAAGGAAGGAAGAAAGACAAACAACTACAAAATAAGCTAAAAACCATCACAATGTCAGGTCCCAAAGATTAGGAGAAGGTATATTTTGAGAGGGTCCACTACCCAACTGTGCAGACCAGGATATGGCCTGCTGTGAGTTACTGTCTTTCTCTAAGTTGTGAGAGACAGTGGCTTTCACACTGTACCTTGCCCTGAGAGACTCCATTTTACAAAGCATCATTGACTCCAGTCTGAATGACTCTACATATCATTTATGCATATATTGCCATCTGTCCAGCAGAAACCATGAGGAACTAATAACTGATAACTTTTTACTACAAACAAAAGTTATTGCCTATAAACTTAACATGGGTACATGGGCATATGAAAACCACATGGGACAAACCAGGCTTCTGAACTTACCAAACACACCAGACCAACAGAGAGTACAACATCCTGAAGAAGTCTGTAAAAAGAAAGACAGCAAACATAGCTGTACTAGTTGATTTTGTCATCTTGATACAAACCTACACATACCTGGGAACAGGATCCTAACTGACATTGGGCTGTAGGAACGTCTGTGGACTATTATCTTGGTTAATGCTTGATGTAGGAAGGCACTGTGGGCAGTGCCAGCCTCGACAGATGGTCTTGGGTTGTATAAGAAAGCAGGCTAAGCAAGCGATGGGATTTAAGCTAGTAAGTTATTGTGACAGTTTGAATGAGAATGACTTTGGCCTCCATAGGCTAGTATGTTTGAATGCTTGGTCCTCATTTGGTGGAACTGTTTGAGAAGGATTAGGAAGTGAAGCTTTGCTGGAGATGTGTCCTGGGGAAGGGCTTTGAGATTTCAAAAGACTTGTGCCATTCCTAGTGTGCGCTTTGTCTTCTGCTTACCATTTGAGATCCGAGCTCTCAGTGGATCCTGCCACCATGTATTGACTCCACCATCACGAATTCTAACCCTCTGGAACTATAAACCCAACTGAACACCTTCTTTTATAAATTGCCTTGGTCATGATGTTTTAGCACAACAATAGAAAAGCGACTTGTACAGCAGTGTTCCTCCATGGCCCCTACTTCCAGGCTTCTGCCTTGGTTTCTTGCCAGGCTTCTGTCGGTGAGTGACTACAAACTGTAGGCTGAAATAAACTCTTTCCTCCCTGAGCTGCTTTTGGTCATGCTGGTCATCATGGCAGTAGACATCAAATTAACACAGCTGCAATAGTGATGGGCACAATGACCCGTTATGAGTCTACCTGCTGCTCTGTGTGTGTGGTCAGAGGACTGACAGGCAGAAATTGTGTCTATGAGGATTCAGCTTAGTAGTTCCACTGTCTGACGTCATTCACTCTAGCATCTATTCAATATCCTTCCTTTCAGACCTGGACATGCACCTCCTCTAATGGTCCCTTGCCTCCACTGAAGATCTCTGACGCTTTGCTTTAATTCCCCCAACCCCTAGGTGAACTCCAAATGGCTTTGTTAATACCTGACCCCTTGCATTGACTTTCTCTGTATCTGCCACAACCAGATTCCTCCCTCCAGCTTTAAGTAGTCTTTAAGCTTCTTTGTAGTCATTCCACAGTGTGTGTGAAGAGCTGATATTAGGATTTAAGATTGAAAAAGAAGAACTGGGCAGTAGTGGCATGCACTCCCAGCACTTGGGAGGCAGAGGCAGGTGGATCTCTGTGAGTCTGAGGCCAGCCTGGTCTACAAGAGCTAGTTCTAGGACAGGCTCCAAAGCAACAGAGAAACTCTGTCTCGAAAAAAAACAAAAAAAGACAAAGAAAGAAAGGAAGGAAGGAAGGAAGGAAGGAAGGAAGAAAGAAAGAAAGAAAGAAAGAAAGAAAGAAAGAAAGAAAGAAAGAAAGAAAGAAAGAAAGAGAAGAAAGTGTGATTATGGATAGCCACGGTGTCAAGGGAAATTCTGATTAGCTGGTACATTGTAACTAGTGAAACCAGCGTGAACTTATTGTTATCCAATAAATTCTGATATTCCGTAGAGACACAGCTGGGCCCATGTTTCTGGCACAGAGTACTTCTGATCCCAGGATGCTTTCTGATGGCAGGGTATTCCTGTTATCAGTTCTGGAGAATTCATGTCAGTGTGGATCACCTGATGGTTATTAGGATGAATCACTGAAAGCTAGTCAGTCTCCTTCTGTCGGGAAATGACTGGGAATACCCAGGGCCAAACACATTTTCGTCTGTTTCACTTCCTTATGCTGCATGACTCACTTTCTCTGAGCTCCTTTCAGTGTAAAATTTCTGAAATCCTTTAAGTCTCTCATCTGAGGTGCTGCGGTTGCCAGAGGAGGCAAGTAATAAGTTTCCTGCTCCTTCTGGGCCAACCCTCAGGATAGGAAAGCCTTGATTACTTATGAAGAGCAGTAAAGTATGGGCTTTAGGGAGGGAGAAAGGTCAGGTTCTTTGGGGTTCAGTTTCCAGGACAGTGAAGTCAGATTGTCCTTTGATGTCTCAAAGTTTTCAGCACCAGCTTCGTCTTTACATGTGTGTAGGCTGAATTCACAAAGAAAAGTTTCCTGCGTGCTGTGGGCCCCCACAGGGCTCTACAGTGAGAAGGACCTTCAGCAGAGATGGGATGGGGGTGGGTCTGGTGGGGTGGGGTGGGTGTGGGTGTGGGTGGGTGGGGCCGGATGGGTGGGGGAGGGGGAATCCACTAGCTTGACAAACCAGGGGGCAGAGGAGACTGGCATTCAGATGAAGAGGGATGGGGCTTCCCTGCATAGAACAGAAGGAATCCTCCTTGAGAACAGAAGACCAGGGGCAGTCCCGTGTGAGGCAGAGCCTGGAGGAGTTCCCAAAGAGGTGGGAGGAGTCAGAGCTGAACTTTTAAATTACCTTTTTTTCTTTCCTTTTTTAGGACAGGGAGGAGTATGTCTCATGGTAGAGCTCTTGTCTGACCTACACGAGGTCCTAGGTTTGACCCCAATCATAACAAAACAAAAACTGTTTTGCTTTTAGGGAGATTTTTGAAAACACTAGGAAAAAAGAGGAAGCCACTGGGCAGTAGTGGTGCACCAGCACTTGCGGGGTAGAGGCAGGCGGATTTCTGTGAGTTCAAGGCCAATCTGGTCTATGGAGTTAGTTCCAGGACATTTAGGGCGGCCAACTACACAGAAATACCCTGTTTCAGAAAAAAATATGAAAAAAAAGCAAGAGAGGGAGGGAGGGAAGGAGAGAGGGGAGGAGGGAGGGAGGGAGGGAGGAAGGAGGAGGGAGAGAGAGAGAGAGAGAGAGAGAGAGAGAGAGAGAGAGAGAGGAAGCTGCCCCTGCAGTACCCAGGTATTTGGCAGACTAGGACTCAGAACTGAGGTGCCATTGTTGTTAGAAACCCCTGTGGGTTGTTGATTTATTAACTGATGTGAACTTTAAAGGAAGAGAAACCCCAGATCCTTCCAAACTGAAGCGCCTGGGAGACATTTGAAAGCACAGCCTTTTTTCCCCCAAGATGAGCTTGCTTTGGGACATGTTGACCTGCCTTAATGTCATGAAATTCAAATAGAAATGCCCAGCTGTTTGTTAGAGACGCCTCATGGCTGCCCTGTCACTGCTGCGGGTTTGTCCTGTCACAGGCTGGCCTAACAGGCTGTCTCTTGGGGAGACAGTTTCCTGTTAACTCCACAAAAGCTTCCTCTGTCTTATCTTGAATGTGACCTTTTCTTAATTTATAATATCTACTCTGGAATCTTTCATTACGGTAGTATCAGTTTTCTGCCCTCTTGTAGCAAGAAGAAAGTCAGGACAACACACATTTATTTGTTCAGCAGATGTTTCTCCACCATTTTTGAGCCAAGCACTGTGTTAGGGCTAGATGGGCAAGAATGAATACAGCAAACACGATCTCTATACGGTGGGGCAGGTAAATAACAGATAAAGGTGACAGGCATAAAAGCGAAGGGCAGGATTCTTAGCTGTGCAGTGGGAAACCCAGAGAACCCAAATGTTCAGTATGCATGGTCGTCAGGTCTTGCAGGAATCTGTGAGCCGGTCAGAAATGATTTCCCCTCATTCTAACTTAGCTTAGGAGACATTAATAATCATAAACACACTTATCTGTTTGTTAATTTTCTTGTGGAATTAGAGTATCTGTCACGAAGACCAAAGATTGACAGCCTAGAGGCGCTGACTCATGCTAAGTAAATCCCCCAAGGCATAAATAAATGCAAGCCAGCATGCCGATTTGCTAATTTTCAACAAGAACCAGAGCCTGTCTGTCAAGCAGACCTGAGATTGACAGTCTGCCCTCTTTCTGTATGGAGGGCTCCCTGGGACGCTTAATTATCCTAGCGCTTCGTGGTGAGGCTGGAATCAGAATCAAGAACAAATAGTTACATGACCTGCAGATTTATGGACCTCAGCCTCTCTCTCAGATGCACTCATCTCTCGTCTCTCGTGGGGACAGGCTCAGTGGGCTTGTCAAGAAGAGCAGCAATGTGGGGGCACAGGGCGACCTCCACATCTGTGTTGCCGAGCTCATTAACCCGCCTGATTCCTACACGCCTCTTCTTGGGCTTAATGTGCTTACTACATAATCTAGTGGTTTACTACATAATTTACATACAAAATCTACATAATTTAGTGGTTTAGTCCTATTGGTCACGTTCATGTGTGGCTTTCCTGCTGTCTGTCCTTAGGCCTCCCCATATCTAGACGCTCATTTGAAAGTGTTTGGTTCTCCAAGGCTCATGCGTTTAGTCGTCAACGTAACAGTGTTGAGAGATGAGACCTAAATGAAGGAATTAATGCTGTTCTAGCAGGAGTCGGGTAGTCATTGCCAGAATGGGTAGCAATGAGTCTGTGCCCCGTCCGCCTTCATAAATACAAGACGTCTCATCCTTCTGTGCTCTGTCACGGTGTGTCGCAGCAAGGTGGAAGATGTATGTATAAAAGGATCATGCTCCTGGGAGTGTGACAGCATTTAGAAGCCAGAAGAGGCAGGAAAACACATTCAGTCCTGGAGTCTATGGAAGAAACGTAACCCTGTTGATATCTTGGTGTTGGAACAGCTAACACAGAACTGCCAGACAATACATTTGTATTTTTTTTATGCCACGTCTGGGGTTGTTACAACTACTGGAGGAAATGGGTCTCCATTTCCTACTACTCTATTGTCTACTCTATTGCCTACTCTATTGCCTACTCTACTGTCCAGGTCTCTGATCACTGTACCCACTGGAGGTCAGTTTGGTGGGAGACAAATCCTTAGTGTCTATACAGGGCAGAGTCTTATTTCTTTTGAATGGTGCAGCAGTGCTGAACCGCCAGCTCGCTGTTGCCTGTGTGTGAGGGGTGACTCCATGCCCTGGACCATGAGTTCAGGGTGGTCCACCTGTGTCTGACACACACCCCCCCTTGAGTGCTGATGAAGTTGCGGGCTTCCTTTGAAGCTACTTGTTGGGTTCAGCTCTATGGGGCACCTGAAGCAAGATCAGAAGTAGGTTCATGATCCTCATCATGATGCGGGTTTCATATCAAAATGCACAATCAACTGACTGGAACAGGAAATAATTAATCAGGACATTACAAAGTAGTTAAATATAATTAATTCATACAAAAGAATGTGAGCGTATGCAGTTTTAGCTGCCAGAGTGACTTTATTTCCCTGCAGAGTTAACTCAAGATAAACAAACAGCAGAATAATCGTCTCACTTTTTTTCATGACTCATGGGTTATTACTTCCTTTTTAGTTACCCAAAATATTAGCAAACTCATATACAAATACCTTAAGGTTGGCCATATACTCCTAAACAGCTCTCTGTTCTAGGAGTGGGAAACTAATTCTGTAAGAGAAATCATGTTTTAGTTATATTGATGCCCTTTTGTGTGTGTGTGTGTGCGTGTGTGGGGGGGGTGGGAGGGATGTGTGCGTGTAGGTATGTGTGCGTGTGCATGTGTTGGATGGAAGCTATGCTGTGGGTGCTGAATAAAAATCCAGAGTGAAGTTTTTATTTCTGCACAAACAACTTAAAATCTGAGCAAAAATGCATAAAAATTTATGCTGTGAAAACATCATCTGAGAAAGAGGCTTGATCCCAAGGGTAAACTTGCTGATAGTGTGTGGATTTTCCTTCCTCTTATCTTTTGTTTCCTCCCTTTCCCCAGAGCTGGGAGCTCTTTATAAAGAAAGAGGTAAAAAATGGGGGGCATCCTAAGTTGTCTGCAGCAGCAATATTATCGGTCTTCAACACGGGCCCTCTTGTCACAGTGCGGACTCCAGCAGCCAAAAAGCCACGCCCCGTGCAGAGGCTTTTCTGTAGAGGTGGCAAAATTCATCATGCAGGAGTGTTGCGGGGATGATTTCCTCCCCTTTGCGACTTCAGAGAGCACAGTGTGCTCTCCTGAGCTGGAGCTGGAGAAATAGAACTGGGTTGGGGTGATGAACAGTTATTGTGTGGAGATGCAGATCCATCAAGGCCCGAAAGGGAAAGGCAGGGTGCAGACAGTTAGCAATGGACGAGTGGGCACCTCTCTCCCTGGCGGATGTCTGCAGGGTCTTGATCTACTTCCCAGATTCACCTGATCACAAGTTATACACAAAGGGCTTCTCTGATCACCGGGGTCATGCAGGAGTGTCCTGTCATGTGGCAAATATAGTGGTGTTCCAGTTTCTGGCCCCCACCCACAGAGCACGATGCTCATTTCTTTCCTGGCTTACTTCTTGCAGCTGGAAACCCTCTGGGACCCAAGGACTTTGCTTTGATGTCTTCAGTCTCTACCTTGACTGTAGGACGCTCCTTTCAAGATGAAAGTTATGACCCACCTGAGCGGTTTAAAATACATTTAGTGGGTCACAACCAGCATTTTTATTTTATTTTTTTTGTACAAAGAAGTAGAACAGAAAAGACAGTGTCAGATATGTCGCACCTAGCAGCAACGATAGTGTTTAAACCTTAGTTTCAAAGAAAATGTGTGCTCTTATCTGTCTATGCCACCTTATATACATTTGCTTACACACTTAGAGGTCGCATTTACATAATGAAAACTACCTTGTGATGAACCAAACATTAGAAAGTCCCCGCTGTATTTGTGTAGCTCTTCCATATCTCCTGCAGAACTATGCAGACCAAATGTGATGAACTTAGTCATATAACTAGGGGGAATCGTGGGTACAGACAGAAAGATGGGGACGGGACATTCAGAGACACAGGCAAGGCCTCTACAACTGCCTCTGACCCTGCAGAGGTTTCTATATCTGCTCGCAGACATGACTCTCCCTAAATGCCTAGGACCAGCCTTTCACACTTTTTAGTATACACATACATAGCATGTATGAGTTTGCACATGCCAAATGGGATGTGACTGGTTAATGAGGGGGTGTGTACAGGCTCTCTCAAGATGAACACAGGAGATTGTGTGGGGAGAAGGAGGAGCCTGGTGCTTCAATACCCCAACTCCTTTGTTGTGTTAAAAATAATGGAACCCTACGAGATGTGCTACACCACTGATGGCTTGCGCATGACTGCTGAGCAGGGGCTACTTGCAGTCACTTGCTGTATCTTTGTTTTATGTATTCAGGTGTTCATCTTATACACTCAGATAGGTAAGCAAGGTGTGCAGTCTCTGCTACCTCTTTTTTTCTGGTTACCCGAAATAAAGGTTCGCATGATGTTGTTTGGCTTAGATGTGGTCTGTGAGCCCACTATGCTTGTCAACACAGAGCTCACTGAGGTGGAAACAGAAAGTATCATTCTCCCTTGTAATTGAAAGCATCAAATGCTGACCATGAGGCATAGCTAGCAACTCGGCCTCACCACTGTAAGGGATATCTGGGGGTAGTTTGAGAATGTGGGCAGCCATATCAAAAGTACTGATTATGAGGAAAGCCAAGAAATCATCAATACCTAACAACAACTAGACAACCAGGCATTACAGACTTCCTGACAGATGCATGGTGCGTGCACACCGACGTGGACACACACACACAAACACACAAAGTTAACCATGCGTATCATTACAGCAGCCGATACTCACATACAGGAACCATGGGGGAAAAGGACATGTATTTGACAATGTTGCACAGATCCCATGAAGTGAAGCCACAATGTGGGACTCTCGCCTCTCCATGAGATCTGGTTTCTTTAACAACAACACACAGGGAAATGGGTATGGAACTTATTTGAATATCAAGGAAAAAAAAATAACTTCAAAGAGGAAAAATGATAGAGTTAGGATTGGTGAATAAGGGCAATATTGCAGTGTTTAGAAGAATTTATTAATATCCATTTTAGGGACCTGTGATGATGTTATGCTTATATGTTAATGTTGCAACAGCATTTTTAAAATTAGTATTCTTTTTTCAGATACAGCCTCAAATATTTATTAATGAGAGGCCCTGAGAGCTGGGATTTGCTTCAAAATTTACCCGGAGCAGAGAGGATGTGGATGGGGACAGAGGAGGTGAGCCAGCCCATGCATTCAGAATACAGGAGCTGCACAAAGCATACATCCAATTCTTCAGAATCTGTTTGACAGTTTTCCTAATGAAAAACTTGGGTGTCTATTTTGCTGAGGTATTTGTTCTTCTAACAAGCATATTTTGAAATTATATTGCATGCCAGGTATTGATGTTCTGGTCAGACATTGCTTCAGTTTCTCTTCCTAAGATGTCATTGATCTTTGAGATATACAATTATTTTAATTGCAATTTTTTAATTCTCCTGACCTGAAACTCAATAATTCTTAATGGAGAAAAAGAGATAGGGAGAAAGGAAAAAAAATAGAAAAATAAAATAAACTACCACATTGAAATTATATACTGACTTTTAAGATACATGCTGGGTTTAGTGGATGGCTCTTTTTGTCCCCCTTTGACTTTATAGTAAATTTCACTGTTTATGTGTTTGTTTTTCAAAGTGTCAGAATGTAGCCATCAAGACGAAATGGGTCAATCTGCTCTTACTGACACCGGGTCTGTCCATCCGTCCTCTGGAAGATACGGCTGCAGGAAGTCACTCCGGTACACTCTCCAAGCAGACAGCTGTAGAAAGTGCACTTGCAGCTGGTGTAAACTGCTTCCCAGAAGCCAAGGGAGATTGTGTGGTCTGAAATCCAGGCAGCCTTCCTTGGCACTGTGGGGAACAGAGTGGGGCTCTGAGTCAGAGGAACTGGCTTGAAGTCTGCCAGTGTCTGCTATCAACAGGGCGACCTTGGATAGCATTTTTCCCTCTCCAAATTCTGTGTGACTCGTGGATAAAATGTGTCTGAAAGAATCTTAGAGTGCGTTGTGAGCCGTAAAGGAGTGATACAAATTCCAAGTACGCAACAGAATGTTAGGATCCGGTAGAAGCTTAAGGAGCTATTGTAAACAACTTTCTGGAGCCAGGAGTGGGCTTCCATCAGCCTACACGCGGGGTAGAAGTTTTGTCTCGGATTTCTAAAGGGCTCTTTCAATTACTGGTCATTCTATTGGGCTATCGCTAGGTGAATTCATACCCAAAGAATGCCTATGGGCCGTATCATAGCTTAGGCTGCTGAATAAGTGTCCTGTGGACTATGGAGCTCCAAGCACACACATTTATTTCTCACTTTTGGGATGTTGGGAAGACACAGGTGCAATCATTCTTGTGTCTGGTTATTCCTCCTTCCTAATTTGTAGACAGCTGTCAGAAAGGCCCCGCCCTTACAACCCAGTCTAACTCCACATCCCTGAGACCACAGGCATGGTGTCGTCATAGTGGGGGCTTTAATCTCAATCTGAATTTAGAGGAGGAACACAAATAGTTGATAGTAGGCGGTTTCCACTCTGACTTAGGGCTGCAGGCACAGAAGCCTTGAGACGTCCTCAGAACGTTTTCCTCATCAGATTCACAGAGAGAGAGAGAGAGAGAAAGAGAGAGAGAGAGAGAGAGAGAGAGAGAGAGAGAGAGAGAAAGAGAGAGAGAGAGAGAGAGAGAGAGGCATCCGTGGCCTGAATGGCCATAGACAGAGGCGATAAGGATGCTGTGTTTGTCTAAGAACCTAACACATAGTATGTGCTCGTCAAATAGACCCAGTGACGGTGACTAGTGAGAAAATTCCCAGAGTTCTCAGCTTGCCCTTTACTTCATCGCTACTAGTAACAATCGTGTGGGTTTCCTTTTTCTGAGGATGTGTGCACATTATTAGCATCTTATCCCCAGGGGATGTGCTAAGTCACAGGTAGTACTAAAGCACGTATGGGATTTCTTCTCACTGAAACCCACCTAGGATAAAGTTTATAAAGAAAGCATAATAAGAGACTAATAAATAATAACAGAGCAACACAGCAGTCAAGCCTTGTGTGCTTACGTGAGAGGAGGAGACGAGGAAAGATTAGTTGAACAAAACACTTCAGTACCATAGCACTTAGTCAGGCAACTCAGGTGGCTACTAAGGAACAGGGAGGTAATGTGTATAGCTTGGACACCCTGGACAAAGGGATCATTCAGCTGTGGGCAGGATGTTGCAAGATGTCATTAGGCTACTCAGGACAGTGAGCAATTTCAAGCCTTTGAATTTTTGTTATTTCCGAAGTTTCCCACCTAGCGTTTTCAGACTAGAGTTGCCCACGGGTAACTGAAACCACGGAAATTGAGACCATAGATGAGAGTGGACAGGGGCTACTACTGTACACCCTCCACGTGCTGTGATATTGCTAATTTAGTAAATTGGTCTAAGCCACACGGCAGCTCCAGAAATGTGTATTCATTTCCGTCTCCAGGCCTTCCTGCTGGGATCCAGGCAGAACAGGGGAGCCAGAAGCAGAAAAGGGAGGTGGCTCCTCATTGTCCCTGTTCCCTGACAGCTGGTGATCTCCTCAGGACTTTCATACCTGGCTTGCACAGTCAGGCTGTGCTGGCGGTGGCCATCGCATCAGGCTGCAGCCACCTGGCTTCTCTCTGTGCCTTGCTCCACCCGCTAGATGGGATGACAGAGAAGGGTTTGGGAGGAGCTAGCTGGTGGGTTAATGTGTGCACATACTGCAGGCAGACTGGGAGAAGAGGAAAGGGGACCACTAGGGAATCTCTTTGTCCTTCCCAGGAAAGGAAGCTAGAGCAAGTTCATATCAAGACCAGCAGGTGCTCCATTTCCAGTCTTTGGGCAAATTGTTTGCCTGTCTGAGCCTGTATTTCCTTATGTCTGTGAACGATGGAAGAGACAGAAATAGCAACACATGCTCTTATCATTCCAAGCAAACAAGCTAAAGGTTAGCTTCCCAAATCCCCCACCCCTTTGAGCACTGACGGGTGAGGTTGGCTAAGTTTGCTGCAGGCAATGAAGCAGGCAAGGGCTGAGGATTCTAGAACTCCTGCCACACTGATGCCAATGTAATCCCACCATGATCCACGGAGGAGGAAGGATTTGGAAGAACAGTTTGCAGACTGTCTGCTGATTTCTACTCTCCAACTTTCTCAGAGAGAAGCAACAAACAAAACCAGTAGAAGCCAGCGTAGGTAACGTAAATGAGCCTAGAGTGCTAGCGGTTTGTTCAGTCAGCATTAGCATTGTTCTTGCTTCCGAAATGATACTGGCTGGGATAGCCCCTGTGGGTATATGCTTTGTTTTCTCAAATGTTGTGGATTCAGAGGCACAGAGTAATACTGCCGTACTTACGAGAAGCACAACACTGAAATATGTGCTCAAATTGCAACTGTGTGGAAGGACCCGTGGAGATCATCACTTCTACCAACTGGCCAAGGCTATGCAACTACCGCTGAGCACTGGGGGAGGGTCATGCAGGCCCAGTACAGCCAAGACCTGCATTTTTGTTGTTGTTGTTTTTTCATAGAAGTTGGAAATTAGGAATTGTTTTAAAATGCAGGATCTTCTCTTTTTGCTACTTGTTTTTCAACTTCACTTATTTTAATATTCAAATATGGACATATGTGTGTATGTATATATATGTATGTATGTATGTATGTATATAAATTCAAACAAACCTTGCCTGCCTATAGCCCATTTGCATGCCGTCTTGTACACAGTCCTCTAAATGTTGAAGAGTCTTTGCTGAGGTTTTCTGAAGCTATTCTGGCCTCTTCAAACTGGCCCTGAATGATCAGGAAGGCATGCCTTTGCACTTGATTAAGCCTGATTTCCTCTGGGCTGAAGCAGCCTGGGTAGAAGGGATATCTGCTTTACCCACCAGACTTCCCCTCCTGTCTTTGTATCAACTGAGGTAGGACTGGGACCCTGGTTTCTTCCTAAACCACTCCCGACCACTTCTGACCTCTACCTGGGGTCAAGAGAAGGAAAGGCGTGCAGTCCTGGAGTACTGAGCACACGGCAGAGGTGACTGATGAGCAGGGTTGGATAAGGCAGTGGGGCCACGGATCCAGCCCCTCCTGTGACACAGAAACAAGCTGGGATGCAGGAAGCCCTACGCCTGTTACCCGCCTGCAACTCATCAACTACAGTGATGGAACGAGACACTGGCAGGTACATTGTGTGGCCCCTGCCGACACCATGGATATTCAGGGTCTGCCAGCCTTTCCCAGAGTTCAGTCATGATTCAAACAGAGTACACGGCTCAACTTCAGAGTTGAAGTCAGGGGAACGGCACTAAGGCCTTGAGGATCCGGGTGACTGGGGTGTGGTTGTGAGAGGGTTTAGGCAGATTGTGAGAGAATTGGTTCCTTCTCCATCTAGCCAAAAAACATTCTGTTCTTTATTTTGTTTGTGGTGAGCAACATGTGCCCATGGTGCCTATGAGACCTGAGGACCCGGCCTGGGCATGACTGTGCATGTCTTCCTGTTTGCGAGGTGGCTGTCATTGGCAGCAAGGAAGGTCATTGCCAGGAATCCAGGTTGTGGGTTCCACTTCCCAAGGCCTTTTCCTCCTTCTCGAAGCCTGGAGGCCTTTGGGTTTCTGGGATTCGGATGGGCCCATTGCTCACTGTTGGTGAAGCATTTACCCAAGAAAACTGCCCTTGAACTCATTTGGTTCTGGGATCTCTGGACTGTGAACAGTTGTTTGGAGCTACATAAGTCATCTTTCCTTTTCCTAATATCCAAAAGTTCTATTTCTATCCAACGTGACTCGTAAAATAATTAAGAAATGGGAGGGGCTACAGAAATGGCTCAGCATTTAAGAGCTTCTGTTACTCTTGTAAAAGACCTGGGTTTGATTCTCAAGATCCACATGGTGGGCTCACAAGCATCCAGAACTTCAGTTACAGGAGAGCTGATACTCTCTTTTGACCTCTGAGGGCACCAGGCATGCACTTGACCCACACACGCACATGCAGTTGAAAACACATACACATAAAATAAAAGTAAGTATAAAAACATTAAGAAATGGGAGAAGGTGTGGATGTTGGTTTTCCTTCTCTTTCTCTTTGTGAGTGGTAGGGGAAATGAGTACAATTTGTTGAGTTCCTCATTATGTCTCATTAGACACTTTTATATGTAAATGAATTACCTAAAGTACAATAAAACCGTAGAGTTCATTTGAATAGGAAGCAGTTTATGAACTGGGGAAGGCCAGAGTGAGAGAGAGGCTTACGGTTCCGCTAGATTCGCAGAGGCAAGAATTTACAAGGAAAATTAGAAGCAGAACAAAGACATCATTTGATTGGCTGTATCCAAAATTCCCTTTGCCCCTTGCCGGACGGAAATTCCCTGGCCACATCATCTGACACCGGCTCCCATGCATGGGTGTGGCTGAGTTTTATTTCCATCTGACATTTGGAAGCAATGACTAACAATTGCCCAAATGAAGAGTTGCTTCTCTTTGTAGTTTAACCAAGAGCAAAGTTATGTCTGAGGCCTAGTTGTGTTTGCTCAAGATTTTTCTAGTCCTTGTTTACATTTTGTTTTTGCCATAACCACGCCTTACAAAATTCAAAGCATGGCTACAAAAGGAAAAAGAATGTTATTCCTTTACTTATGCTTTTTTTTCATATGTTAAAAAATGAGGGGTTCAGTGTATACAGAAGGTATGAAAACCCGCTAAATTTTTACATTCTGTCTTGGAAGGACCCCAATTTTGCCTGTATTTTCAGTCCCTTTTATTCTATCCAGCACAGGACACGATTGCTGATAATGTCATTTCCAGGGAGAATGAGTCGCTAAATGGTATCTTTACAAAAATGGAGGAGGGGCCGGGCGGTGGTGGCGCACGCCTTTAATCCCAGCACTCGGGAGGCAGAGGCAGGCGGATCTCTGTGAGTTCGAGGCCAGCCTGGTCTACAAGAGCTAGGTCCAGGACAGGCTCTAAAGCTGCAGAGAAACCCTGTCTCGAAAAACCAAAAAAAAAAAAAAAAACAAAAAACAAAAAAAAACCAAAAAAAAAAAAACAAAAATGGAGGAGGGGAATGTGTCGGATACAGAAGACAGGAAGTCGATGCAGTTAACCGCGACATATGGAGTGCTACTGATCTCTGTCTCGCCCCATCTTCCTGGGATTTTACCGTACTCGAGAGGCCATCTCGCCTCTCTATCCACCAGTCGGGGAAATAGCCCTGAAAAGGGGAAACACACGTGGAACGATTTGGTGAGGGCCGAACATGTGACTCTCTAGGGCTAAGCAGTGTCACCTCCAGCTCCTGGTCTTGTTCGTCTCCTGCTCTGAGCCTTCCAGGATGGGAGGGAGAGGGAGGTCTACGTCTCCCCACCTCGTCCTGCCACCTACTTACCTTTCTGCCATTTAGCAAAGGTCAACACGGGTATCACCCTTGCTTGGTGCCTAAGTTCACGAAGGAGATGGAAAGGAAGCAGCCTAGAAAATGAATCACGGTAAGGCAAGCAGACAAAGCAGCTGAAGGAAAACTCTGGAGTCTGACGCCGAACGAACTTGAGCTGCAGCACTGAGATTATCACAAAACTCTAAACAAAAGCAAAGGTATCACGCGAGTTCTTCATTGGGCATTGCCATGGTGTGCCTACCGGCAGAGAAACACCATGCTCATCATTTTAGCTGCAGTTGTAGCTCAAAGGGTGCTTTTTCTTCACCAGAGCCCCAGACTGAAAGGTACAGAGGAAATAGCTTACCTTTTTTTCTTTTGCTGTGTTCGTATGCAGATAGATGTATGTGTGTCTGCGTGTGTATATCAGAATATGTAGAGGCTGGAAGCCAAATCCATGTCGTCCTCTGGAGAACTCCACTTCATGGCTTTGAGAGACCCGGAACCCACAAGTTGACAGTGAACTCCAAGGATCAGCCCGTCTCTGTCTCTCCTCCACTCCGTGTGCTAGGGTTACAGGCACCTCCTGTCATACCTGATGTTAAGTGGGTGCTGGTCCCCATGGTAGCACAGCAAGCACTTTCCCCACTGAGCCACCTCTTCACTCCAGAAACAGTGGCACGGTCATAGTTCTGGACACTGTATCCAGACTGGAGATCAACGGGCCTGAGCACTGACGGGCAGAGGACGTCTGCAGGAGATTCCAGCCGCACTACCACCTGTTTTAAGAGCCTGAGATGATGCACTCTTGATTAAATGCAGAAGATAAGAAGTCCTGAGTTGATTTTTTTTCTCATTTCACATTAGACTCCCTTGATTTAAGCAGCTCAGAAGGAGCATAACATAATTCAGACTCACTTTTAATTATGCATATAGATATTTATTTACTAATTCCAGTGAAATATTGCTTAATTTCCATTAATGCCGTTGACTTCTATCTTCCTGTAGAACATTCTTGTTAATGTTACTTGAATGCGCTTAGTTTTGTGTATTTCGAGATGGTTCTGTCATTAATTTCACTTGGAACAAATGCTTTTATAGTCTTCCTGATGGGCACTTCTCTCTCGATGTGTATTCACTGATAAAGCTACTTTATCACAGTCTACTTCTGTTTCTGGGAGGAAAGGAGTGAGTAATAGGTTTGGAAGAAAATACAAGAGGGAAATGTGTGTAACAGTCCATTTGGAACATTAGAACTCCCATGTTCCCAACGGAGGACACAAGAGGCCACCCTTTGGTATGACTACGGTTCTGTAGCACTCTCTGTTCTATGAAGCATCTTTTAGCGTACCATGAGCTATAGGCTCTTCCTAAGAGCCTCTCCAAACTGGGGGCTAGGGGCCAAACACCGACATAGGGCAGTTCAGCCTCTTCTCAATGGATGGTACAAACAGTGCTGTAAGCCTCGAGAACGCAACAGAAAACCATGCTGCACACGGAATGCGGGCCTATGAATCAGGCACTCTTCTAAAACAAGTTCTATGCTGTGCTGAAGGACTCTGCCACTTGGCCAACATGATGCCTTAGTCCTACGTGACCTGGGCACCACCCCTGGCCACAGGAGTGGGCAGAGGAAAAGTAAACAGAAGCCACTCCCAGTCCACGGCAGCTCACTAGATGCCTTTCCTCGCTCCCTGTTGCACCCGAGAGGGTGGATGGAGCAAAGACGGCAGTCATTTTCGGAGAAGGGAGCAGGCTGATTTCTGTGTAACTGAAGCCTCAGCAAAACTTCCAGCCATAAATGCTTCCATTTGTGAAGTAGTATAATGAGGCTTCAATTTTTTCAATATGTAGCTCCACTCCCATACACTTTGATTTGGTTTCTGCTGGTTATTAGGCTAAGACAGCTCCGTGTTCTTAATCACATTCTGTCTAGCATGATTGGAGGATCTGCTCTTCACATATTTTTTTCAGAAGTCTTGAGAATCAGTCACTGGTGTGAAGGAATAAATTAGGTTGAGTGCTGCTGGCGGGAGTGGAGCACCAAGTACCCTCCCTGTGCCACAGGGTATGGGCCCCTCCTTCCTCAGTTCTTTGCATTCAAGTATAAGAAGAATTATCTGCTGCCTAATGTCCCTTCCTGCCTTCTGGTTTCACAAGCCAGCATACTGTGGTTGGGGCTGGTGTTGAAGTTGTCATGACGGTTGTTTATCCTGACGGTCACTCCTGTTCTATTTGCTTCTTCGGCAATAACAGCAAAGGGCCATACAGACTTCAATGTATGTATGCTCATTGCTAAATTGGGCCATGGCTGATGAACAAGAAGAGGAATAAAGAAAATCGCTTCTACTTTTGGGGGGTTTACATGGAGCCTGGTAGTGTGTCAACTACACCGCTTCTCACCGAACCTCATATTTAATCTTCACTTGTAAATGGAGAGGCACAGAGAAGATAACCGTACAAGGTGACACAGCTGGGGAGATACAGGGCCCTGGAACCCTCACTGTGTGCATGTCACACCCACACAGCAAGGACTCCCATGAGATGCTCAGGAGATGAAAGCATAGGAAGTGTCCGTCTTCCACACATAAAGCAACTATTATCGGAGACACTGAAGCTGCTGTGGCCTTCTTCCAAGGGCAATAACATATGCGATGAACCATCCTTTATGGCACTAATAACCAGGCTTCTGCACACCACCATGGCTATTACTGTTTTCTATCTGACACTTGGCCAGGTCTTTCTCTTCTTTACTTCCAGGCTAATAATTAGATTTAAATCCTTGACAGAACTCTAAACATCACCACAGGGAGTTCTACATTTCCTTACTATTGCCTACAAAGATTTCATTTAAAAAAAAGGTCCTTTGAAATTATCAGTAAGTTAGTCCCAGCAATAGCTTTTTTAAGAAATCTGTTATCTTACTGAGTCTTTTGAAAAAACACATGCTGCTCTCTCCCTTTTTGCCAAGAGAGATCATCCCTTCTTTTTAATCTCCAGCTGGAAGAATTAAAATGGCCCTGAGGAACGAGGTGGATTGATCTAGACAGCATTTATGGTCCTAGAAAGTGTGAATTCAGGAATCCTGTCCTCACTTCATTACAAAACCTAGTGAAACTGTGCTGCTTTTGTCTCTTAGGGGAAACATGAAAAACAAACTCTTCATTATAAATAAATTTCTCAGCCTCTGTATGTGAGTCACATGGAGCATAGCTGGAGAAGACTGTGCACAGGGGTGTTAGCCCGGCACTGTTCTGTTCTCTCTATACCCACCTATCCATCTCCAGTGCGGCTAGGATCATGGGAAGTGACTTTCCAGCCCTTTGAGGAACAAGACGGAGTCATATGAAGAAACCTGGAGTGGCAACACAGGCCTCATTAAGACATACAAAGGCTGATGAGTGTCCTCCCTGGACTCACCAGTCGAAGAAGATTCTCTTCTAAGCCCTGCTTAGTGGGACTGAGCGCTTATGAGGAACCTAGTTGCGCTTTCTAGGCTTGCTACTAAGTCTAGTAGTGCTGGCTAGTTTTATGTCAACTTGACACAAGCCGGAGTCACTGGAAAAGGAGGGAGCTTCAATTGAGAAAATGGTTCCATAAGATCTGGCTGAAGACATTTTCTTAATTTGTGATTGATGGGGGAGGGCCCAGCCCATTGTGGGTGGGGTCATCCCTAGGCTGGAGGTCCTGGATTCTATATAAAGCAAGCTAAGCAAGTCATGGGGAGCAAGGCAGTAAGCAGCAACCCTCCTTGGCTTCTGAATCAGCTCCTCTTTCCAGGTTCCTGTCCTTTGATGAACTGTGCTATGGAAGCTAAGTTGAATAAACCCTTGCCCCCCCCCAAGGTGCTTTGATCATTGTGATTTTATCACAGCAATAGTAACCCTGACTAAGACACTAGTCTATCCACACAACAAAAAAAATTGTATCCAGAAGCCCAAGAATGGAATGTGGTCAATTATTCCAGTCAAATCCTTTAGTCAGATGTTTCTCTTGAGGAATGTAAATACATATTTAACATTTTTTCCAAGGCACACATATACAAGAACATTCAATTTTACTGAGTCTGGCTTGAAAAATCATGTATGTGGAAAAACTCTATAATTTTAAGGCACAATTTCTTTTAGGCAATTAAATGTCCCACTGTCAATTGACTTAAAGCATAAAACTTCTATAGTTTGTTGGACAGCTTTCTTTGAGCAGAAACGTGAAGCTATGCAAAAGTATTATCTTTGGATGCTTCAAGTATTTTCTTGCTTAGAAACCAGGAGGCTTTTAAATTGAACCTAGGGCTTTGCACAGGTAGGCGAGAAGTACACTGGATTGGCATGTGCAGCCTTATCCAGGATAATCTGTTCAATGACATTAGCAATAGTTGCTACTACAACCATCAACAGGCAGATGAAGGAAGGACATTGGTACTACTGAATCCATGATTACCAAACTAAAGATTATATATCTATCGAGCCCATCCAACTGTAAGAGGAGCACAGTAACACTGGGGTGAGAAAAGGTTTCTTCAGGTATCAAATCTACACCTCTGCTAACTTGCAAATGGGAGGATTATGAACATCTCCTTCTAAAATCTCCTAAGTGAGCTGGGGGTGGAACTCCCAGGAGAGCATGAGAAGCCTTCCTAGAAAGGGTTGTCTAGGAAGTAGGGTTCAAGGTTAATCCACATAGGACTCTCATCTAAGGTGATCTGGAAGCTACTCCTACAGAGAGGTGTTGGAAGTCAAAAGTTTGGGGACTGACCAGTTGCTCTTAGCCAAGACTGAGTTCTCCTATCCTTTACTAAGAAAGTCTGCTAGAGGGGCTGGAGAGATGGCTCAGAGGTTAAGAGCACTGGCTGCTCTTTCAGAGGTCTGGAGTTCAATTCCCAGCAACCATATGGTGGCTCACAACCTTCTGTACTGAGCTCTGGCGCCCTCCTCTGGCGTGCGGGCATACATCAAGGCAGAATGTTATATACATAATAAATAAATAAATCTTTTAGAAAGAAAGAAAGAAAGAAAGAAAGAAAGAAAGAAAGAAAGAAAGAAAGAAAGAAAGAGAGAGAGAAAGAAAGAATGCTAGTGTCCCTTCAACCTGGAGGAATTTCTCAGGAACTTGAGACAACTTGAAAGCATTCTGTAGTAATTAGTGGGGTGTGGGCATTCAATTCTAGCACATGGGAGGCTGAAGCAGGGTTGAGCTAAGCCTGGGTTAAACAGCAAGTTTGATGGTGAATCTGTTTCAAAGAACAAAGTGGTGTGTGTGTGTGTGTGTGTGTGTGTGTGTGTGTGTGTGTGTGTGTGTGTGTGTGGTGTGTTTGAAAGCAAACACTACCAAGTGGGCAACCTCAGCTATTACCCTAGCCCACTGTTTTGTAAAGTTGTCAAACCCGATGCCTTGGGTGGGAAGGTGCCACACAAAAAGTGAAACCCAGTTCCACTTGAAGCCTACACCTCAGTGGGAGTTCTAATCAGGTTGAGCACAGTTCTGTACTTCGTGGGGCAGCTTTCAGTGCAGGAGGTAGGCCATTAAATGCTTTCTGAATTCCATTAGTTACTCCTGCTGAGAAAGAAAACGTCCTCCTAAGTACATAAAAATTAAATTGCATATGATGTAGGGAACAAGATGGTACTTTGCTGCCAAATATTATTTTCCATTTAAATGGCCGACAATCACACATGTAATGTAGACTTGTAAGAAGGACCTGAAGGGATGTGGCACAGGGGGACCTGTGGCTCAAATCTAATGACTTCAATTGTCTGGTAACTACCCAGTTCTGCTTCAAGAGAATTTACCCTCTGTTCTCCAACTCCCAGCTGGGCTAATGCACTGTGGATACAGCCTACGACCTCTGTTCCAGGCTGGATGTGGACGTGCGTCTGGCCAAATCAGAGCAAGAAATGCTTGGCTTCGGTGACTCAGAGATGTCTGCTGTGGCAGGTTAATAACACCAGTGTGACAGGATCTAACTGCACTCAGACCTGGCATGTCTGTTCTGTGAGGGATTATCTAGATTAGGCTGAGATGGGAAGACAGTCCTAACTACTGAGTGAAGAATGGGGAGAAAGGAAATGGAGCAATAGCATTCATTGCAACTCTGCTTCCTGACTACGAAGGTAAGCTGCCAGCTTCCTCAAGACCTGGATGCCGTGACTTCCCCACCTGATGGACTGTCAACCTTGAACTGTGAGTCAAGGACAACCCTCTCTTCCTTCAACTGAGTCTGTCAAAGTATTTCATCACAGCGACGAGACACACAACTGATACGTCCATCCTTCTCTACTGGCTGTTCGTCATTTAGTGTCACACGGAATGGGGCAGACTGAGTTCACAAAGGGGAAAGCTGAAAGATGGCAGGATCCCAGCTCCTTGACTGTCTCGGAGGAACAGACTCCAGCTGTCATAGCTGAATTTTCACATTACATTGGTCAAAAGATCTGCACTTCCCACTAAAGATTTTGAGTTTTCTTTAATTGCAATAAAATAACTTAAGCAAGGAAAAATTAAAAATGGAAAACCATACATTTCAGTTTGGGCAGGGGCTAACCTCACCCTTCAGAGGTACAAACTAAGTGCTTTGCCGGGGTCTTTTGCTAGGAAGCAGTCCTGCCAGTACTAGAACCCAGGACCCAACTTTTCCTGATGTTTACACCCCATTGTGGGAAAGTTACCTATAACACACACTGCATCTGTTTCAAATTTCTAATTAAAACTCAGAAGATTCCTATATTGATTATACTTAAACTGTTAAGTAAAAGTTCTTTTTAAAAAAAATCATCCTTTCCATTACATAAAATTTTAAAAACTAGAAAACTGTATTAAAAAGAAAATGTCTCAGAAATGTGCTTGTGGTCTGCCGTCGCTGCAACATAAACAGCCCAACAAAATAGCTTAAAATGTTTTATTAAGTATATATAATATTACAGGGTAATATTTACACAGTTATTGTTTAAATAAAAAAGTATATTGGCAAAGATTGCAGGTATTCAAAGCTTCAAACAGTGATAAATTGATTTAATACATATAAAAAAAAAACCTTTAAGGGTAACACAGCTGTAAAAGAACTTTGGTCTTGAAATTACTGCAAAAAAAAATGGTTGACAAATAGCACACCTTTAATTGCTATGCAGAAAGGCCCCAGGAGAGTCCCTTGCGCAGAGCAACACTGGAGTCCTCTTACAATTTAGAATGGTTAATGGATATTTATATTATGTGGGAACTAATTCTCAACAATGGCTTTCTGTAAATAATGCTCCATTTAATAAAAATCAGACCTGTTTTCCTCCGTCATCCATCACGGCAACAACTCTCTGAAGACTCCACTGACACCATCTTGTAGAGATGCTTCCTAAAAAGGCCCGTTCTTTTCCTCCAAACACCAGATTCATGGGAAACTCAGTATTCAACAGTCAGAATTCAGGGCAATCAAAGCCATAGGCAGGACGACTGCCTGGGTACTGCTCATCTCTTCAAAGTTAACGTGGATCATACCTTTTAGCCACAGAAAATGACTTGAAAAAGAAAAAGACCCCTGGTGGGCGTGGCGATTAAGAGATTTTAAAAATGCTCATCTCTAAATAAACCCTCCGTTAAATACAGTGAAAAGACAAAGCGTTGCCAGACACTTTCTTTTCTCTAGTTCCCAACACCAGGCAAATTGCAGGCGCTTCTATTTACATATCCTCTGGCGGTCATTTTTGAATACCCATTGTAAGACAAGATAAACCTAGACAATGATACACAGCTGAATTCTTACGAATGAGATGACAGCAGAGTGAATGCTTTACATTTTGAGCTTTATTAACTCGGATACAATTTGGCCACTATATTGACCACAACATCCTGAAAGAAAGCCTATTATGTAGGATACACCCCATGACTTTTAGTCCGAAACTCTCAATGGTTTAAACAGACCAGACCTGGAATATTCAGGTGAATCACCGCCTCTTATAATTTTCAAAGCATGTGAAATCTGTCAAAAAAAAAAAAAAGAAAAAAAGAAAAGGAAAGAAGAAAAGAAGAAGAAAAAGAAAAACTCTCTGGCTCATCCTATTAAGAAGAGAAATCTAAGTGCAGGCAACTCTTGCCATCAAAATTCTGTACCGAGTGTCTACCAATGCACGCAGAACACTGTGGGAGGAAAAGGAGAAAGGGAAGCCATGCGTTTGCTGTGGGAGGAATTTTTTTTTAAAGAAGTCCAGTGAGAAGAATAAGAGGAAAACCCAACAGAGCTAAGCGGAGACACATGAAGCACCAGAAAGGGCGAGGGAGAGATGAAAGGGGCCCCAGACAGACGGGGACAGACTGCAAAGTACAGTCAGTGACGGATGAGCTGAGGCACAACCATTTGAAAGAGAAGAAAAATGGGACTCAGCCGCAAAGGCTCAGAAAGTGTGGCAGAAAATGACAAATGGCATCTCTCCGTACTATTGTATAAATGGAGAGCAGACAATAAACAAAAGCTGAAGAGAGGATATGACAGCGGAAATTGGGATCAGGAAGAAGAGAGCACTCTGTGGGGCAAAACAGATGCATATGCTGCCCACGGTACTGTTAGCAATTTAAATCTGATGAGAGCCAGGCGTCATGGTGGGTTTGATTTCAAGAGGGTGAACTGGCCCAATAATGCCCAGGCAGGAGGACTCTTTGCTGCTGCGGTCCCTTACACAGAGAAGCTGCTAACTAAGAACGAGAGTCGAGTTCGTCTTGTGTTTCCCTGGCCATCACCAGTGGCACAGTCTAGGGTAGGCAATGCCCCAAATGGCAGGCAGCAAAGAGAGCATGACAGCTGGTTAAGACTGAACCCCGAGCAGAGGGGCATTGACTACTTACTAAAAGGTACAACTTTAGTTCATAAAAAAATTAACTATAAAGATTTTCACACCTGACTCTCTTAATAGAGAATAGGAAAATTTGGATTGGTTCCAAGTCCATCTGCTTTTTGCTCTCTTCATCAAAACTGATTTCAAAGTAACCAACAAAATGAGCAAGGTATAACTATTTTCAGAAGGAAACAGAAAAACATCAGGAGCCATCAGTTATGTATAAAGGCATCTCGCTCCCTCGCTATACAAGACTATTTTGAACAGCTACAGAATCAGGGAGGAAGCCTACTTTTCTTTAGAAGCACTATCTTGGCAGCGTGGTCAGTTTTCTGAGAGGCCTCAGCAGGTCATAGGTTTAGGTTTGCCACGGACAAACCACTTGGTCCCCACACGAAAGATGACAGTAAGTTTGGCATACAAGAGGCACACGGAAACGTTCAGTGGACTAAGAAGAAATGACCATTAGTAATGCAAACACAAAATACGAATGCCTTCTTATACAAACAGGAAAAATTACTGGTGTTTTTATTTTAAGAGGGCATTGGTGAGCAGTCAAGAAAGCTTGGCACATTACCTAGTTTTAAAGTGATCAAACATTTGCATCAAATATAATTTCACCGAATAAGGACCTTTGTTTTTAAATGTATTTATTAAAAGCACAAAGTTAGCATTTGCTCTTCTGTAGATGCCTCCTTTTTGTTGGTACAGAAGATGCATGTGCCTACCTTATACATGTGCACATACAAACACGCCCACAAACGGGATAAAAAACAAGTGCTAATAATCTAAAAGTACTCCATGCGATCACAACTGTCAGGACGGTGGTTTCTTCTAAACCGGGTAGGGAATGTGGTGGTTCTGTTTTACTTTTCAAACTTAGGGGAAGAGGAGGAGGCAGAGGCAGGATACAGGAGGAAGGTGATGAGTGTTCATCATGCAACAAAGAGACAACAGGCGTAAAACCTCCTCCCCCTGGCCTTGCGAGGGCCTGATGGAGACACATGTTGCCATGCAGGAGACGCGTAATTCAGATCTCAGTCTTGCTTGGTCATGCCTCCGATCAGAAAACACAGAAACACTGTTGATTTTTTTGCCTTCAAACCAGAGGTCTTGAATACATATGTTACAACCATAGCTATTTTTTGCTGAAGAGTGTGAGTGAGCACAGTGCTTTGAGAATAAGTCTGGCTCCGTTCTGCGACTGACACTACCGTGTCATAGGACCACGTCTGAAGAGGAGAAAAGGTACTGCATCTTGCACCGCAAACGCAAGTAGCAGGACAGGACAGGGTGCAAAGAAATCCACATTTATAAAGAAAAAAAAAAGAATCCAAAATCTGGGTGCGCATTATGTCAAGGGGAGCAGGGATTGTGGATGGAGGCAAGCCCCAAGAATGAAGACACTAGTGCTATCGATATCATAGCACACATAGCGGGCATATAGGATTTGCGCCGCCAAATTCATTATTCTACTTTAGTCTCTGTCCCTATGATCTGGAAGTGGCAGTCACATTGTACAGCTAGCAGCACGAATGACAAAGCTGCTGGGAACCTGAGTTTACTAAGGCTTGCTGGATACCACTGTTTGTCATGGGTATCTCTGGGTAACCATCAGGTTAATGCTAGGCAAGTCTGATACAGAATTGATTTAAACCCAGTGTCCAGAGACTCGAGGATCTAGCAAGCATCATTCTTGGAAGTTGCCCCTGATTCTTTTGCCCCTCGTTGAGTAGAAACAATAGAAAAATGGATTTCAATTGGTTACACAACACGATCATAATTCTTTTATTAAGTAAATTACAGCTGCTTTGATCATCATCTATGGGCCAACACGCCTCCCATAGATGAAAGTCAGTTACTGCTGTTTATGATTTCTTCTCCGAGTCAGCAGGGCCATGGTGCTTAGACACTGTGTTCCTTCACGTCGGACTTCAGGCACAGTCCACCACTGCCCCTCACTTATTCTGGAAAATAGAAACATTGATATTTTGTCACCACTCATGTCTACTTCCTACGCATTAAGACATGATCTGTTTCTAAACGTGAAACCGTTTCAGATATATTATATCAAAAATAATGAGAACGGATCTGTAAAGGTCACAGGGGGAAATCGGGCAAATCAGTACTCTTTTCAGTTTGCTAAGCAAAATGCCAATGACAAATGAAAATACAGTGAACACAGACTGATCATCTCGGCTTGCTGGGTTGGCTCCACAAAAGGCGAGCGGGGGATGTTGGTTTTTCAAAGCAGAAGTTATTGATCCAAGAATAGTATTCTATCACATTCACTTTCGATTTCTACCATTCAGTTAACAGAAGTGAAACAGACTTGTGATCTGGGGGAGGTGAACGGATGGCACCTCAAGCCTCATCCAGTGCGACAAGGCAGCCAGAGAGGACTTTAGAAGACTGGGTCCATCAACAGACATTTAAAAAATAAATGGTGATCAGCTCAATGTGGCCAAAATTCGGGGCATTCCCATGGTCGTCAGAGATCTCATGTGCTACACAAACAAACAAAAAATCAAAACAATAGTTCTTTAAGCTATCTCCTGATACAGTGCCTTAAAAAAAAAGTCACATTTTAAAGAAAATTAACCAAGAGGCCCTGGAGGGTTTTACACTGGTTCTAAGCAAATGGGGAAAGGTTTTTTACTTCTTTACTTTTTAATCCACTTACAGAAAAATGACACCATGGTAGGTAAAAGCCAGATCAGAGTATTTGAAAACAAGACACAGGAGGGTAAACATGATAAAAAAAAAAAAAAAAAAAAAAAAAAAAAAAAACCAAGCCTGGCATTCTTTACACTTACTCCCACTAAAAACACCATATTTAGGTAGCAGTGGCTTGTGTAGCAAAACACACATTTAAAAGCTACGACAAAAGCCTGTAACTATGGGACCATTCTGGATTTCCCGTTAAACACACGACTGAGCACCGTTTTAAATTTAGCTCACCCAACACGATTGAAGTGTTTTTTTTAATCTTATGCAGAAGTTAATTGTGCTCAGGGGAAGATGGCCTTCTATGTTACCGGCTCCTCTTTGTTATGGAGGTGAACTGGAAGGTCACAGGCTTTACAACAGCAACCTCTGGAGCATGGAATGGTTTCAAGGACCAATGGCGTGAAGACATTTTTGAAAATAGGATAAATACAAATGTAGTACCCAGATACCCATGGAGCTAGAGAACCACAGTATATAAAGGATAAGAATATATACATTAGGGGCAAGAGACAGACTTCTTTGGTTAGAATTAACAAGTACATGTGTTGGTCATATTCAGGAAACATATGTTGCTATTGAGCTGATGTTCAGAGAAAAGGGAGAGGCTTGGGGAAGTAAGGAAGTCTTTCTCTTTCTCTTTGGTCCTTTCCCACGAAGTTGGAGTTAAGTTTTTGCTTAGGAAAGCAGATATATCACCCACAGTGTCACATGCAAGGAAATCATCTCCATGAATATAAGAGAAACCCCGCCAGAATATCTATCTGCACACCTCATAAAAACATGTGAAAAGTTCAACAAAGGGACGCATGACCTGAAACACGCTTATCAAAGGTGGCAATTGCTCTGCGAGGAACCACGAGGTTCCAGTTTGTGAGACCCCACAGGGTTTTATTCTTATCCACCTACAGAAAAATGACACCATGGTAGGCAGAAGAAAAGAATCTAAAACTAGATCTAAGTTTTAAACATCAAGAAATGTGAGCATTCATGACAGACAGTGCCCCTTTTATTTTCTAAAGAAGTTGTCATTTCAAGGAGCTCTCTGCTTTCTTTTTAATGTCCATGAATCAATCAGCATACAACGAAGAGTGAATTTCATACTTACCATCATTCATCATTCCTTTTGATTCTTTAAATGCTAAGGATTAGTAACAAGCAAGCAATTAGTAAAAATTAGTATGACTTCATAGAAATAATCTCAAGATAAACAAATATGCAAGAACACAACTATCCCCCGGCTAGACAGCTAGACTCATTTGAGGCTATCATTCTTTGGGATGCATTTCTCGGGCTCACACCCACAACATCCACAAAAAGAAAAAAGGCTTACTGAGGAATCCAGGTCTATATTTACAGAGGAAGTAAGTGAAACATTTTGGTATTATGCCAGGTGGCAATATGTTTCTAAAATTGACAAATTAGAAATTGGAAGTCACCGAGATTTTTCTCTACTGAGGGTGAAACACTTCACCTTGACAAAGGTCAATGGTCCCCTTGCCCAATGTCACTTTGCAAAAGTAAGCAACTACTATTGCACAGGACAGTGAGAACATTACAAAAGCAACACTACCAATTTCTGATGAATAATCAAGAAAGAATCAAGGGATTAAGGCAAGAGAGCATATGAACCAAAAAACAAGCAAACAAACAATACTCCCAAACCAGATTCTTCCCAAGGCATGCATGGGTATTCTAATGCCTTTAATAATCAGTTCAAATTATGATCTGCTAATGGACCAAGACTACTAAGTTTATAATAATCACATACCGTTAAGGGGTTCCTCTACAGCTTTCTGGAAAATATTTAAAATATATTTATACAAAATGCATGTTATTTTATGGTTTTTATGTTAAAACTTACACTATTATTGAACCTGTTTTATAAGTGGAGACTCCTACGGTCTAAAAGCAAAATAAGACAGCAAAAGCTAATGAAACAAGGCTTCCCAAGGCTGGTTAATAGTTTAATAACAACCATATTATTCTCTTAGTATTTTTTTTCTGTGCAAAATTTCCCACTCCACCCATCATTCTCAGTTTAATAAATCTCATGAAAGTATTAATGTACAAACACGCAAATTGCAGCAAAAGATAGAAAATACAGTTAAATAAGAGATGGCAGCGAAGCAGAATCATCTTCACATCATGCAAATTGAACTTAGTAGCAGCAAGAAATTGTTAGGATTTAATGGTCCATTGATCAGGTTATCTCCATGAGGCGCTAGGAAAGCTGCAGGCTGCTTGTGAGGAACATAGCTGCGACACTACTCTCTTCAGAGTAAAACGCTGAGGTAAATTAACACACTCTGCCCCTGCCTGCCTTTAGGGTGTGTCCTGTGAGGAGGCCAGATTTATCTGTGAGCCCTCATTGACAGGAAGCTGAGTACAACTTGTAAGAACTCTCAGGCCTGTCACTATGCTGACTCAATATGGTAGTTTGTGCTTCTTCTCCCTTTCATAATCTTCTCCTGAATTTGTTCTTTTTCTTAGAACCCCCCCACCCTCGGCAGGGAGCTTATGAAAGCAGGAAAACACAATGAGGCCTCTAGCACACTTTGGGGGAGAAGAGTGCTGATAAAATGGGGAGTCGTTATTTGGAACAGATTTCTTTTCCAACAGCATATACTTTATATCTTTAAATGAAGTCAGCTTAGCTTGAAACCGTCGTCTATGAACTCACGTCAAGCAACGCCAACAGCTGGGGAGACATATTGCAATCAGCTTCCTTCTGATGAAGCGTTGACCACATTCCTTCTCAGAGACTTTCCAATTCTGGATATATAAACTGAGCGCAATCTTACAGGGTCATTTCTCCTAACTCACAGGTATATAAAGGTCCCAAGAGACGTCTTACAATAGAATCAGCCCCTCTCACTCATGCACAGGCCCTGGAATGACTTCAGCATTGTCTTAATTGGATGTCACATTAAGCGGAAAACAAAACAGTTTAATATTCCAATTATCAACCTCTCATTTTAATTCATCAAGCAATCATTCTTGATTCATTTAATAAACTTGAACTTACCCTAGGAGGCTGTATAGTCCTCTGGTTGGAAGCTGATATAAATAAAAATATAAATTCAATAAATAAAATAAATGAAGCAGTGCAATATTCAATTTTAAGATAACAAGTCCAGGGCTAAAACCAGAAGGTGCTAGATGCTCCACTGAAGGAGTCCTAGCTTTCTGTGGTGGTCTGTTCGAGAACCACAGAGGACTCTTGATTACATACATTAACAGGAGAAAAGGAAGCAAGTAAGAAGCCCACAGCAACTAATAAACACAGACTCGCTCATGTGCATGCTCTCTCTCTTGTCAGTTACCCGTTACACATCATGGTGAAAGATCTTGTCAGCTACTCTCTCCTACCAGAGTCCCATCTCTGCCTACTTCTCAGCCGGGATGGACAGAACGTGACAATGAGTAACTTCTTCCCCTGGAGACTGTCTCCCATAGCACACTGTTCTTGTTCCTAGTCTAGGGGCCTTCTCTTCTTTTCTCTCCTTTCCAGTCTTCAAAGATCTAGAGAGCTAACAAATGACAAAAGAAAACATGATGATCCTGCCAAGCTTAGAGCTATCTAAGACAGTTAGCGTCAGACCAACCAGGTCCTCTTCTGTGTATTCCTCGTTGGCATTCTGAGTTGCTCCCTTGGCTGCTTCTCACCAGATTATCTAAAAAAGGTGCAAAACTAGGGGGCAAGGCAAGAGGGAAAAGAACAACTCTGGGTTGGTGGGAAAGAAAACTTCCTTATAAAAGCAGGCAAGGAAACACTAGAACAACTACAGCTATCCTGTCACACACATCTGTGTCCCCAAGACAGGAGAACATGACCAGCATCAGTCTTTCAATGACTCAATATTCTTTTACTAGCCATAATTTCCTACCACACCTCAAGAAATCCAAACTTCTCAAGATAATTTTTATAGTACAAAACACTCAAGAGCAACAGCAGAATACACTGTTTTAAGATGTAGTTTTAAGATGGGAGTGAAGCAGAATCATTTTCAAGTCACGTGACCTGCTGGAAAACAGGGTTAGGGCTTGTAAGGTTCTACTGAAACCGTACTTGCTAGCAGACAAAGGCGGGTCCAGGACAGCCAAGATCCCCCACCCTGTCTATGCAAATTCAGTAAGTTCCTAAAGCTGACTGGGACTAGGCTTTCTCAAACAGAGAAACTGCAGCTGACAGGCCACTAAATATCACATTAGCACTAGAATTAGAGAAGGATAAATAAAACCAACTAGAAACTTGGTGATGGGAAGGAGAGGTAAAAATAAACAAGTAAACAAAAAAGAACTTGGAATATAGAGCTACAGGTAGGAAAAGTACCTACAGGAAGAGACTAGCTATGGAATGCATCACAGTTAAGCAGGGAATGGGAGCAAAACATAACCATTCTTAAATTATATAAACTGAACTCAGTCACAGGGATAAGTAAGTGTTCAACTATAAAAGGCATTTACACACCCTCCACCGAGGCTCAGAGGACCCTGGGAAGAGAGGCAGACAGAATATAGGAGCTGGAAGACAGGAGGCAGGGCTACAGAATACTGTCTTCTGGACATGATATACACATTTTGATCAGGAACTCAATACAACTACACTTGCCTGCATTGTACCTAAGCAAGAATGAGCCTGTCAGAAGCCAGGCACTGGTGGTGGTGGGACCCAAGGGGCCTAAGTCCCCACCATCAAACCAATGACCAATATTAGATTCTGAGAAATGGAGAATTACTTCCTCGGTTTAAAAAATACACATGAACCCACCAGGCTCCAACAGAGAGTTCCAAAATCGTGGTCAGACAGAGGGCCCTGGTTAAACTCACTGGGTCTTCCAACAAAAGAGTAACTCATGACTATGGCAAAGAGACTTTCAGGGGGTGAGCGGCCTGATGGGGGCGGGTGATAGGAATGAGAATGTGTGTGTGCTCATGTGTGTGCGCATGTGAAAATGTCAAAGGACACATTTAATAATAAAATGTAAAAGAGATTGAGATAGTACTCTAGTGTATGCATATATTAAAAAACAATAGAAAAAGGATGTTAACAGAGAGGACGCATGGAAGGCAGATTTGTGCCACTCTGGACCTTGGTCAGAGGAGATTCTTTCTGTAGTTGTTTGGTTAGCACAGACTCATAACTAGTCAGAGCACCGAGAATCAGGGACTGCGAATGTCCAGCCACAGATGGATCCCTACATCAGCCTCTCTGCTCACTGAACATACCGGAAGAGAAACTAGGAAGAATTTAAGAGCTGGAGGATGGGAAAGAGGGTTGTGAAATGCTCCCTTTTGGACATGACGTCACTGACAGACACACCGGCTCACAGTACAGGCAGTTGCTTACAGAAGAACTGTGCAAAGCTCAGGCCAACCAGAATTCCAGCATGGTTGGGCAGGGGCTCAGAGGACCTCCATGCCTAGATGAAGAGTTACTGGAAAGTATGGTCACCGAGGGACAGGGAAACCAGTTTTCTCTGGGGACATGGCTCCACTAATTGGACTCAGGAGACTATCATTATCATTATTATTATTATTGGCAAAAATATTACCCTTGCATGTGGTCAGCACTCACTGGACTTGGGAGACTATCAATAATAATAATAATAATAATAATAATAATAAAAAATAATATTTTTAAAATGATTTTTAAAAAGGACATGGAGACAGGAAAAAAAATAGGTTAATAGGTCCCAGGGATGGTAGGAGGGAGATAGTTGGGGGATTATATGATCAACATACATTGAATACATATACAAAAATTTCAAAGAATATATAGGGAATCAATAACCAAAAAGATTTTTGGAAAAGTCATAGGGAATTATTATTTTATGTTTATTACAATTGTGTGTGTGTGTGCGTGTGTGTGTGTATGCACAGAGTTTAAATGAAGACATGCCACTTAGGGTGACAATGTTCCCCCAAAGCCATACTATGTACTCAAAACACCACTACCAGGCATGGGAAACCTCCTTCCAAGTTGCTCATCAGGGGAGTTCAAGGATTTCCCCAACATTGTAGGCTGTTGAAGTTACATCCTCAAAATTGAAGTTAGGATGTTATAGCTGAAGACAGACACACGCTGGAGAGAGACTTGGAGGAATCAAGTTCCACCAACCTAGAAGCCTCTTTTTTATGAGCCACAATGACCATAACAGCAAGATATAGCCACAGGTGTGATACTGGTACTTATATACTGGGGATAGCCAACAGCTATCACATTGAACTTCAGGCCTGCTCAAAAGGAGGGAATTCATACTTTACATTGTTAAACCTAGTCAACGACTTGTGGCTGGGGAGGTGGAGGACCCAGAAGTGAACCGATTATTGCCACTTCCCCTAAAGCAAAACAGTGTGCTAAATAATTATCTTTATGCTCAAAGATAAATAAGGCTCCCACCCCTCATTAAAAAACCTTTCTGAAGCAAATGAGCGTGATTACAGAAATATCTGGTCAATACGCAGAGAACAACTAACCATTGGCTGCTCAACCTCAACTACTTCATCTACAACATAATCCCTATGCCTACAGTTTAGCAGAGAACAATTTAGCCTACTCTCTATACCTATATCATAATCTCTATACCTACAACTTAGCAGAGAGCATTGGGTGCTCAAAACCCCTATGCCTACAGCTTAGTAGACAATTCAGCAAACATCAAAGAAGAGGGGGCAGAAAAACTGTGAAAGCCAGGTGACTAGGATGTCTGCTGCAACATTTTGTATAATGACACGTAGAGTGTCTTTTCCACGATAGGGAAGTAGCAAACCATGAAATCTCAACAATATGGTTGCCTAAACAGGACCTGCAGAATGACAGCAGTTGACATGACAATATGGAAGGGGGAAATCTCACAAGGCTCTGCCCCTAAATTAAAAGCAACAGGCAACTCATGACTGCTGAGACAGGGCAGATCAATCTTCTCTGGGGTAGATCAATCTTCATGGTAGATGATTGAAACCCAAGGAGTGAGTCATAAACACATAGACGTATGAGCAACACTAAATGAATTCAGTAGGTTGTGCTTATAAATTTACATTTACATGAATATGTGTGTGTATGTGTGTAACAATAATTAAAGAATACGAGGCTATGAATTTGAGGAGGGGCACCAGATGAGCTGGAGGGAGGAGTGGTAGGGCAGAAGTGTGAATAAGGTACTCATATAAAAAAGACAGAGAGGAACGGGTTGCATGCTAAAGATAACTCCTCGGCTTTTGCTGGTGTGTACTTCTAAGATGATAACGCCAAAATATTCGGACCTGAGGATGACTAAACAACAATGAATCTTTCCTACTAGTAAGTAAACATCTTTGAGTATGAAATCAATTAAAACTTCCATTTCTTAAAAAAGAAGTCACTGGCACCAGCAAGATTTTGGAGTAACTGTCAATTCTCAAAAAGAATTTTGTTTGTTGATTTAAAAAGGACAATTGAATTAAAGGTCACTACTTAGAAAAAGGAAGAGAAGCTACACACACACACACATACTACATACACACTTCACACACAGTAAATACACATAACACACACACACACACACACACATACGCAGTGATTCACTCTGAAAACCATATAAATATCTCAGTAGAGAGTCTTCCCTAGCTGCTCTAACTTAATTCACTCACCACGAGCAATGGATACCATAAATTACTGCTGAGTTCTAAGTTTTGTGTAATGCACATGCCTGACTACTAAAAGCGAAACATAAATCAAATTTTGAAAAATAAAACAGGGACCTTTAATGGTGAAGATAAGATAGTTGCTAACAATGAAGAATGCAGGGCAGGGTGCCAGTGACCGTAAAGGACAAAAGAGCAGCCCCCACTGCTATTTGCTGAGAGCAATGGGGTGGGGCAACTGAGCTGTGTCCTGCCAATACTGAAGCCACATTCTTTCCTACTCCATGCAAGCATCTAAGCACCTGCCCTCATGAGCCTTGCGTCTCTGTGAGAGCCATGGGTGGCTTTAAATGAAAGACCCTCATTATGGCGTTCCTCGGGGAATGCTTATTCCTCACATTCAAGCAAAAAGGTAACCTCTTTTCTAAGTGGTAGAGTGAGGCAGCCGCTCCAGCAAACTAAGCTGAGTTAGAACGTTGTGAAGGGCCATCAAACGCTGGATCTACAGCGTACAAGTACCAACCCCTATATTACGCTTTATAAAGCAAAGGTGCTATCTACATTTCTGGTTGGTAATATGAAGGATTGTTCCTTAGCAGTTTTCTCTGCGATGAAAACCTCCACCAGCCTGCGCAGAAGCTGCTTTAGTTCAAGGAGTAAAGAATCAAAATTGCTTCTGGAAGTTTATAAAACTGGCCAGATTCATGAGGCGCCTCCCTCTGCACGCTTATATGAGGGGTAAGGACTGCAGCGAGTCACTCTCAGACAAGCTGACCTGGGGGAAGCATCGTCTGGAAGAAGAAGCTCAGACCTACTGAGCTCTCTCATAGGACTCTCCAACCCACCATGCTGCCTGTGGGCTGAGTAGGGTTTCAGCTTTCACGGGCTGTTTGTCACCCATGCTGGCGAGCAGTTGGTTTTGAGACATTCATTCCTGCTCCTGAAAGTAACCCCAATAAACTCACTGGTTCACCAAATTGGATTTGGGGGTTATTCATGTTTTGATCTGTCACTTTTTTCTAATTGGGAAGAGGAGATTTTTCATCTCCCCAAGAATACTGCAAGCTACTTTAAAGTTATATTCAAACTAATAAATATGTTCAGCGTAAGTAATACCAAGGAGAGTTTTTCCGTGCTTCTACCGTCCTTAGCAACACAAGATGGCTGCTAAGTTCTCACTGCCCAGTCTGACTTGCCCAACTCATTCTTAAACAAAACTACAGGTATGCTATGAAGGACACTAGCCAGTCACGTCCTCAGGCATAATAGAACTAGCTGCATGGGAGTTAATTTTACCTGACTTAATTCTCTCCAGTGGGGATATAAGCCATGTGAAGGAGAATGGGGATGGCTGGTCAGTTGCTGTCATGTGTCATGAGCGTGAGCAATGGTAGTCATCTTTTTTTTAAACATCAAAATCCATACTTGCAATGATTCTTGCTATGTTGCTCACTCTGAAATAACTGACTACATGCCATTAATATGTTTTGGGGCTTTGAACTCCTCAGGAACGATTTTTCTAGCGATTTGTACATAGCTCGTGCACAATGGACAAGAAAATATAGCTGAATAAATACACACACAATATATGTGTGTTTCTGTATCATTTCAGAATCCCGAAATGTTGTGCCAGGCCTGGTTCTGACTACTACCAAGTTGATTTGAACCAGAACGGTTGTATCTGCTCTAACACTGCACTAAAAGGTAATGGCTTTAAAAATAACTCTTATGCCACATAAAATAATGACATCAGGGGCCCTACACAAAACCAGGCTCTGCTGTAGGGGGTATAGTTAGTTCCCTTTCATCTTTCTTCTGTGCTCATCATATTAAGCTATTATAATTTTTTGACTTCATAAAATTAAAATACTTCTCATAAGAAAAAATATAATAAATTCAAAAATCATATTTGCCATAGAAAGCAAAAGTTAAAATCACATCCCTTAAAACCGCAATTAAGGTTACAAATTTAAACTCAGAAATAATGAAAAATATAAATGTTATCATTCTCACAAGGATATTAACTCCCTTTAGAAAGAGAGCTTTTTTTAAAGTAAGGATTTTACTGCATTAAAATAAAAAGTCACCCATTTCTACAATGGTGTCTGCAATGAGCAGAAATGATTTTGGAAACACAACTTTCACTTCCTGATAGAAATGCTCAAATTTGCAACCTTAATGCTATATGCTCAGATTTATGCAGTCAGAACACATAAGCAAAACATTCATTGTCCTAGTCTACCACAGTATCTAGAAAGCGGCCATCCTGTACCTTTTCTTCTTGCCCTTCAACTGACCGAAGGTGTCTCTCTCCACTCTGGGGTCAGACAAGTTGATGTAAAAAGTTAATTTAGGATATTCTCAGTGTCAATAAAACTGGAAGAAATTATTAACTTACATACAGTGTATTTATCTAGTAAATCATCACAAAGAAAGAATCTTTGGGTGCTCTGATTTCACTTTTACTACAACAATGTGCAACTAGAATGGCTTTACCGGCTCCATGAGGACATGAGCCATGGAGAAAAGGCAGGAGCAGAGGCACAAATCTCAGGGCAGCTATACTGAGCATCACTCATGACCAGTTATGGGAGCCTGGGAACAAAAGGGTACATTCCAGATAGAGAGGAGGAAATAAGAGCAGAGAGATGACCATCAGCAGAGAAAGCTATTCCACTGCATCCTTATGTGAATCCTGCAGGTCACATACTGTTCTTAGCATTCATGGGAGCAACCAAATCAGCACTGTCAGCCTTCAAGTCCAGACACAGGCTGATTGGAAGACTAACAAAAATAGACTATGCATCAGAATTCAAGGCGTCAGAGTCAGCTCCTGATCGCCAGCCTGCTACAGATGTCTTAGTTGTGTTTTATGGGTTTATGTGGCATAGTGTCAGTAAGCAACAACTAATACTTCTCAACATAAAAACTAAAAGCAAGACTTCGGAGTATTTTAGTTGTTTATATAAAAACACTAACTAAAGAGAAAAGAATGTGTGTGTGTGTGTGTGTAATAGATCAATTTTCATGATCAGAGGTTAAGCAATGAAGTTCAAAATTAAAGGCAAAATATCTTTGAGTCTTAGGTAAATAGTATGAAAAATTTATTGACTATAATAACTAATTTTGTATTAATTTTCAGAAAACATCCACCTGATACCACATTGAAAATACTGTTTCGATGAGTTTTAACTTTGGATTTTCTTGTTATGCAATGAGGAGTTCGCTGAACTACAGAGAAATACCAGACTGCTTCCTTTAAGGGAGACCATCATAGATCAGACGGCTGGGGACAGGTGTGGCTTAGGTAAGGTACACTCTAGTTCAGGCACCATGAAAACACCTGTCTCTGTGTACACATGCCCACAATAAAAATGCAGAAACCACAGAGTTGAGACTGGCAGGTTAAACACCAAATGGCAAGAGCAAGTACCAAAAACCAAAAAAACAAAAATGACTTTAAAGGCCGAAACATCTTGAATTTAAAGGTCTCTTTTACTATACTGGTTTTGTACTAGTAGTGTCTTAAAGTAGTCCATTGGAAGTCACTGCACATTAAATTACAGATATAACATGTTTAATTTTTAGTTTCTGTCTCCTCAGGGCTGTCTGTACGTACAAGCAGCGAATACAAAGAGCAGATGGACAAAGACCTCCACAAGAGGACCCTGGAACAAGGAATGAACCTTTTATACCAATTTAAAAAGGAACCTTCAAAGCTGTCTTCTTCTGCTTAGAAAAATAAAGTCTATACTTTCTAATACACAAAGCCATTCTCATTCTTAATTTGCAATTCAAACGTGTGAGCTCACACGCCTCCTCCCGCTTTAACTGCCATATCTCCAATAATATTTTCTCGTTTTTGGAGACACCAGTAGATTTCTACCCTCAGCTGGAGGAACTGAATAAACTACCTTTCTAAGTTATACATCTGAAATTCTTTGCAGAGGCTTAAGAAGTAAGATCAACTTACCAACAAATTTCATATAAACTAGGCCAAGTAGTTCTGCTAGAGCTATGATACCCAGACCCGAAATCAAAAGGGGGCCGTGCACTGGCTCACAAGCTGTAAAACAAAGGAAATTTTGTTAGAAATGCATATCAAGTAAACAAATTTTAATTTCAAAAAATCAATAATAACTAATAATATAAGGGTTTTTTGGTGTATTTAGTGGATCTAGGTTCCTGAATCTGTAGATTTACATACTAGGTAAATAGTGCTATCACTGAGCTATACCCCAGCCTATGCCAGCTTTAAAGATAGCATTTCCTGTTCTGATGATTAGTAAAAACATTACCTACATGCACACAGTCTAAGAATGTCTTTATGAATAACTCAGTAAAATAGCTTCATTATTAAAAACACATTTTTACATAGTGTGCTGTTATATCAAGATTAGTGAAAAAACAGCGTATAAAGGCCAAGGTGTCACTCAAGCACATCCTGGTTGTTCGACAAGTTCTCCCACAGATACGAGCACTATAGCTGGACTATTAGAACAGTCATGCCACAAGCTATATAGAGGCAACGTTCTTTTAGCAAAGGGGAAAACGCTATTTACACTGGTGTGTGTGTGTGTGTGTATGTGTGTGTGTGTGTGTATTTGTGTGTGGCTCACAATTCCAAATGCTGAAAAATGGGCCAAGACGCAAAATCACCGCTCCCTGATGGTGTTACCAAACAGAGTTTGTCGGTTTGCTACAAAAATTAGCTGTACCTTAATCACACAATGCAAAAATTACAGCCCTTGGTATTTAGCCAACTAGAGCTGAAATTTTCTATCCACACAAACACATGCTCATTGATGTTTACAGTAGCTCTATGCGTCTGTCACAAAAAGAGGAAAAGAACCAGGATGGCCCCTCAGTAGGTGAATGCAAAATACTAAACACATTATGGCAACAGTATTTTTTTCAGCACTAATGAGCTATCAAGCTATTCAAAAAAGACATGGATGAAACTTAAGACATAGTTAAAAAAGGAAGGAAACCTGCACGAGAAGGCACAATGTAAGCGCTGTGCTGGGTGTGGACACGACCTGTGCTTTTCGCACAGTATAAATCTAGCTCCAAGGCATTTTGGAAAATGTGAAACTGTGTGGAAAGTTTAAAGGTCAGGGATGACAGGGGTTAGGGAGAGGGACAGATGAACAAGCAGAACACGGGGATTATTCCATGTGATACCACAATGGGCATACGTGGCGCCACGCATCCGTCCCAGCCACAGAATGTCCTGTGCAGCACCAGTAACCAACCATGATGCAAGCTGTTAATTTGGGTTGGCAAGGATGCCATGTTGGTTCACCCACTGTATGGGTGTGAGGTGCTGAGGGAAGCTGTGGGTGGACGGGAATAGGAAAGGGTGGGGTATATGCTAAGTCTCTGTACTTTCCACTAGGCTTTTCTATGAATCCATGGTTGTTATAAGGAAAGGCCATACAGTTTCAAGAAGGCGAAGAAGATGAAGATGACAAAAGGGAAGAGGAAGTAAGAGTTTTAACCTGACCGAAACGAAAGCAGACGCACAAAAGAATACGACTCACCCATGATGCAGAGACACAGTCCAACCAGAGCAAGGACGTAGCCCAGCACCTGAGTGATCAATATGGCAATGGTGAAAGAGGCCATTCCAAACGCTGAGGGAGGAAAAGGACACAATAGGAACGTGTCGAGAACACAGAAGAAGCAATTACTCCTACTGGCATTTGACACACTCAAAGATGGACTGCCGTTCCTCATCGGATGTCACGTTTTCCAGCTAACCTTTCCACAGGAGTGCCAGCTCCAGAATCACACATTCTGCAGGCTTATATTGTCGGTCATCTGAGAGGGACTGGCAGTTTTTACCAAATTCTCAAAACAATGTTGTTGTTACATTTATAAACTGTAGAGTCTGAATGATTTGTTATGCATGGCTTATCTACATGCACACAACTGTTCTGGGAATAACCTGCCTCTCTCTCTCTCTCTCTCTCTCTCTCTCTCTTTCTCTCTGTCTCTGTCTCTCTGTCTCTCTCTCTCTTTCTGTGTGTGTGTGTGTATGTGTGTGTAAGATCTGTGCTTTCCTAACTAACCTTTAAATATAGCCTAAGGACCTAAGACTCAGTGCTCTTAACAATAACAAAAATATAACCTAAATGTACAAAACTGTACTGATTATAGTTGGAACAGCCATACCTTTCAGGGTCACCAACAATAAGAAACTGTGTTTCTAAAATCTGTGACTTATAGTCCCATCTGATAGAACCTGTCTTCTTATTGCAAAGGGTTAGTAAAAGAGGAAAAAGAATGATTCAAATATTGACTTATAGCTACAAAAAACCTAAAATTAGAATATGCAAATAACCATTAAAAATTATACAGAGCACTTTAAAATTACAACAATTCCATCAAATATGCAAGAAAATTTCTTTTCACAAAATAATTGTTGAGAAGACCTAGCAACCTGAAAATCAGTCTGTACAGGAAATATCACTAAGCATACAATGGACAATCTAATAAAACAATTTCTATTGAACTTTTAAAACCACACAAGAATATTTTCACCAAAGTATTGGGCTTTTTTTTTTAAGGGAAATGGCAAAAATCAGACTGTAAGAATAAACACTCACCTGTCATAAATACATTGTACTGAAGCGGTATTAATATTCCTATAGAGATGACAATGAGGCCAAGTCCAGAAGCACTTTTTACAGGGTTTTCTCCTGTTATAAATAAATACATTTAAAATATTTTTTATATACTTCTCTGTGAAGTTATATACTTATTCTACTAAATGTTTTAATCTTAATGCTCCCTTATACACTGCCAAAGGCTTAAAGATGTTTTCTCCAAGTTCGCACAAAATAAGTAATTCTTATTTTAACACTGAAGGCCAAGCTAAAGGACTTGTATCTAAACATGGTAAGTCCTTTATTTGGTTCTAACTCTTTAGCTGCCGTAAATCTTCCAGATGATGAACTTAACCTCTCCGTCCACCCTCCATTCATTCTCAGTATTCAGCCTGTTCCCAAGCCAAATCACCTGCTCCTTCACATCGTCTTCTGAGTTCATCAGCTCCTCAGGCCCTCACCAGCCTGGATGCAAACCGGCTGCCAAATCTGTGTTCCAAAGATCTGCCTGTGCCTCAGTTTCCCTAACTAACATGTAGTGGTGTTCTGCGGTCTGCCGTGGTGAATTCCAGCCTTTGCTTTTCTTCCCATCTGCCCCCTGTCACTATTTCCCATTCATATTTCCACCTCTCAGTGACAATGCCCACTTCAGAAAGAGACGTGTATTTCCACATCTCAGCCAGTGAAGTCTACCTCCATAGTGGATTTAATGGGTGCCCCAGTTAAATATTCCACCATCCTGGTCCTAGAAACTATGAGTACTTTCCCATGTGGCAGAATAAATACTGAATGGTGAAAGATATGCTACTAAGTGATGGATGTAGAAGGAAGACCTTACCGGAACTGAGTGAGCACCTGAATACCTACTTCCTGATGAGTGTCAGGGCAGAGAGGAGAAGGGAAAGGGACCTCACACAGACACAGTGGACACAGGGCAGGAGGAGGCAGTGAGGGGGCTGCTCTACTAGCTGGGCAGTTCCTAGCACTGCCTGTGAACAGGAAAGCTAGAAGAGGTATGGCAAGGCTTCTTCCCCAGGGGGAACTACAGCCCTTGAAAGAGACTTCAAGTCCTCCAGAGAATTTCTATGGCTTGAGACCACATCATTTGCCACGATCGGTCACAAGAGCCCTGTAAACCAGTACACGACCCCTGGGGATGCCTCTCCCATCTGTCCCACAGCCCTGATCCCAGTACCCACGCAGCCTACCTGGTATGAGAAGAATGGCTCCAACAATGACGATGACAGTGAGCACCATCCCGGCGACGAGCAG